>NC_083632.1:12395715-13116965 GCF_963584025.1 Labrus mixtus
TGTTCTAGTAATGTCAAGAAGCAGTACATTGAGTTCATGAAACAGGGGAATGCATACTCTGTGTTCAACATGCCCACAGATGGTTTTTTGGCACACGCTGCGCCCTGTCTTTATGGTTTTTGGACTCTATTTGTATAGACCCATTAGGATAGTGAATCTGCTTAAAAGAAAACATCAAATGATTAAAAACTCAGCAGTTTGTTCATAATAGTCCATAGAACCAGAGGCTTAAATGAAAACAGCTGGATGACTGAAGCAAACTATATAATGTAAAAGGCTTTAACAAGTCAAACATAACTCAAGAAAAGTTTAAAAAAAAATTAAAACTAAATCAGAAATTATAATGGACATGCTGCATGTCAGTCACAAGGGAATGCTTCCCTAGATTACGTTTGTTTCCCTTCAAATTGCATCATCAGGAGGCCCCTAACAAAGCTAAAACATACTCCAATCTCATGGATCCCTTTGTGAAACCAATAACAGAATATTTGGAGATTTACAACAGCTAAAACAAAAAAGACAAGTCAATTTAAAAAAAAAAAAAAAAAATGAGTGGATGTGCATCACTTCCATGAAAGCAAAATGCAAAACACACTTTGTGATAGCAGTAAATGGAATGAAGTCGTATCTACACTGAAACAAGAAGCACAGCCAGAAGGTTTGGGGAAGAGTTTGTGTTCACAGAGTTTTAAAACTGAAATGTTTGTTTTTATGCTGAAATGTCATTGTTGAAAAAATTGCGCAAAAAAAAGAAAAAAACAAATCAACATCGACCTAATACTGACGTGGAAATGAGGACAATTTTACATCAGCTATGTACACATGTCACATTAGTCTGTCCAAGGGAGCCTATTTCTTCTCTGAGAATCAAAGTAAAGTAAAATGTAAAGAACGTGTGAAGAATGGGAGGAAAGGGATAAGGCAGCAGAATACAGTCTTAGAAGATTAACTCCCTTCTATAAAGGGTGAGTCAGTCTGCAGGTTGGTTACATTTTGTTAGAGTGACAGTGACTACATAGAGGATACAGATAATAAACACTAACAAGTCAAAATACTGCTTAGCCGGGATTTTTTTCTTTTTTGAAGGTCTTCTTCATTACTAAGCTGAATCAGGCCTTCCGTCTACAGCAAATGTACTAACATACAATATAATACATTCCTATTTTCCTACTCTTCCTGTACGGTGAGGCAGAGAGGACTGAATTTGATCTACATGAGGGAAATAGCCACCTATGCTTGCTATTCATCCAGGCAAATTCCTCTCAGGTCAGTGCATGTTCCTATCTATCACAGTGCCTGATGACATCTTTAAATACTGAGTGCACTAACACTTCACTTGTTTCCTACAAACTGAGAAGCTGAAGTCCTTGAAGGCCAGCAAGCAAACATTTGGCGTTTACAGTTTGACTGCTGGCCGCAAAGACTTTGGCGCAGTTTGAGGCCATAGTCTGTAGCTTTCTTCATATTGCTACTTGTTTCAAGTCTCCCTCGTAGCTTTCCTTTCTTTACATACTCATTGGTACATTCGCCTTCGTTCCCTCCCCCCCTCCACCCTTCTCAGTGAGCGGCCAGCTCAGGCTCTGTGGAGCACGCACTGTAGCCGTTTGAGGGCTGTGACTGTGCGTTGCTATCCGTCTGCTGCTCCTTGGATGTAGCTATGCTGGAGCGCGGTCTCTGAGAGCGGGAAGAGCCCGTGAAGAGTCGCAGGGCGCCCCTGCAAATTAAGGAGAACCAATAGAGCTGGGGGGCCATAAGCAGAGCAGCGCCAAGGTTACAGTGCCACGGCACAGACAGGGGAACCATGTAGAAGGGAATGGACGCGTACCTGGATCCAAACGCAGGGAGACACTCAGGATTAGAAAACACACGTTTTATGTCTCATTTCCAGAATCCATTCAGTAAGAGATCATGTGTAAGTTGCTGACCAAAGCTCAGCGAGACAGCAGAGCATGAGAAAAAACGGAAACGGAAAGACAGACATACCTTCCATAGACGTAGTAGAGGTAAGGGAAGAGGAGGACTCGACAGATGAAAAAAGTGATCAGCATAAGAGCCCCATTCACTTTGTGCAGGAGAGTGTGTTGCTGTTTGTACTGAGAGCGGAAAAAAAACAGAGGGAGAGGTCGAGAGTGAGGGAGGAAGAAAAGCAAGCAGTACAGTTTGGTGAGAGCTGATGGAGGTTAACTTATTTGCCATTTTTATACTGTTAATTACAACATTGTTATATTTATCAATAATATCCTCATTGACTAAGGAAGTGGTGATGGCATAGGTTGTATGAAAACAGGACAACCCTCCCAGGGGGGACACCAAAACACCTGAGCTCACCCTACTAATTGGCTGCACTAAAGGTCATAAGCTCCACCTCTTTCATGTGAACAGATGGGACAAGAGTCAAACTATAAAATCAATATACACTCAATAACATTTTCCTCAATGTTTTTTTCTGTCCTTATCTTTACTTTAAATCATGTTGATTTGTGTCCAGTTGCTAATTTTTCTGAGAAGTGGGGTTTAAATTATTTATTTGATGCTATAAAAAGGATTCAACAGCATGACTGACAGAGCTGTTGACAAATGTGGCTCCTGTGGGACTGTGTGCACCAGGTAAGGAAAACAGTGGAGGAACGGTGAGAGAAAACGTGATGAACACCGACACAAGAGTCACCGACCTTTCCTCAATCGTGAGAGTCTTCATTCAAACTCACACAAGAATCTGTTTCGCTCCGACCATCGACCATCAGAGGGATTTTTTGCCGTTTTATCAGTCAATTAAATTTGTGTTTTGGTTACCAAAAGGTGCAGGACATCAGAAACACGGCAGAGTCCTGGCACAACTTTGCATCCAAATGGCATCACCAGTGTCAAGGCCCGTCATGGGCGGTTACTTATATGTTGTAGAACCCCCTAACACAGGGCGACGAGACATTGGCTGCGTTTACATGGACACAAATAATCGGAAAATAAAAGCCTGAGTAAAAATGTTTCATGTAAACATGTCAATCAGAACAGACTGATCTGATCAGACTCATTCGGAAAGAAATTTCATTCCGATTGAGAGGGGTGGTTTATGCCGATCGTTGTTCAGATCAGGATCCATGTACATGCTCGATCTGATCGTGTCTGCCTGACTGGGGTAAAATGATCCTTACTGCGCATGTCTGCCCCACATAAAGTGACGTGTTTCCCTTTTTGTCATACCAGAATTGAAAAACAAACATGGCGAGAGCAAAACGAAAGTGGTTGGTAGCCGAAACCACTGTTTTGCTTGAAACTTTAAAGGAACTGAGGATTATAGAAAGGCTCGAACGGTCCAAAGGCCAGAAATAATGAAGTATTGGTTAGATTGTTTTCAAACACAGGCGGAAATGTCAGCTTCTTCTTCTGATGTTTCCAGCAGATAAGACAGGTGGGACCAGTCTGTGCATGTCTGAATGGTTTTATTCTGATTAAATACCGATGCATGAACATGCACGGCATAATCCGATCTTTTTATTTAGCGTCCACGTAAACAGTGAAATCAGAATCCCCAATCGGAACGATTTCATTAAGAAATTGTGCACGTGTAAACGTAGCCACTGTCCATCTTTGAAGACAGTCAATGGGCGACGGAGGGCACACTATGTCAAGCAGCTGGCTGAGACCCTTGTGTTTAGCAGTTTTATGTATTTACAGCAAATGACTAAACTTTTATTTCCTCCTGTCGACCTGCTTCAGTGAGATAACAATTCAGTGAGGTAAGCTTGTATGCATTGCTCTAAACAGGTTTTCCTTATTCCCATTCAATACCCTATAATGACATGTCATCTCGTCAATGATTACTATTGTTTTTGATATACATTCATTGTCTTCTATTCTACAGGTACAAGAGGCCACATCTATTAGCCCATTGTTTATCAAACGACCACATGCACTGTTGTCAGGGACAGGCGGGGCTGGGTGCTGAGTGATAAGTGATAGAGGGAGGGAGGGAGGGAGGGAGGACAAGCTGATACTGTATCTGCTGAATATCCCATCTAAATACTAGTGGCTATATTCAGAGACTAACAGCTGTGGGAGCCTCACACAGGGGACAAGCAGTTAGCAACGGAGGGACGGCCTTCATCCTGACACTCCGTATACACACCAACACATGCCTACAACAAACACTGGGGTGGGTGCAGCTTCTCTTTTTCAAGCATTCAGTGTTACCAATTTAATGATAGATGTTTTCTGACGGTGCTGCTCGCGTAGGAAACAGCCAATCGGCATGAACAAGCTGCATGCTGGGAATGACCAAGAACATATTTCCCATTGAATGAAAAGGTGAGGGGGGAAAAAAAGATGTGGAGAATGCAGAAGAACTTTAGTGTGACAGACGCACATGCAGCAACTCACTCCAATCTTCCCTGAGGACGAAGTGATGCACTCACCTGGATGAGTATTTTTCCTAAGCAGACAGATGGAGTGCTGAGCTCAGCCATGAACATTACACCCTGGAAATAATCTCCCCGTCCTTGCCGCCAAAACTAGGGAGAAGAAGGAGGTTGATTAATTGTCTAGAATGTAATTACAGCATTGTTCCTTTGTGGATATTATCAATAAATACTTTGATATGATTAAAAATCGAACCAAAGCCGACAAGAAGAACATTTGAAGTCTTAAATCCTACTTCCCCAAAGACCGATAATCTTGTACATGGCTTTTTTGTGACACACAAAGCAACTTTTCTCCAACACAGAGTGGTATACTGCTTTATTTTTAGGTATAATGAAGATTATATCAAAGTTTAATCCACAGCTATTGTTGCACTACCAAGATGGAAAAAATATCTATACAATTTTAAGACGCAACAATAAGTTGATGAACAGGAAACATGTAATCTACTAAGAGATATATTGATAAATCATTTCAATCATTTACTAAGCACTAAGAACTTAAAATTCACTGAATTTACTTTTTCTCAAATATGACATTCATTCTGCTATTTAGTTTCCCAACAGCAAAGGAAAGGGAATTCCTTGTCTGTTTTTTTCCTGACATGGTGTAGACAAAATGTGTAATAAAAGAGGAAAACTGGGAGAAGAGTTAGAAGAAATAATTAAAGCTGTCATGTTGAAAATGAGTTTTAAGAAATATTTCAAAGGAAACTGTAAATAATGGGCCAATATGCCAAAGTGTTCATTTTCCACAGAGTAGATGTTCAAATGCAGCACTTGGTATGAAGATTGAAACACGTGTGACAGTTACCACAGAGACGGGGAAGCAGACGGTGACCATGACAACGTGGTGCAGCACCATGAGGAATTCACGACGCAAGTAGCTCGTCATGGCTGAGCTCATGCGCTGGGGTGCTGCCGAAGCCTCCTCGTGACCTTTGACCCGTAGCTTGTACCAGTAGCACATGAACATTGCGTAGATGTCGTAGACGAAGTAGGGGACAGCAAACAAGATATAACTGCTAGTCAGCCAGTGCCTGGGTAGACAGGAAGAGAAGCAGACGATGACAAAGAAGGTAAGAAATAACTACCATTCAATCAACAGCATGGACTAAAAATTCTCAGAGATTTCTTATCATGTTACTTAAATGAAACCTTCATTCAGAAAAGTGCTGCTTCTACACTTTTACACTAAGAATTGCTTTTCTCCTTTGCATTCCAGTAAAACTATTAAACCAATGTTAAAACCCCAGTGATAGCTAAACTAAAAATGACCTATATACACCTCACATATACACCTCAAATTTGCAGTTACTTTTCAAGGGATGAAAATCCATTTACACTTTTGGCTTACATTTCATAGCTGATGTATGACCAGAGGTCCAAAATCCCTTCCTATTCCTGTTTGCTGGGCATCTTAAACCCTCAGAAATTACAAATCCTGACAGCTGACTCACAGGAAAAGCTGGGTCAATGATATAAAACCCATTCTTATGTGAATTTCTTGACTTACTGGTCCTCAATGATGTCCTTGCAGGAAGAAGAAATGATGTAGCCAGCTGAGGAGGCCATGACTGCCTGAACTGATGACACCAACCTGGGAGCATGGAATGGCAGGTGAATGACAAAAATGTATTTCTAGATAGCACATGTGGTTAAGAGTGTTTAAACATCTACTTCAAAAATGGCAATGAAGAATTGCCTTAGTGCTTTTGTGCAGGAACAATACAGCTAAAAGTACAGGGTAAAAAACACCTAACTGCAGCTGCAACAAGCTTCAATTCCTGAGTCATGCAAAAAACTGCATGTGAGCTTAAGTCCAAAACAACTTGGATGGTACTTGATTTTTTGGAGGCAAACTGTGATCGAAGAAGTACAAGTACCAAGAACCCTGACACATAATATGCCAACATGTCAGACCACACAGAAAAATCCCCACACAAGTTTTCAGAAGGCCTCACCTGGCAGATACGATGACTGCATCTCCTTCGCTCCACCTCAGCGCTGGGATCGCCTTCAGGCATTGTTTGGACAGTAGGAAAAGGCCCGGAAAGAACACAGACCCAGCAGCTAGGATGGTCAGCATGGTCCCTGGCAATTTGTCAGCGAGGCGAAAAGTTCAGTTGGCAATCTGGTCCTTGAGATCCGTCGCTCTTTTCCCCTCTCTAAAAAAAAAAAACCGCAAAGCAACTATCACTGAATAAGTTTGTATTGATCTCTTTGACTTGCGGCAACTCCATAATGTAAGCATTTGGCTGCATTAACTTATATATCAAACAGAGCTGACTATCACAGTCCAGTCTGTACTGCTTATTGGAGGTCTTACCAGATTCCCAATAAGATAAACATGATGGTGATAATGGGAGGAGGAGGGGGGGGGGGGGGGGGGGGGGGGGGGGGGCATGTTTGTAATAAAAAGGGTTTTTGCAGGGGACCTCTAAAGCCGAGTACAGTGACAGAACATCACACAGAAGACCCCTTTGTGCAGCATGCTGCAATGTTCATCTGATGACATTGAATGCGTTATTCACATTGATTCCCGGGGGCTACCATGTGCTAGGTCCATGTGGTTTAGCAGTTTGATAGACTAGCTGACTCATTAAAAAGTTCAGGTCCATTAGTAAAATACGCATTGCGCCTTTTTTTTTTTTTTTTTTTGAAATCCTGAACTATTGATATAAACATGAACTGCTGAAATAAACCTGAACTAATGTTACCTGTATTGACAAGATGAACCAAATATTCACAAGTAGACCGGCTGTGGGTTGACAAACAAGTTTACACTATTGGATATCAAATCTTGTATTGATAAACTGTGATTAATGTTTTCCATGTCGACTGAGTCCAATGTCTCACATGTTAATGAACTAAAGCTAACGATGCTTTTAACGATGTTACAAGTGCTAGTTAAGATATATTTAACTCCAATCACCTAGCTTTACATGTTTGGTTGTAAATGCATAAGTAACTAGGTCACCCAGTGTGAAGACAATGTTGCTACAGCTCGTCTTGGGGAGCATGACCGACCGTCTGCAGCGTTAACACACCGGCTAACAATGACGCTAACGTTAGCATCTCTCCGCTAGCTTTAGATAACGGTGTCGCTGAGACCTAATTTAGATAACGACCATTACCAAGATGGTGACCCCTTACACAAACAAGTACCTGCACACACAATTGCCCACGCTTTGCCTGTCATTCGCGGTCACATTACGTGCAAGTCGAACTGTTTTGTTAGCTTGTTATTTGTTTGTAGCCGCTGAGCAGGGCTAGCCGACATCGTGAACGCTAGCCAAAAATGCTAACCCGACTGGACTGGGAGTTTACACACACATGTGTTGGAATAAATTGATATTTTTAAGCAGCATTTACACAAGTCTTTGCAGATTCCGGTCAGCGGCCACTCGAATCTCGTGTCCTACAGGAAGAGTTTAAGGTGAGAGATGTCCCGGGGGTCTGCGCCTCGATGACCCGCATGTTTATGTGGCCACTTCAATGTCTGAAGGGTAGTAGCATCGAGCTAACGCTTAGCTTGCAGCAGGTTAGATCTACATGTATGAGAGGCAGCTCAGCGAGAGCGTTGGGGACCACCCAGCGAAACAAAACACGGCGAACTAGCGGGGTAAAAAAATCACATCCGGGTGTCTACACAGCGTTAGTTGTCATCTCTTATGTCTCCCCACAGCAGTGATGCCTCAGCTTCACAGATGCATCCTCCGTTGACTCAACACTGTGGTCTGCTGCGCCAGCTGGTTCCTACAGGTCCAGGCGGCACCTCATGACATGACGAGAAATTTGCACCAGTCACTGCACTGCATTTTGTAACCTGGATTTTTTTTTTTTTTTTTTTTTTTTTTTTCCATTTGTCGTCAATGCAGGGGGGAAACGTTGAATGGATACCTTCGTACGGAGCATTCACAATTATTTGCAGTATCCAGTCTGCCAGATATTTAACAACAAAGGAGCTTTGCTTTAATGTAGTTTAAATCTGCTTGAATAATTAAGGAAGCAAGCAAATTGTGTCTAATATAGATTCTCATTTGACCTTTGAATGAACCAACATGTGCATCACCTGATCAATCATCAATCCTTTGCAGAATGTAATCAGAGATGATTGTTTGAAAGCTCTTACCACTGTAACTTTTGCTGCTTTGCTGCTTTGCTAAAGTGCTCATGATGGATAGGCCGGGTCTTTGTAATATAGCAATAAGTAAGGTCTTTTACCTGCTTTTTGTAACATAACAATGAGTAAGGTCTTTTACCTGCTTTTTGTAACATAACAATAAGTAAGGTCTTTTACCTGCTTTTTGTAACATAACAATGAGTAAGGTCTTTTACCTGCTTTTTGTAACATAACAATGAGTAAGGTATTTTACCTGCTTTTTGTAACATAACAACGAGTAAGGTATTTTACCTGCTTTTTGTAAAGTGTCTCGAGATAACACTTGTTATGAGTTGACGCTATACAAATAAAAATTGATTGATTGATTGAATTGAAAGTCCTTACATTTCACAGCCCTGCAAACCTTGAGACGTGGAGATTACACACCAGTAAGTCCATCACCAGTTCAGCTTGCTTTGAGTGACAAACCAGCTCTTTGCAGCACTTTTGGTAAAGTTGATTAAAATGTGTTTAAATAAAGGGGACTGGATTGTCATTTAAGGTTAGGGCATGAAAAAACTGTAAGGCTTCACATGTTCCTACAACAGGTAGTACAGGAAGTAGTTTTGGGAGACATTTAATTATTTATTTTTTAGCAAAGAAGTGGAACATCGGCCAGAATGTTGTGAATATCTTTTGTTTTACTCCAAGCTTGGGCTTGGGAGTAGTATAATGGTAGTCCCTACATCCAGACAGAAGTACACACTGTATATGTATACAGAACATACTTAAAGAAACGTGAATACATTGATACATGAAAATCATTTTGGATTAAAGTTCGTTCAAACTTGAGTGAATATGTGAGAGTTCATGCTATTAAGATATAGAGAACTTAAAGAGAGACAGATAGAATATGTTGTACTCTGTAGCATATAGAAGTGCAGTAAAGGTGAAGACACTCTGTACTGTACTTCAACCACTTCCATAATTGGACTGACTGGCAGGCCCATTAAAGAAGACTCTTTGAAGTATAATGTGAACATTTGTTCAGAACAAACAGCTCTGAGGTTGAAACAGGAACAGTCTTGGTGTTTCCATATTGAATGGGACACCTGGCACAGTTAACATTAATTGCAGACGATCACAGCTTTTCTTTTACAATTAAAAACGTTTTTTTTTTCTCTAGAAGACCTAATAATGGAAAACTCTAAGGAGTAACAACATAGCTTTTTTGTTTAATCTTTTTCTCTTTTTTCCTCATCAGTGTTAGAATTGTGACTTTAATTGTGTCTGCAAAAGTTGCTTTGGTTGGTACTTTAACCAATGTTTACGATTCCTTTTTGCTTCACCAAACACTTGAGAGAACATGTCTGATGTGTCTTTTTGTTTACATTTACAGCCATGGTGCCGGTAATAAAAGAGTAAGAGAGAAATAACAAGATTGTCAAGTATAGAAAAACTCATATCATTACATGTTTTACTTCTGTTTTCATTTGCAATCTGCTGTCATCAGAGGATTACTTCCTATGCACAACTTTTAAACACTGGATTTATATGTTACATCGCACAAGTATCACAAAGGACAAGCGATTTTTCACATTTGTTTTCTTGTTGCTAGTCCACAAAAAAAACGTCCCTGCACACTGACAAGAGAAAATGCATTGACTTGCTTGTTTTTTTTTTAGCCTTTGTGAAGCCTTTCTTCTCTCAAACTATTGAGTATAATAATGGTGAGTGCTGACAGTGTGCAGATCCTGATCTTTGATAAAAGGTAAAAATTGATTATTTTATGTTTGCTGGGAAGTACTGTTGCTGTGCAAGACTTATATTTATGTGAAGTCATATTGGTCAAATATCCATGGAGGAAAACATTTACTGACATTATTATTTCTACAGGGTTAGGGTTTCTTTTAAATCACATTTACTAGGTCATGTTAACATCTGAAGAATAATTTGGTGAAGCTGCTTCATGTTTTAAACATAATATGTTCTGTATTACTTCAGCCAGGCTCAGCGAATGTATGGCTCCAAAATGTTCTCTTTCAAATGTAAATAGTAATTTGATGGTGTAAAAGATGACCTGTGAGTAAACACTGATTTAACCATGGATTTTTCCAATATGCTCATAATGATGACAGCTTTACTCTAGGGTGCATCTTGCATTATTTCATGCATCAAATCATCATGAGTCATGCATTAATTATGAATTACTCAAGCGTGTGATGTGTACTCTTGTTATAAAGTGTTATCACTGGAGATGACAAAATGGCTGAGCGAGATTTTGCACAATAGAACTCCCTCATATGTCCAGTGTCAAATCAACTATGTAGCGTAACAGGGAACAGATCATCACACAAACACCCGTTTACTCTTTTACTTTAAATTGTCCAAATTACAAAATAATAACATGATTTCTACTTCATCTACAAAATAACATGACTGTAGTAAGCATCATTGATTTGTTTTTTTTGCTCTAACAATCTTTTAGACATGCATACTGTTGAGAAATATAAAAATATAAATATAAATACATCCCATTATTATTCTTAATGAATCCATGACTAAGATCTGAAATATTTCATCATAAAATAATTAAAATGCAGTTGAGTACGATAAGGCATTAAGATGTATCAGAAGAGCTGTACAGAATCCTAGAGTAGAGGTATTAATTTTTTTAGTGTTATGAAGAAAAAACCTAAAATGAACTTTTTTAAGAGATCACTACTTTTCTCAACAGGAAGAACACATTTCCAAAGAGAGAAGAAAAGGAAGAAAGAAAGAAACTACTACAAATTTCAAGGTAACATATCAACACAAAACTGAAAAAGCACTCCAGTACAAAACCAGGTTTGTTTACAGCATACCAAGTGGTGTTGTCAGACTCCAAATGTACGTAATTTTCCTGACTAATGACTTAATAAGCCCTTTCTCGACACCACATCACACAATATAACTCAGAGCAATTAAAGATATCCAACAGACGTGTGACATGATTAGAACGATAATGACTTGCACTTCGAACATGATGTGCTATACAGAGTTAAATGACTAAGTCTAATGCATAAGTCTCACTCATTGGACAGGTACAGAGAGAAAATTAAAAAAAAAGGACTATGGCAATGACAGTTACAATCAAATTAATTTACCAGTTACAGTACACATAGCTGCCATTTTCCTCTGACATCACAAACAGGATAGGAAGCTCAAATGCTGCGTTACTGTCGCACTGCTGAGTTACAGGTAGTAAATCCCATAAGTGTAACACAACTAAAAAAGAAATCATCATATCATCATCATATCACATGGCCTCAATTAATCAGCAACTAAAAAACTATAAAAAGGGAAAATCTAGATGGACATTTGGCAATATTTGGAGGTACGATAAATTTGATGACCCATTAGCAACCATTAAACAACAGCTAATGTTAGCATTCAATAACTTCAAAAGCATCACTACCTTCTGCTAGGTCTATACCTTTCTTATTGTACCATCTAACACCATGCAAAGTGTGACGTTAGTGTTTAGACACAAGCAAGAGAGTGGCAGAATTTTAATGTTAGCTGTTGCCTAACTTTGGCTAACAGCTTGTTTAGCCTTTAGAAAATGGTCTTGGTCCCTATAACATTTCACTATTCATTGTCTTTTTCACTTGCTGATCTTAAGGAAGTTGTGATATGAGAAGAACTTGTCAGATATCAAATTTTAGGGATAGCCCATACAGCACACAGCTGTCAGACGGCTAACACATTAGCATCGATTCAGAGGAAAATGGCTGCCATGTGAATATAGTGGCTGACTATGTCTTGTTAAAAATCAACACTTTTTATAAATATAATTGTTTACAGCCAACGTATTAGAACTGCTTAGTGTTTCTTTTGTCATGACAGCTCCCTAACAATAAGCATGACTGAGCTAGCTTACTTTCATGCAAAAAGGTAGTTTTCAGGCGCAGGAGTTGCCATGTCAGAAGCCAGAAGAAGAGTTGAATTGCAGTTAGGTCTTTCTTTCTTCTTTTTTTTTTTTCTTTCTAAGATGGCCGGACCCAGAGAGGAAGACTCAGAGGAAGAAAAATCCTAGAAATCTTAAACCCATTTTGATCACCACTGAATCAAACAACGACTATTTAAGGTGCTTGACACTCCTGAATATATCTCTATTCTTTTCTCTGTACCTTTAAGAAACAAATAAACAAATACATCCCACAAATCCATACTGCCCACAACACGAATGGCGTCCTGTCCTGGTCTGTAAACTTACAGCTTTGAAAATCAAACATTGATTTTAGCGTTATGATGCTAACATGCTAACACACATCTTCCCTCCCCCTAATGTGTTCCTTTGTATTCTATTCGAACTAGTCTCTTTCTATTTCTTCTTAACCCAAGCCATTTGGATTTTTTTTGTGAGAGAGCTACAATATGGAGGTAAGATCAGAGCTGGTGTGAGATATACAGTACTTGGTGCACTTGCAGAGAGCAGCTGATGCCAGGGGTGAGGGGGGGCAGAGAGAGAGGGCAGAGAGGGAGAGTAATACACTAGATGCTCACAATATCACATTTTTCTTACACAAATATTTCGGCAACACATCCATGTTTATCATTGGTGTTGCTGTTCTGCATTTAATCCCCTTCTCCCTTCATCCTAACCTTGCCAATAATTGAAGACTTTACAAAAGTGAAACCAGATCAGCATCTATGTGTCACTTTGACCTTCTCTAACCTTGCCCTCTGTTAGGAAACCGAGGTTATTATTGCTGAGCTCCGTCCTGCTAACTGTGAGACTGTGGTGCTGCAATACTAGAGCAGTCCGTAACAAGCAGGTCCACCACTGTGTTACCCGTGACATACACTGTAGGTGCCGTCACCATGTTGCTAAGGGAGACAGAGCTGCTGGAAGCCACATTCGAGGTGATGGGGTTTGGGACGCCCTGGCTGTTGTTATGGGTGCCCATGTGCCCTTGGAGCTGGGTTGGGGTCTTGCAGTGGACACCACACAATTGGCAGACGAGGATGCCACCTGTGGTCGTGCCGCCGAAACCCCCAGGACTGTCCTTCCACTCCTGGCCATGGTGCTTCTGGGCATGGACACGAAGGTACGTCAGTGTTGTGAAGCCTAAAGGGAGAAAAGAGTGAATAGGGACACCGAAAAGAAGTGATCTCTAAAGCAAAATAGTGAAATGTGAAACATTATTTTTTATTACAACACGTAAAACATGCTTCTTTTACACAGCTTATACACAGATCCAGCAGGTATGGAGCAGCATTGGCCTTCTTAAGAGTTGGGTATTTGTTCTCCTGCTGAATTAAAGTCCAATATTAATTCCCCATTTTAGCTTTCTTTGATCTCCACCAATTTCAGCTCCAGACTCCTCCTTTCTGATTCTTTTGGCTGCTCAATGCTCCACTTTGTTCACCAGAGAGTACCTACGTCTGTGTCAACCTGTTGGATGCTGAGCAAGTAGTGTGCATTCAGTTTATCTTTTTTTTTTTAATTTAAAGGTCACATATTATCCTCCTTTTCAACAAGTTTAAATAAGTCTCACAGCTGCCCAAAACATGTCTGTGAAATCCACCCTTTTCCTGTATTTGATCATGCCTATGAACCCTTATATTTCAGCCCTGCTCAGAACAGGCTGTTTCTGTGTCTGTAGCTTTAAATGAACGTGAGCTGTGTTCAACCACGCCCCTCTGGAAGGTGATGTGGCTCGGGCTTTCTTGCACCATGACAAATTGTTTACGGTGAGGAGGCAGACTAAGAGGGCAGAACAAACACCTAGGGGAGGGGTTACTGCCCTTTGTGATGTCACAAAGGGAAAATGTTCAAACTGCCTGTTTAAGCACACATTTTCTGAAAAGTGGAGCAGGCAAGAGACGGAGAGGATGGCCTTTCTCATAATTGGGGGGTTTGTAGGCAGACTAGGGACACATAACAGTTAGGGTGTTTCCTAGAAAACCAAAACACTCAGCGTAAAAGATGCTACCTGGCTCCTTAGAGCTAAAGAAAACCAATGATATAAACACTTTCCAAGAGTAAAATAATGACAACGGTCGTGTAAATTTAACTATTAAATAATGGCATCTGTTCTTACTGCGGTTACAAAGATGGCAGGCGTGGTGCTGTGATTGGTTGTGCACCCTCATGTGGTCAGTGATGTAAGCAGCTGACAGGAGTTTGCCACAGATGTGACAGGGGACCTTTTCCTCGTGGCGAATCATGTGCGCACGCAACCGATCCTTTGTGGCAAAGCTGGACTCACATGTCTGGAAAAAAAGGGGGAAATCAATGACTGTAAGAGAAAATGAAGTAAAGTAATAGTCCTAAAGTGTGGGGCCCTTTAATTCAGAAAAAGTGTGCTGACAAAGCATTCCTTATTATTATAATCATTACTTTAACCCACTAACTCAATAGTACATAAGCATGCATACAATACACATACTCTATAAATTACCTACTATATTAATATATATTTAACTGATTCACATACGATGTACAGAACATGATAAAGCATTTTTGTCATGCTTATGTAAACATCAGGCTTTGTGCTGTTGCATCCAGGTAAACAAACTAACTGTGAGCAAAGTAGACAAAAAAAAGCATGACGCACTGGGCATTTAAAGGGACGCTCTGAGGAGTGCACCTGTCTGACGTGACTGTTGAGATGGTCCGGCCTTGGGAAGTAAAGAAAGGTAATGCATTAGTTCAGATAAAGCTTCACATGTAAGAGACAGTTAGAAATACTTGTGGTTCAAATAATAATCACAGCATCAGATTTGAACTCTTTCACCTGGAGAAAGCCTTGCCGCAGTGGGGGCAGACATACGGTTTTTCAACGCCGCCCTGGTGCGAGCGCACGTGGTGGCTCATGCGGTCCTTCCTCTTGAATCGCTGCTGGCAGATGGGACAGGAGAACGGCTTCTCGTCTGAGTGGGACAGGCGGTGCCGGTTGAGGTGGTAAACGTCCCGGAAAGCCTTCCCGCATGTTTCGCAGGCATGGTTCTTCCTCACCGGGTTGGGGTTGGGATTGGAAGGCCGCTGAGGCAAAAAAAGACAAGCAGATAAACAAACTCCAGAATTTAGACAGGAAGTGTTTTCTGCACAGTTGAAAACAAAGAACGAGTTACATTCAGAGGCAGCTATTCAGATAGTTTAAAATCTATTTTCTTGAAACCATGCAAATACACACAGATTGTTGTTACCTTACTTCCTGAAAGTTTTTTGCATGTTAGGTCAACTACTTACAGTTGGATTTAAGTCTTTTTGTGCGTTCACACTCTTTATGTTACAGAGAACATGCAGGGGAGCGTGGGGGGCTTCTAGCATGGTGTTTCTCAAACTGGGGACCAGTGCCAAAAACTGGGATGAACTTTACTGGTCCCTGAACAGATTTCTGTAGACATTCAGTCAAAGATACACAGGAGACCTCCAGTCAACCATCCCTGTGGCTGTGCAGCTAAAGAAACAACATGCTGGAAGGTTCGGGGTTGACGACAGCCATCTCCACAAGGCCCTGACCCACCTGTACTGTCGCCCCTGAGGCCATGACGACAGCAGCAGGAGGTGGAGCGTGGGGGTTAACACTAGCCATTACGTTTGGCATGGCGACCCTGTCACCATCCTGACTACCCAGGGGAGGCTGCTGGGCCCCCGCCAGCAAGCCGGGAGGGGCGAGAGTAGGAGGTGCGGAGAGATGCAGCAGGGAGAGGGGAACAGTTGGCCTCTCCGCCCTCCCTCCGGCCCCCACCGCCATCGCCAACGGGGCCGCCACCGCCACAGTCAACTGGCCGGCCGCTCCCTCCTTTGCCCCCTCCGCCTGCTCTCTGGCCCTGTCCTTCATGCGTACCCCAGTGTGGACCGACTGATGCCGCCGCAGGTTGTAGTTATTCTTGAACTGCTTGTTGCAGATGGCACAGATGTGGGGCACTCGGGCTGGACGAGACACGGGCTTCACTAGATCCATAGCGAAGGGGGAGGAAAGACAGGAAGATTGAAAAGTGCTAATGTCATTCATGCGTATCTTAAAAAAAACAATCATAAAAAATAAAATAATGGAATTGATCAGATATGATTTTTAGTGAATTTTAAGGACCCCCTTAGTGTACCTGGAATTCTTCCTATTACTATTGATCTTACACAGTTTAAATGTAGATTTTGAATAATGAATAAATCAAAATTAAAAGAGGAATTTTCAGCTAGATGCTTTTGAAATTAAAACAATTAAGTCGTATTTACATTTTTTTCGCTGCTGCATAAAAATATACTGTATGTTCATATGAGATTAAACTTCAATGTTACATGTAAAGCAGATTAATATGGCAATGATTGGTCTCTATCTGTCTCGTCCTTTCATTTGTGAATCACAGAAACAAAAATGTGTGCACCTATCTGAATGACTAATTTATGCAAATGAGGAGTGGTGTCGCCTTATCTGTGCTGCTGACAGCTCCACAGGTGTACAGTGTGGTGTGGTGTCCCTCACCAGGTAGGGGATCCTCACTGAGAGCAGCAGTGTCCACAGTTGAAGGAGGCTGAGCTATGTGCTCTGTGGGTGGGGTTTGGGGAGAACTCGTATGCACTGACATGAGCTCTGATTGGAGGCTCCCCTCCACTTGGTTTTGGGTGGGAGTATTCTGGAGAAGCAAGCAGGAGGCCATCACCAAATGTAAACACAAGTCTCAGCTTTATCTATAGGTGTAATACAACGTGTGGCGATGATAGGGCTGCCGGACACACACACGAACACACACACCAGCCGAGAGGCCATGTGTAAGTGAATGAGAACAGAAACAGAGGTCTGCTCACCAAGCTTACCTGGAAGAGGAAATTGCTCCAAGCAGCATCCATTTTGCGGCACAGCGATGGAGATTATAGTCAGCTCCTTATTGAGATCGAGGAAAGAAACATTTGCATTGTTTCGATCGGCTCGCCGATGATCGAGGCAAAGGACAGACGCCTGTCCTGCAGCAGAAACGACGGGCTCCCGGATTTGCTTAAAAAAACGTAATTAATGTCGTCTGCAAAAATATGTTTTTCTCATTGAGGTAGCCTAATGCTGTCCATTAAAATGCACGCACTCACGCAGGCTGCAGCACGCAGGCCAGCTCCAATAATGGCCGGTTTCTATTTCACTTGTGTTTCTAACTTTAATTCGTCACTGAATTCCCTAAAACGCAATAGCACACAACTTAATTGCTTCAAAAAAATAAAAACGCATATTTCAGTATCATATTTAAGCAATAAGCAAAACACTATACATGACTTAAAAATGCATTTGTAAGAAAGATACCAAATATGGGCTATAACACACGTATCTGATAGCACAGCAGGTCATGCTTTGTTTTTGATTTATGAATCAATTTTTTCCGATTTCTCCCGATAGGCCAATCGGGTGTTTGTCGAAGCCTCGCGTTGGATTCAAGCCCTGACCCCGGCGCGAGGCGCTCTCGCCGGGCCGCAGCCTCTCGCTCCACCTCGGCCGCTCAGCTGCGAGGATGTCATCTTTCTTTTTTTATCGCCCGCTCTCCCTCCTCCCTCCCTGTCTCTTTCTTCCTTTTCTTTTTTAATTCCTCTTTCTTCTCCCCCTCCTCTCCTTTTCTCGCACCGCTATGTCCCACTTGCTCTTAAAGGGATAGGGTTTCCTCTCATTTCCGTCTCCCTCCGGCGGAGCCCGTCCTCCCCCCTTCCTTCCTGGGTTTAGTCAGCCGACCCAAAATGCAATACCGTGTGTTTTTTTTCTCCTTCCCCCTCCTCCTTCTCCTCAGGCAGCTGGAGCAGATCTCGTCCTGCACCGCAGCAAACAGCCGGGGTGACTTTCCATTAACGGCGAGATGACAGACGCATCTTAAAGGGAAGTGCGCGTAGATCCTCCCAGTCGGCCAATAATAATGATGTCAGAGACAGATATAGTAAACAGGACGAATAACAGCTCAGCGTGCACACACACAATAGACGAGATTAATAGTCAGCATTGCATGAATACTGATACACTGTCTGCTTAAGGTAATCAATGTAAAACACATTTTATACATGATATATGATGTGTATGATTTGCCTTGGTTTTTTTTATCCAATTAAAGTGTTTAAATCAGTGAGAATATGATGTAATGGCTTCATAGTTTAAGTCAATTCTAGGTTTAAATTTACCAAATTTACTAGTTTCAGCTTTGCAAACTTTTAGAAAGGATGCTTTATAACGTTGTTAAACTTGGCATAATGCATGTTATTAATGTGCTTTTGACTAAAAGTGGGACAATGAAATATATTTTGTTATTTTGCGAATATTTTTTTTCAGAAATTTTTGACTTTCGTGCCAAATTATGTTTTGATAAACTGAGAAAACAAGATTGTGCAGTTTGTTTGAAAACTGTAATAGTCATGGCTGAAAATAAAAAAAACATTTTTTCAATTAGTATTTGAATTTTTTCCTTTTGTGATGCCGACCATAAAATCTTAGGGAAAAAAACCAGAAGCTATTCAGTTTAATGTAAGAGCAAATGTTCAAAATGAAGAACAGAGGGTGGTACTGGATGATCATTTTAGAATCCATTGAATCTATTCTTTGTTCTTATAGGTGAAGCAATAAACCAAGTAAAGTGAAACAGCACAAGTTAATGTGTTAATATCAATTTTATTATCTTTTTTTAAATTACTTTTTAAAGCACCCCACTTCTTTTCCAATACATGTGTTAAGACCCTTCACCCTTTTCCTCCTCAAGCTTTAAATTGCTTGATGTGAATATTTAATGATTTCAACCCCCACCCACATCCCCTTCCACGCCCACCCTCCCTCTGCCCCGAAAACTCTGCAAAACACAGCGTCTGTGTCGCTTCTTCGTCTTCATGTTAAACCGGGCAGTAGGTGAGACCACCCGCTCGGACACAGACAACAGCCCGTCTAAACGCACTATCACACTGACTTCCCCAACACAAAGGCCGTCCCCGATCCCGCCAGTCTTAGTTTATATAAGGAGTTTCATGCATGCACTGAGATTTCAACCAAGCATAAAATAGTAGGTTATACAGGGAATTGTCTTGAGCTGGTGTTTCTGAGTCATACAAACAGCAGGGTGATTATCTTCTTCTTTTCTTCAGGTAAAACAAAACAAAAAAGTCCAGTGATTTCTAATCCCCTTCAAGTAAATGACCCAAAAAGAGGGAGGAAAAAAAAGAGTCTTCAGGAGCCTCATGTGCACCAGGAAAACACTGATTGGTGTCTTTATGTGTGGGGACGGGTTACTGCGGTCACTGCTGCTGCAGGATCACAGCAGCTCAGTCAACACCCATCCTTTTTCTTCTCCTTCTTCATCACACACTTCCAGCTTGTTCGCATTGATCACATGCTCAGATTATCAACAACGATTGTGCAGATTCCTGTGAGATACTGCTTTGAAAGGTAAACCCCCATAAACTGAAAATAAATAAATGAAAAGGGAAAACCAGCATTTACATTCCAGTGCCCAATTATGAAATCATTGAGTCTCTATGAGAGTCCAAGAGAAGGAGGTCAGACTTTATGTGGGATGTCCTTTTAAAACTCCGTTGTTTTGTCTTTAAAAAAATGTGGCAATATAACCAGACGTCACTGCTCGACACATACATAAATAATTAACAATTATTAATAATCGTCTCTTATTAATAATCATTAATACCTTGAACACACCATACCTGACAATGCAACAGTTTTTTTATCAGCTTTTTTTGGAGTCAAAAGTGGGCCCTTTGTGAACATGATTACAACAACAATAACATCAGGATTAATTATGGTAATATTGACACCTATAGAAAATGCAGTTGGAGTTTTTCCACTTCTAACTCTTGAGTCCCGTACTCATTTGAATAATATCAAAATTACTATCATTATCTTTGTTACTCTATAAAACCAATGACTTGTTTTTGTTTTTCATTTTTACCATAAATATGTACAGTAAGAGATCAAAAAGTGTGGGACGAGTGATCTTAAATGCCAGTGAAACTTGGACAGGTACGGTACATTTCAAATGTGTTTGGTCATGTTTACAAATGTTTTTTTTGTTTGTTTTTTTTGTACATCTATCTCATGCATTGAAGTGACTCCCATAGACACCTAGGTTTGTTTAGATACTCAATATGTCATGGATGCTGGAAAGCTTGTTTTTGGTGTTTGTTTGTACATATCCACACAATGTTCCTCCTCATCCCAGCTGCATTTTTAGAACAGAGTCTCTCGCCTTTACAAACATTCGGTGTATTTTTTTAAATCATCTTGCAGTCATCAAATAAAAACTTTGATGGCAGGACATCCCCTTTAAGGACTCCTTAAAGGCATTGGTGACGTTCCAAGCAACTTGTTTTTGTGGGTTGTATACACTTCATATAAAAAAAATCAACAACAGTAAATCAATAAAAAGTGTCAGCAGGAGCTGGAGACTAAAGTCAGCCATGTTTTTTGATTCTCCCCTTTCCCTACCTGGAGCAGAACTTAAGAGTGCTTGCTAGATATATTCTGGACACTACCAACCACATACAAGAACAAACACAATGCAAAAAAAACAAGTTTTTTCTTCCCTTTTTCCCTCCACCCTGTCCTCCATCTTTCTCCATTCCAGCAAAGAACATCATAGAAGAAGACATGGCTGCCGTCTCTCTTTCTGCAGCTCGTGGAGGGAAAAAAAGGGCAGCTCCTTTCATACTTTTGTTTCATTTTATACAGGCGGTAACAAAGATAAAAACACTGAACACAAACCTTCTCTTTTTTTAATATCTGAGATCACCTAAATCTGGTGGTTTCACAGGTGGTTACATTCCTCCCTACTATGTTTACACCTGTGAGAATGGGAGAAAACCTCTCAAGCCACCCTGAGTCTGAAGAAGCAGGGTGCAGCTCAAAACTGTCAGTTCAACCTCTCGTTGACCCAGAATCCTTTACATTTCAGCTAATCTTACAGTCAAGGTCAGCCCCATTAAAAGGGCACAAGTTGAGGTGTGAAGCTGAGAGTGTTGAGATGCAGCCTGTGATAGCTACCTTCCTAAATCACCTCCCTCTGTGCTGCCCTCCTCCTCTCATCTACGAGTAGGAGATGTGGGAGCCGTTGGAGATGTGTGAAGTGACTGAGGTACTTCTGCTCAAGACGCCGTCGCTGCCCCCAGCTCCTCCGGGCCCACCGCCAGAAGCCGTCCTCCTCAGAGGCTGGGGGCTGTTCCTCAGGGCCATCAGGCTCGGGGCACCGCGTACACCGAGCCCAGCGCCGCTGTAGATCCCCCCCTGTGAGGAGGAGGAGGAAGAGGAGGAGGAGGACGGGCCGGAGATGGACGGAGGAGCAGGTGGCGGGGGAGGTAGCATGGCCAGGGACTGGGAGGAGGAGCGTGAGGGCAGGTGATGGGAGAAGGGCAGGGGGTGTGGGTGGGCCAGGTCGCCGCCGGAGCCTCGCACTCCAGCCCACTCCCGCTCCCTCTCCTTCTCCCGCTCCCTATCGCGGTCCCGATCCCTCTCGCGCTCCCGGTACAGCTGCGGCGTGCTCTGGTGGTGGTAGTGCTGGGGCAGGTGGTGGCGCTGGTGGTGGCTGGAAGAGGAGGAGGAGGAAGAAGAAGAGGAGGCGGAGGAGCGGGACGAGTGGTGCATCTCCCTGCTGTCTCGCCCCAGACCCAGAGCCAGTCCAAGAGCGTGGGAGGAGGATGAAGACTCACTGCGGCGATCGCTGGCTCCGCTACCACTGCTGATGCCGCTGCTGCTGCTGCTGTTGTGGCTGCGGCGGGAGTGTTGCTGGGGGGGAGCCATCTGCGGGTGCAGGCCATGGCTCCAGTGTCCGGCGGAGCGGGAGCCAGGGGGTGGGACGTTGGAGTACCCCTGCATGGGGTAGGCCTCGCTTGGGATGCCCGACAGAGCCATATTACTGAAGCCAAGACGCAAACTCTCGGAGTCGAAGGACTCGATCTCACTGGCCTGTCGCTCCAGGAGGGTGCGGATACGTTCAGAGCGCTCATTCTGCAGAGACAGCATCTCCTCCTCGATCTAGGAAGAAAGCAGATGACACTTAAAAAACAATGTTAATCATTTTTTCGTCAATCAGATATGAAATGAAATGAAATTTTTTCATCTGGCTATAAGATGAGTTCAGATATTTTCCACATCATTTATTTATGTTTAAGCAAAGTGAAACTCTAAATCACTCAAATTCTCAATTTACAAACTGTATTTGGGTTCATGGTCAGACACACAATCTTTTTAACAGTTGTAGTGTCCTTAATGTCATGGAAACATAAATACTCTTTTTTCATGTTCTGAAGAAAGGATATGATGGGATTTGAAAAGTCTGGGACATCAAGTGAGTGGACCGTGTAGAGGTATGCTTCTCTTGACATTTAAAAAAATTAACTTAAGCTAAGGTGGACCAAAAGTCGTTATAGAAGAAGTTGCGGTGTGACTGAAAGCTCCAGAACTGCTGTCAGGAGGACTTAGTGCTGGAACAGGTCACTGCAGAGGCTGCTGGTAGAAAACTTGTCAGATCATTGCAGAAAGCTGAAGGTAGAACAGCTTAGAGTTATATCTGAATATCAAAAGAGCTAACGATGCTAAAGCTAACAGGAGAAGTCCACTGTTAGCTTTTGATATTCAGGTTACAATCTTCTCCACTTCTCCTGGCTGGCTTCCTTAAACTCATGACAGGCTTTCACGTTTTGCATTCATAGAATGAATTGCTGAAGGCCTCTAACCCTCTGCTCCAGCAGCGCACGGCGGATGGACACCCTCTGCTCCAGGTCCTTGACCTCCCGCTCGTGCTGTGTGTCTGTGTGGATCTTGATCTTGCTCTGGTAGGCGTTGAGCAGCTCCAGCTCCTGCTGCAGCTGCATCCGGAGAACCTTGTACTCCGCCTCCTGAGTCTCATCCAATCGCAGCTAAGAGTCAGAAAAAAAAAAAAACAAGAGGGAGTGTGATGAAAACTGGATTTGGCACAATTGTTTAAACCAGAAACTGTGCTTCAGTGTTGAAGGGAGGAGAGGAGAGGAAGAGTTTGAGGAACATAAAAAAATATAAAGAGAGAAGAGGATCAGGAGAGTGAGAAACAGATTGTTTAGAGTTTTGTTTAATCTATGTTGTTTTTATTGAGGGGAGTTTGTTCAGTCTTGGCCTTATGCTGGCCGTATGCTGTCTTTAAAAGAAACTTTGAAACAAAAATAAATCTGTAAATGTCAGACTATCATAGCAAACATGGCAGAAATACTGTTGGTGGGATGAAACGTAATTGACTATTCAGATATAATTCCAAAAAGTTAATCTAGTAAAATGTTACAAAGTGTTTTGAACTGCTTTGACCTGTGTGTGTATGTGATGCCGTGCTCTAAGCCCAGCTCCAGGAAACAGATTAAAACTTCCTCTAAAAACACAAAAGATTTTCATCTAAAACCTGTTTTTGTTTTCTTTCTCTGACCTCGGGATGGAGTTTTAATCAGTGAGCTGGAAACCTTCCCAAAAGAGACTTAAACAACAGCAGGAGTGGATGTGCGGACAAACAAGGGCAGCGGGGATTTGGCTTACCGAGCTTACGTGGCTGGCTGCCATGGGAGGTAATTAAAAGTAGCACAGTGCGTTATATCACCGATAGGAAAAGATGGTTTATAACGACCCATCCGACCCCGACTATGTTTCAATCATTTAAAAGCCCGGGATTAGAGTGTGGAAGAGTCCGACTGTCAGAGAGCAGGGGGTGAGTGAGGAGTTTAGTCCTAACAGACTACTACTTACTTTAATAATACTTGTTAAATGTTTAGCTGTCACATTTCATAGTTTGGATTTTTGGACATTTTACCATAACCATGAACAAACTATCAACATGATCAACAAACAGCTTCTCTTTGGATATAACATGTTGAATGTAGTCGTTATAGCTTTTTTTTTTTTTTTTTAAGTTATCACAGTAGAAAGATCTGATCAAACTAAAGACCCTCCTCAAATCAGCACCATCAGGTAAAGTAAAACAAATATAAAACTCCTTGTGTTCCAGCCTCCACCCTTTACCATTATTTTACATCCAGTCCATAATGGAGACAGGAGTGAGTGAGGAGTATCTCAAGTCACTGTCATCTTCATAAATATGACCCCCATGTATTATATTGTAGGTCGTGTAATATGATATGAAAGCTTGAAGGGATAATCCAGGTCCTTGTTAAAGGGGAAAATCCACCTGAGAGAAGTATGACATTATGATTTCATCAGGGATTATGCAACGTTTGTTTGGGCCGAGAACCAGAGGTTTGATCGTTTAAAATATAAGCAAATCAAAAATGATCTCAGTGACCAAATCCAGACAATCCAGCTGCCTTGATAGTAACGTAGGCCCCATGTATTCATCTGTCATTTTGTCTTTACCAGAGCAATACCGTTTAATTTGGACATCTTTTTTAAGATGAACTGATTTTACTTAGTGTCACTGTGTGGTTCAATATCATGGCTTTTAGTCTTTAAGTTCTGTTTGAACTTTAAACACATTGTTCCTCTTTACTGGAGAGGACTTACACAGAACTTGGGCGGGCAACAGGATGGTGGACATCATTTGGTGTAAAACAGGTAAACGTGAGTTAAGTTGGAGATAAACATTGAGGGAGCAGGATGAGGCTCGTTGGCGGGCAGACAGGAAGGCAGGCAGGCAGGCGAGCAGCGGGCGGGCGGGCAGGACGGCTCCTGGGCCAGGCGCGGCAGTGGTGGTGTGGTGCGTGTGTGTAGTGAACGACGTCTCTTGCCTTACTCACAGCCTGTGTGGACAGCATGTCATTGATGGAGTGGTCATACTGCTCTGCCAGGATGGCCAGCTTACGGGTCTGCTCATCCTTCAGACGCTTCAGCACGGCCTTGTGGTCCGATTTGGGCGTGTTCTCCAGAAGGTGGTTCCTCAGAGCCTTGTACTGACGGGTCTGGATCTTACACGTGTCCTGGAACTGACGCTTTATCTGCAGCTCTTTGGACTGAAGGAGAGAGAAGAGAGATGCAGGCAGCTCGTCTAAAGAGTTCCCTATTTATAAATGAATATGTGATTTTAAAGAAATCAGGAAATAACCTGAATATTGACACATTGTGCTAAACAGAAAAACCATGTCTGCTGTTTAAAGTCTACAGGGTTATGATCATAGCCTGATGTATAAATCCTGTCATATCTTTACCATCCTAGTCAAACCGACTAGAATCTATCTTTTGGTATTTTTTTTTTTTGGCTTGTAATAAAAAAACAAACTATAATTCAATTCAGTTTTGGAAATCTAGGAATCATTTTTGAATGAAATACAAAACCTTAAGTGTCTGCTGATATCAATTTGTAATTTGTGTTTTTCTTTCCACTTATTGGAAGCGGTCCGTTCACAATTTACATAAAGCATGAATGTTTTAAAGTTGGAAACAGAATAACTATGAAAAGATACAAAGACTTTAAAGCAATGCAGACCATATATCAAAGAGTCGGAATTCCCAATTATGTTTGAGAATGTGTTGACATTAAAACCGACTCATACAAAGAATTTAAGGCTACATTTAACTACAGGCGACCCACCCGCCTGAAAAACACATTTTGTTTTGTCAGGTGAGAATTACTAGAAAGGGCTGTTCACATACGTAATGTAAACAAATGTCTGCAGCTTAATAAAACTAACCTTACAACTCTGAAAAGATATCAGTAACTTGAATTGACTTGAGTGGTTTCCTTCATCATTCGAGCCTTTCTGCTAGTTGTGACTGACATGAAGAATCCTTCTTTTACAAATCACTGCACTTTTTCTACACCCACAATGAACTTCAAACTAGTCATAAAACCTACATGTAAATTTAACAGCCTTCTTTTGAGGCCTCAGATGATTCAACTCATCACTTAACAACGTCAAAATATTATGTTGTAAAATAAGACTAAGAGATCCTGCTTTCATTATTTCTGGTAGGTTCAAGAGGAAGGGAAGGGCACAGTATATGACAACAGATATAAAATGTGTGATGATGGGGGGAGGGTGAACAAATAAATATGTAATAATATTGTTGGATAAAATCAGGGAAAAGGTCCACAAATGAGATGTAATGGAAATAATGGAAACAAAAATCATAAAAACAAACAAGACAATGATTTCCACACAAAATAGTTTATTTTTTGTGTAAAGAAAAAAAAAAACTGAAGGTATGACAAAATACGTTTCTATGCTTGTAAGCACAGTTAGCCATACGTACACAAACACTCATGCAGCGGAACTTAGGATCAAAGGAGAACGAATGGCTGCCGAACACAACAATGCAGTACTAGACATAAAAATACTGCATCAATTAAATATATAAAAAAACAAAACTCAAGGTGATAGAACTCTCAGACAAAACAAAATACCAACATGTAAACATACAGAGGAGCAAGGAAATAACTGGAACTCCAATGGAAATCAATGGCAAATAAGTTACATTCAAATAAAACAATGTTGGTGGTGGTGTTTTTTTGTTTTTTTTAAAGCTACGCTCTCAAAATTTAAATCAGCTGATTCACTTCCTGCTGGTCAAATACAGTTAACATTTCCTACTCTGTATTAAACCTGGTTTATAAATGTATAAATCTTAAATATCCTTCTTTTACATACATGGAACTTTGTGTCTTATTACATAATGAGCAGTTATAAGCATCAAGCAGCTTCCACGTCCGACTCTGATCCAGGTTTCATTCAAACATAGGCCGATTCAAAAGATTGAATCCTTATTCTCTCAGAGCGATGCTTGTTATGCTGCGTTTCATTGATCGTTTCACTTCATTTAAATCAAGAAGTCGTCAGAGCATTTCTTCTACTACTCCACAACATGAGATTATAAACAACAATATCAACTGTCAAGTTTCTTTTTGGTCTGAAGTCTTTCTGAAATGATTCATTGGTATGTCATCCATCATTTAATTCAGCCATTTTTAAAGCCAAAGTCATCATTAAACGCTGAATACTCTCTGGTTCAAGCTTCTCAAAACAGATCACTTCTTTTCTTTGTCCTGTGTTTTTAAATGAACTGGATGACTTTGGGGTTGAAGGACTTTTGGTTGAAGAAAACAAGAAATTAGAAGAAATCTCTAACGCTTGTGTTGTTTGTGAAGGGCAGTTCTTCACTTTTCCGTTTTTCTTTTTTTTTTTAATGGGCTAATCATAAACAAATAAAATGTTTGCTGCAGATGGACTGCAGAGATGTGTTCAGCCATATCGGGCATATTTCAGCATCTTTGGGGCAGTGCAAGGCTGGACAGATGTTTGCTATTCTTAGGTGATCTCTGCTTCACTTTCACATTCAGTAGTTGCATCAATCTTTGGACTCATTGTATGATTGCATGTCTCAAAAGATTGTCTATATGGCTTCATATAAATAAAGTTGCATTGACATTTTTAAAAAGGTTTTATTACGATTCTAAAGCTTTCTTCAGATATAAATTTAAAGTATTTTTGCTAACAGTTACAGCTAGGCACTCAACTTTGTTTCTTAAGTATTTCTTATAAAGGGACAGATATCAAAATGTTTACATGGTAAATAAAATAATATTGCATAATAAGTGCAATAAAATCACAATATCTAACTAAAATGTCAAAGCTAATGTTTTAATCTGATATGAATAATAAGTAATGAGTTGTATCATTGATATTATCATAAGGCTATAATAACATAAAATGAAGAACTTGTTGCTAACAGTTTAAGCTAAATGGCTCCAGGTTATGATTTTAAATCTACTTTCACCTCAAATCATGTTGCTTCAGAATGTTCTCGCCTGTGATTGTTCTGCTTTGCATTCATTGCACTTTAATCCAGAGTGTGAGCACTAGTGTTCAGGGTGATGTTAGTGAAATGATTTCACTTTCGCTTTCTTCACAGTATTCAGCTTTGGGGAGTGAAATGATAGCCATAACGCTAAGCAACACTGTATATATAATATTTGTTCAAAGCACTGAGGTAACAGTGCACTCGGTGAAATAAGACCAGAAAAACAAAACAAAGATTGCACAAAAGTGGTCTAAAAAAATAACCATTAAAAGATTTGTCTTACAAATTAAGAGCAAAATAATGAAATAAAAAAAAACAAACTTAAAGGAACTTTCACAAAAAGCAAAATAATGAAATGTTAAAATTTCACTGGGTTTGGTGTGTTTGTTTATGAAGAGCTCACTGACTCAACATAAAGTATGAATGTTTGGATCAGCTTTAAACAGCCAAAATCACTTTCAGCCAGCAGGAACTGTGCGGGGTTAAAATATGTCTCATATTTGACAAAAAAATTTAACAATCGAGACAAGTGGGCCCAAACAAAAAAGACACACAAACGATGGTTGAACAATGGAACATAAGGCATGATAACACACACACACACACACACACACACACACACAACCCCAGCACATGTGTTTCTGTCTCTCCTTTTGGCTGCGTGTTTATCTCCACGGCCGAATTTTCCCCCTGACAAACCTTCCAGATGAGGTCCTTCTTAACCCACACTCCCACCTCGCCTCCTCACGATAAAGCCTCTCCCTATCCTCCCTCCTCTGCCTCTCTCTCTCTCTCCTCCACTCCCTCATCTCTCTCACCTCCCTGGGCAGCAGATGGGGCAGCCTGCTCGTGGCCTCCTTCTTTAAGAGGCCTATGGTCTGGAGTTTCATCCGGACATTTAGCGGCAGCTTGCCAACGAGCTGTGCAGCTAGTTTTAGCACTATGGAGTTAGCAAAATCTGCCAGGACCCCTAGGGGCCGTCTGCAGAACCGCCTCACCCAGAGAAGACCCCTTGCGAAGGGAGAGGAGTGAGTGCAGCGAGCCTGAAACTCTAATGGCAGGCTCTTTAGGGGGACAGGGATTCTGGACTGGCGCACGCCCCAGTTGCGCCCTGCTTTTGGAAACATCTCATAGAGATTCCGCTCGGCCATACCGCCCAAAACAGACTGGCACATGGCAAACAGGGGGCGAGGAAGGCGGAAAAGGACACGCATACAAAGGCGGTTTACTTTACGAGGTGCGTGCTGGAAGAAGTCTCGGGCCGGCCGGACAACGAGCACCACCAGTAGGTAAAGAGAGAGGAAAAGGGAAGGGGAGCTGAGGAAGGAGGCGGAGATCAGAATCATGGGGATGTAGTAAATCCCCAGACTGAATGAGAGACCTAAACTGAAGAGGCAACTCCCCCAGAGGCTGAGCGACAGGTAGGTGGAGAGAGACAGGGAGCAGCAAGAGCGGAGGAAGAGGTACGAGAAGAAGAGCGCCAAGAAAGCAAGCTCGGCAGAGAGGAGCAGCGAGGCCACTGAGGGCAGAGGAGGCGAGCGGCGGAGCGAGAGGAGGAAGATGGAGAGGAGTAGAAAGGTGAAGTTGGAGGGCTGGGCGGCGGCCGACATGGAGAGGAGGAAGCAAATGGCATGAGAGAAGAAGGAAGGAAGGGAGGTCTGGGCGGGGGGAGGGGGAGGAGGAGGAGGGGCGACCTGAGCGGGCTCC
Source organism: Labrus mixtus (assembly GCF_963584025.1). Lineage (NCBI taxonomy): Eukaryota > Metazoa > Chordata > Actinopteri > Labriformes > Labridae > Labrus > Labrus mixtus. The sequence continues at coordinate 12,425,661 of NC_083632.1, forward strand.
AGCTCAGGAGCGTCAGGGAAATAAAACTCTGAGAGCTCATCGATGTCTCGCTCTCTAAGTCGTCTCTTCTCTGGGGTCAGGGACAAGAAGAGCTCTGATGGACATCCATCGGCCACACCCCTCGTCTCTTCTTCATCATCTGTGTCTACATGTGCTGTTTTACTGTGCTCATCCTCATACTCCCACAGTACCCCCTCTACTTCTCTCTCCTCCACCCCTTCCTCGCTTATTCTACACTCCTCATCCTCCCTCTTCGGTTTTTCATCTTGACCTTCCTCATGTTTCCTTTCCACCGTAGACTCTCTCACCCCCTCACCAGCTTCATCTCCGACCTCAAACACAAGCGCCTCCTGACCATCCAACATATCCTCAGCTAACACCCCCTTTTCTTTTTTCAACTTGTCTTCACCCTCCATTTCTAGCTCCCCCGCCTCACTCTGCCCCCCTGTCGCGGTGCTCCCCCCCTCTTCGGGGGACCCCTGGCTCTGGCTGCTCTCACTCACTTTGAGGCTCTTGGGCTGCTGGCGGACCTCCACGGCGTGTTTCTGACGCAGCTCCTGCTCGCGCCTCTTGTTGTACTCCATTTGGTTGGTGAGCTCCGTCTGGTGCTGCGTGCGGATCAGCTCGGCTCGTGTGTGCTGCACCAGACCCAACTGGCGGAACTCCAACTCCTGGGTGGACTCGTGGTGACGCAGCAGCATGGCGCACTCCAGGTCCTTCAGGGTCTGCTTCTTGTTCAGCTCCTGGAGGATTAAATGAGATGATGAAGAGGAGGAGGGGAGGAAGTTGTAATATATTGAGGACAGGACACACATTACAGAATCCACTTTTCTGTAAATATACAGTATGTGACATTTTCACACTGACTATGCTTGGATACTTTAAGACGGGTTGAAAAAAATGAAATAAATAGAGGAGATTAAGCTGCTTCAAATCAGTTTGAGGGAGGACTTGTTGATCCATTCCTGACATTGCCAAAAAGAAAGGTACCTCTCGGAGCAGGTCCTGCTCCAGGTTGTGGCGTGCCAGCAGCATCTTCCTCTTGTACTGGCGACACTGCAGCTCATAGTACTGCCTCTGCCTCCGCAGCAAGCCCGCCTCTTCCTCCGCCTGCAGCTGCTGCAGACACTCCTTCTGGTGCACCAACCACTCCTGTTTCTCCCGCTTTGGTGTCGACTGGTTCTCATTCAGTTCCTTAAGTGAAAATACATCACAACTAGTAAACAGGCAATCTTTATGTAAGCTGAATCAGATCAATGTCAAACTGAAAGAATAATGCTGTTTGTACGTTTATGGGTGTTACAGTTACCCAAACCAACTATTTAAATTGACCTTCTGTTAAAATGTATTTTTGAATGAATTTGAATCACTAAAGTTGATGCCAGAGAATTTATTTGCATCCACACTACAGAGTATTTTTGCCATTTTTTTTGTAACCAAATAGGATAATATTACAAATTCTATATCAGTCCTGATTATTTATTTTATTTCATGTTTGCCAAAAGTGGCCAGAGGGATGGTCTAATTCAGAGGTACCCAACAACCAGATGTATATTTCAGCATAATGTGAATCTTAAATGGGGGGGGGGGGCTCCTAACAATATTTCGGCTTAGAAACAAAATGGTTTGGCCCTTACAGGTGCAAGTAAAATGCAGGACTCGTTTTAAGTCGCAGGGTAAAAAATAAGTTACATGTAAAAAGGAATATATGATCAGAATGAGCCGAGTTCCGCACATAAATGTGTGTTAGCTCACTGATTGGCAAAAACAGCATGACTAAAAGTAGACGCACCTCTTTGAGCTGCTCCTTGCGTTGGCGATACTGTCGTTTCTGGGACTCTAGCAGACTGGTCAGCTCCTTCTTCTGCTGGGCCAGAATGTGCTGCTGGAACTTCTTCTCCTCAGTTAAGACCGCCTTTGTCTTAAAAAAAGGGAGAACAAAACAAACACCCACAGTCTCATTAACATAACGGCTCTGATCCTTCTCTCCGCCTCACCCTCACTCATTCCTCCTCCAGCAGCTCACCTCCTTCTCCAGGATGACCTGGTGCTTCTTGGACAGTTTTTCTCCCTCCATGGAGAAGCTGTTCCTCTGGTTCTCTAGCTCTTTGTCCAGTCTCAGCTGGTGCTCGTCCATCTCTCCCTTCAGCTTGTTCTCCAGGCCCATCAGCTGCTTCTGGTGCTGCCGCCGCATTCGCTTATACCTGAGAGGTGACCGGGCAGGAAGTTAGAGACTCTTCTGAGATAACCTGACTTTTATTTCAAACAAGGACTTCAATGAAGGGTTTCTTCGTTCCCTTTTTAATTGAGATGGGGGGTGTCTGTTTTATTTCTAGTTTTATAAAGAAATCCCTGTAAGGCCCTTTGAAACTGCTGAACCTCACCCAGACATCTGTTCTCTCAGAGCCGAGCCCTGCTCATGTTCCTGGATCTGACGAGTGACGAGTGAGGCTGTCCTGATGGTGGCAAAATGGTCTCTGCCTCGACGACGTCTCCTTTCTCCACCTCCTCCTCCTCCTCCTCCACCACCACCACCACCACCACCACCTCCAACTCCTCCTCCTCCTCCTCCTCCTCCACCTCCTCCTCCTCCTACACCTCCACCACCACCAGCAGATGAGGCCTCTCGATGTAACTCGACCTCTGGTTGATAGGGATCATCATAGATGTTGTCATGGCTCTGCATAGTGGGGACAAAAAATAGGAACTTTCAATTGACAAGTCTTTTAGCTTAATGTCATTTTAGCAGTACAAATTAAATATATAGATTGTTCAACTTTGTTTGGAGCTTTGGTAAATCGCTTCAAAACTTCAAAAATTTGTACTATCCCCACTCATTCTCTGTCACAGAATTAACTTTGTTTGAAGTTACACACATACAAATACAGGGCAAGCTTTGGGACAAACTCCCCTCACTCCCTTGGAATCAGGAACTTTTTGTTACCATTGTTTCATCTCACACAACGTTTGTACAGTAATAACACAGAACTTTCATTTATAGAGCATCTCCCAAGGTGAACTCCATTCAGTTGCACTTGTTCAATAAGGCAGCATTGGAGCAGACTAACCATTTTTGGATTTACCAACCCACTCCCTCTTCAAACACAGTGGTTTGGTTTGGCTCTCAATGTGGAGGGTGTTTCAAACAGAGAGAGAAGAGGGGCGGTTTGAGAACAGACGGTCTACAGTGATGCTGCTATTACCTGTCATCTCCTGTAGGTGGTGCAAATCTGCATGTTAAAAACTGGTGTGTGAACATCTTCCCTTTTGAACCAAATGCAGCCAATTTACATGTTCTTCTCAAAGAAATAAACAACTGCATTTTAAAAGGGACATTCCTAGTCTAGTTCCTGTATGGAATATATACTTGTTTAATCAGGGTACTTTTATCAAACATCTCAAATATTGAAGACAAAGTGTGAAAAGTGCTGCTATTCTCTCTTTTAAATACAAATAAATACATTTGTAAAACTGGATAGTCAATGTGTAACAAAGAGTTTTGAGAGGGAAGAAACCTCCTCCTCAGTTTATCTACCCAACAGACAGAGCAACACTCAGACTGACCAGGGGCTTGTGCAGGACAGAGCTGTTGGAGGTGACTGTGTGCTCGCCCTCCTGCATCATGGCCATCTCCCCGCTGTCGTCGGAGCCGTCTGCCAGGCTGTTGACGGAGCTGCTCTGGGAGCTGGCGCTGATGGACATGGAAGGCAGAGAGTGGGAGCTCTCCATGCTGTTGACTGTGCCGGTGCGCAGCATGTACTGCTCCACATCCTGCAGGCAAAGGAAACAAGATTAGTCCAAAGGCTTCAAAGGTTTTTGGGGAGCATAATGATGATTTAGGTTTCTTGCCGTTTCAGACATAGATTAAATATGAATTATACTGAAGTGAGAAACAGGCTAACACTGAAGAGAAACTGAGCTGAACATTCTCTGAATTCCTTTGTTTCCTTTTTGGGGAACAACCATCTGGAGTTTAAAGTTGCTGGAAACAAAGGGCTTTGTATCAGGAGGAAGGGGTCTGAGTTCACTACATACATGATGACATGTGCAAAACAAAAGCAGGACGGATTTAAACACCTCTTTTCCATTACAGAACCTGATACATGCTTCTCTCACAGAAATCACTTATCCAGAGGTTCATCTTTAACTTTTGTTTGACTGGACTCCTACAAATGTCGCAGTTACACCTGGAACTGGGTTTCAGAGTTTGAGCGGCAGTAGTGATTTCACATTCACAGGAACATGTGAAACACAGTTAAAGTTCCTTGTTTCATGTGTCTGGTTAGCAGGAAATGCAATACATGGCAGCACAATGCATGATTATGAGGAAATGCACACACTAGAAAAAAAATCAGACCATTAAAGGAATCCACAATCCAAAATGTACTGTGCACGTTGTGTCTACATCGAGGCTGGGTCATATGTACTAAAACTGAAATGTTGGATTCTTTCAGATCAGATGCACAAAAGATTTATGCAGGTTTTGCATATGATGCAAATGTAATCAGCTTCTTAGCCAGTGATGTCTTTGTCTTATAAAATCTGTGGACACTCTTGGCTGTGTGCCTGTTTGACTTGCTGAAATAAATTGAGTTGAGCTGATGCTTTAAGTTGCCAAAGAACTCGGACAAACGTTACACTGGACTGCAAGTCTGAATCACATTTTCAGACGAACGAGGAGCCTTTTAGGGTGCAAACCTCTTTTATTAACGCAGGCATCCCGCCATAATGACATTTTAGCTCTGAATGTAGGGAACTATCCCTTTACTATGACACATAGGACAATGACATGAAATGATATTAACTCTGCAGTTGTTAAAAGGACTCAGATTGGGATCAAAGCCAAACTCAACCAGGCAATCCCTAGTGTAAAGAAAATATAAACCTACTGTTCACAGTATTAAATTCATCAGTCACTGATCCTCCAACTTTTTTAAAACCTCATTTCCCTCTTCTATTCTCTTTGTTCCCCTTCTTACCTCTTCCTCTTCCCCTCCTTCTGGTGCTGGACCATTGTGTGCCTCGTGAAAGAGGATTTTCTTCATCTTCCGGTACTGCAGGTTGTCCAACTCGCGGACAGCATCCTTGGTGCGGGCGATCAGGTCCATCACAGCTGTCATGGGACGCTCTCTGCATAGGAAATGGTGCTGGGTGGACGGAAGAGTTGAGAGACAGAACGGACAGCGACATGATAATTATTCAACAGAAACATGACTCTGAGGTTCTGGGATCTGAATCCCTGGATGTTAGGATTCACTAATGTGAAGCCGTAATCACTGAGTAGTTGGTTGTTGTTGTACAATATCAGAAAATAGTTGGTCACCGTTTCCGCTGGTAACAAGATGATGTCATCAAATGTTTTTGGTTTTTTTTCACAACTCAAAGACGATAAGATTGATAATAAGACGTTTCATAGGAGTGAACAAACATATTTTAGAGAAAGAGAAGAATGTTGACATTTCTTTACAAATAAAATATAACTTTTTTTTTTTTTGAACTAAATATTGAATGGTGATCAAATATTTCATTAAATGAAAAATCCTAGCTGTTCTTTTCCTGATTATGGTTGTTCCTCACACTTTCACATTCTTTGATTACTGATCAGCTCTTTTGTTTCCCATCATCAACCAGCCAGCCTGTTTTTCATGGAAGTGTTCGAGCCAACAGAAACAACAAATGTAGACATCTATCCCTCAACAAACTGCTGTATGTTCATCACCAGACAGATCTTTTCGTTGTGTGTTGTACCTTGAGCAGCACGTCAGAGGTAGGTCTGTCCTGGGCGATCTTCTGCAAACAGGAGTCCACAAAATTGCGGAAATAATCGGACCTGAAAATGACAAAAAGTCAGTAGAAAAGCAATGTTGGCATAGGAATGACATTTGTGTTGGTCCAACTGAAACATCGATCCATCCATTCAAGTTTTATGTTTTTCATTTTTTCTAAAGACTTGCAGGATTATAAACTCATAAAAGTGGCCACTTGCAATACACAATAAATGGGTCCGGTTTTAAAAAGCTCATGTCTCAGCATTTCATACTAGTATATTTTTTGCATTGATATACGGGACGCAGACAACTTTAAAAAGGAAAAAAATATGTGCATCTTATAGACTGGACTTTACAGTTTCTTAGATTTCATTAATGATTTCAGACATTTTAATCTGCAGTTACCAAATAACAAAGGATCTATTCATTTCTGAGTAAACTTAGTAAAAAAAAAGTAAGGTGAAAATACTGACAGCCACATATCTGCAGTGGATTAATTTGATTCTGGCTAATTGAAGACTTCCTGGTTAAATGATAAAAAGAATAAATTCAATTGATCCTCCATCTTTGACAGTTTGTTATAAAGGCCTCAAAAAGTCTTTTATAGAAGCAACATTTATAAAATGATCATGGGCATCAGAACTCAAACTCACTATGTAACAAAGGTCTCGTCTCTAGGTCTCTAAAAGAACATTTCATCGACTCTCACCAGTGATTGGACTGCAGCACGGGGCTCTCATTCTGGGCGATGTGGTATAAGGCACTCATAGCATTCATGTTGAACAGAGGAGGCTTCCTTTCCGCTGCAGAGAGACAAAACATAGAAAAGTAAGACAAAGACAGAAAAAAAGGAGAGGAGAAAGTAGAATGTCTTCAGATTTGGGAACACAAACAATAAAAATGAATAAAACAACACACTTGTGCTGCTTTTTTTTTTGTTGCCTGTTTCTTACCCAGCTCTATGCAGGTAATGCCAAGTGACCACACATCCACCTTGCCATCGTACTGACCCTCATCCATAGCCAGGATCACCTCAGGGGCCATCCTACATGGAGGAGACAACAAAGCAAGTCAGCCATTTTCAGCTCTTCTCCTTTGATCCAGGACCAACAGAGAACAGCACCTCAGGGCGCACAGTCAGAGTCAATGTCTACAACAGCATAAATAAAGCACAGCCACGGAGGCGAGCAGTCGGATATTTAAAGTTAGGTGGGTTGCACATGAAACTGAAGCTTCTTTCTGTGACTGGGGTGAGGATCATCACAAATGATGTTGCATTTTCAGACGTCTATTCCCTTAACGCAAACAAGGTGTAACATAGAAATGAAACCTGCATGTTATTAAGCTTATGTATGAGATATTTTATAGTGGCATTAGTACTGAAGTTATTGTTTGGAATGTAACTATTTGTTAACTGTATGGAGTAGTTGCAGATTGTATTCATAAAAGATAGAAACATGAATTGACCCAGTTCTATATTAAAAGATAACGTACGGACAGGACAAAGCCATGGGATTTCTATTTATGAAAATTATCTTTACTATTCAATTCCCAAAAAGGATTGTGTTTGACAGTTTCAATCAGAAATGAATCTACGTTAGAATGAGATCAGTGACTAGCAGGCTTCAGAGTGATGTTTTGAAGAGTTTTGAGTAGTAGTGTGCATTGTAAGGTATGCAACATTTAACATGTGATGTTATTAAAAGAAATAACAAGCTCGAGGATAAATCAATCATGAAAGATCAGGAAAAGAAGCGGGTAAAGATAAGACGCCTCCTCTCATCATTTCATCCACTACGATCGGCAGTGTAGGCATGAAATGTTGTAAAGCCAATAGAAGAGAGAGAATTAGCCAACTCCTTCATAAAATGTGAGGACGGTCAACGATTCATTTTAGAATGCATCTATAAAACGAGACCCCAATCATCCAAAAAACATTTACTACCCTATGGGAACTCTGGGAACTGCAGTTTTAACCCCACAGGCTGTTTCTATGGAAACAACGATGGCACAAATTCAGTAAATCAACCAAAACTAGTTTTTGTAGCATTAATACTTAAAACAGCTGTAAGTGGATTATTATGAAACATAGACATACGGTACTTATTTTTCATTAGCATTTTCTTCAAAATGTATCAACCCTTTTGATACTCTTATAATCCTCTAAGAGGGACAAGGTGCATGCTCTGCTGGATCACAATTTGTAGTAATTCTTGTTAATCCTCTAGAGGTGTCTGTTCTAATCTAATGAGGAACATTATGCTGCAGTGAGTAACATGTCTGATGTCTTACCAGTAAGGTGTTCCCACAAAGGAATTGGCTGGAGCAACGATGGAGGCGGAGCCAAAATCTCCCAGTTTGACCTGACCTGGCTCTGTTAGCAAAATGTTTCCTGCCTTCACGTCCCTGAGAGAGAGAGAGAGAGAGAGAGAGAGAAATGATCAGAGAAAAGAAAATGCCTGGTCAGGACAAATTGTGAGAAAGACTAAAAGGATAAGAACGATATTTAATAGAGGCAGAGGTCCAAATTGTGTAGCTGTACAGTGTGTGGAGCACATCCACCATTGCATAAACGTATCCTGGGCAGCACATTTTGTGCCTTCTCCACTAGATTTGTTTTGTCTCTTTTCCGAAGTGTGGGCGAGGAGAGTGAGTGAACACAGATAGTGAGAAAAGGGACAGTGGTTACCTGTGAATCATGTTGTGAGAGTGAAGATACACCAATCCCTGCAGTGCACCATGGGTTATAGCCGCTATTTCCACTTCCTGCAGGGGTTTCTTGTGGACTGTGAGAAGAGAGATAATAGGGGAAATGCGGCGTTGTGTATGTGAACGAGTCATTTGTTTTTCTTTATCACAGACTTGTCTCCCACTTACCTTCTAAGAGGTCTGAAGCTGAGCCCAAGCAGTACTCCATCACCAGCTAGGAGACAGACAGGGAGTGTTAGAGCACAGGATATTTAAGGAGCTTTATGCAACAGGACACTTGATTTTAAAGACGAGTCAAACTTTTCCTGAATGGAGAAGTGTTTTCTTGTTTAAAAAGGAGGCAGTACTCCCTGAGAGTTCAATGAAGTGTGAGAGGTGATGTTGAAAAAGGGGCAGCCCAGAAAGGTGATTTAATGTCCTGCTAAAAAATAAAGATCTTTGCATATCCAAAAGTTTTACCAGATGTAACAGCATCGTCTACATTTAGTGGGCATTGATTACAAAAAATACAATTGGACAACTGGCAGATTTTTTTCCAGGAGTCTTTGGGATAAGAAGGGGAAAAAAACTTGATTTGTTTCATTCAGTCTTGTTTTTTTCCAGAGCAAAAAAAAAACATTAAACCCTCAGCAGATCCATTTACTGTGGAGGAAGACAATCTGGAGGTTTGACTTCTCTATTTCCCCCTTTTATCACATCTATCTCAAACATTACAGCCATGCAGCAATAAAACACAAAGATCACACACACACACACACACACACACACACACACACACACACACACACACACACACACACACACACACACACACACACACACACACACACACACACACACACACACACACACACACACACACACACACACACACACACACACACACACACACACACACACACACACACACCACCTCTCTCTCACACACACACACACACACACACACACACACACACACCACCTCTCACACACACACACACACACACACACCCCGTCACATACACACACACACACACCCCGTGTCACACACACACACACACACACACACACACACACACACACACACCCCCTCTCTCACTCACACACACACACACACACACACACACACACACACACACACACACACACACACACCACCTCTCACACACACCACCTCTCACACACACACACACCCCGTCACACACACACACACACACACACACACACACACACACACACACACACACACACACACACACACACACACACACACACACACACACACACACACACACACACACACACACACACACACACACACACACACACACACACACACACACACACACACACACACACACACACACACACACACACACACACACACACACACACACCACCTCTCTCTCACACACACACACACACACACACACACACACACACACACACACCACCTCTCACACACACACACACACACACACACCCCGTCACATACACACACACACACACCCCGTGTCACACACACACACACACACACACACACACACACACACACCCCCTCTCTCACTCACACACACACACACACACACCACCTCTCACACACACCACCTCTCACACACACACACACCCCGTCACACACACACACACACACACACACACACACACACACACACACACACACACACACACACACACACACACACACACACACACACACACACACACACACACACACACACACACACACACACACACACACACACACACACACACACACACACACACACACACACACACACACACACACACACACACACACACACACACACACACACACACACACACACACACACACACACACACACACACACACAACTCACCCATGCTGTGTGCTCTCTCAGGTAGCAGCCCCGGTACTCCACTGTGTTTGGGTGGCGCAGCTTCTGGAGGAACTTGACTTCCTTGATGATATCCTGCCATTTCTAGAGCATTAACAATCACAATCACATAAATGCTCTCACTTCTACATGTGGTGAAGGATAAAGATAGTTGTCATACCTCATTGGACTGTTTGCCGCCATAGGACATCTTCTTGATGGCCACCACCTCATTGGTGCGGATGTCATGAGCCTAATGTGGAAAGGTAAGGAAAAATGATGAACCAGAATAGTAATAATAAATAAAATATAATAATTATAGCCCCTTTCACACATGCACTGTACAACTGAAAATGTCCCATAATAAAGGCTGAACTATTCAGCCCCAATATTTTCCAGAATTTTTTCAGCTAGCCTCCTAGTCAGCAAGGCGTCAAGGGAAAGCCGATGTGTGAACGCAGAAGCTTACTGTCACCAGAAATTCACCATGAGCGGGGGTGAAGGCGTTTATATCATTGGATTGGTGTGAAACTCGTGGTATCTTCGTGCAAGAAACGGGGCTGCATCATCTTCTTTAATACTTGCAGGAATGTTCTTTTTCACTCTTTTGTCAAAACTGTAAATTCATCCAATTACATTTCGTATTGACTTAAGGCAAACACTGTCATCATAGAGCCGGACTCTGCCGCTTCGTTCACCATCTTGGATATGTTTTAAACATTAAACTGTGATTTCTGCAGCGTCCTTTTTACGTCATGTCCTGCCTCCTGAGACCCCTCCCCATACGACAGCGGAAACCTCCCGCTGTTAGGGACATGTGTGAAAGGGAAACTCAGGAAGAGATCAGGATCAGCAGGTTGGCCTAATTCCTTTTCACAGAAACTGTACAGAGTGCATGTGTGAAAGGGGCTACAGTCTTTTATAATGCAGAGATGCTCCCGTTTTGTATTTCTGGGTGCAAACACTGGAGAACTCAGGGATTTTTCAGACATTTTTACCTCAGGTCAACTGAAAAAAATCACTGATACATAAAACAAACATTTCTGCAGAGCCTCTTCTCTTCTTCTCTCTCTGTGGTTGATCCCTTCATCCATCACTAGCTCCTTTTCACCCTTCATTAAACAGGCCTTTTCTTCCAACACATCCACATTATTTGTCCTTGACTTCTGCCATGTTTATACTTTTTTTCCTTCTCTCTTTCTCTTGACACTTTTCATCCCTCAATGGGACCCCATGAGAATGTAATCTCTGACACAATCTTTCACTTTCATCGTCGTCTGTCAGCTATTCTCCTCCGTTGTTCTTGGTTACCTTCTTATAAACCATCAGCCACTCTAATACAGAGCCGAAACAACACAGTGACTTTATCTCAATAGAAGTAACACTACGATAAAGATGGAGATGGTACCAGTGATCATTTTGATTGTTTCATTATCATATTTTAATCTAATTAATGTTTTACGTTATACATGAATATCGAAAGACTTCCATGATTCATGAGTCAGCAGATCCCAAATTCCAAAGTAGGAAATAACAAGTTCAGTTGTATTTTGATCTAAAAAAAACATGATGAATAATCTAACACCTCACTAGCGAGCTTCACACCCCTGAGAAGAACACGATATGAACCAAAAATCAGCACCAGAAAAAAAATTGTACATTTCCAATGAGTAAAAGCAGAACAGAGCGAAAGAGAAGATCAACCTGCTAATAAAAACTTTCAATGTGAATGTATTTGTTGTACTTCTTTCGTATGTACTCAAGAATATAGGTGCAGATGTTCAACATTATTAATCATCATGTTGCAAATAATTAGACGTCCATTATCATATTTTAAAGTTTTGTTCAGCACCAAGTTTTACCTGCAAACTTCACCTATCTGATTTATTCTCTTCTCTCTTCTTGTAATAAATGATGTGTCGTAAAACCCTTCGGCCTCAAAGAACTAAAGTTAAATATAATCCTGCACCGTTAAAATGAATAAGAATTTAAATTAAAACACTTCTATCCATATAATTCAAAACAAACATTTAGGGCTACAGGAAGCTGTAGAACACTTTGCATACATACAGTGTGGTGCGTACATCCTTGATCTTTACAGACTGAAACACTAAAAAGTGAACTCACGAAGTAGACCGCTCCGAAGCTTCCATGTCCGATCTCCCTCAGGTCTGTGAAGAGCTTCTCAGGATCCTCCCTGAAGAACAGCTCAGCCACCTCCGGGTCCTTCAGGCTCCCGGCCCGCACACTCGATGGCATGGCCAGCGCCTGGTGAGGGCAAGGAGACACACCGAGTTGGAACAATCACACTGACATATATGCATTGGGAACTTGATTCACCTAGGTAACAGGGACGCTGCATTTGTATTATTTTGTATATTAACCATTCAATTTGTTGAACTAAACAAGGATCAACTGAAATGATTAACATGTCACATTTTACTGAAAAGGTTTAAATCTCTTGGGGAAACTATTAACATTGATGTAGGTATAGTATAGTATGTAGTAGTATTTTTTTTAATATCCAGTACAGTCCTGTTTGGAGTACTTTTTTTACATACAAAATGATAAAAATGCAAATGTGTGTTGGCTCACATCGATGAAAATATCAAAATACCCATCAGCTTCAAATGACCATCCACCCACCCACCCGTTCATTCATCCTTCATCATCCATCTGTTTTTCTACCAGGAATATAAAGCAAAAAACATATTTAAACATTTGGGTTTTTCAATGTTAACACAAAACACTTCACAACAAAACAATCCTCTCTACAAGTGATTTGTACATGTTATGTCCTAACTGCTGCTTCATTAGCCGACACACTCAGTGGTGGACAGCATGTATGAATTCATTGTGTGTGTGTGTGTGTGTGTGTGTGTGTGTGTGTGTGTGTGTGTGTGTGTGTGTGTGTGTGTGTGTGTGTGTGTGTGTGTGTGTGTGTGTGTGTGTGTGTGTGTGTGTGTGTGTGTGTGTGTGTGTGTCCCCGATATTGGCCCTGCTGACAGACGTCGGCACATCTGCAAATGCACATTTGCATTGTAGGTGTCTTGCACCAAAAGAATTCATGAAATAGGAATCGGCTAAATTGTTATTTCAAGCATCTGCCCTGATTCTCTAAAAAGAATGCTCATTAGCTCTAAATCTCAGTTTTTATCCTACTGGAAACTTGTCCCATCTATATCCAGAATAAATCCAAAAAGCTGTTGTTTTTTTAACACTTAATTGGTACCAATAGCTGAAGCTTCATCTGGCTGTATCATAGTGGTGTGAACTTAAAGCATTGCTGTTAACGCATGCTGAGTACGAACGCATTGTCAAATATTTTTTTCTTATTTATTTTCTCATTGCAATAAGTGTTTTAATGTGAGTATTCATATCATCATAATGATAACGTGATAAATTTCACAGCTCCCATGTAATTCTGTATCTGTTCTTACATTTCATTCTATGAATTGTAATGGGTTTTTCTGTCAAATTCATTATGAAAAAGCTTTGTACTTTGTTCCTGTCTTTCTCCCCTGCAAACTGGATTGGATTTTTTGTCTTTTTCTGAGATCAACAAAGACACAAAACAGAATCATTGACAGCATCAGGGAGGGGAAATGTCCCTGTCTGGTATACAAAGAAATGCCTCTTAAAAGCAGCAGACTATAACTTCCAAACTGAGATTACATTTCCTAGTTCCAGTTTGGCAGGCCCGTGGTTTGCTTATAATGTGTCAGGTGTTAACTTTGTTTTCAGTGCAATAAATCCTGTAACCAAAACAGAGTTTCAAATCTCTCTAAAAAGGTCATCAGAAGTTTTTTCTGACCAATTATGGAAATCCAACCAAAAGAGTGATGTTCATAACAGCGAAGCACTGAGGGCAGAATGTCTGTCATAAATGTGTGGCTGAAGGAAACTCAGATAAAGCAATATAAAGGCTAACAAGTTGTGTCTCTCAATTAGCTGCTTTCATATCTCTTATTAATTCATATTAGCTGACATGCAGAATTCTGTTTCTTGGGTTGTTGGGAAATTCCCTTTATTTTGCATTGGAAATGATAATCAATCACAGGATCGTAAAAATCTGGGATTATTACCTTACTGCAATGTGATAACATCATGTCGTCTTGTCTTTATGCTTACTACTTCAGAAGACATGAAACATTATTTAACTCGCCGTTTAAGCCTGATTAGACTGAGTTGGAGCGCCTGTGGTGCTTGTGTATGTATATAAGTCTCACCTTTTAAAAGTGAGACAAGGAGACTAAAAATATTCTAATAAAGTATTATTTGTGCATATTATCTGCCTGTAAGTAGTGGTGAAATGGATGGTGAAATGGATCACAGTTGAACCTGATCCATTTTGGATCACCCCCCTGGATCAGGCCACACGTGATCCTTGGCTCGATAGAATATGTATTAATATAGCATAAGATAAATGTACTTCTGCTAAATCACCGTGCAGAGTCTCTTTGAAAAGAAAGTGTTTAAGAAGTGTGTGTAGGTGCAATGGGGATCCACTGTACAAATAGGAAGAGAACTTTTAGTATTTTAAAATGTATATTTTTCACGCTTTTTTCACGCTTTTTTTCCATTTCATGTTACCGTGTCTGCATTTATCATGCAGATATCCGCTGGTGGCTGCTTACAGCATCAATCACAAACTTAACATTAGTAACGTTACTGCCTGCTGTGGTCTGTTGCTGGGAATTTAGCCAAAAATAAAATCTGTTACAGAGCCCTGTGTTAGCTCCAAAAACTGAATATATAGTCCTTAAACATACTCTTCCTGTTATGTGTGAATCACAAGCGCTGCATGAGCACACACACACAGACACACACACAAAATGAACGGTGTGTGTGTGTTACCTGTTCAATATTCTCCAAGCTCATATAAGAAAACAAAACGTGTTTTTGTAGATTACAGCAAACTTATTATTCTGTTTTGTTTGTAAAGTTGATGTTACACATTCTGTAATAATGAAGATGTTTCTGTTGATGAAGATGTTTAGATTTCTGAATAAACAGGGAGTTCAGGTTTATCTAACTGCTTACAATCTGAGGGGTTTATACATTTTTAAGAATCATGCAGATGCATTTTCATTTGTAGTGTTTTTTTTTTTTACAATGCACAATTTAAGTCAGGGGTAGCTGAGAAGTAGAACAGTTCTATTATAAATATATTTTTAAGGCAGATCCAAAATCCTATCCGATCCAGGACATATGATCTGATCCGAACTGTGAAATGTTGATCCATTGCACCACTACCTGTATGTGAAGCTGTAGTGCAGACAGTAACATCCTATGTATCTAGTTGCAGTCACCGTCAGGTTAACAGCCTGGCATGAGATATATTAGCTGATCTTTCCAATTCCAAACAATTATTTTGGACATGTTTCACATGTTGCATATTTTTTTCATACATTCTCAGTCACAAAACAATTTGGCCTTGGTGTCAGTGTTTCCAAACACTTCATAATAATCACCAGATCAGACTTTTTTTACGGACATTTTGTAACAGTCAAAGAGGAAGCATGCATCTCTGTTCTCTAAATCTTGCAACCAAGTCCAAAAGCAACCTCTCTCGTGTATTTTTTTATACCTCCTCATTAAGGCCGTCTTCAACAATGAGGCAGCAAATGCAAGTCATGTGGTTTTCATCCGAGATCAACCTCCACACAACATGCAATTTTTACAACCTAGAATCCATCTGGGAATCTAATGGGAAACACAATGTGAATTGCTCTTTCCTGCTGAAAAGGTGGAGTAAATGATGTAGATAGGAGGCAGCATCAGTATCATGTAGCTGCAGTGTGCATCTCCGATACATGGCGTTTTGCACTTGACTGGTCAATTAGGCTATCTTTGCTTTTGCTCTCCGAATAAAAGAATGACATATATACAAAAGTAGACAACAACAACAACAACTCCAGGCTGCCCGGGTGTTCAGGGTGCAGGGCCAACAACAAGCCTTCATGTCAATGTCAAAATGTAAAATGAAAATGTATGAGTAGCTGGAAACAGATGCAGGAGGCGCATACGGCTGCTTTAGCATGCTGAATGATTTATAACATGTCTTACCGTGGCTTTTGGGATCCACTGTAGCTAGCCCTGAAGCTAGCCGACTGGCCTGGCTGGAAATTATTGGTCTCACTCCCCTTTCCTCGACACTGGTGTCTATTCAACACGAACAAACCACATTCTGCCTGTCGATGCTTTTACTCAAATGGCTCTCCATCCTGATGCTCCCACTCAATTGGACAGCTAGTGTGTCTGCAAGACTTGACATGAGTGAAGTGCCAGTCGATTACAGTGACAGCAAGCTGACTGACGGCTGCCAGCTAAACGAGCCAGGCAGCTACTAAAGCAGAGAGCCAAAGAAAATCAGCGGCTAGCTCTGGCTGCTGTTAGCAACACCGCTAACTATATAACGTAACGCCAGGAGCTGCCCGGGACGTTTTCAATGGGAAACTGATGCATTAATTTACACAGGTCCGCTCCCTGCGCCGCTGTGTGCTGTCATTTCGTTAGTGTTGTCGGTGAATTTCATCTCCAGTCAGTGTTATATCCCCATTTTGCTTCACTCCCATCCGTTTTTTGTTCAGGACTTCATGATGGCGGAGCGGGGCGGGAGCCGAAAGGAAAACGGAAGTGCTCTTCTTCTTCGGTGGATTAAAAAAAAACAAACAGGCACCTTGGCCGCAACTGCGACTCCGTGTGTTGTGGTCGAGGAGTTTAATCTATGGACATGTTAAAATCTAAAATATGATTTCCTTTGTGAATGGATTCTATAAAACAGCTTTGACATTTCAATTAGTTATGATACAACCTGACATAATGATTAACTGGTAAGCTTTCAGCAGTTTCTTCTCTGTTTCAGGGGAACCTTTCACCTTTCACACTCACCTGTAAGTCATACTTCAAATGTCTTGTGTCCCGTTGTCCTGGGGTCAATCTGACCCAAAATTCAACCTTTTGCCGTCAAATATGTTTTTTATTCATCAAATGCGCTTCATGATTACAGTAAATTTGAGGTAATTTGATTGAATTATGTTTTTTTAAATTGAATTTACTAACGTCTGTTGTCCTCTGGGGTCAAAATGACCCCGCAGCACAAAGTGGTACATTAGAGCAAATGATCACACCATACTGCTTTAGAAAACATCTTTGATCTTGGTTGTTTGATGTTTGGGGTCAAGCAATAGTTATGACAACAACAACAAAAAGCTCAGTTTCCTGCACTAGTGAGGTCTTTGACTGCATTAGTTTACGAGTAGAGAGTTGAAAGATTTACTAGTAAACTAGTAGACAGCTAAAATTCTTCATGTTAACTAGTAAGGTGCAAAATATCTACAAGTTAACTAGTGAGGCTCTGTATGGCTAGCCCTTTTAACATTTAATGAGTCCGGCTGACAAGTGGCAATTTAGTTTTCACTATTGGAAATTACATTTCAACATGTCAAAATGTCATTTTGGTGAACATAATTTCGACTAGTAAGACTTTTAGATATCTAGAATTAATTTGTGATATCTGTAATGTAAGAACAATTGTAGATATCATAAATGAACTCGAAAGAATATAATTTTTGATATCAAGAATGAACATTTTTAGTGAGAATTGAGTTGAAAATGACATTGAGGATATGTCGGCTTGGAATTCTAACATGTCAAAAAGCAATTATTGATATCCAGAATTTCTAAATGATTTAATGTTAAAAGGGCTTGCCATAGACTCAGAAATGTTTACTAGTTAACTAGTAGTAGCTAAAATGTCAACTGGTCACACTAGTGGGAGCAGTTTTCACCTTACTACTTTACTAGTAAAGCCCCGTACAGTTTACTAGTAAAGGAATAAGTGCCTCGATGTCCACTAGTTAAAATAGTAGGTATCTTTTTGGCCTCTGCAGAAGCTCCCCCTTGCCCAGCAGCCCCTCCTGGCCCATCACCCAAAAAACAGGTGCAAATTCTGCCCTCGCCAGAGTGATCTCAAAACATCGGAAATGTGCCAAAAATGCAGTGCATATACAGATCGTGCCATTACTACCTGCCTCGCATGCAGGCATGTAAATGAGGTCTTATTGGCCTTAAATGGAATTTAAAAAAAAATTGTGCTAATGTGTTTGAATGAAGTTGTTACTAAAGGTGTAACACAGAATTGGGTAAATAATCCACTTTATATTCTTTAAATTACAGTCAAACTGGACGGGGTCAATTTGACCCCAGAGGGCAGCAGGTGTGATTATTTGCTGCCCTTCAAAAAATTCAAATGATTCAAACACAGCATCTTCACTAAACATATACTTAGACATAGACATATACCACTCTGTGATAAGTCAAAGAGTCAAAATGATATAAATTAAAAAAAAATATATATATTCTTTTTTTTTTTTAACTCAAAAACAGGGTATACTTTTATGTAAACAAGGTCTATTGGCCTTAAAGTAAAAAAAAAAAAGGAAAAGGAAAAATGTGTGGTAATGGGTTCGACTGAAGTCAGACTAAAGGTGTAACACAGAATTGATAGAATTAATTTATGTTATATGCCTCAAATTACAGTCAAACCAGACGGGGTCAAAATGACCCCAGAGGACAGCAGGTGTATAGCAATCGGGAGGACATTACGAGGCTTAAGCAAATATGTTTGTTCTTAAATCGAATTTAGTTTTTTTTTTAAACAAAAAGCAACAACTCCTCAACTGTTGGGGTTTATTTGCATACATGAAATGCTGTGGCTAGATGTGATGGACTTCTAATGATAAAATGTAGTAAATGATATAGCTCTTTTTCAACTTGAATGGCTTGAATGTTGCTCCCTAGGAAAGAAAAAAACACATATTGCCAAAATAATGAGAAAAAAAAGTTTTGAAGCTGGCCACTATTGCACAAAAATAATGCAGCTTAACACACGGAGGTCGGACTCTATATATGGAAAATAGGTCAACATAAAAAAAAATATACTTTGTGTTGGTTACTCATACATGTTAACTGGGACTGATGTTTGAGCAGATGACGGATTATTATATAATAGTTGCAGAGAAATAAATGCCTTTTAGATAACTGTTTCTGATGTGTTCGAAAGTATGAAAAACCTTGCTTGTGTTATGACTTTCAACTATTTTCTCCTTTAAATTTACTAAAACATGCAAATCCTGAATGTATATTATTTAAATGTACATTCTTTTATCACAATATTTCTTTTGTTTCTTCTTATGTGAATGTTGTTTTTTTCTTTGGTCAAGTTGGTTTGGTGACAGACAGCCCTTCACACACACACACACACACACACACACACACACACACACACACACACACACACACACATGTCATTACAATCACACATACAGCTTGTTTAGCCCTCCCTTTGCTTGATTAATCCGCTCAGATTAAACTCTGTTTTATGAACTTTTATTTTAAAAACCACACAAACATAAGAGACTATAATACCAGGCATGTTCTCTCAGACGCAGTTAAAAATCTGAAGGATTTGCTTCTTTGTGCTGCAATGGCATCTTTACATATTAAACTTTATTTTATTCACCCTCCAATTTCTAATCCTCTAAAACTTCTTCAGTACAAAAAATAAAATCTGTGCACGTCTAACCTGCCCTGCTTTTCCTCCCCTCACTTTTCACACACATCCATCCTGCCGTCCACTCAACAGACATTTTGCACAGCCATGGGTTTGATGGGTTTGGCCTTGCATAACTTGTCAGCTGGTGGGTAAAAAAAGATAATATAAATGTCTATTTCCCGCTGCATGGCCAAGCGGATTATGAATCTAATGCCGACAGATTTTATGATGAATTTACATAACAGTGAAGCGAGCAGAGGGGGGTTTAAGAGTCAGAGCAGAGGACAAACACAGTGAAGGAAGTGAAGATTGTCCCAGCGGCTTTAATCCCGGACGTTGTCATGATCAGGGTACTTCATGGAAATAGTAATCATTTTGTTTCCACGCAAATGTAACCGATACTCCTGCAGATTATCACACATTTGGATATTAGCTGTAATTGGCCTTTAATGCATACAGCCAGTTTTATGACAGAGGAACAAAGTTAACATTCTTTCTCTCATAGCAACATAAATAATACAGCTCACCACGTTCTAAAGATATACAAATGAATAAAAAAAAAAGAAAAACAATCATTTTTATGGTTGGGATAGAAAATAAAGAACATAAAAGGATCATGTGTCCTGATCCAGAGAAAGGATACAACAATTGATAGAAGAGTTGGCTTTGAAGAGATCACAATCTGTAATCTAAAATTGTGTCTGTTTTTTTTTTTTTTTTCAAAGAAGCTTTTCCTTGTGTCTCTAAAAATTGTTACAATATGAAAAATCAAATGGAACACTTAGGTGTTATCTAACCTTTCAGTTCTTTGGGAGTTTGTATCATTATTATATTTGTTATAGGTAAAATACTTTGTAAATTATTTCATTTAAACTATTTTTTCTGGTGCAATCTTATTCTCATATTGTTATCAAAATGTCTATTTAAAGAAACACACGTTGTTGTAAATGCTGCATTGACCTGGAAAGCCGACAAAAACAACCTGCAACTGGACCCGTGTGCACTGATAGTTTCTTGGGGTTGGCCTGGGGTTCAGATGACGATCTCATTTACAGCATGATGTCAACACAGCACTGACTCCACCCATCAGTCATACACCCCTGCATGCAGCCACACCTCCCTGACATTCAAACCCCCTGCAGCATCCCTGACAGGCCGGACAGAGCAGGTCGTGCTGAGGAGGGACACACAGACACTCACACAGAAAAGAAGATCAGTAGACAGACGTGTGGAGAGAGAGCGAGATAGAGAGCTGCAGAGGGCTCGTATATGAAGCAACTGGCTAATGACAAGAACTCACCAGAGGAAGGTAGGAGCACAGAAAAAAAGTCACTTTATTCTAAAAAAAAAAGATAAGCAACTTTTTTCTGTAATTCCCAGAAACAGTTGGACTCTTTGTAGTATCTTTAAGTGTTTTGTTGAAGTTGTGGTTTGAAAATGTAGCCTGAATGTATTGGAAATGTTTGATAGCATCAGAAAAAGAAGACACAAAATTTTAATCCTGACTTTCTGGCTTTGAAAATCGTTCCCAAAGCTCTTTATCGTGTGTCAGAAGCTGATTAAAAAATACATGTATTTTCAATGATTAAAGTCATATTTTGTGCTCTCTTTCTGCAGACATGAGTTTTGGGGCAGCATGCATTTTCCTACGAGGAGGCAAAAACATTGTAAGTGCAGACGTAATGGCCTTTACCTATTTTTGATGGGTTTGTGCTGATCTTGAAGCTGGAACTAATGCATGGCGATAAGTTTACTGAGACTTACCTGCAAATGTAGCTATACTTTAATCATTATTGTATCTTTTTGTGCCTAATAATATTCAACACTGGAATGCAAAAAAGAATGCATTATGTTCATTTTGTGGTTTTTGAGTTTCTTTTTTCTTGTTGTATGTTTTTACTGTTTATTAAGGATCCTTATCTAACGCACTGATTTTTTCTTTCAGACAAGGGAACTGGCTGATGATGAGATTGATGGTAAATAATCTTCATCTACATATTCTTGTGTTTTAATCACTACATTTGATTAAACTCATTGTTTTGAGCTTGATAACACGTTCATATATTTAATATATCTTATCGTTGACTTTCTAAATGTCTGATTGTCTCCTCTGCAGAGCTGCGTGATGCGTTCAATGAGTTTGATAAAGATAAGGATGGGCTGATCAGCTGTAAGGACCTGGGGAATCTGATGAGAACGATGGGATACATGCCCACAGAAATGGAGCTGATCGAGCTGAGTCAGAACATCAACATGAACCGTGAGTCCTCCACTGAACAAACCAACCCCAAAACATTGAAGTGACATTTTTCATACAAATATTTTTTTCTAAACAAAATAGCATGGACAAGATGACATAGTGCACGGCTGAATTTGTTTGTTGAAAATCAAATTATAACTTTTATTCTGGACTAAAGTAACCATTTTTTTAGTTGTTTATATACGATACCAAACACTTTATTGTCCTCTTTCTCCTGGACTCAAAGCGCTGCCAAACATTCAGCTGCTTCCACTAGAATCAATCAATGAAACACAATAGAGAGAGACACATCCACAAGAGAATAGAAAGACACACACCAATGCAAAACAACATACACAGCAAAAGATCTGCAAACACACAGCATCAAAGGTAAAAAAAATATAAAAACATGTAGGAACATTATGGCAAATCCCAGCATTCAAAAATAGACACAGAAGTGACGGAATCTTTTTTTTTTTCTATTTGATAAATATTAATACATTTTATTACTATACTGTAGTTATTTTTAGTTTTATTTGTGTACCTATGAAACATGGAGGGTGATGTTAGATGAGACTTGAAGTCTGAAGGGGCAAAATAAAAAATGTACGTTTTCTTCATATACAATGATTACAAAATAATGAACTGATGGAAGAGTGAGGGATTTTTCTTAATTCTTGCATTTTTCTTTTTACATTTTTTCTCCAGTGGGTGGTAAAGTCGACTTTGAGGACTTTGTAGAGCTGATGGCTCCAAAACTTCTGGCCGAGACGGCCGGGATGATCGGTGTGAAGGAGCTGAAGGATGCTTTTAAAGAAGTGAGCGTCACATTCTTATGCTTTAAAGAGACTTGGATCCTTTAAAAAAACAACAACCTCAACGCCAGATTTCCACCCAAAACTGATTTACTGCAAACATACTCATCTATCTTATTCCTTCTTCTTTTGTTTCATGTTTGACTCTTTTTTTAAATTTAGTTTGACATGGACGGAGACGGAGAGATCACGACAACAGAACTTCGCTCAGCCATGATTAAGCTGATGGGAGAGCACATGAGTAGGAGGGAGATAGACGCCATAGTAAAAGAAGCAGATGACAACGGAGATGGCACAGTAGACTTTGAAGGTAACACGGAACAATCAGTCTGTCACAAACAATGACAACAACACGAATTAACTCCACAAAACAATCCACTAATCCAATGAAACTTCTTCTTCTCTGCTTTAGAGTTTGTCAGAATGATGTCCCATCAATGACAGTCGAGGAGCGTCATCCAAGAAAGCACCTTTGCACCTCTCTGCATTAGTCCTGAAGCTGTCTGTGTATGAAGGATTCACTTGTATATATTAAGAACAAACACTAATGTTAAGTAATCAAGCAATATGAAGTCGACCTCAGACATAAGTTTATAGCTATGCAAAACCTGACCGTCATGTGCTGAGACATTTATAAGATTTAATATAATCTAAGAGGATGTGTGAATATATGGAATTGTTTGACAATTTTATTATTGTGTGTACAGGAAGTCTTTTTGGATTGATTTGCTGAACTGGATTGAATTTTGCTAATGGAATATACCATATTTATTCTGACAGTGTTTCATCATTTATCACTGCAACATTTAAGTTAAACTACTACACTTATACGTTTACAGTATTTATCATGGACTTGTTGTATTACCTACCTTAAATTCAACAAGTTAGACCCTGCTTGCAAGCATGTGCAGATATAAAATAAAACATGTTCACTTTGCACAAGAGTTTTGATTTGTATCAGTGCGATGTGATGGACGCTGGGTGTGTGTTATTTAGGAATAAATCTGCCTGAATTTGTCTTTGGTTTTGTCATACATGAAGAGTAAAGCTGATTTATTAGCTTGGCAAAATTCAAAGAAAAATACTTAACATTTTGTGCGTGACAGAAAATCTGTCATGGCACTATGTAATTTAATCCAAAATCCTTCATGACTTTCATAATGATTCAACTTGCATAATGATTCAAAACTCTCTGGTTGTATAATAAACCAAAGCAGTGATTTGTGGATTTCGTGTACCCAAAGAAGGGATTTGGAAACCGAAAACATCTGTGACGCTGCTGCACTGTGAGGTGGATATTTGGAGGATTGAGTAACTCATCTGCCCTGGCTTTTGGAGGACACGGGGATAAAGAGATTTTGTGACAAAAAACGAACAAACCCGGAGTGGCCACTGATTTGATAAGAGTATACATCAGTCTAAAATTGTGACATGACAGATTTCTTAGAATTAAGTGTTAAAAAAACGGGATTAGGAAGCACTCTGACCAGAATTCAGCTTTTTAAAGAGTGCATCCTGAGAATTCTAAGTAAAAATGATTAACTGTGTTGTGAATTTGAACATTGGGGTAAAATGAGGGGAAGAATGACAGAAAAACACTGTAAAGAGACACAGGAATGGCTAATGGCTAACACTTAGCATAGTTAGCATATCTCCACTGATAGTCACAGTTTTTTTTATTAACCTATCATTAGGTTTTTAAAGACTGCACCCTGAAAGTTCTACATACACGTTCATCATGTTTTTGTACATTTGGATGTGAAAGTAAAATGAGGGGAAGGATTTAATGAATTTAAAACTTTGCCTCTGTGATGTCTGTCAGCTCCTCTGTCTGAATGGACTTAAATCTGTTAGTTAGCACTAACTTCTGTTGTTTCCTCTTCTCTAGATCCTTATTGTGTTGTACTTACTCTCTGATATATGTCACTTTGGACATAAGCATCTGCTAAATGGATTGTAGAATTTAGGGGTAATAGTGTATATTTGTATGAAAACATGAGTCTGAATCAGAATCAGGTTTTATTGCAAAGTATATTTACACATACAAGGAATTCTTGACTTGGTGTTTTTATGTAAAACAATTACCAAAGAAATGAAGCAAAAAGAATAAGGGGCTAAGGGACATTAGCTTCAATAGAATAAAATACAACAAGCATTATAAATATATGATAGACGTATACACAACAAAATGTACAACAGATGCAATGGATGAGCTGCAACGTTGTGCAGGGACAGTGTGTGTGCAGTGTGAAGTCCAGTGTGTGACACATACAATCTGATTTAGCCTTCACATTACTTAAATGGTTTCTGACCGTGGGGCTGGATGAGAGTCTGTGTCATGTGGGGGGAGGGCAGGGGCATTATTGATGGCAGCAGAGGGGAAGAAACTTGTGGTGTGAGGTTCCGGTCCTGATGGGCAAATCAACTGCACCTGTCACTGAGACCAAAGGCACAGCTAGTTAAAATAGCTAGTTATGTATGTTATTGTGAATTTGGACATTGAGGTAAAATGATTAGAAGACATTCAGACATCAGATGTATTATGAACAAAAACATTATGAAAACACAGCAAATCACTGCTAACTAGCATAGTTAGCTGTTCTCCACTCACAAAAACATTAATTAGCTTTAGCTTCTTAAAGATGGGTCATGAGAACTTTGATCACTTTTAAATTACTTAGGTTGAGGTTTAAATAAGAAGAGTTTGGGGTCATAGATGTTTTTTCAATATTTAAATCATCGAGCGGAAGTTGTTAGGATAGTTAGCTAATCTCCACAAATATAATTTACAAGTTATCATCTTGATCTTGCTGAAGAATACAAATGACAAGCTGTACGTGCTTTTTAACTTTAAAAGTGAGGACATTTGAGTGGCAGAAATGAGGGGTATTAGGTGATCTATAAAAACATAAAGAGAGATAGCAAATCAATGCTAGTACGCGGTAATAATAATTAGCTGATCTCCAGAGACATAAAGTCATATAATGTGAATAGTTCTTTAAATAGCTGCCCTGAGAATTCTATAGGCCGCAAATTATTATTATATTATTTTGTTACGGGTAGGATCGTGGTTAGGTATGTGGACGGGAACACGGTGCATCCTGACTGTCTTGGTAACATTAGCCATACAGATGTTATAACGTAAAAGCTGGAGCAGACCTTTAACATATAGGCAGATGGAGCTCAACGTGAAGGCTTAGTCCCAATTAACACAAGTGAAGCTCACAAGTAAACATCTGTCTGTGCCACTCCACTGATTAGACACATGCAACATCTGTGTCAATAAGCTTAATGGACATCTTCCTGTTTTGTAAATAACATAACCCCTCCTTCATTTGTAAGAGCAGTCATAATAAAGACTGTTAAATATTGTAATACTGTATATTTTAAAGAGGGGGTCCCGTTTACACTGAGGGGTGCACAGAGAAGCTGCGCCGGTCAGAGGAAGAATCCAATGATGTAATGCTCTCTGCTTGGCCTTTGCCCTGATCCTCCGCTGATCCCTCTAACATCCAGCGTCGACCTTTATTGCATTAATCCACGGTAATCTCTCGCTCTCTCTGTCACTCTCTGATTCACTTCCAAGGTAGAAACTCTGTCCAGCTTCTTGCTGTCGAAATTCACTTAATGAGAAGCTGCAATCATCTTCCAAATACTGATAGGCCTAACCCTCCACTTTGGTGTTTGTTTTGTGTGCGGCCTTTATTTCTTTCTTCCCAAATTCCACATAATCCCACAGAGAAGTAGCAGATGCTGTGATAGTTGGTACAGCCTGTCAAAGGTCATCTTGTCTTTTTCTTGTAAACATTCATCCGTAACTTTGTTTTATAACGTAACAGCAATTATTATGTAATACCAACAGTTTTGTAAACTTTGTGTTTTATTAAATTATTTTTCACTAACGAGCTGATTGGAAAGTAGCTATGTGGGCTGTGAGAGAGACACTTTCCATTCAGATTTTATTTTAGCACTGAGTTATTAGAAGTCAGTTGTTATGTTTAAAATGACCAGACACATCCTTGGGAATAAAACCATGTTTTCTGATTGTGCATATCATACAATAATAATGTTCTTTCTCTCCTGATAGTTGTGAAAAGGTTTGGTTATTGTTGATCTGTGTGCAATTTGAATAAAGATCTGTGAGATTTACAATTTATTTTGTCTTAATGTCAAATAACTATTAATACATCCATCTGACATGCAGCATACATATAGCTCAGGGTGCCCTGTAATAAATACATGTTTATAACTTGATTGTGCTTGAACGGGTTGAGGATTTACATGTATTACTAACAAACTGACCAGGCGGACCAAAAGTAGCACACACCAAAAATGATAAGATTTACAAGGGTGAAGATATTCAACATCATTATGGATTGACAGAAGGGCAGATGTGGAGGAGAGGGGAGAGGAAGAGTTTGGGAGATTGTTCATATCTCGTCTGTATGGTTTATCAGCTCTTTACCACTCTCCTGAGGTTTGAGAAAAATTGTGTTAATTTTTTTATCAGTTGCTTTTGTTAATTTGAGTTTCTTGATTTGCTAGTAATTAACCGATGTGTAACATTTTGGATCCAAGTTTGAAAGCATCTTTTTTTTTTATTGTTCTACAACCTGTGAAGAAAAAATAAATCTATCTATCTATCTATCTATCTGTCTGTCTGTCTGTCTGTCTGTCTGTCTGTCTGTCTGTCTGTCTGTCTGTCTGTCTCTATGTCTGTCTGTCTGTCTGTCTGTCTGTCTATCAATCTATCAATCTATCTGTCTGTCTATCTATCAGTCTGTCTGTCTGTCTATCTGTCTATCAATCTATCTTTCTCTATGTCTGTCTGTCTGTCTGTCTGTCTGTCTGTCTGTCTATCTATCAATCTATCTGCCTGTCTGTCTGTCTGTCTATCTATCAGTCTATCTGCCTGTCTGTCTGTCTGTCTGTCTATCAATCTATCTTTCTCTATGTCTGTCTTTCTGTCTGTCTATCTATATATCTGTCTATCTATCTATCAATCTATCTGTCTGTCTGTCTGTCTGTCTATCTATCTATCTATCTATCAATCTATCTGTCTGTCTGTCTGTCTGCCTGTCTGTCTGTCTGTCTGTCTGTCTGTCTATCAATCTATCTGTCTGTCTGTCTGTCTGTCTGTCTGTCTGTCTATCTATCTATCAATCTATCTGTCTGTCTATCAATAAAGAAGTCTCATTTGGCTCATCATATATACATGTATATATATATATATATATATATATATATATACATATATATATATATATATACATGTATATATATATATATATATATACATGTATATATATATATACATGTATATCATACATACTCCGGTACAGTAGGTGGCGGTATGCAACTTTGTAACCTGTAGATAAAAAGAAGAACTGTGAGAGAAGCACTGAGACAGCTGCACCAGAGCGTTAGTTGTCTGACTGAAGAGAAAGGCAAGCCAAAGTATGATAAACACAATTATTCACATGCGTATATTTCAAAATGGTGTTTTATTTCTGACGGTGTCAATCCAAATACTCCAGAAGCTAACCAATGCTAGATAAATAGCTAACTCTGCTGTTAGCTGCATGCTTCCTCTGCACGACTTAGTGCATCTGTCACAACTTACAGGTCAGATAAAACACGAGGGTTTATTAACAGTATGTGTATACAAGAAACTACTTTTGTATAATATAGTGATTAAAACGAATGCTAGTTGTGTATCTTACTATTTTCGTTTTTTCATAAACATAAGAAAGTTGAAGTTTTGCACATTTGTTGCTCTCAGACTGGTGGAGTATCTCAATAGGAGCTTCCTTTTAGACAGACATGTGTTTTCCCTGTATGGGGATTAGTTTTCACTAAAGTGTGAAAAAAATCTTTTATATTCTTTTTTTGGATGTATTTAAAGTGAAATGTGAGGGAGCAGTGAAAAGGTGTAAATAATTTCTCAGATGAGTTTATAATATTTTTTCCCCTGAAGGTTTGCCATGTTGTTGTGATTTGCCTTGCTTGTCTTCAGCGTGTCTTCATTTCTAATGAAGTGTTCTTGAGGTACAACTTCATTCTTGTTTTTCCTCTTGCACACACAGGTGGTCACTGATGTTGACTCGATGTAGGCGGCTCTCTCTGACATTTTTTCCCCTCACCTATCAAAGACCTCGTACCACACGGACGTCACAGGCTGCGCTCTACTCCTCTACTTCAACTTTATCCATCCCTCCATCTTTCCCCACACCAAGCTGCCGTCACGGTATCCTGACGAACCCTCACTCATCTGTGTGCTCCTCCTCCATCCGCTGCCTCTCTCACGCTGTTCACAGTCCAGGCATGATGGAGCTCAAAGAAGTTCTGCAGGTGTTGGAGCAGCTAGCTCCGCTGTCTCTGGCTGAGTCGTGGGACAATGTTGGTCTGCTGGTCGAGCCCAGCAAACCTCGGCCCGTAAAGACTGTCCTGCTCACCAATGACCTCACGGAGGCTGTCATGGAGGAAGCAGAAGCCCTGAGCTGTGACCTCATTATTTCATATCACCCTCCGTTGTTTCGGCCAATCAAGCGTCTGGTCCAGAAAGATTGGAAGCAGCGATTGGCCATCAGGGCTGTGGAGGCAGGGATAGCCATCTTCTCCCCTCATACGTCATGGGACAGCGTTAAAGGAGGAGTGAACGACTGGCTGGTGGGGGGACTCGGTAAGACGTTCCACTGAGTGGAAAATGTGTCACACAGATCTACAGTACCTGCATATTTAAAGAAGGATAAGGCTAAAATGTTGTGACACATGAGACTGACCCACTGGTCAGCTATCTTTTCCCCTGACTGACCCCCCCCCCCCCCCCCTTTGTGTGTCTCAGGTAGCGGTCAGGTGTTGGTGCTGAGTCAGGCCCTCGGCAGCGCCTCCCACAGTCACAAAGTGGAATTCATGGTCAAAAACACAGAAGAAGTAAACAACATCATGGAGGAAATGAAGGCTTGTGACGGTGGAACGACACTACAACATGCAGTCAACAGGTGCTGTTGATTAAAGCTACAACTTCAGGAGCATTGTGTTGTTTTTGCACATGTTAGCATTTTAAATGTAATGCGAGTTGTGTCTGTTACAAAACAGTCTCAACTCAAACTACTGGATATAAACTAATGCAAAAAAAAAAAACTAAACAAGATTGACGATGTCTGTATAGTTATTTAAATGCCTGTCACTGCTGTCACTGTCTCCGTGGACTCTTGACAGCACGCAAAACAGTTTGACAGTAAAGGTTATATTCCTAAAATGAATCCAGGATCAGATCTCCAAAATCAACACCAAGAAAAAAATCCTCACGGTTTCTTTAAAATAACTGCAGATCGTTTCCAAAAAAATAAGAAGTTTAACAATAGTGTCCTTTTGAAGAGAGCATCTTTTGCAGTAATGTCTTTTTATTTCAGAGTGCAGGAATTTAACTTTAAGGTGAAATAGCGACAGAGGTGCCTCTGTTCCAGAATTTGTGAAAACTGTTTTGTAACATTTGAGCGCCATTATAACGGCAGTATCAGCTAAAGCTTCTTTACTCACAAAACACCGTTTTTTTTTTTTAGGTGAACTTTGGTTGTGGTTTTTAGGGTGTTTACTTTGACGCCTTTGATATCAAAGCCTTCATGACTCTACTTCAGCGTCACCACCACATGTTGCTACTGTAGCTTTGACTCTGATGGATTGCTGTTTTTACACAAATCAAGTCTGAACTGCGACTTTGAAACAATATTGTAAAGAATAGGAACTAATCATCTCTAATAATGAAACAGACATAAGTAATGTTAGGGGGACAGTATTTGTTGTATTGAATTAAAATGCATTTATTTATTTAATAGTGACGATGCAATTCAACATATTTTCAATACCTAACATATGTAGAGCCATCTGAAGTCCTATGCACGTGTGAATTATACTTTATTTACATTCATTACAGGCCAGATGGCAGTGGGATCCAGGTCAGCCTGACCTGCAGTGACTCAGCACTGACCCCTAGTGTCCAGACTCTGTTACGACACAACGCTCCCAGCCTGTCCCTCAGCATCCTCAAGTTAGAAAAGGTGAAGCAGAAAAATCAGTGTGACTTTAAGAATGTTAAGATATTCAGACAATGTTTTCATTTTGAGATCAGTTTCCATATTTTTTTCTGAAATGATATCTTGAAATGTTAATTAAAAAAACACAATAGTTTTTTTTTTGTCTATAAAATGGAAACAAAGCTCTGAAATGATTCTTCAGATTTCACTCACATCATTCGATGACAGTTCACTTTCTACCTTTCCCTCCCTGCAGCCCCCTCTTCCGGGTCACGGCCAGGGGCGACTGAGTGTTTTAGACCAGCCTGTTACCGTGGCGACAGCAATCCAGAAAATGAAATCCCACCTGGGTTTGAGTCACCTCCGTTTGGCTCTTGGATCCGGTCAGACGCTTGGTAATAAACTCTAATACAAGCAGCAGTTAACTGATGAAGTGTTATGAATGTGAAGGATGTGAACACTCAGCTGTTAGTCAGGCAGGTGTCATTATTGAGCCCCGATTCTATATCAAATCAGCTGGCAGTACAAAAAGGCACAAATTACAACGGGCTGATCTTCATAAAGAAAATATATATTAAGACATTCAACAAACAACTTAAATGTAAACCTTAAATATAACTTGTATCCGGTCAAAATGCTCCAGCAACACTTGTAGTAAGAAGATCAACTTTATTAACAATATAGACCGACGCGTTTCGGCACGTGGCCTTCATCAGGGTCATCGATCTGATCTAAAATTCACATATAACTTGTATCATTCAGGCAGAACACATTTGGAGAGTTAACATAATAAATCATGGAGGCGAATATCTCAAACCTTCAGTAGAGAAAGTCTAAATATGTGAAAAGTGTTTAAATCTCATTTACACTGTTCTGGGTGCCATAAAAGTGTAATATTATTATTTGGTCATAGGATGTAAATGTGGGTTCTTAAGACTGGGGCTGCGATTACTTGTTTAACCAATACATTTCCAACTGTCTTGAAAATGTATTCATGTTTCCATCATCTTTAAAGTACAAATGTGTCACACTTTGGGTTTCTAGCTTCTGAAATGTAAGGATTCTTTCCTTATCTTTCATATAAGCCGACGAAGAGAGTTTGAGTTTGGGATTTTTGAAGGACAAAGGAAGCTATTTGAAGGTGTCTGCTTGAGATCAGGGATATTGTAAAGAACCTTTTTTTGCATTTGTTCGACCCATTATCGACTATAATTGTAGATTAATTCATAACTAAAAGATGAACTAATCAAACAATAAAAGTCAGTCATTCTTCTTCTGTTTTTCAGAGTCGTCTGTTAGCACGGTGGCTGTGTGTGCGGGGTCAGGAGCCTCAGTGCTGAGCGGAGTCAAGGCTGACCTTTACATCACAGGTAGACATTTCATCTGTGATTATATTAACCTGAGTTTGCCACACCTGCAGATGTTCAAGTTGTGTCTTTTGTTCAGGTGAAATGTCCCACCATGAAGTGCTGGATGCTGCCGCGATGGGAACAAGCGTCATCCTCAGCGACCACAGCAACAGCGAGCGGGGATATCTGGCTGTGTTCAGGGAGAGGCTGGCTGTGCGTCTTCCTGAGGGGGTGACGGTGGTCGTGTCCAAGGTGGACCGAGACCCTCTGGAGGTGGTCTGACTGATGTGGAGCTACAGTTGAAGTGGTTTGTCTGTCGGGAAAAAACTTTCACAGGGTTTAGAGGGATGAAATTGACCACGTAATAAAAAGTAAACACTGATTTCTAAGCTACAAAATTTCCTTAAAAAAGCGGCTTTGTAAACCATAATTTCAAATTGAATGATGTAAATGTTCTCCTGGATCTTCTAGTACTATATGTTATGTATTTATGACATGGTTATTAAAATTGGTTCTGCTTGATGGATAAAATCCACCTCGTTGTGTTTGATCAGCCAAAATATCCCCACGCCAAACCAAAGATTACGCTTGTAATCTGCTTGCATATGTTCTGCATACAGAGGGTTAACTTAGGCTAAAATCTAAGTTTGTTTTTACTCTCATCATAGGTGACTTCTAGTACTTCCTTTCCATTTAGAAAAAAATCCAGAAATTTTCCCAAATAGGCAAAGAGTGTGAACAAAACAAAAAGTCCGATTGAAAGTCGGAACAATCCTTTTCTAATCCTTCCTGTTTGTCTCTAACAGTCAGATCTAAACTGAGCAGACCATGACGATGTAAAGAAATCCTTTTTTTTTTAAAATAAATTCTTTGTTCTTGAATACCCTGCCCTTTAGACCTCAGTGAGAAAACAGGTGAATATCAAACCACTTGGCACATGTATGTCAAAGAGCAGACCCATCTGATGGTAAACGCTCTGTAAACACAGCACACGACCCCGCCCCCACTCTGGTAATGTAAGGAAGAGAAAAAAAACACAACAAGTAACAATCCTCATCACAGGCTGTAATAGAGTCTGCTGCGACACACCTGTCTGCTCGTAAAAACATTAAGAGACGTCGAACACACCTCGCTGCCCCCATCAAGGTAATGACCTCTCTCTCAGCGGGGCGTTGACACCTACGTTTCCTCTCAGTCCACACTCACTTTTATCTCTCAACCAACACACACACACACACACAAATGGAGAAGGAAAACAACAACTAGAACAACATTTCTGCTTGTGAAGGGACTCCAGCTGTCTCTCTTTAAAGGCAGAAAGATCCTGAGCAGGTTGATCCAGTTGATCTTCTTATTTTCCAAAAATGTTTTGGATTTTCGCGTTAAATTCCCACATAGTGCGAGTTCTTTTATTTTAACCTCTGATGTAACAGTAATCTCCTGCTGGTTTAGCTCAGATTAAGCCCCCATTAGGATTAATTTTGAGGTCTTCACTTCAAGTTAAGTTAAGTTAAAGCAACAACAGTAGAGTAGGGAAGTAAACTGCCACAAAATAAAGTGTGACCAGTTTGCATCCAATAAAGCAGTGGTTCTCAACTGGTGGGATGGGACCCAAAAGTGGGTCGCGAAAATGTGACTGAAAAAACAGAAGTGTCTAAAAGTCTATGAAGCGCTGTAAAAACATGTTGGTTTTGTTCCTTCTTGTTCTGTTGCATGTTTCGTACCATCCGAGGTCCACACTGCACTCATTTTCATTCAATAAATATGATTGGTTGAAAAAAACATCAGAAATTTGGGTCACGGTTTTCATGAAGCAGTCGGTGGTAGGCTAGACCAGTTGAGAACCACTGCATTAAAGTGTATGTTCTTAAACCAGATCACATTTTGATCTTTAAAGACACCTTTTCACATCTAGTGTTTGAAGTTCATTCACGTCAGTACATTAAAAAACACATGTTCAATCTATAAGATACAATAAATGAGTATGTTTATTGGGGTAAATTAAATCAAAGCCAAAGTAACAAACACACATGAGCACACATGATCCCACCAGTGCACACTAACCAATCAGTAGGCCACAGTCCAATAAAAAATACATTAGTTTTCTGATGGTTGACCACAGCTCATACCGACTAACTGTCTGTATACCATCAAGGGTATTTGTCTGTGTGGTCCACATTCAGGGTTTTATTGTGTTTTCACGAGAAATCCTGTCTGCTCAGAACATTTCCTTCCCAACACAGCAAAATCTGCACCTACTCAGTAGATCCATCAGTCTTAATAAATAGTGCTACATATTAGAGAAGACGCTCGCCCACCATCAGCTGTCATATAGACATTTGAATCCAAACTTCTTATAGAAACCTTTAGACATTCATGTTTGTGTTGTGGCCATATTGCAGCCGTTGGCCAAACTGTCTTCCTCTTCCACCTTCATTGAAGGCTGACTCCCTGCAGAGAGGCTAAACAGGCCGACTGCTGAGAGGAAGAAACATGTCATCAAACTGTCAAACAGCCACAGGGGACCTGCCAGTAAACCGCTACGTATCTATGTGTGTGTGTGTGTGTGTGTGTGTGTGTGTGTGTGTGTGTGTGTGTGAGAGGGAGCAGAAATAAGAATGTAATCTTAGGAATCTGTAGGTAACACGTACAACAGAAGTTTTTAAAAAAAATTTATCAACCACGCACACCAACACTGTTACTAATGGCAGTTGCATGAGAGCTGTTTTTTTCCTGACATACTATGACCGAGGAATTATTCAGATTGTTAACTTCACTTCATCTATAAGTATTTATGTGTAGGCTTCATTTGAAGCTAAACTTTGGCACTGTTAGTTTAGGCTGAGGAACTTTGAACTACTGTGTGTAGGTTGTGTATGTTAACTGACAGCAACACATCATATTATTCAGCAGGCTTTTTATGAAGAATGCAAAGTTTAAAGTATTTTTAACCACAGCTGTTCAAAGATAGTAGTAGAGATGCTCCTGAGACAGAGTGGAAGATAATGCAGAAGCTAAGTCAAATGAAAATAGGAAAGAATGGTACAAATAAGATTCTGAATAAGGCCCCTATCCCAAGCTATACTGACATAAATCAACACAAACAACATACGTTTTCTTCTATTTGACCCTACATATTTCTTAAATCAACTGCGTTTTTTTGTGTTTGTCGAGCAGGGACAGAAGGGAAGATGGGGGCAGTGTGTGGGGACCCAGCAGCCATTTGGCCTTAGGTGTGAAGCTCCACACACACCTATTTAACAGAGCCAGTCACCGCTGTGTGCATTTGAAGCAAAGTACAGCACAGAGGTAGGAACAAAGTAAAGACCAGGAGCAGAACATTTTTAAAAAGGAAAGGTCTCCGGTAGAACAGAAGGATTGCTGATTTGTGAAAGGATACAGAGAAGGAGTCAGCAGGAGCTGAGGACTGAAATGTCAGTTTGAAGAGGACGAGTAGACAGACAAACACGGACAAGGAAAATGCTGAGCCTGGAGATGTACCCCAGTTTGAGTCTGGGACCGCAAAGGATTGGAGACTGCTTTTACAGAGGTGAGGGAGAATGTGCGGACGTGCATGCATGCAAGTTTGTGTGTTGACAGGGCGTCTATGGAAAAAAGTTGTTCAGCATTTTAAGACTTCATGTTTAAAAAGTTTTTTCAAGTGACCTCTGAAATGATCTCACAACACTTTCCAACACTTCAGAAAATGTTGTGTATTTTGAATCTGTAAGTTACACATATACAACAAACTACTATCTATATATCTATATATATATAGATATATATATATATAGATATATAGATATATAGATAGTAGTTTGTTGGCAGCTAAATCTATTTTGAAAGTTTTGAGCACTGATTGGCCCAGTTGTTTAAATGAATCCAGTTATAAAAACATGCTCTCCACATTGATTTGCCTATTTTTAACCATTCAACACTGAATTTGTTTGTTCTTCCAGAACGGCAGCCTCCAGCACACATGCCCTTGTTCCCCCAAGCCTGCGATGTGAACCCCAAAGCCCTGCCCCCTCGACTTCTGGCTCCTCCCCCTGGACCCAACGAGCCCGCCACAAACACCCCAAAAGAAGAGGTGAAGATGGAGCTGGAGAACGCCAATCTATGGAAACAGTTCAGCTCGGTGGGCACAGAGATGATCATCACAAAGAAGGGCAGGTGAGAGGATATTGTGACTTTGACCCCACCTCTAAGTTATTACCAATCAGATCAACAAGCTGCACTGATTCAAGGAATCATACTCAAAAGTGAATTCAACTTCTACTCTCCCTCCTTCTTTCAGACGGATGTTCCCCGGGTTAAGGTTAAAGCTCTCAGGCCTAAACCCCTCTCTCAGATACATCCTGCTCCTGGACATCATCCCTGCAGATAACTCCCGCTACCGTTTCCAAGGTGGCGGCTGGCAGGCTGTGGGTGGGGCCGAGGCGAGGCTACCAGACCGGGTTTTCATCCACCCTGACTCCCCTGCGACGGGTGCTCACTGGCAGGACCGCACCATCTCTTTTCACTACGCCAAGCTGACAAACAACACACTGGACACCCAGGGACATGTAAGGACTGACGGGGAATCACACAGTGGAAACTATTTCAAAACCGACACTGGTTTTTTTCTTTGTGGTGAATTTAGATTTAATTTCAATTCTTTTCCTTTCCAGATAATCCTGCACTCGCTGCATCGCTATCAGCCCAGAGTTCATGTCATCGAAGCCAGAGACGTGCTGAGGTGGGGCGGAGGGCAACACTCCTTTGTTTTCCCTGAGACCCAGTTTATCACAGTCACAGCGTACCAGAACAACAAGGTACCACCAAACAGCATTTACATATAAAGAAAGAAGTTCACATGTAAAGGGCCTTGCTATCGGTGCAGTTCATAACCCACCTGTTATATTGTGTTTTTTTTTTGTTTTTTTTTTCAGATCACAGACCTCAAGATCAACGCCAACCCGTTTGCTAAAGGCTTCAGAGAGGACGGCATGAACAGCAAAAAGTAATTCACAACTAAT
Organism: Labrus mixtus; assembly: GCF_963584025.1. Lineage (NCBI taxonomy): Eukaryota > Metazoa > Chordata > Actinopteri > Labriformes > Labridae > Labrus > Labrus mixtus. The sequence goes on from NC_083632.1 coordinate 12,463,010, forward strand.
ACCTGCGTTAAAAAAATATATATTAATATAATATAATATAATATAATATAAAAAACATATTACGGAGGATTTAAACTTTTTTTCTTTTGGCAGACAAAGAGACGCAAGACAGAAGCGCAAAATATCCGTCTCGTCAGAAACCTTGGATATTGGTGAGCATAATATTCAGATTAACTCTACTTTAAAAAACAACAAGCAAACAACAGACAGACCTCTTCTCCTCAAATTGCCTCATCCTAAACTATCTCCACATTTCTGTCTCTCTCAGTGAACTGTGATCCATGCGACTCCACTGAGCACCTGCCACAGTCTATAACCTCCACCTCCAGCGCCGCAGACCTGCAGGCCCTTGCTCTGGCCTCTCTCCCTCCCCTGCCTGACCCCTCCTGCGGGTTCAGACCAGGCGAAGCAGCGTATCAGGACACTCTGGTCCCTCAGCAGACACTAGACCTCGGCCAGGCGTTCATGGCTTCCCAGATATCAGACATCGGCCTCTCCATGGCCAATGGGATGCAGCACACGGCAGGAAGTGAGATGGCAAATAGTATGATTGAAAGGTAGGGGCGGAAAAAAAGAAATACTTATACTTAAATATATTGTATATTTTTTTCACTTTTCCAAAGTTTGACTTTACATAGAAACCTTTAGGAAGCTGAAACTAGTGAATATTTGTGTTGAATAAATTCAAGATCATTAAAGTTATTGTGCATACATTTTTTCATCTACAGCACTGATGTCTTATTTTTTTGATTTCCCCCCTCCACAGATCAGACACTCTGGGTGAACCAGCTTACACCTCCACGTTCCCGGCACCCGATGCCAACTCCTCCTCTTTCCCCTCAGCTCCTCTCCCCCCACCATCCTCCACCTTCTCCTCCCTCTCCGTTTCTGACATTTCTGATACATCTAATCCTCATCCTTCCATCCCTTCCATGGACTATCCCTCCATCCTCTCTTCATCCCCCATTCTCCCCTCCTCGTCCACCACCACTACTCCCTCACTTCAGCAGACCACTTTCACCTTCCCAACCCCGCCTCCTTCTAACTCCTCCTCTCCACAGCCACTCCTGTGCTCCTCATCCTCCTCCCCGGCTGCCAACACCTATCACGCCATCCCAGAGACAATCAGCCCACACACGCCCACGGACAACTCTTTTTCTGCTCCGTCTGGTCTGCAGGATCAAATATCAGCTCATCTAAATAACTCACCCAGCGATCACAGCTCAGCAGCTTTTATCTATCCTAATATCCTTCCTGCAAATCCTGATCCTGCTCCAGTTACTTTTCCGCCCTTCTTCAATCAAAACCACCATCCTCTTCCCACTCTGCCTTGCTCCTTTCCCCCTCACGGTGCCCCCACATCTTTCCCCCTACCCTCTGTCCCTTCACACATGCAAAATCTAGCATTTCCAAACATGCACCAAAACTCTGCCCACCCTGCCCTGCACCTCCAGAACCAAGCACCCTCCCTTGCTCCTGCCTTTACTCCCTCAACATTCACACACCAACCATCCTCCCTCCCTCACCCTCCTTTCCAACCCTCCTCCTGCTTTGCTGTCTCCTCCTCTTTCCAGCAGTCTGCTGCCTCTGCTCCCTCGGCACATCCTCAAAACCTGCACAACCCCCCTCCTTCCTCCTCCACCACCTCCTCCTACCCTCCACTTGAAAGAGGTGCCATCCCTCAGTTCAATCCTGTTGCACCTTACCGCCCAGATATGGTGCTGCACCACCCGTCTCTTCTCCCCCAGCTGGATCCATCGCATCCCTCCAGCATGCCCTCCTCTAACCCACCTCAGGCCCTCTACCATTCCTTTCCGTCCTACCCTCTCCGGCTCCGTCAGGACCCTCACTCGTCCCTCTCCATCCCGTTCAGGCATCTGTACAGACAGCACCAGCATGGCCACCCCCACCCCCAAGGGTCCTACCTTGATATGAGCACAAGAGCTGTGTTTTAAAAAGCCTAATGTGGACAGAATGATTTGGTTTAATAGCGCTTTGTAGCAATTTGTAGCATTAGTTCAAGTAGTCCAATGTACTGCCAGTGTGTGTGTTTGTGTGTGTTCCCAACAATTCAGGTGATGAACTGATTAATGAAATTGATTTAAATGTGTAAATAGCTGTATTTTCTTTTCAATTATCCATTCCAGTGTGAAAAATAAAAAAAATTTAATTTGTGATTCAAATCTTTTGAACTGTTTTTTTTGTTACACGGTGTTCTCTGGTTTCGCAGCCATCTTTTCAATCACTATCAAAGTGTTCTGTTTTACACAGTTTGGTATTTTAGGAAGTTGATTGATTTGCACGTATGTATCTTGCTAAGTGTTAAATAGATAGTTTGATACGACTCTCATGTTTTGATTCTAACTACAAAGCTAGTTCAACAGAACGGTTTAGACAGAACTTTACACAGATTCTGATACTAACAAAAATGCGGGTATGATTTTTTTTCATCAAAATTTCAGTCAGGTCGCAGGTCAACTTTGTTTCATCGAATTTGAGTCAGGCCAGGGGTCAACATTTTTTGCCCAAAATTTGCATCAGGTCAAGGATCCGCATTTTTTCTTAAAATCTGAGTCAGGACGGGGGTCATCATTTTTTCATTCAAATTTGATAAGGGATGCATGTCAATATTTTTTCATCAAAATCATATTTTTTGTTCCTTTAATTTCAGGACATTAGGGTAGTTCAAAATCAACTCCAATGGGAGACACCCAGATCAACAGTGGATCGCCTCCTGTCCTGAAATGAAAAGAACAACCCCCCTAAAAGAGCATGCTCTTATAGTACAGGCTTCATGGTGCAGATATTTCACATTTCTTAATCAAGCTACTATAAATTGATCTTAACATTAATTGTGACATATTTTAACAAAGTTTTATAATTGCCTTCAACCTTCCTTAATTGCTAAATGATAACTTGTATATCTTGGGCCCTGAAGTTTTTTATTGCTGAAAATGACAGCATCGGCTCTTCTTTGTAAAAAAAACTTCTGTGATTTTTTTTTCCATTCATGCCAGTGTCCTAAGGGTTTGAGTGTCCTTTAATGTCAGAGGGATGTCAGTTTGTTTGGTCAAAAATACACGACAAGGATGACAGCAGATGGCAGTTAATAATTTCCTCATCTTGTTACTTTGTTTGGTCTTTTTTAGAGAAAATATGTGTGGACTCAAGCTACTCAGTACCCTATTGACCTCTTCAAAGCTTTTTTTTTGATGAATCACTGTGTTGTCTTTTCTTGTTAAGAGTTTTTGTGGTCTATTTGTTCATTCAAAAGGGGCAACAAACAAATACCCAAAAATGTGAAATTAAGTCAAGAGGCTTTTTTATATTTGACAGGATTTAAGATTTAAATTACAAACGTATTGTTCTTAGCCTAAAAAAAAACAATTACAAAGAAAAAAGAATAATTTGGAAAACAACCCTGTAGACATTTTTTTCTGCATTTTTGGTACAGTTTTAAATATTTAACATAGATTCACATATTAGACAAACTTTATAGGGGAAATTAATGCTATACTTATAAATAGAGTTGAACACTGATACATGTCTTTGACCCACTTTGGGCTACCATCTCAAACCCCTGAGAAACATACAAAGTTAGTATTTGATGGGTGTCAGAACACTAGTGGGTTCATGCTAAGGGTCAACTTGATGTTTACTCAAATTTCCAAGTAGTCACTTATTAACAGGCGAGAGAGTCAAAAGAGGATGAATTGAACAGGTCCACACTTGAGATCTCACCTGCTTCGCTGTGTTTTATCATCTGAGCTTTTCCTGAATACATACTCTGAGAAGGCGGGTAAGTGTTTCGGCTGACTTTCGTAAGCATTCTTAGATTTAAGTTCAGGCTCGTTTGTTTCTGTAGGAGGACACTCACTCGCGTATTATTAAAAGTGTGATAACTTCATTGCTGTAAGAGCCGATCAGACCATTCAATTAGGAAAAGAAGCAACTTGTGTTCCTATACCTTACTGCAGAATCCACGATGTGTTCATTATATCTGTTTTTAGTTTTCTAGATCGATAAATGATACATTTGTGTTATATAAGCACTGTCAGAGGGAATTTATTTTGGGGAGTATACTGTAAGTAAAGAAGCATATCTAGTTGGATCTGCTTATGCTTTTTTATTTAAGAGATTTTTTGCATCTTTTTTTTCTTTCTTTTAGATTGACAGTAAGCACCATGCAGTTATAGGTCGTTTACTGCATTAACACCACTGACATCTTTAACGGCTGTGCTTCCAACAGAGTCTGACATGAGAGGGACTTCAATTACTGTAACATTCAGCGTCTTTTCCACAAACACTCCCACTCCTTAAGACTCCAGGAACAAGCCGAATCGGTGAGACAAAACCACACAGTTTGCAGGGACGATGCTTTACTCTCGTTTGCGTCCTTTACTCCCTCGCCTCATGCTGCTGAGGATGACCAGCACTGAGGCCTGCAGGACGATGGCGGTCAAACAGCTTAACCTCCTCGAAGAGACTCTGGCCTTTGAGGATCCCAAAGCTTTCAGGGTGAAGAGTTTTGGCGAGCTGCTGCGAGCTCTGGGCGTCTTTCACCTCTGTTCCTTCCCTGTACTGGTTAACAACTGTGGGAAGGTAAGATTAAGTTGAATGAAAATGAGAAAAATAAGAGTTAAGGTCAAATCAGAGAAAACCTTCATCGCTCTTCTGTCTGCTTCTCCTTCTTCCTCTCTTCTTAAAGCTCATGATGATATCTCGTACCATCCTGGGGAGGAGGGGGTTCTCCATGCTCCTAAGGCCCACTGTGTACGCCCAGTTTGTGGCTGGAGAGAATGAGAGCGAGATCTCTCAATCCATGGAGAAGATGAATCTGCTGGGACTGAGGCCCATGCTGGCAGTGCCCATCGAGGAGGATCTGGGAGAAAGCACAGGGTGAGACAAACTCAGCTCACATTGCTCTCTATTTGTTGATTTAAAAAAAAAAGAATTGGGCCAGAATTGGGTCCAAGGGTTATAAAAGAAAGGGCTTTCATGGGGAATGTTGCTGTCCTAAAGCGAGATGCTTTTTGCACATCAAAAGAAGAAATCAAATGAAGCTCACTTCTGCTTTGTGTCACCACTAGAGAGAAGAGATATGACGACAACATGGAGGCCATGTTGGAATGTGTGCGAATGTCTCACAGCAATGCCTGGAGTAAAGACCCCATGATGCAGCTGAAGATCACAGCCCTGCTCAGCCCGGAGCTGTGTGTAAGACCACCGTAGACTTCGTATAGGAAGCCACTGTAACATCACCCGTTAGTTTGATTATTACCGTTATGAAGCCCTTAAAGTAAAGGAACAGGATTTGGTGTAATTCCAAGAAATGAAAATAACATTGTTGTCTCCCAAAAAAATGAAAACTGTCTCCCTCTTTGTAATTGAACTTTTGAGCCAGACGGTATCTTAAATTAGCTCAAATTTGTGGGAAAAAAGATAAGAGCACACGTTTCAGGATTTGGTGTGCCAACAGGTGTTCCAGGTAGTTTTTAACCCCCCGCCCCACCTAATATATTATAGTGTCTACTCTTTATTTTTATTAAGTGTACACTTTGTTTCTAACTTCACACTGATAAGTATTTGCTGTTTACATCAAGGTGAAACTGACAACCATCATCACACAGCAACCATATGACTTGGATCTTGTTGTCAAGGCAATGGACGGAGAGGTGTGTCCAAAACACATGAAGATAACCTAGTTTGTTTGGATGTCTTTCATTTACCCACGTCAGTATACACACACTTGATGTGTCTGTTTGATGACTTCTGACCTTTGCATAAACTTTTAATCTTTCAGCCAATTGACTTCCCTGGTTTAGATGAACGTGAAGCTGCTCATTTTCTCTGTGGCCTGCGTCGACTCAACAAAATAGCTGAGGTATACAGATGTGAAAAATTACAGGAACATTAGCCTGAAGAGTCTGAAGTATCCAAAAACAAATGACTCATTATTAGAAAAATAAACATTATATTTTGTTTGTTTGTTTGTTTGTTAGGCAAGTGTAAACAAAGTGCGAGTCCTCGTAGATGCAGAATACACCTACATGAACCCCGCTCTCGCTCTTGTTACCATGGCGATGATGAAGAAGTTTAACAAAGATGGCGTCTGGATTTGGAACACATATCAGTGTTACCTGAAGGCAAATATAAAAACAATTACCTCTATTGACTGCATTTAATACCAGACTAAAATAGACTTTATGAAACTCTCTCCTCTCTGTGTCTGTGACTTTCAGGAGTCTCGGTCTCTCCTGGTAGGAGCTCTGCAAATCTCCAAGGAGGAGGGTTTCTGTCTGGGGGTCAAGCTGGTCCGGGGAGCCTACATGGACAAAGAGAGGAAGGTGGCAGAGAAAGAGGGTCAACTGGACCCCATCCACAACTGCTGGGAGGACACCAATGTCAGGTGCGTGACAGGCAGTGTTTTTTTAATTACACTCAAGTAAATGAATACCAATGATTGAAGAACATTAAACTATATTTTAGTGATTGTCTGGGTTACATTTTTATCAAAGAAACAGGGATCAATCTTGTATTTTTTTTACATGGCTTGAATCTACTAAAGTGCACTAATTCATTGGTGGATTAACCCTCATGAACATAGAACAAAACATTTGCTTGTGTTTGTGCAGCTATAACGGCTCACTTGACGTGATGCTGAAGGCCATATCCCAGAAGCCTGAGCGCTACAGGATCATAGTGGCCACTCACAACGAGGAGTCAGTGAGAAAGGCTGCCAAAAGGTTCGATTCAAACCCAAACTTTACTTGTTCGTGTTTTTGTTTTATCAGATGTAATAAAAAAATAAAAATAAAAATAAAAAAGGTTGGATTTTTAAATGTTCAATTCTCAGGGGCCTCTTTTGTTATTGGCCCAAGATTGGCATCTAGTCCCGTGTTTTGTTACTTCTTGTACATTATGTAGCTCTTTTTTGTCTATCATGGCCAGGATGGAAGAGTTGGGGATAGACAAAGATGGAGGCTCAGTGTGTTTTGGCCAGCTGCTGGGAATGTGTGATCATGTCTCCCTCACTCTGGGTGAGCTTTGCCTCAGTGGGCATTCTTTACATTTACAAATTATTTGCAAAACAAAAAAACCCAAACTGTACTACTACCTATAATTGCATTACAGTTGATTAATGGGGTCTTAGTTACATGTATTTGTGTTATTTCACTTTATGTACATTTACTCCTCTAACATGTTTTATTGTCTCTCCAGCTAAGGAGGGCTATGCTGTCTATAAGTCGGTGCCATACGGCTCAGTGGATGACACGCTGCCCTACCTGGTACGTCGGGCTCAGGAGAATCGCACAGTGCTGCAGGGAATCCGCAAAGAGAGAGACCTGCTGAGGAAAGAATTCTACAGGAGGATGAGTCTGAGGGGAGGGAAATAAAAGGCAGTCAAACAAGAGGGGAAAGTATGTTGTGAGTGAGTGTAAACTGCTGCTGGACCATTAAACCCCTTATATGCTGGCTACCAACAGAATAAGAACATGTATGGAAGCCCAGAACATCCATAAGGATATCTTCAAACAAGAAATATTGTTCTGTCATTACAGCTGATTAAATGTACATGCTATCCTGAACAAGCTAGAGAGGATTTCTTGAGCTAGATAATTTATCTCTAGATCACAGGAGAGCCTGATTATGGAGAACTCAAAACTCAGAAAATGAGTAATTCTCTAGATTACAGGGTTGGGTTCTCAAAATCACAGAATCAAAATTGAGTTGAAGTACCAGAAACTCTTGTCTCCTGAACACACCAGAACACAAAGAATAGCTTATATTGACTGATGTATTAAATCAAGCAGGAAACATGCATGGGTTAGGTACATCTATATTTCTGTGTAAGAGAAACTGAAGAGGAATTTGCTGACATTACATTGTACGATTGATTTCCCATTAGTTGTCATAAATTAAGTTCCCTATGAGCTGCTTTAAGAGAATCATGGCTGTTGCCTCATTGGTTTGATATCTTCGCACAAAGTATGCCCAACTGACACATGTAGCGTATTCATATTCAGCATTTTGATCTCTTCAAAGAACTTCCTCATACACTCTGCCTTCCTCTTACTACCATAAACACACCTGAAACTTTTTTCTTCATGTCTTGTACTACCTGAAGAGCCAGTGTAATCAAGGATCTATTTACAGCTCATACTTTTTTTTAAATGTGTTTGGGTTGTCTTTGTGTGTAACTCGACTCCAAAGAGCATTTCCCTGCATTGAACAGAATGCACTCACTCCTGTTGATTTCCTTGAATTAAAAGAAAGTTCTTTCAGTCTGGATTTTTAATGAAATGCAGGAGCTGTATTCATCCATAAACGTTTGCTCCTACCAGCAGCTTTTCATTTTCGATGCCAAGACAACAGAGTATTCTGAATATAAAACCAGTGTTTTTTTTTTATAGATTTTCTTTGTTGTTTTCTGCACACTTAGTGGTCCTCAGCAGTCCAAGACGCCATTCTTTCAGTGCTTTTATTAAGCTCCACAACTTTAAACACTTTCCTCTCTACTTTTAAAAGAAGAAATCTTTTCATTTTGGCTTCTGGCATTTAAATTCAATTTGTCCTGTTAACAAACAAAAGATAGTATACTATCACCCATGTGTTGTACTAAATGTGGAACTTCCTAAACAAAACAAAACTCCCTCATAAATGCTTGATCAAGAACAAGATTGATAGCTCACTTAACACTCCTGACGCCACACGACCTGACAAAGTTGATCATTCACTAGACCAGGGTTCTGTAAGAACGAGGAGGTGGGGGTTATGGTCTTCATTTTAATTTATATACAAACTAATAAAAGTGTTGAAAAGAAAACTCAGAACACACTGTTTATTATTGTTTATTGGATAAGTATAAGTCAACTATACTTCACATGTTTCTTGACTGTACTGCTGAAAGCCAGTCACACTGCAAAATTTTCTATTGTCAATAATAACCTTAAAACTCTTCACTTACTGAAACACCACACTTGCAGCTACAGTGATGATGGGCTTGCGCACACTGCCATAGCATTCAGCTGTTTCAGGATCAGCAGAAAGCAGTTTGGAGTCAAATAAGGAGAGCGGCCAATCGCAGAGCACAGGAACACAAGTTGTTACTTTTTGTCGTTGTTATGGAATGAAGACTAGTTTCAGGACACGGTAGAGAAATCTCCAGGTTCCTAGCTCAGTAGTTGCTTTGGTTTTGATTTCTGTAGCCGCCTCTCTGGTAGCCCCCTTGGTAGCCCCCTTGGTAGCCACCTTGGTAGCCTCCTTGGTGGCCCCCTTGGTAGCCTCCTTGGTGGCCCCCTTGGTATCCTCCTTGGTGGCCCCCTTGGTAGCCTCCTTGGTAGCCTCCTTGGTAGCCCCCCTTATTCTGCTGATAACCACCTTTTTGATCTGGGAACAAAAAGAAAAACATGATCATCAAAGAGTATCAACTTTGCAGCGTTTAATCGGACGAATCAAGCGGCCCCTGGTTTGGTTGAATAACACGACATATGAACTAGTTGTCTTTAGAATGGTATAAGCCTTATCCTTAACTGAACTTTAATACATTACAAGTCAGTCACTGATTATATGCAACCAAACTAAGTCAGCAACAAAGTTAACGCAGCAGTGAATGAACAGCAAACAGACTCTGCAGGAGGTCAGAGGGCTGCAGCTGTGGGAAGGTCACCATGTGCTCAGAATATTTTTGGTTCATTCAAAGTGCAGCCTGAGTGTTTTTGAACATACCTCTCTGGTAGGATTGCTTTTGTTGGTAGCCACCTTTCTGATCTGTAATGTGAGGAACAAACAGTCATCATTGTTTAAACTTTTGATACCAAGAGACATTCCAGGATTAGAAAAATGCAAACCTTAAGTGTATGCTGTCTAAACTCACCTCTGTTGAAGTAGCCTCCATAGACGCCCTGTTTGAGGTCAAAGACGCGTTCGTTGTTCTCCACCAAGCTGCCCAGTTTCTCAGCCAGCTGCAGGGCCATGTTCTGCAGGGAGGTGGGCTCTGTGCGGTGCATCACCACCGTCTGTGTGGGCTGGTCGAGTGATGCCTGGTGGAAGAAGAGGAGAGAAAACATTTAGAACAGTTTGGCTGGAATATACAATCAGGGGAGTAAATTCAATTAGCTGCAGTTGCATCTTCAAATTCACTCTAAGGGGAAAAGAAGAAGAAGCTGTCACACCAACCATTAACTCCTCATTGATGATCATCTTGCTGATAATGCTGTGAACTGTAGGTATCTCCAACTCAAACATCTCAGACAGGGTCTCCATCCTGGAGGAAACACACAAAAAATACAACATTGTACCATTGATTTCCAGGTAAAAACTCTTACGATACGATTGATGATCTTCTATGGCTTGCATATTTACTAGTAGGTGGAGCTACATCCTAGATTGGAGAAAAATCTGGTCTGAGTGTAAAATTGAGGATTCAACTGTAGACTAAAACGGTCACAAATCAGTGCTGAAGTACAAACTGCTGCCAGCAGGCTAGAAATTCTTGCATCTTGTGCTCACCTGATGGAGTCGTACACACTGCTGTACGTGAACAGGTAAGTCCTCAACGACTCCTCTTGGATCTTCCTATAAAAGCAAACAATGAGGAAAATATATGAACATTACATATTTGTAAAAAAAAAACAAAAAAACAAAAAAAACAAATTTAACAGACACCACAGAAAATGATCTTAATCTGAAATGATTGATCTACTTTATGCATCTTCAAATTATTCAAATCTACCACGTACAGTTCTTAATAAAACAGCTTCTACATAATCAAATCATTGAAGCTAATGTGTATGCTAACCTGACGAGCATCTCCCGTACTCGCTGCGTCTCAGGAAACAGGTCCCAGACTTTACTGTTCATCTTCTCATTGATGATGAACGAGTGGCAGGTACGCCAGTCTCCCATCTTCATGGCCTTGCTGGCTGCCACCACGTGCTCCCTCATGCTCTCTGGGGGTCCTGCAGGACGAACGGAGCGTTTAAGTTATCCTCTCTTGATCTCTTTGTACTAAACTGACCTGGCTGAAAAGAGTTAGGAGACTTGTTTCATACCTAGAAGTGGCTGTCTCTCTCCCACCCTGAGCTGGTGGTGGAACTGTTTGCTGATCATCCTGCGGCGGGCATCAAACTCGTGTGCGGCCATGTAGGGGATTTCCAGCAGCATGGCCGACACCAGATACACACACTCCAGCAGCTCCAGGTTGATGTGCATGTGGAAGGGCACCTGTGACAAGAGGTCAAAACAATGTTATGATAGTCATGTTTTAAGTTACTCTGTGTTTTGAAGACAATAGTCAACACCATCCTTTAGAATTTGCTTTCATTCAGCAAAGCTACACGACACCCAGCATTCTTCTATCTGACTCACTTGTCTCCTCTTCTCAATCTTCTCCTGCTCAGCGTTCCTCTCCTGCATGTTCCTCATGAGCAAACCCTGACCCAGCAGCTCCTTGGCACGGCCGGACGACTGGATGTCCAGCAAGGCATTGTGGGCGTCTTTGATCATGCCCTGCCTGAAGGCGCAAATGCCGAGTTGCACCATGGTTCTGTTGTACAGAATCTAGAGAAGATAGAGGAAATAGTCAGTTAGCACGCATTCAATGCTCTTTGCCTTTTGGGTTATTCTCCGTGCGTTTGCCCACCTGCACGGGCGGGTCGGCGTGCTGGATGTTGTCCTGCAGGTGACTCATCAGCATCAGGTCTCGCGCCTGGTACCAGCGGGAGTGCAGAGCGTGGTGGTAGATGTGGCAGAGGATGGCACAGGTGCGGATGCGGTCAGTGCGATCCTTGGCGTAGATGAACTTGCAGAGGCGGTCCATGATGACGGCGCTGTCCTCCCCCTCACTCTCCTCCTGGTCCTGCTCGGACTAAAGACAGCAGACACACACGATGCAGCACCATCAGAATCCCAGCACAGACAATTCAACTTACTCACTTCTAGATAGACTTCCACTTTAAACCACAGGATTTGCCTTTTTCAAACTAAAACGGTCTCTCTTTTTCTCTGATGCAGACTGCACCACTCCTCTTATCTTACCTTGGTCTCTCCCTGGAGCCCCAGGCTGCGCCGGTGGGCCTTGTAGTCAAACTTGTAGTAGGTGTGCATGATTCTGCGCAGGTAGATGCGGCATATCTCCTCTGTGCTGCCCTTGTTCTCCATGTAGTTGAGCAGCCGGTCGATGATGCCACAAACATGTCCCTCGTCTTTCAGATTGTCCACATATTCTGGAGGAGGAATAGCGAAAGGAAGTAATGAGGAAGACGTGTTTCAAGAAGAAAATAATCACACTGCAAATGACTTCCTGTGTAATAAGAGAACACATTTAAAGAGAGGTCTTCAGTGTGTCTTCTGATAGAGCTCACCTTGCGAGTGGGGATCGGTGTTCTGCATGATCTTGGTAAACTCTTCATCCATCCTTTCTACCAATGTTAAGATACATCCACGAACCCTGAATGGCTGACATGAAAAACAAGCAATACAGAAACTAATGTTTAGTGAAATGATCTCATCGTCTTTCCAGACACAGACACAAAAATGCAGTTTGTGCAGGATGTAACAAACAATTCTATAACATCTGAAGACGTACAAATAATGATGCATCCATATATGAATCATGAAAAAAAGGCCACAACACACAACACAGATGATACACATACAGACACACATACACACACACATTTGCAGGGATTCAGTTTGGTGATGGTCTGAATGTTGAACAAAGAACAGAGAGGAGAAACTGATTACCTGGTCGGAGATTGCCAGACTCTCACTGTCCTCTGCGATGTTTTCCCCGATGAAGATGTTGTTGTGTTCGAAGAGGATGTCGAGCAGCTCGTCGATGCAGTCCAGACACTTCTTCCACATGTCGGGCTAGAGGGAAACCGAACAAGAATGATAAGTCTGAAAACACCGGGCAAGATAGATTATGCCGCATTTCCCCGCTGAATATAATCACACGTAATAAATACTACAGGAATATAAATAACTTGATTGTACCATTGTGTATAATGGGTCTTTATTTTGTAATCTTTCCGCTACAAAATGTTATCACAACATCAATCACGGCATGAAGAAAACAAGATGCTCTTACCTTCATGAACGCCGCCAGGTTGGGGTTGTAGTCGTACAAGGAGGCGACGATGTTAAACTTGATCTTGACCATGATACCTTGACCGAGGTTATTCTCGAGGGCGATGGCTGCCAGAGCGTGGAGCAGCTCAATCTGAGCGGCTCTGGAAAAAGAGAGAAGTCAAAGGAGAGGAGATGAGAACAGAGAAAAACACAACAAACAGAAAAGACTTGATCATGGAATAAGACAAGCAATGCTTAAAAAAATAAAATAAAAAAAAAACAGATGAGGGAGCTGCTGAGGATTTATTCACTAATGACGACATAAGTATCGCTCAATTGCAAAGCCTTTTCTGTGTCATTTGTTTCAGTTTACAACTTACAAAAAATTATAAACATGAGAGGGAAAATGTTTTCTAATTAGTTGCTGCTTGCAAATAAATCTACACGATTTGTTCACCGGCCGTCATTTTTAATGACACACGTTACTAGGGTCAAGACGATCAAAGCATTTTCTTCCCCCATATACAAAATATATATACACGTGGTGTTACCTGTCTGTGCCCTTTTTGCCTCTTGCTTGCAGGATCTCGTTCAGCTTCTTCACTACAACAGGAATGTTGATCTCTGTGCCTTTTGCAAACATCTTAGGCTTTTCCTTGCGGAAAGACAATTCACCATTAAATAAATATTCCCAAATTTGTTGATTCATATCATGCAATCACACCAACATCTTTACAGGTTTCTCTTTACTATGAGAAACAGACTAATGAGGTTTTTTATGATGCTCATTACTTTGACTGAATAAGTCTGCTTGTACGGCACAAATATACATTATATGCTTTTCAGACACTGATGTACCGACTACCGCTTCCTTTTATTTCAACAATCATGACAGCAGTCAATCTAAAAAGGAACAATTATCTTTCCAACAGTTCTTTACCTTGACCATAGGAGCGCCTCCTTTCACCTTCTCCCAGCCTCCCTCCACCTCCTCTCCTCCCTCCTCCTCGCCCTCTTCCTCCAGCCGCTCTTTCTTCTTGGGCTTCTTTCTCTTCGCCAGCCTCTTCTCGCTCTTCTCAGAGTCCTGAGTCCTGACCACAGACAAAGAGTGTGCAGTGGTGAGTAGGAGGGAAAATCTTCTAATCAACCATTAAAGCTTGGGCTTGCTGTTATTTTATTCAGTTATTCTGTCCAGAATTAATGGGAAGTTGTTTTGTGAAACCTGTAAATTGTCAAAGTGTTAACAAGGGGCAAAAGCCGAGATGAATGTAAGAAGTTCTGTGACGTGTGCTGCTTTAACCAAGGCTAATGTCTTGAGTGATTTCATAATCTCAATGGTACAAGCTTCATGCTCATAACACATACTCAAATAATTAACCCGATCAATTCAAAGCATTCATTAAGTTTTGAGTACTTTTTGTTTGCACGTGTCAAATAAGGAAGTAACCGTCTGTCCTTAAACGACACACAGAAACTCTGGAGAAGGACACTCACTTCTTGAGGAAGACCAAGGCCAGGGAGGAGCTCTTCTCATCCCCGTCATCCGAGCTCTCGCTCCCGCTGTCGACAGTGTCTGAGCCCCAGTCTTCATTTTCGTCATCGTCACTAGAAGAGGACTCATCCTGTCAAGAGCGAGAAAAACATCAGCACATTGGCTCAGGTTTACCCTCGCACAGTAGTTAAAAATAAATGAATAAAGGTGTTACCCCGGATCCCTTTGCAGACTTGAGGAACTTGCTGGCATCTGGGGTAGGCTCAGGCTTTTTCTTTAAAAAGGCCTTGGCTGAGACTCCATCCTCTCCCTCTCCATCGCTGTCAGAGGAAGAGCCTGGTGAAAGAAAACAACCAGAATGTGTTTCAGAGATGATGCTAATACATCTTTTATGTTGAATTATTATGCTGTTAACACAAACAGTACTGTACTAAATTCACAGGCCACCACTAAGTATGTAAGGATATGTGCTGTAAGTCGACTAAATGAAACGTCATCCAGGGTTCCCACTCTTTTCCAGAGATCATTTTCCAGGACATTTTCAGCCATGTTCGAGCTGGTATGACAGTCCGTGATCGTGCCACACCAATATTAAGTGTAGTCTTTAATAAGGTTAATCACACCCACTGTGAGGTACCGCTTCAAAAGGTTAAACATTTAATATCATGTTATGGTCCATTTTGTACCCTTAACAATGCAGTTTTGCATTTGAAGAGACAATGCTAGCAAAGTAAAAGGTTAGGTTAGGTATTCTGCCCGTGTTTGGTTCACACACTTGAGTACCTATTCATTGTGAAAATTAACCTTTTTTTTTTTTTTTTTTCACGTGACAAAGTTATCTTTCCCAATCTGCAGTTTATAAACATTGCCAATTGGCAATTATCAAACGTATGAAATAGTTGTATTTCACTCTCACTTTTGTCAGGCACAAAGTCATAGCAGAACACAGCCCTAAGAAAGACCGACTAGAGAGAGAGATTAAGTTCAAGCTAGCACGCCATCAATAACGTTAACTAACTACGGTTAATGTGCTGACCTCAAACTGAGGAGAAAACCCAAGTGTACCTGATAGTTTTTGCCACAATTCACTCATGGTGTTTTTTTCTCTTTTCGTGAAGGATCTTTTCTCTCCATCCTCTCAACTAAACTGTAAATAAATATCGTCTTTTGGCACGAAGGGGAGGCGGAGTGAATGGAAGTCTCCATTATCTGTAGACTTCCATTCAATCTGCGTTGTGGATTATGTAACAAATAGATACTTTTATAAACGTGTGCCGGTGAAAATGTCCAACTCTGGAGGAGAGTGTTGGAATAATTTTCCAGGACAACCCGTGATTTTCCAGGACATTTGACTTTTTCTGTAATTTTCCAGGTGTTTTCCAGTGCTGGAAAATTAGTAAACTGTTTTCCAGGACGAGTGGGAACCATGGTCTTCATCAGAATAACTAGTCAGTTCAACGCAGTACTTATATTTGTTTATATGTTGGCCTCAATCCTGGTCGAATATCACATCCAACTTTCAAATTTCACTACCAAATCTACATAGTGCCCCTTTAAATGTAAACAACAGAGTTCTAGAGAACATGGAAAAAGTGGGGGACAAAACTTTATATGTGACTTATTGAGTTGATAAAACTGAATGATTACACTCACTTTGTAATGGTTCTCAAATGTTCTGCCCCTGTTGGCAACCATATATGATACTTATTCAAAGTATTTGCCTAACTAATACTTCTTAGAATAGAAATAACTTTTATTTAATAATGTTTGTGATTTTTGCCAGGACATGTACACGGTGCACAGCCCTGAAAGGCTTCCATCCTGTTCTGTAGGGATTCTTTTTTTTAAAGCTTTTATTCTGTTCTTGTACATTTTAAATAGTTCTTGTGATTCAACATGTTGATCTGCATTAAGAGCGTGCTTACCAGAATCCCCAGCCTCCTTCTCCTCCTCCTCATCTGCAGACTCCTGTGGGTTCTAGTAGAGAAAACAAGAGAAAGCGTTGAGATTCTACCTTCTGCTTTCTTTCTTGAAAGCTGCCCAGTGTGGCTTTGGAGCACATCCACTTGCATGTTCAAAAAGTTATTTCATTTTTCTTAACCAGCATTTATTTGGCGTACAACTAAAGCAGAGGACTATGGAGATTAAGGAATCTTGTTTACCTCTTTGTATGAAGCTATTTCAGTTTCGTAGTCTCTGTTGTACTTGCGGATCTTCTGACGCAGTGTACTAAGGGCTTTGGCGTTGTTTTTGTTCATCTTCTTCTTGCCCTCTTTATCCTCCCATAGCTGCAGAGAAAGTCATTTTAATTACATCTTTTGCAGTTAAAAGAGTGGGAGATTGGACATTATACAAGCTAATAAACTTAATAGAAAGCAAAAGACGTAGTGTTAAGTCTTTACTGACCTGGTTCAGATAGTCTTCCAAGTCGGCCAGAAGACGAATATAGAAAGGGGGAACCCCCTCTTTGTCCACTATAGTCTTGCTTTTGAGGAACGCTCGACATAACTGCTCAAATTCTTCCAGACATTTTGCCATATCACGAATCTTCATTGCATTGCGGATAGTCTTGATAAGGTTGGTCAACTCCTCAAACCTAAGATTTAAGAATAAATATATCAGAAACTCAAACTAAAGAAAACCAAAATGTGCTGCTGAAAGAAGATACTGCACAAACCTTTTGTCTTTGGCGCTGCGCACAATTCTCTTCGTGTCCTCCTCATCGTCACTAATAAGCAGCGACCTGTGGAAACAAAAGATGTGTGTGAGATTTCTAGAAAAAAATTAAAAAGAGAGTTGTTGTGCCATTTATTTTAAGTTGCACTGACTGCTTGAAAGTCGTCCCGGGTGCTTTAGGGGTGATCTCATCGGCAGACGAGGACTCCTCTGACTCGCTGTCAGACCCGGTGGCAAAGAAACGAGACATTGCTGAAGGAAGCTGTCAATCTGTAAGGATGGAGGGAGGAAAGGAGAGACAAGCATTTGTGCTAAATTCAATTTAGTATCAAAACAGATGTTCTTCCAGGATGTGCATGACGACTTCTATAAAATAAATTATACTAATTTTACTATGTATATTCCTTCAAACTCATTTAATTTGCTGCTTACAGATAAAGCTATGAAGGAGCCAACTCAGAACTAGACAAACGAAGTCTCTCAGATTGTAGTGGACTAATAATCACACCACATTACTGGTGATGTGAAACACAGAAGATTAGTGTCTCCTGTCAGCAGCATACATATAGAGATAGGAATCTTGTGCTTATTTTGTCTTTATTTGAACCTGGTAATTCAAAGGTTAAAGCCTTTCATTGCTGTCCGTATCATTGTATGAAATAATGATATTAATCGCATAACATTGGGCATTGTATTGAAGAGTTTGTGTAACCGACAGAGGGAGTTCATGTTGTATGTGCTCCGCCAGCCTCACGGAGCTAATGTTATCTAGCTTTGACAGACAGAAATGTAACAATAGTATAGCTGTTAATATGTATCACACAGTTTGATTACAAAAAAAAATCACAACAACATAGAGCCATAGCACTCAGATTGTTCGTAAACAAGTTAACGCCATTTCCTTTTTGATAACATAACGTGGTAGAGTTGTTGCTAAGCTAAAAGTAGCATTTCTGGGCCTTCCCGCATGTGAAGCCGGTTCATACCCTTCACTCAGCGAATAATCATTTTAACTCAATACAAATCGAGAGGGACTCACCTACGCCCTTGTGAAATGTATACTACGGTGTGTCTGTCTACTTTGACTCGTTATAAAATCCAGTTTTGCTGTAGAACGGCCACAAATAAAAGGCGTGCAGCAGCCTTGCCGGGCACTTGCGTCAGGAAAGGAAGTGAGCCGTAGATCGACAAATACATGGATGGTCCACAGCAGAGCTACAAGTGAGGACGAGAGAATCCTGGGTTATGTTGCCCCCTAGTGGACGTAAAGTGTAACATAATTATAAAAATAAAAAAAACGACATTGGATGTGCTAATATCTTTAAAAAGACACGAATATTTTGAACAGTAGAAATAAATAAATCAAAATTAATTCAGATCAGATACATATATAAATCTAAGTATTTTTCTATTTAAATATTTTAGACAGATACAAACTCAAAAGACCAAAAACAAGCACATCAGAGTAAGTTAAGCTTCATGACTTTATTTATTTTGTCACATGTATATTAGATATTGTCAAGATGTAATACTGCATATTTGAGGCTTAAAACAGAGAAAATTGAAAAGGAAACACATACACGGCTTTAACATTTCATTGCCTACTAATATACATTTCACATTCACACTGACATTGGGCAACATGGTGTTTCAGTATCATCACAAACTGAGTTTTATAAAGTCCTTACACTGTTCAGTGTTGTATTGCATTGTGGTGTTTTTAGTGACGATAATACAAAAGACCAGATTTACATGTTTGTAAGTAAATGCTGGTCAGCCAGTTACATACCATTACATAGTGGACAGAAAGTAAAGAGTTATATATTGTCTTTTTTCTCATTAAAAAGGACATTTATTTGGAAGAAAAAAAAAGTTAAGCACAGCGTGAGACATTGTGACTTTAAAACTATATCAGCATTCCTCCTCTTCTTTGTGGTACTTTAGCAACTCTGAAAAAAAAAGAAGAAAAGATGACACAAACACTTATTTTACTTTCAACGAAAATCTAAATGTCTTATTCCTGGCATAATTACAAAAAGACCATCCAAAAGACACACCAAAGCCAAAATGTGTGACTTAAAAGCTAAACAGTGTTTCCCCTACCATTATATTAGGGGGGGCGGCCCGCCCTCAGCTGCATTTAGTGTCATTAGCTCATGAATCTAAGCCAAGCTGAGAGCGAGAAAACCTTTTCCCACATGTGGAAACTAGTGAGGGTACTATTCAAAGTGAGTTTGTCAAAAGCACGGTTTCAATATAACAATTTTTGAGCTTTTTTTGGGGGTAATAGATACATTTAATTAATTCATTAAGATAGAACCACAGTCACAGTACATACCTTCTTTCAGTCTCCTTATTTCTTCCGATTTCATTTTAAGTTGCTGTTCAAGAGCAACACAGTTGGCACAACCTGCAATGCCATGTAAATAATTGATCATTTTAATGATACATTAGATTGGTGAGGCTAAATACTTGGTTTATAAATATACTTGTTTGAGTTTTTTTTATTTGAACTGGTCTCTAACTTCTTTAACACAACACCCTTTTGCTTTGTCTCTCTGCTAAAATTACAGATTTCTCTGGCTTTGATAACAGTTGAGGTGATGTAAATACTCAACACAAATATATATATATATAACACAGGTTTAGTCCATTTTTAATGAATTTAGATATTTTAATATGAACATTGTTTCATTACATTTGAATTCGACATATCGTGTAAAAGAAACACACTGTCTGGTATTCCTGTTGGGGAATTTAATTAACACATATTTCTGGTTTTATTATCGATGACAAGAACCTTTACCAACACACACTTTCTTGATTTCCTTTCTATGACAGGACTTTTACTGACACACACTTTCTGGTTTTCCTAATGTCAAGGGACTTTAATAAATAAACATGGTCTGGTTTTGATATTCAGGCGGGGTGCACCAGCTTACCATGGGCTTGAGGTTTAGCTAGTGGGGCTCTGTGGCTGGTTCCAGGCTGTTTGAGGACTCTGGCTCGGCTGGCGGCGTCACAAGACGTTGAGGTCTCAGCAGTACCAGTTTGTGCTGCGGCATCTGGAGACATTTGATGAAGAGCAGGTAGCAAAGAAGATAAGTAACCCACGAGACCACTACAGCAGGATTGTTCTACAAAGCGGAACAGCACGAGACAATCCCGACCAACCTTCTCTTTGGGTTTTAGCTGGCAAAGGTCTCTGGCTGGTTGTAGGCGGTTTCAGGTTTTTGGCTCTATTGGCTGCACCACAGGAGGATGTTGAGGCTTCAGCATTACTGGATGGTAATGGAGCATCTGAGAGGAGGAGATACAAGTGTGATGTAGGGCAATTATGCAAACACCTTCACAACAACTGGTGTGCAGTTAAGTTATAGGTGTTTCGACGCAGCTCACGCGCAAATACTAAGTCTGAAAAACACACAAGCCTGAATGATGGCAAACATTCAACATTTACCCATTTTCCTCCTCTTTGCTGCTACTTGCAAAGCTTCAGCCCGGCTTAAGGGATGCTTCTTCGCTTGTGAAATCTTCGTCGCTGGGCTAGCTGCTGTTTGTATGTAAAGAGTTTGTCAAAAAAAAAAAAAGATTCATGTTAATTCATAATTTCACCTTGGCACTCAAGAAAGAAAAAATGGAATGATACGTTTACACGTAACTTCCCACCATCACTTATCAAGAGAATAAGAATAAGCAAAACAAATGTCTAAATTGTGAAGTGTTGTTGATGCTCATTAGTCACTTACTATTACATTTTGCTTTTTTGCAATTGGTTAAATTCTTTAAAACCACAGTGAACCCCAGTGCAGAAACTGAAAAGTAGAGGGAGTGTCAGACTCGTAGAAAGCTTGAACATTGATACATATGAATATTTGTTGGACAGGTTTACATGTAGCAACATCGTTACATTTCTTAACATTTCAAAAATAATGAAACTGCATTCTCCCTGAGGCTCGATTCGCTCTGATACGTTGTGTTTGTTCGCTCAATTAGAATCACCCAGACCAAACTGAAGGAGTACCTGCAGGTGCCCGCAGTTTTTCTGTGCCTGAAGAAGTTGGCGATGCCGGTGCTTTGCTTCTTGTTGATGGCGGCCTGAGACCAGCAGCAGCTCTCTGGACGCCTGATGGCATGCCTACCGCCTGCGGTTTCCGCAAGCCATAATTGGGCTTTTTGGATCCTGAGTGGAGACAATGTGCATAGAGGACATTCACATTTCATGATCTAATTTTAGTTCTCATTCATAAAGGAGGTCCTAAATGTGCACTTTCAAATGAGCTATTCTGAGTTTGTTCTGATGCTTGAAAAGTGCTTTACAAATCAGATTATTATTATTTTACAGAGTGCAATTTTAAATGAAGAAAAACAGTGAAACGTCTAAAAGTTATTCATGAAAGACATTTTACATTGGTTTGAGTGTATCATGCTGTCGATATTCTGACATATATATTATTATATATAATAATATTCTTTATTATTTTATAGAATAGAATGTACGTTTAATGAGCCTAAACCAAAAACATAAAACACAATGCCCCACCTGTAGTTGTGGCCCTCAAGTTGTAGGAGCTTGATATCCCTGTAGTCTTAAATACACAAGAACAGAGGATGTCATGAACAGAGAGCCTTGATATGCAGTCAATGTTTGGTCTGACTGATTGTATAAAAAAATAAATAAAAAAAAGACATTTGTCATATGATACTGAAAAGGCTACAGCAAACATTTACCACTTCAGAAGCTGCAGAGCTCCTCAAAGCTTCAGCCTGGATCTTCTGTCTCCTCATCTGCATGCCGGACATCAGCGGCTCAAACCGCTCTGGAAGTGTGGAGGCCGGTTTGTACTTCAACAGGTGGGATGTAGATTTGGATGGAGGCAGGAGAGATCTGGCAGCGGGCTTCGTGAGGAATGTTTTTCTGTCGCAGACGATGTTGGAAGGAATGTCCGATGCCACCTGACAGTCCGGCTTACTGAGAACGTCCCCGTACAGCTTCTTCGTCGCCCCAAGGATTTTGCCCGTCTCGCGCTCGTTGTTGAAGTTGAACACTTTACAGTTTGGCATTGGTGTCGAAGTGATCAAAGCGGCTGCTGCTAAATCTAAGGTGTCGTCCAAATTGAATGTGCTCGCTTTGCTGCCGTCCAAATCTCTGCTTTGATAGGCTGAAGTGTCAGAGGGACTGTCTGTCATAGGCTGCCCTGATTGTGAAATATCCTTAATCCCGCGTTTCGATTCGCTAGAAGCTTTCTCTACAACTGGGTCCACCTCAAACGTGCTCTCAGGCACGCCGGCCATCTTGGCACTGGGATCCGTACCGACTTTAGAGCCGGTCCGTTCAGATGTTTCAGGAGGCTGGGCTTCAGGAGTCGGGTTTTTAGGGCTACTTGTTGCATCGCAGACCTTCGAAGAAGACGGCTTGTCCACACTGTTGTGGAGGCAGTCGCTCGTTTCTGACAGAGTAATCGTGTAGTTCTGCTGAGGAGGAGGTTTGGTATCAAAAGTGTTGTTCTGGAGGCAGAAAGTTCCAGCCGCAGCTTCTCCTAATGTAGAATTCCCACTGGATCTTTGTAGAGAATTCCTATCAAAAGTGGCATTTGGCATGTCACATGAGACATTTGTTTTTACAGCCGAGCAACTTACCACGAGGGAGTTTTCAGTTGTGTTGCTTGAGAGCGAAGAAGCCTGACCTTTGGCCTCACTCTCCGCTTTGGGACTGCTTACATTCGATGGGGGAAGGTCCAGCGTCATATTCCGAGGTGTTTGAGCCGCGCCGCTAAAACTGCTCGAGGAACTTAGATTGGCCGACTGAGCAACAGTGAACGTGTCGTTCGCAGACCCGGCCGTTTCGGGGCTCAGGCTCGACGCCCTAGCACCGTGGCTAGTATGTAGCGCTCGGGCATTAGAGGTCACGACAGGCTCACTGTGTAGTTCAGAGGTTACCGTCTTTGAACTGGAGTCACCCTGCATGTCAGAGGTGGAGAACTGTGTCACAGCACTCTGAACAGACGTGTCACTGGAGGAGCTCAGGTCACGTGTGACATTAACAGGATGGGTTTCAAGAGTGTCCTCAGCTGCTGCGTGAGCCTCCGTCACGTTTCGCCCGCTCGGCTCCGTTGAAAGCCGACTACTTCCTGAAGCGTTGCTCACAGAAATATCCCGAGTTAGTTCAAAGGAAGCTTTTGTTACATTTTGCACTCCACACTTCGACGGTTCACTCAAAGAGCCGCTGGTGAGCGCGACGTTACCTTCAAGAGTATTGGACAAGTCCCCACTTGGACTCATGTCGACTGTGGCGGGCTCCGCCGCAATTTGTCCGCCGAGGCCAGCGGAAGCCGCGTTGCTTTCTGAAGCTTCCGCCGGGGAAATATCCTGCGTGATGTTCATGGAGGACCTTTCTGCTCCTGGCGACGGCTCAGAGTCACGCGTGACATCCAGGAGAGTAATTTCTGGGAAGTATCTGTCATCCAGCCAACGCAGAGGAGCAAAAGAGCTCTCAAGGGGGTCACGCATCTTCACGTCGGGCATCGGCGTGGTCGTGTTTAAACTGGTGGAGGCGGTCGACTTGGAGGGCCGGTGAGCGGTAAGCGGGGAGCAAGCGGGCGGGGCTGTGACGGGCGAGGGAGGCACGCTGTCAGGAAGAGCCGAATCATTTCTCGTCACTTGCATCGTTGAATCACATGTCACGTCAAGCAGAGTAATTTCCGGCAAATATTCGTCCTCCAGCAAGCTCACAGAAGCATTGGTACCAACCAATGATGGCCCACAATGGCTGCTTAAGAAATCTGGGTGAAGAAGTCGGTTCGAAGTGTCATTTGTTTTTTGACTGTTTGCGTTACCTTGTCTTGGCGACACTGGAGACTGACATTTATTGTTGATATTCAAGTATTTTAAAATCGGTGTTAGAGCAGACTGGAGGCCAGAAAGCCGCGACTTTGCCTTGCCTCCGCTGCTTGTCGGAGCCGGCGTCGAAAAGGCGCAGACGTCAGACAGAGGCTGATTTCCTCCGCTCGGCCGCGCGGCGGAACATCCAACCGCATCTCCGAGCTCTGAAGACTCGGCAGCGGTAGAGATTTCAGGTGGAATATTTTCCCAGTCGTCATCAGCATTGTGATTTTCCTCAATATATAAGGTTTGCACTGTCGTTTCACTGGCCATACTGGTCTAATGTTCTTCTGATGTAAACAAAGGGTTTCTTGTTTTGAATGCCAAGGAGCGACACTCAGACTTCCTGACACATATTTCAAAGGCGTCGTCTCAGATTCCTCTGGCCGGCAGCCTGGGGATAAAACAATACATGAATGATATATAGATGAGTAAACCAAAAGGAAAGTAACCGTCAACTATTTTGATAAAAAGATGAATAATTGCAGTCATATTTTAAGCGGAGAAGTCAAAGCTTTAGTGGTTCCAGCTACTTCAGAGTGATCATTTAAAGCTTTTTTACGACACTCTGGAGAGTCGGTGGGTAAATCTCGCGGCCGTAAATAACATAAATAACTCCCACTCTTCCTGCTTGTTAGTGGAATTTGAAGAACACAACAACATCATCTTAGATCAGGGATGGGCAACTTCGGTCACAGCGAGGGGCCACATTCATTTAATTCTCACTGCCAGAGGGCCACAAAAAAAAACGATTACAGTCAATTAGGTCTCAAATTTAACTCAACATATGCCAGTGATCAAATATTATTATGGACACATTTCCGCTTTTCATGATTTCATGGCAGATTTAGTCATGTTTTTCTTCATGTTTCCAAATTAATTGATGTGTAAAAATTGACCTGAGGGCCGCGTTGAGGGTTGATGGGGGCCGCATGTGGCCCCCGGGCCGCCAGTTGCCCACCCCCGTCTTAGATTTGAAGTAGGTCACAGATATGAAAAGCCAGTTGGTAAAACGGATACTGTATAACTGATTTAATGTAAATAATGATCATACTTAGACACTGCTAAGTAAACGTCACCACAGACGTTTTGAGTTTTTAGTAACATCACTTCTGGTCTGTCAGTCCAGCTCAAATGGTCTCAAATGAAGTAAATTCTTGCATAGCAACGTCAGTTTGTCGATCGTCAAAGTCTTTGTCTTACCTTTCAGACTTCAGTGACGAAGTGTAATGTCTGTGGAATAAAACCCCTCGTGTTTCGACTGCGAATATTCATCCACACAAACTTTTAACGATGTCATAAAGCATCGAAAAACTTGCGATCAAGCCGCTCTGGTTCAAAAACGTCCAAACGTCAGTGTACCGTAAAAGCATTGGACGATCCCAACCAATCACAGCGCTTGTTGTAGAGTTCTTCTTCTTGCGTTAGGCAGACGAGACGCATCAACTCATCCTTGGAGTGTTGCTGCCCTCCACTGTTCAATTAAATATTATACAGAGTGCTGTGCAGATATTACAACTGCTTCCTCATCTTATTCATCTAGATTTAGCAGAGTGGAACCATTTTCTCCTGCTGATGCCAGATCTCTGGACAGTTTCCTTCCATGTGTTTATTTAAAGCCTAATCTAAAAATTTGCTGAATTTAACATTAAATTAAATGATCCGATTTCTAAATTAATTTGTAAGTTATGGCTTTTCTCTTTGCTCAGTTTAATCAGACTGCAAATGAGATCAATATTTAAATTCAATTATATATAAAGTTATGTTTCAAAATGTTTAAAATGTCATCTTTTCAAACATCTTCTCTTAAGTTGTCTTGTATTATGTTTCCTAAATGTGAATGCTGTTCTAAAAACTCACCACTGCTAGGTAGAAACACGTTCGGTCAAAGAAAGTCCCATTTCTTTTAGGTTCAACTTTATTACAAACATTGAAACATGAAGTACATTTCATCAGTGTTTCATTTGATACATTCTTTATAAAAGTAAAGTACTCTATATAATACATTTTAAATATTCACAACAGGCATTATCATTCATCTTCTTCTCACTCTTTTGTGGTTTTCTTCAGTTTTGTCTTCAGCTCAGACATCAGAGGATTTCCAAATCTAAGGAGGCAAAAGTAAGAATCAGAAAATAGTTCCCCCTTTTTGAGTTGAATATAATGATGTCCACACTGTGATAATTTACCCTGGGTGTCTTGGTGGCATCCATTTCGGCTTGTGTTGTGCCTTATCTTCTTCTGGAGCGACGCCCTTTTCCTCTGGCATTGTCTCAGGCTCCTGTTGATATAGTTACATTTTAACAATCTACATGGTACATCAACATGAGAGAAAATTGGTACTTAAAGATTATAACGGTACCTGTGGGTCACTGTCTGGGCTATTTTCATTTCTCATCATCTGTTTTGTCTTTTTCAGAACAGGAAAACCAGCACCGAGCCCTACAAAGCAAAAAACAAGTGTGATCAACTTAACAGATAAGGTAAAAAACAAACACTCAGAGAAGTGGCTTTCCGTGTGTTTAAAGTGACTCACCAGGAAGTTTTACTCCAATGCCAAAGCCTCCCAAAGGCACACCTGCAGGGACTTTGACTGGCAGACGTGAAGCAGGAGTGGGATCCACCGAGGGCATATGCAGCAGGGAGCGGGGATCTGTTGGTGGTCTGACTCGAGGGTTTTTCACAGCGATTCTTGACCTTTGCGCAGAAAAGTCGAGCACAGAGGCATCCACCTGTAAAGATAAAAATGTGTAAATTCATTCTTTTTAGGTTTTGAATACTTTTTGAATGAATCTATGATTATGGTTATATATAACTGAAACAATACCTCAATCTGATCTCCAGACTGTTGTGCCACCTCTGTCCCGGTAAGTCCTGGTAAAGAACCATCTATCTCTTCTGTCAATCCAAGCTGTTTTTTCTCAAGTAATGTCTTCTCTGATTGGGTTGAGGTGTTGTCTTCTGAACCAGATTCAGATGACTCAATACCCTCCTCTGACGAACCCTCTGAGTCACGTCTCGAACGAGCGGAGTCAGTGTGTTGGATTTCCTCTTGAGAATCAGACGCAGTTATCTCAAGAGTCTCAGTTTCAACTTTTGTTTTCTCTAGTTGGAAAAGAGCGCCCACTTCTGTCAATGATGTCACATCTGCTTCAACAGCGGTTTTAAAGTCCGTCACCTTGCCATCAATCTCTTTCTGTAATCCATTTTCCTCGTGCATTTTTTCCCGTGTTTGATCTGATTCCTGATCTTGATGTCTAACCTCTTCAGAATCTCTCTCCTCAAGGTGAAATCCTGTCACAGATTCCTCAATTTTTAGATATAACTGTCTTGCGTCAGGGGTTTCCTCCATCATAGTATCCTGGGATCCAGAGTTGTGTTCTCGTGGAGACAATTCTAAGATGTTCCCGGATTCTGACACATTCACCAACATGTCACATGTGCCTTGGACTGTCCCAGGGCTAGCTGATTTCAGTAACTGTGTCTCACTGTTTTGTGGGCCCCATTCATTAAGGGAATGGTCGGAAAATCCAGACTCTGCTGTTGATGAAGACATCTCTGTATCACTCACTAATTCACATTCCCCTGGATTTGACTCCACAAGCTGCTCTGTATCCTGCTGTGTTTCTTCCTTTTCCGATGGCTCTATTCCTGGGTTCAATTGTGGCCCAAGCTCAAGCCCTTCTTGATGTTTTTCATCATCCTCGGACAATGTCTCAATCCACATGTCGAGGATTTCCTCATCAATTACATCTTGACTTGGACCACAACTCCCCTCTGATTCCATCATTTGCTTTTGCATCTCATCTGTTGATATCATACACACATCATGTATTGGTTTGGGCTCGATTATCTCCGATTCATGAGTTGCTTCATTGTCAGATAGTCGACTTTCTGTCTCTATGGACTTCATAGATAATGTAAACTCTGAAATTAAATCATTATTTTCTCTGGTTATTTCAGCTGCCATACCAGCAACCTGCAGATCAAGTATTTCAACCTCATTTTTGTTCTGCATCTGAACTTCTGCTGCTTCCTCCTCCTCAACTTTATACTCTTCCAACTCCAAATTGTTGCCTGTATCTTGCAGCTCTGTCTCTTTGTTTGATGACAGCTCAGTCTCGACAGATTGTTTCACAAATCCAATGGGAGGAATATCATCTTGTACACCGGATGCTCTATTGCTGCTCTGTTCTGTTTTCTTAGCGTCCACTGATTCTTGAAATCTTGTCTCCGTTGTCATCTGTTCTTTAGCCTCGAGGGGTTTTAGAATTTCTTCTCCCACCAAATGTTCTGTTGCTTCAAGACAATCTACAGCAGCATCAGCTTCTTTAGAGTTAAAAGAACCTTCATCTATTTCCACCAAAAGCTCTTCATCTGGTAGATCTTCTTTCTTTGTCACGCTCAAGCCTGTCTCAAGTTCATTTTCTGATTGTTCTATCCCGGTCTTCATTTGGGCAACCATAAATGTTCCGTCCTCTTCCACAAACAAAGGTCCTGGTTCTTGAGCTGTTGGTTCAACTAGTGGTTTACCTGTTTCTTTTGGCAATTCAGCACAAACCAAAGCAGAGTGTCTCTTAATATCTTCTTTGCTTTCTTGAACCTCCTCCATATGCTCTTGCACCAGTAAACAGTCAGCTCCAGTGCTACGTCCACTGTTTTGAAGGCTCTCCGGCTCTTTGCTCTCCACCTCTTTTGGTAATTGGCTGCTCTGGACTTCCTTGGAGTCTCCTACTTCCAGGAACCTTTGTGTTGTATTTTCATCAGGTCCTGGCTCATTGTTGTATTCAGGAACTCCCTCTTGTGCTTCCTCACATGTTGGAGGATTAAGCTCCGGCGACACATCAGACCGGCCTTCAAATATACCCTGGGGAATATTTTGAAACTCCCAGCTTTCTTCCTGTCCAGTCTCACCTTCAGGTTTCACAGTAGCCGAGATGGCTGTACATGCTCTTACCCCCCAACTTTCTTCAATGTCTTCTTGTACTTGATCTTTACCAAGATGCATCTCATCTGTTGATATCATACACACATCATGTATTGGTTTGGGCTCGATTATCTCCGATTCATGAGTTGCTTCATTGTCAGATAGTCGATTTTCTGTCTCTATGGACTTCATAGATAATGTAAACTCTGAAATTAAATCATTATTTTCTCTGGTTATTTCAGCTGCCATACCAGCAACCTGCAGATCAAGTATTTCAACCTCATTTTTGTTCTGCATCTGAACTTCTGCTGCTTCCTCCTCCTCAACTTTATACTCTTCCAACTCCAAATTGTTGCCTGTATCTTGCAGCTCCGTCTCTTTGTTTGATGACAGCTCAGTCTCGACAGATTGTTTCACAAATCCAATGGGAGGAATATCATCTTGTACACCGGATGCTCTATTGCTGCTCTGTTCTGTTTTCTTAGCGTCCACTGATTCTTGAAATCTTGTCTCCGTTGTCATCTGTTCTTTAGCCTCGAGGGGTTTTAGAATTTCTTCTCCCACCAAATGTTCTGTTGCTTCAAGACAATCTCCAGCAGCATCAGCTTCTTTAGAGTTAAAAGAACCTTCATCTATTTCAACCAAAAGCTCTTCATCTGGTAGATCTTTTTTCTTTGTCACGCTCAAGCCTGTCTCAAGTTCATTTTCTGATTGTTCTATCCCGGTCTTCATTTGGGCAACCATAAATGTTCCGTCCTCTTCCACAAACAAAGGTCCTGGTTCTTGAGCTGTTGGTTCAACTAGTGGTTTACCTGTTTCTTTTGGCAATTCGGCACAAACCAAAGCAGAGTGTCTCTTAATATCTTCTTTGCTTTCTTGAACCTCCTCCATATGCTCTTGCACCAGTAAACAGTCAGCTCCAGTGCTACGTCCACTGTTTTGAAGGCTCTCCGGCTCTTTGCTCTCCACCTCTTTTGGTAATTGGCTGCTCTGGACTTCCTTGGAGTCTCCTACTTCCAGGAACCTTTGTGTTGTATTTTCATCAGGTCCTGGCTCATTGTTGTAGTCAGGAACTCCCTCTTGTGCTTCCTCACATGTTGGAGGATTAAGCTCCGGCGACACATCAGACCGGCCTTCAAATATACCCTGGGGAATATTTTGAAACTCCCAGCTTTCTTCCTGTCCAGTCTCACCTTCAGGTTTCACAGTAACCGAGATGGCTGTACATGCTCTTACCCCCCAACTTTCTTCAATGTCTTCTTGTACTTGATCTTTATCAAGAGATCTCTCGTCTACTACTGAAATGTCTGATGGTTTATCACCAAACCGTTCAGTGATCAATGCATCATCATCTGTGTCTCTCATTTTGATTTGCAGATTGACTTCCTTCGCCACATCCTCTTGCTCTCCATTTGTGTGTAGCTCAGTTTTAGCACTCAGCACAACTTCATCGCTGAAACTCTTTTGGTCGTTTGAATGGGGGTCTTCTTTGCTGTCTTCTGGCACTGTTTCAGAGTTGTCTTTCTGCTCCAGCACTTTATCTAAAGCCTGGTTTTCTTCAGCCGCATTCACTTTTTGTTCCTCGATGACAGCTTCCTGCTCTCTCTCTTCCATTGTGCTCTTATCCTCCTTCTCTTTCACATCCTCAGATGTATTGCTCATATTTCTGGGAGCCATCACACGATCTTTTCCAACAACTAGCGCAATAAGTAGTTCATCATTTGACAATTTTTCACTTGCTGAGAGCTGCTTTTCATCCTGTACTGTACATAGTACACCCTGACTGTTTTCCACTTCTTCGTGCTTCATCAATGTCTCTGTCTCGTTTTTCTGCATGTCGTCCTCTTCTATGTGAATCTTAGGTTCCCTTTTTTCAGGACTAAATTCTGTGACTGAGCATGATTTTATCGCAATGCCGTCTACCTCCAAATCATGTTCATTATCTCCAACCTTGTCTTGGATCTTTGTCTCTGTTTCCTCCATTTTTTGAGGAACATCTGATTTAATTTCCCTCTCTGATTCACCTTCAGAAACAGCCAAATCTTCACTCGTTGCATCACTTTTAAGCATCTGTGACCTCGCGTTTACGCGTTCGTCATAGTCATTGTTTTCTGCCGTCTCATCTTGTCTGGGAGTGTACAGTTTACGATCTACTTCTTCGTGTTCTTTTTCATCTTTCACCACGAGTAGCTCTAAATCATCACATTCTGTTTGTTTGAGTTCCTCCCCTCTGGTGTCCTCTTCTTCCACAGAATCTTCCCTTTCAGATTTGTACTGCATGGTTTCTACATCGGGCCCTAGGTCAATATCTGTGGTGCAAAGCTCCCAGGCAACAGCTGACTGAGATGTGCCAACCAGAGATGCTGGGGCAATAAGTTGTTCCTCATCGACCTCCCTCCGGGTGACTTCATCTTCTAAATGGCTACACTTTGCGAGCTCGCTGTCAACTGCCGACTCCTGGGGGGAGTTTGGTCCGTTGCTAACAATGTTGGCCGGCTCTGGTCTGAGCAATCTGTTAACAGCTCCAGTTAAATAGTACTGAGAATGAGATAAAGACATGAAAGGGAGACTTATTGATGTTTCAACATTAATTCAGACTAATTTACCAAATCATTTCTAATGCAATTGGCTGAGCAGATTCAAATCTACTAATTTGACTTTCATTATTTTTCCTCAATTTGAAAACCGTATATATTGTCTTTGTTTTTCAAAAACACCCTGAATTAATATCAAAATAATATGGCCAAAAGTATTTGATCATCTCTGTTGACATGCATTTCCCCTCCCTATTTTTTTAGGGAGGGGAAATGCATGTATTTTTTTATTTTATTTGATTCTGTTGTTTGTGTTTTGGTAGCTAAGGTACATTTTTATGTAACATAGGAGTATTCACGCAATGTCTTTTCAGCTGACCAGCAACAGTTTGGGGAAGTCCCTTTTCCTGTTACACCATGACAATGCTCACACACACAATGCAATGTCCATAAATGGCTTCTGGGTTTGTTGTGTTCTTGACTCCAAGCAAAGAAATCACATCAGATATGGTTCCTTTTAAACATGCACTGACTGGTTTCTGTGCTGCAGTGCAATCAGCTGTGAACACAAAACTGACTTCTTCTGAAGTCCTATGGAGCCCTTCTATACGTCATTACAGAACCGTTGCATATGTTTGGAGTATCTTAATTAATGCAGCCTGATGAAAATATGTACTTAAATCATTTTAATCTTGCTTTCCTCAAAATGGCTCTTTATTTGCTAAACATCTTCAAGCTAGCTGCTAAATGTGTCTGTTGTTTGGTGCTGGGCAGGTAGAGCACAGTCAACCCTGAAAATCTTCTCAGTGACTCAGATCATTGAAATCAACTGAAACTACTAAAATGGGCTGATTGAGAGCTGATGAGAACTGCATCACAACAATATCCAATTATATTGATAAGAACAAGTCTTCCTAATTTCTCCTTTTTGTTTCAAAAAAGCCAGACGTACGATGATACTGAAGTTGCAAAATGTGCAGTTTTATCTACAGGACAATTTTTAAGTTAACATGGGAAACAGTGGGAAATGGAAATCAACAACTTATTTTTAACTTGATGATGAAATGATTTCACAGAACTCTCTACATTCAGACAAATTATTTGTCCTATTTTAAAGTTAGGCTATTTTTCAGAAGAAGGAAGTTATGAGGAAATAAAATGTCTGCAGACCAATTAAAAACATAGTCAAACAGCTGTGTTATATTTGTGTGTCCACATAGTTCTAATATACTAATGTGCATTTGAAACCTTAAAAACAAGTTTGTCCATGCTGTTCTTCATCATTAAGAGACATAACTGTGCAAACTGCGTGCGTGTGTGTGTGCGTGCGTGCGTGCGTGTGTGCGTGCGTGTGTGCGTGCAAGATGCAAAGAGAGAAAGACGGGGTGAGGAACTATAGGGTGAGATACATTATTAATACAAAATCCATTGGCTATGTGTGATTTGCACAGGAAGGGAGAGGCCCTCAATTCGCATCCCACTTCCCTTTTAAAGCATTTACATTTTAGTTACAAATGTTGTTTTGAGTGATGCTCACCCAAACTGTCCAGAAAGTTCTCTCCACCCTGCCGACAACGGGACTTTCGGGGTCCATCCTCAGATCTTCGTCCCTGGTGACTGATGTGCTAATGTCCTCTGTAATTGACCGTGAAAAAGCTCAAGGCTCCGGACTGTCGGTAAGTGTTAAACTGAACACCAGGAACTCGACAGCAAGCCCCGTCCGGCCGTCACGGTTCAGTTCCTCATACAGACACATGTCCGGTGTATCATAGTGAGGAAGAGGCTGATTAACACAGCTGAGTTACCGCAGCACTTGAACTACGTGTTGCTGCAGAGGTTGGTGATGCACTTTCACACAGTCTGAAAGGTCCGACCACAGAAGTGATGGGCGATAGGTCTTGTAAAAGTTATTCTAATCACGATGGAAAACCAGCACGAGCTCATAACTGAGGGCTTTTCATAATTACTGACTTAGCAACATTTTGTGACTGTTATTGGACCAAATTCTTAGCACACAAAAAAATAAACCTATATCAACACAGCAAAATTCATAAGCCTAGTAGATATCTGCAATTGAATTATTTCAAGTCATAATTCTTGTTGTATAGGCCCTATTTGAAATTGGATGTTACCTGTATAGCCATAATGCGGATACTAATTTCATTATACAAGTCACAGTGTAGGCCTATTTCTGATATTCATAATTACATTTTGGATATCTCTCATTTTAGATATCTGAAAAGATAAATACAGCTATTGAAAACTATTCAAGTCTTCTGTGTCACCTTTCTTTTATAATATCATACATTACATAGAACTTCTAGTCACGATCCCTGCTGTAGCCTATGATTTTCATTGGTCATGACATTTGGAAACAATGTGCAACACTGGATGAAAAAGTAAAATGTAGGCCTGTGCAATAGTTATCAAAGTAACTTCAACAATCAACACAATATAAAAAAGACCACTTTAATAATAAAAAACCTGTTTTACATGTATATCACATAAGTTGCAATTGCACATGTTCTCACTGTATAAACTGAGAGGAGGAAGTTCTAAACCCGACATTTAAATTGCACCTCCACTTCTCAGCACACTGATGTGACATTTTTGTGGTCAAAGTGCAAAAAAAAAAAAAAAATACAGAAGTTTATTTTAAAATGAGAACTTAGTTCTGTGGTTGATGTCAACACATACTACACTGACTCATTCTCATAGACGGGAAACAAAACAAAATCCACCCCCAAAGAAAAACCTCTCCAAAAATGTATCTAGATTTTATTTTCAAATACAGTCATAAAAAATCTGCTAGATTATTATTGTAAAGTCTTTGTATAAAAATATGGATATTTGTAAAAATCATGGATCAAATGAAACAAAGAATTGATGGAAGATTAAGAATAAAAAGTAATAAATAAAGATAAAATAAATGTTGAAAGTAAAACCACACCTGTTGATCATATTAAAAAGAGTTGGATATCCTAAAAGCACGACTATTATTTAATACAGAAATATACATTATATTAGATATATTAAATGGAGTACATGAAATATCCAGGCTCTCTTGCACACTTCATGGCTTTCATGCGGAAGATGAGTTCTCCTCAATTGGCTCTGAAAGAGATAACACAACTGTGTTTAAAAACTACATGAAAACATTTCCTGTTTTTTTGTGTGTGCAATAATTGAACTGTAGCCGCATTGAAAACTGTTCCCTCAACCAGCAACAGTTAACGGTCTTAGTGACATTTCCTCATAAATTAGGTTTGTTTATGTTTAAGCTCACTGTATTTATTTGCTGCTTTTAAACTTCTGCTCCAAAACAACAGGAGTGCGATGTTTGTGTGGGTTACCTGTCCAGGTTCGATAAACAGGAAGCTTGAGCGCAGGGTGTGTGATCTCCACGCACACTCTCAAACGTGCTCCCTCATTTCCTCGGGGTCCATTCCTCAAGTTGACTCGGTTTATTTGCAACGCGCCCGTGTCTTCGTCTGTGTCTTTGTCACTGTCCTCGTCCAGCTCCGACTTTGTCTCCTCATCCCCGTCGATGTTGTTATTCTCTCCGTCCACTTTTTCATCGATGTACTCTATCCCTTCAGCATCAGGGTCTGTGACTGCATTTTTTGTTTCTGTAAATGAACAACAATTCAAATGAAGACGCACCAGCACTGACAGATATTATTACAGTAAAATAGGGAAATTAAAAAAAGTGGATGAAGCCCCTTGGTTTGAAAAGTGAGGCCAACGTGGAAGAGCCTCAGAAACCTACATTCTTTCTAAAAACCATCATGGGTGGTTTTATGAAAGACAAAATACATATATACTCCATTGGCCATTTTTGAATGAGATTATTTGAATGCTTCATACTATTTAGGAAAAAACTGTAAAGAAATTAAGTCTAAAATAAGAGCAAAAATGGCAGATGAATTTTAAATTAAAAAAAATAGGCCTACATTATTTGATATAATGCAAGTTCTATCTGAGATCTCCTACAGTTGTACTCAAGTTTGAGCATCTGCCAGTATGAACCAAACTAACCATGGATTAAATTTAATTTCTTGCAAATTAAGAATTCGGGTCCAAAGAATATAGCAGAGTTTTTGATATTTTCCTACACCCCAACATGCAACAGAAACAGCTTTTCATGTAAGGCACATCCTACCAAGTGAATACTCACTCACTCAGTTAACTCTCACACTCATTTAATCATCACATCAACACTGTAAACTCAACTCTTCCATTATGTTCAATTTCTTTTTAGTTGTGTGGAAAGAGGACTACGTTTGAAAATGAGCTCAGAATTTTCTGCCAATTTGTAAATAAAACTACATGAGCATTTGTTAAGGACGAGTACTTATTGCATGTCCATTCTTCCGTCTCTCCAGCGGTTTGCTCGTCGGACTCGGCAGGCTCGTGGACCTCTCGAGGGCGCACAAACTCTTCAGCTCCCTCTGTCCATCATCTCCTATCTCCTCTGTCTCATTGGACACCAGTGGTGAAAGTGTGGCTCCTCCCGCTGCCCAGACTAATTTGACCTTTGGGTGACCTCCTTTCAACAGGAGGGAGAACACACCGACCCCTACACTGTTCCAACACACTAAGATCGACGGAGGGATGGAGGGAGCGACTATGGGAATGAATCAGAAAGTGTAAGTGAGTTAAAAACGCCATAAAGTACGTAAGTCTTCAGCAGACACACTTCCTTACATTTCTGGTTGTTTTCTCAAACTCACAACTTATTTAACTCGTGATGTAATGATGCCTACCAATGTCAACATTCCTCCAGTGTCTCTCAATAGGCTCAATAAGAGAACAGTGTTCCACTCTACAAGTGATCCCTCCACCTCTCTCCTCCTTCCCCTCGTTTGTTGCCCTCCTCTTCAGTGAAGCTGTGGCCTTGTAGAGTCTGGGATGAGTCTGCATGGGTCCCCACATCTCTCCTCCCGCTATCACCTCATCCTCTCTGTCATCCCGCTCTCCCTGCCCCAGCTTCAGCCAAGTGACAGAGATGGTTGGAGGGTAGAAATCTGTGATTTCACATCCAAGCATGAAAGGCTGATCCGGTGTAGAAGTGGAGCGGATGATTTCAGAGACACATGGGCTCTTCATGAAGCCTATTCGGGAAAAAAATGATCATACATTTTTCTTTTTTTTTCAGCTTATATTCTTGTATCCCTCATTTTGTCCTGATTTTTTTTTTTTTTTTTACCTCTGGTCTCGCGGGTGACCGGCTGTTTCAGGGCAATGTGGTGGATGCTTACCCACACTTTGGTGCCCCCCCTTTCCAGTTCACTGCGAGGTAGTTTACACTGACTGGAGGCAGAAAAGAAGCCTTCAGAATTGGGTCTAGGTGAGGACGAGGCCTGTGAGGCAACAGGGCTCAGCTCGCTCCCCTCACAGAACCAGCGGAAGGTAATGACGTCTGGATGGAAATGTGATGCCCGGACTGTCATACTGATGACATCTGGGAGACAGAATGTGAGAATGCACAAATGTAGCCTCTCATAACCAGGAAGGTTTTACATGTTTTGAATTGAGAAATAAGTTGAAACCTCACCAGAGTCATTTGGAGTCTCAGTCAGCTGGATTTCTGATACTTCAGGAGCAGCTAAAACAGAAAGTTAAATAAACTCATTCAATAAGTTGAGAAAATTCAAAAAGATAGGTAAAGTGAATAAAATGTTATGTACATAGAATCGTAAACTTCTCTGACACCCTCTCCGACACAATCTTGTCCTTGCCCATGTAGGCCACTTGACACTTAAACACAGCCCCCTTGTGGATTGAAATCTGGGGGATGAAGGTGAGTGAGACGATCAGCTGTTGGATGCCACTTCCGGATGAGTGCAGCGGCCCTTGAGTGTGCAGCTTGTAGTAACCCATCTCGTCTCTGGAGGGCAGCAGACGACCTTTCTCTGACACTGGGGAGGTGAGAGTTAGACCGTAGGGCAGATGGATGGTGGTTAGGGGGTTATAGAGGCAGTTAAAATTAGATTTAGAGGTTTCTATCCAGATAAGATTGTAAATTGTTAGCAGAATTAAGGGTAAGAGAGAAAATATGGTTTTATGAGCACTTGCAATTCAAATAGGCTATAACTTATTATAGAAGCCATGATTCATAATGTGTGTTATAATGCCAGTTACCCAAACATAACTCCTGTTTTCCCTTAAAGGTTTTAAAGTAGTTTTTCAGAATTTGGCCTTTTTATTTTCTAGCTAAGACCTTTTACCTGCTCTTTTGTAAAGCGTCTCAAGATAACACTTGTTATGAATTGGTTGATTGATAAAGCTGTAGCCTGTATGGAATGTAAACAGAGGGAAAATTCAAACCTCGTCTCGTCTATGATTATATCTTCAAGAAACACGGGTAAAATGTGCTCCTCCACTGTACTTTGCAACCTTGCTATGACTTAACATACTAGTAAGTCGATACGCCTTACCAAAGAAAATGCAGTGTTGAAAGTCCCTCAGTACTTCCTTAAAGTCCACTCATTAGTCAAAGAACCAGTTTATAGTGCTGACACTGATCCAACACTGTATCATGCAAAGTTTTATACAAGCGATGGGGACAAACTCTTACAAAAAGAGAGCTATTACGTCAAGAGTGTAGAAGTACACACACACAAAGGGAAGGTTTCCACGATGTTTTAGTTGTTTTTAAACCAATGAATTCACTTTAAACCTGTTATTTTGATACAGGGATTTTGAACACAACCATAGTCTGGCATGACATTTTGGTTTTTATTTTGTAGTTACTGTTCAAACAAATAAAATACTAAATGATTATCAATGTGTCTGTTGTAAACTTACATTTCAGTATTGTAACATCTCACAGTGTTCTTATTGTGTATTTTCCTGTTTATTTGGCCAAAATTTTAAGAAATCGATTTTAAACTGAGTGAAATAAGCTAAACAAATACAGTTTTTGAAGGCTAAACCACTCAATGAAAATATGATACAGCATTATCTTTTGCATTATTTCCTTTTTTTCTCCCCAAATTAAGCCTTACACAAAACTAAACTTTGTGATCCACTCTAAAATTCCCGAAAGGCTAATCATGTGCTGGGAGACAAATGTTAATGCCAGTTAATGTTGTATATGTGGATGTGTATTCACAGTCTTACCTGCGAGGGAGGTGTCAGAGATAGGCGTGTCATTTAGAAACCATGCAGCCTGGACTCGGTCCACCCTCCTGCCCTCTATGCTCACTGTCACCCTGCCCTTTTGACCGACTGTCACGTGTGGAGGGAGGATGATCCCAGACACAGTCAGAGATTTCTGTTTCTCTAAGTTGGGGATGAAAGAATGCAGATAAAGGAATCAGTGTGTGTGGGGGTGGGGGTGTCAGGTATTGTGAAGTAATTACAGGGTAAGTAGTCTGCATTTTTTTGAGATCAGCTGAGGAAGCCGTAACTGAATCCAAAGCTGGTTTCTCTAAACCTGCTGGATCAAGTGTTCCTGAAACCCATTGTGTTTCTGTCTCTGTTTACTATAACTAACGTGCTTGTTAGTTGAAGTGGTTTACCCGGATGACAGAAGCAGAGTTGTTGCAGTGTCATTCTTTGGTTTCGGCTTTCAAAGGGATGATTCAAAGCAAGAAAGAAGACTTTTGACTGAAACTGGTCCTTTATGAAGTCAATTTATTATTTGTTTCAAATATGGATCTCCGAGAATATACCTGTGCTTCGATACATGAAGCAGGACCTTGTATCCAATTATTTACCTGAGGGGGTCGCAAGATAATTTATTGGGTGACAATAGTCTCAATGTTTTACCTTTTAAAGCTAAAGATAAGATAAAACATTCTTAAAGGGAAGATGTCATTTTGTGTGGCTAGTTGCATGTACCACTGCCGTAAGGGCCCTTCTGACTCACCATCCCTTCTCCTCCAAGAAAACCCAAAACAGAGCAGGAACACCAGCACAATAGAAATAGACATCATAGCCACTGATGCTTTGGCAGATTTGGTCAACACTGGTGCCTCATCTGAAAGGAAACAGACTCAAACTCTTATAAAGAACCAAAATAAAGAAGAAAAAAAGTTGCAAACAAATGAGACATTTCTTCCAAAGTTTTTTATGTTTGTATTTCTTAAAAGTTTTCCTTATCATCTGATTTAAGAGGTGTATGCGTCAAATGTGAAAAATATTCAAATGAATATAATATAAAAGACTGAATGCCACAAATGGGTGTGGTCTTGTGTATTGTCCTGTGCAAAAAAAGTCTCTTAAAATATCTAAAACCATACCTCTGGGATCCAGTAACTCTAGAAACGATGAGCCACTCACTGGGTGCAATACCCCGGGTTGGTTTACTGCACACTCCACCTTCCCACCTTGCTCTCGCTGTTCTGCACTTAAAGTATAATAGCGCCTGGTTCTAAGGGTCCCATCAGGGTTCTGGTCAGTGGTAGGGGGCTCAGGGAGGACTGTACCATTTTGAAGCCATGACACAGACACTTCCTCTGGGTAGAAACTCTCCACGTCACAGTAAAGAGTGAGAGGAATGTTGTCCGATTTGGACGACACGGCAGAAAGCTTGACAGAAGGGAGATCTGAGGAGTGATTAAAAAATAATCTCAGTACAACAAAAATCCTTTGTGAAAGCCGCGCAGAAATAATTGATGGAACTTGATTTTCTAGTCCTATCCAGGTAAACAAATGTGATAACTCATTCAATGAATTTATAGTGACGGAATGTGTCTCTCACTCACAGGTGATATTGAGTTGGAAATCCAGTTCTTGATGCCGTCCACCATGTGATACATGGCACCCAAAGGTCACATTCTGGTCCTCACGAGAAGGAAAGAAGGTCAAGTTGCCAATAGCCATGTAGTACCCATCTGGAGTCAGTTCACCTTCAACAATATATGAAGGTTGAATCACTTGCCCGTCTCTGATCCAAGAGAAAGACACAGGAGGAGGGTAGAAACTGTCTGCGCTGCACTTTAGCTGGCTTTCTGTTTCTAACACCACCCACTGCTGCGGGACAGACAGAATGGGGGAGGCTAAAAAAGGGATAGAAGAAGAACATTTGGTAAAAACAAAGAATACAACAGCTTAAATGTGCACTAAGTAAATCCTTGAATCTCAACAATGACATACCTAGGATACTGAATGTAGTGTTACTGAAATGCAGCATTGTGGAGTTGTAGCTAATGGTGCATTCATACATCCCCTGCAGTTCGAGACTGGCTCGGAGGATGGTCAGTGAAAAGTCCCCATTGATGAAATCACCGGTGTCCCAGCGAAAGCCTTCCTTTATTTGCGTCACAGCTTGAGTGAATGAGGCAATGTCAGAGCCGTTTTTTGTCCAGCCAGCTTTGATGAGAGACTTGTCTATTTTGTCCACATAAGGGGGCATCGTCACATTGCAGGGGAGGGTGGCATTTGAATTTGGGCTGGCTTGTATTCCAGATGGAGACACTGAAGGAGAAAGACACATTTTAGATGTAGAGAGAAACAGAGCCTTTACATAAATGATGCTTCTGTCTCTCTTCTCAGTATGGTCTGTAGATATTCATAGATTGGCCCTTGATATGAATGGTGAGTCTGATATCCTACTGAAGTTATAAAATACACAAAACAG
Organism: Labrus mixtus; assembly: GCF_963584025.1. Lineage (NCBI taxonomy): Eukaryota > Metazoa > Chordata > Actinopteri > Labriformes > Labridae > Labrus > Labrus mixtus. The sequence continues at coordinate 12,504,184 of NC_083632.1, forward strand.
ATGGGAGTATAATATAAATCTCAGTTTAATACTTTAATGTAATCAAACAAGTTTCTTACTCTACTCAAGCAAACATGTAACACTAGTAATTTATGCTAATATGTTTCCCATGCTACCCGGTAATCTTCCCCAGCTATATTATACACATTAAACACACACTAAACATTAGGGTGACCTCTCTCAACAATGTTTTTTCCCCTAGGTTATTCAATGTACACGTCCCTACTTTAATATGTTGAAGTCACCCACCTACTTATTGGAGCCTACTGAACCCAGACAAACCTACTTCCACAAGTTATCAGGCTGTTTTCTTGACTTTGGAGTGAACATATTTTAACCTTCAAACTGCATCTCTCATTTTTACCATCAACATAGCCCTTTACAATTTATTACAATTTGAAGTTAACAGGACTCTAGATACAGGACCCCTGGAACGTGGGAATGACTAGACCAGCTAACGTGTGTTACTCTTATGAGGCAATAAATCATCAAAAAAAGATATGATCTTCCTCTTACATGTTAAAATGAGATCCCTTTAAGCAGTAAAGCCCACTTTGTACAGCAGTAGCTTTGCTTCCATGGTCTAACCTATTCCGGTGTGACATTTAGACTAACTAATATCTGCTAATGTTAGCTATGTTAGCAAAACAAGATTAGGCTATAAAACTGACATTTATGAGTCAGACAGCTTTGACTCTGTAGTTGTGCTTATGTGAAAACAGACAACAAATACATGTAGGTAGTTTTATAACAGATTTAAAACAAGACTTAAAATATAGTACCAAACTAGAATGTAAGCTAATTGTCCCTACAGCCAAAATACAATCTGCAATACAACTACAAAAAAAAAAAACATCTTATCTCAGGCTTGGTAAACACTTGTGAAGTTTCTTTATGTAACTTAGAACGTGTCTAAAGAAAGAGCAGTTTTGTGAAAATATCCACTTCACATTCTTTCTTTTTACCCCCAATTGTAAATCAATAATGAAGGTACACTTCCTTGAATCAGTGTAAATATAAAGCCTTTAAGTGTTGTCTGGCCACGCATTCAGCTTAATTAGTAACTAGTACAATAAATACTTGTCGGCAGGTATAAAGCTGAGCACTGAAGAATTTCTCTTGTGTGAAGTGTTTATGTTGCACTCCTTGAGACTAATTATCAACTATTCTTTACTTTGGGTAAGTATGTATTTTTACAACAAAAGAAAGAAATGGTCTCAGCATGAGAGCAGAAAACATCATCCTGATGCACCAACGAAACAACACTTTCTTAAACTTTGATCAACATTTAGATCTATTTCAGTTCTTTAAAACATTCAGGTAATTTGTTTAGGTCTGAGATTTTCTAGAGTATCAAAGGATGATCAAATTTTAAATCTTGAAACTATAGTAATTACGGTCTTTACATTATTTTATTTTTGTAATGCATACAGGAAAGTGTGCAGTGATTTCTCTTCTTGACAGTAAAAATTTTAAACTGTTATTTCTACTGAACGAGTTTATTCTTTATGGCCTAGGCTGGACAGGGAGCAAACTTGTCTATCACTGTATGACATATTGCAATATCATTTGTCATATTTCATAATATAGATGTAAAATTGTACCTTATTGTTAGAAATTCAAATGAGAGACGTTTTGGGAAATAGCCACATTGGACTGTGCAGTTTTTTGTCATTATTTGTATTTTAAAACTTTACAAACACACACAGCACTTTATATTATTATATAGACAAATCCTGACAACTCCACCAATGCATGAAGCAGTCCTATAAGCAGCCATATCAGTATTTATAGCAGAGGACATGTCTGAACTAACTAACCCTAAGCCAACTAGTATAACATTACTTAAATCTAAAACACAAAAATGCCTTATACTTAAACTAATAGTGGCATCACTCTTGGTATGCCATATTACAAAAAAAAAGTAGGTCAGGTACATGCTGACACTAATATGTCAGAATTTGACCACAATGCATCAGTACTTTTCAACTTACTTTAAGAATTCGACCACAATGCATTAGTACTCTAACACTTACTTAAACTTCCACTCAGTTAAATAAAACATATCACAGCTACACAAACAAATGATTCACATCAGGACTATAAAATGTCTTGTGACTGGCCTGAATATTCAGAGCCCACCTGAGATAGCTCAAATGTTGTCATTAGGTGAAGAATCAACAATGCAGCTTTGTGACAGTCCATTGAATGTAATGACACAATACTCACCATGCTTTATGAGAGTCAGGAGGACGACGTAGATGAGGACTTTACACCGCATGGCCAAGCTTGTCTTGAGTCCAGGATCTTATCATCGGGCCCTTTTGCTGTCTTATATAGAGCTTTGAGGTGACAGGGGGCGTGTTCATCCAGCCACATGGGAAATAAGAAATATTGTCCCTGGGCCTCCAAGGAGTGAAAGGAAGCCCTTGATATATGGTGTCCTCTTAAACGAGCAAACCCAAGAGCACTGACAGAGCGAAAAGGGAAGGGAGAGATGTGCAGAGACACACAAGTGGGCAAACAGGTCACTTAAAATTCAGACAGGCCTCTGGCCAAGTTTTTGGGGCTACTTTACATTGGTGCAGTGTTCCTATGAACAAATGGAGAGGGTAATCCTGCTGAGCTTATGTGGGCAAACACTCAGGCAAAACTACAACTCTTTTATATCAGGGTAAAAAGTTAGTGTGGTGTTGAATTTGGAGAATAAAAACGTTCTGCACAGACTATCTGTCTCTCCACACAGCTCCTGCTGTAATCACCCCTTTGATTGGAGTTAATTTTTAGCCAGAACAAGTGATTGATGTTTGAAGCAAAAGGTGCAGTCTTTTTCATCCCCTTTCAGAATATGTTTTAGTTTGTTTAACTCTGCTCTTGGCCACATTGAATGTGGTCGTTTCTTATTTGCAGTTCACACAGGGTATCTGTGTCACAGAGTTGAAGTGTTGGCTCTGACAGCTTTCTTTTCTCTCGTAATCTGCTCTGCTCTAGTTTCTTTAGGGAGAGACAAAAGTTTGGCTGGAAAGTGATTAGAAGAAGTGATTAATGTGTTCCATTTCTTTGTTTGTGTTTGGTACTTTGGTGCTCAAACTGTTACGACTAGTACAAAATCTGGACCCAAAAGCACGACTCAGACAGGCAGGATATAGGTACAAAAAGTTTATTCCAAACGTGACTCAAAAAGGTGCAAGGTGCAAGGTGCAAGGGGGGAGGGGTAGTGCGAGGTCCCAAGTGGCAGTGTCCGTGATCCCAGTGGTGTCCAAAAATGCACAGGTGAGGTGAAGAAAACACGAAAGGCGATCTGGGGCAAGGCAGGCCTTATGTTTTGGCTGCTGAGCTGGCAGCGGCGGCCAGCAATACAGCAATATAGCTGCGAGACGGTTGCTGCCGACAGGCTGGTCTGGTGCTGCCGGCGGCCCCGGCGGCCCCGGCGGCCCCGGCGGCCAGCGCCCACCGCAGCAAAAACACAAGACCGGCCTGTCGACAGCAGCCGTCTCGCCGCTTTATTTATATTTTGTCATTATCAGCTTTCTCCATAGAGCCTGTTAGCATAGCTTCCAAGCAATATGGCGGATGTTAAGTTTCGATTCTGGGAGTGAGTTCCCACCCACTGATCTGTGATTGGTCTGTAGCTTCAGTGGTCGAAAATATGAGGAACTAGCGTTGTAGTTTCACCACGCTAACCGTAACAGCTTCCATTGACGCAAAAATCGTCATTTTGCGTCACTGGAAGCTCCTTTTCAAACTTAGAAATACAAAGATTTCCCATCTCAGGGGAAAATGAGGACGGGATGCACGACCATTCAAAAATACTACCAGGTTTAAAGTATCCCTTTAAAGAAGTTGTGTCCAAACAAATAATTATATATAATAATTATACATAATTATAACCCATTCATGTAATTTATAAAGACATCCATATTAATATATAATTATTATATAATGTATTACAAAAATGGTGACAGGCCTTCGGTTGCTGAGAAGGAATCAAATCAAGCTTGCAAGAAGTCTTTGGGGAAAACTGTGAAGAAGTAAAAAACATATTGATGTCGCCAAACTAAAACCAGCACAATCTCATCCTGTATGACAGTTAAGAAAGGAAGGAAAGGCCATTTAAAGTATTGACTTGATAACTTGACACATGAAAAAGGAATGCACATACAAACTTTATACACTCTTTATTTCATTTTGTTTTGTTATAAAGTGATACATGGTGAAGTCACAACATAATATATGACCTGTACTTTGGTTACCACTGCAGGAAAATTTTGAATGTGTTAAGATAAAGTGATTACTTTGAGGTGATTTCCCAGATGGAGCCTGAGGTATCTCGAGAAACAGGTTTGAGTAGGGAGCGGGCGCTATAAACAACGCACAAGTGTGGCTGAGGACAAAGCAAGAAGCTATATTCAAAATATTGTCTTAGTACAGAGAGTCAGTGACAGCACAGTATGGCAGCCTGGACTGGATGGATACTCATCTTGTGTATAGTACTGACTGGACAAGGTGAGCTTTTATACAGAGTTTACACTTGAAACTCTATCTATTAGCATTCTATTATAGGACAGTTTAAACACATTTTCAAGAATAACTTATTTAACAAATATATAATTCAACAGTCAATGAGAAGAACCAAATCAATATCAGTTGTAAGGTCTGTACCGTCTACCAATTTATGTGTAATACATTATATTTGTTGCTTTTGTTACTTAGTTATCTGTATTCTTTGACTTTATTTTTGTAAAGCTTAGCCTTGGATTAATTTATTAAGCTAAAAATATAAAAGGGGAAGGACAGGATAAGTTATTTAATTTCATCCTACACCCTTTTCGAACGTGGACTGGTTAAGGAAAAAAATCAAGCCACTACAGAAAGTATGCTTTGATTGTTGTTTGCTTTGTTTGTAATGTATACTTTTATTTTATTTTTAAAACATGTTTAAAATAAAATGAAAATGAATTAAATGGAATTGCTATTAACTTTTAGTAACTATTTTAAAAAAATACATATTTACATATATGTTTGGTATATTGATTTGCAACAAAAATATAACATGTGTTGTACTTAAAAAATAAAGATTGTGTTCATGTATGTCTTACATTTGAGTATTTGCAAATGGACTGGGCTTTTTTGGCATAAGTCGCTCATTTCATGTAATAATGATAATGATCAATAAATCATCCAGAATGAGAGATTGCATATATGATTATTACAAATCGCATGAAAATATGCATACTCTTGCTGCTTCACTTTAAAACTAATTTGCAGAAGCATAAAAAAAAAATGTATTACAAATTCTGTAAACAATACCTTAAACCAGCTGACAAGCACTCTCCTTATTTTGTTAGTTTCATCCTGTTCTAACACGTTTTTAGAGCATAGAAACATTACAGTTAACATTGTCCCACTTTATGTTATCTGTGGGGTTTTTTTCAGTTTGTTCCTTCTTTAGAAAAAAGGGTGTGGTAGGCTATTTTCTACAGCTTCACTTGTCAACACACCTGCTCCAAGGACATAACAATGTTTAAATGTTGCCTGTCAAAGTAAAACAAAAAATCTTTATTGTCGTAAACTTGAGTTAACAAAACAAGATTGACTTTAAGGCTTACTATGTGATTTTTTGATCCAGCAGATGTCGCCCTTGAGCACCAGCATGAAACCAAAACAACTCGCGCTGCCTTGTTGTGTTAGCATGCTGATGCTAGCGATCTTTATTATGCTCGTATCTTCACACTGCATGTAAATTTATGATCTAGAAACTCAGTTAAGCAGTGAGTACAGTATGTTATTCTTCTTTTCTCTAGTCCCTCAATTAAAAACTTTTATACGCGAGGGGATGAGTCAGCTGGCCGTCCTGGCGATGTAAACAAACTGAAGATAGGACTCGGAAAACTCAGAAAACATCACAGACAGTGGGACTCGGGTGTTACACCCATTGTGGACAGTCATGACTCACAGAGTTATTTTCAGAGGATATACTTGATTTCTATTACATTTAAGTGTGAAAAGTCGCATATTAAGCCTTTAAGATTTTCAATTTAAGTACAGCAATTAAACACTCAACAAACCTCCACAAACTGTACTTCACTAGATGACCCCTGTAGAAAATCAGCTGCTGTTGCGTATAATTCTAAGTAATGCATAAATGTTACAAATCCTAAATACTAAGCCCACCTTGTTATTTAAAATAATGCTTTATGCCCCACTTTATTTGCATGCCAGAGAGCCAATTTGACTCTGACTTGTTTCATTGGTGTGGTAAACTGTTGATTACCAAACCAAGATATATTTGCTGTTGAACTTCAAAAAGTCTGGGAAGCATGCCTAGACATTTTGCTGACCATGTTAATGTTGAAACATCAAATCAAATCTAAATAACAGGAATTTTGCACAGATATGTTGATGCACAGTTCCTCCAGGCTCATGCAACAGATGGAATTTTAAGGCGTTGCTTGAACTCTACCACCACCCTGTGTCTGTGTTCGTTATCTACACTGCTGACAAATATCCATGTGAAAGTTCATGTGTTAAGCAATTAAAGACACAAACATTGAGGTAAACAGATGTAAGTAACTTGCATATTCCTCTTTTCTGCAGGGTCAAGGGCACAGGGTAAGTACGGTCACAATTATTCCCAGTTAGTAAATGCTCTTAATGATGTAATATGGTCAGTACATGCACTGCCATAGCAAGCAGAACACATGCAGCAGCAAATGAATGCACTATTTCCCCTGAAACACTATTTGCTCTGTCAGACTGTGGAGTGGCGCCTTTGAGGACAAAGATAGTGGGTGGTGACACTGCCACAGCTGGGTCATGGCCCTGGCAGGTCAGTGTGCACTTTCAATTGAGTACAATTCGAGCACACATCTGTGGAGGGACCCTCATCAACGACCAGTGGGTCGTCACAGCGGCTCACTGCATCTTATCGTAAGATGTTTTCTTATTTTCTATGCTTACAATTCGCAGTCCCAAAACTTTCAAAGTCTTCACAGGTTTAAGTATTAATAATACAGTAACTATGCTTCCGGAAAAACAGATAAGAAAAAATATTGAATAGAAAAATACTTTTTAACTAGATAACAGACAGTTAGAAGATACTGTCTAGTTTGGTCCAGTATTATTGTGTTGTCTTGTTTGTGATGATGTAAAGCCACCTTGGGTCCCTTGTAAGGCGTTTAATAGATTATTATTTTTTAACATTTTATAATGTCTGACTTTTCTTTCATACAACAGCATTTAAAAAAAAAAACATGGCTTGTTTTACATAAACAAACACATGTTAAAATCTTAGGAGGAGCTTTTATTTTTTTTAATTGCATGGTGGTCTTTGCCTCCTAGATTAATTCTCTACAATTACCATCCCTAACATTCAGGTCAGTCTTTTGCTTACTTTGACTGTCAACTGCGTTTACTTTCATTGTATTAGCACAGCCATTCAGCAAATTAAACACACATCCAATCAAGACTGAACACAGGAGTTTGTCTTTGTAGAAGTCCTTGTGAAATTTGATTTCATGAGCAAAAGTTAAATCAGAGGTATTGTAGGGATGAAACAGCTTCTCAAAAGTAGCCTATAGATTACTTTGCTGTTAAATTGGTCCTATTTTCTGTAAAATTCACACTGAAAGTAAGACTCAGTGAGAATGGCCCTTTTATTATAAATTTTCTACCAGATTAAGATCAGTGAGATATTCCCCTGCATGTTCCACATATGGAATATCTAACATCAGTGTCGTAGCTCAGCTATGCAGAAAATAAAACACACATCAAACAAAGGTGGAAGACAGAAGTTTGCCTTAGAATTATTGGAGAAAAAGGTCAAACATCAGATCTATTAAACCTTCTGGAAACTATTTAGCAGCCATAGAATAAAGACAGGTGGGCTCCTCATGCAACAGACTTTCAAGTACATTCAATGACTGATTTACTGGAAATTAATCTTTATTTCTTCCTTATTCCAGTACCTTACCTAGTGTGTGGACTCTCTACTTGGGAAGAGAAACTCAGAGTGGCCCTAATGTTAATGAGGTGAACCGCTCGGTGTCCCAGGTCATTGTTAATCCTAACTACAACAACACTTTATTCAACAACGACATCGCCCTCATGAAGCTTACCAGCCCTGTCAATTTCACCGACTACATCAGACCTATCTGCCTGGCAAGTAACTCCAGCCAATTCCACAATTCCACCCTCTGCTGGATCACTGGCTGGGGCAGAACGGGAAAGGATGGTGAGTATCAGGATGGAGTACATCAAGCTCAGACAGAGTTAGCATTCAGACTTGTGAGGACTGTCACTGAACTTTGAGCCAAAACTAAGGTGATTCTTGTGGCAATGTCTATCAGTAGGGCAACCAATTTGGTCCAGACCCAAATATGTTAACATATATTGAATGGGTTGCCAATAGAAATACTAAAATGTTTATATTCACCAGAAAACCAGATACCTTCTAATCATATTAACACAGTCACACAGGCATTTCCTTATTGCATGGATGTTCCCAGGCAGTAGTACAAAGGTCCGTCTCTGCCATCTACATACCCCATGATGTTTTGGTAATTTAGGAGTGCTCTGTCACAGAAACAAAGTATTGAAGAAATTATTTGAGAAGATAAACAAAACAGAATGCTTTATGCGTAGCAGGAAAAAATGTTTTACTGGACCAAAGACACAATGTCATTTTTGTATTATTTTGTTTCTATTTTAGTCTGAGACCATTAAATAAAATCCACTTAAACTGTGTAAAAGTATAACAAAATATATAACTCGTGATTTCATATTTCCTCCCACAGAGCCCCCCCAAGCCTTTAATAAACTACAGGAGGTCCAGATTCCTGTCGTTGGAAATAAGCAATGCAGCTGCAACTACAAGCCAGAACCACTCGCAAACATCACTGACAAAATGATTTGTGCTGGGCAGGAGAACAAAGGAGCATGTCAGGTTAAAACAACATCTTATTAAATCAGGAGAGACTTCCGGAAATTTCCCAAAAAGAGAATTATTCACACATAAATTAGAATAATTTCTTTAATCTTATTAATTAATCTCTAACTTCAATCTTTTTCCTGTTAAGATGTTATTGCCCGTGAGAATGTGTAACCCAAGTTTTAATCCGTGCATTTTTACCAGAAGTGTCATTAACTCTGTTTTGTCCCCTCTGTTTTAGGGAGACTCTGGTGGACCTTTGCAATGCAAACAAGGTTCAGTGTGGATCCAGGCGGGCATAGCTAGTTTTGGAGTACCTTGTGCTCTGGCTAATTTCCCTGAAGTTTATTCCCGAGTTTCTGAATTCCAGACATGGATCATGGATCAAGTGGCTGGGGCAAATGTTAGCTTTGTGACCTTCACCTCCAATGGCACTGACCCAGACAGCAGCTTTGACTGTCGCAGTTCAGACTCTGTAAATGCAAGGGCAACAACAAGTGAAAGTGAGATTATATTGGTTCTCATGGCAACATTCTTCCAGCTTTACATTTGATCTCTATAGCATTGTGATGGACCTGAATTGATATTCTGTTGGGCAATATTTGAATGATTGTAAGTCATGATAGTGGTTTCAAATAAACAGGTTAGCCGGCTGTCATGATTTGGTTTTGTATTTTGTATATTTTCAGTGTTTCATTCTTTCCTAGTGTTGCTTGTTTCCCGTGTGTTAATGTGTCCTTGTGTATGTTTAGTCTTTAGTGTTTCCTGGGTTCTTTTGTAATTTCTTCTCCTTGTGTCTCTCTGTGTTCTAGTGTGTTTTGTTACAGTCTTGAATTCTCTATGTTTCATGATTTAGATTATAGTAGTCCCCAGTGTTGTCTTTACTCCTGCCTCTGTGTGTCCTCACCTGTGTCTTGTTAGTATCACCTGTGTTTGATTATCCCTGTCTATTTAGTCTCACTGTTCCTTCCCTCGTGTTGTCAAATGTGGTAAGTCAGATGGTGTTAGTTGTCAGTCTACGTCGGTCGTCGTCTACCAGTGTTTTCCTTATAGCTCTTGATTTTCTCCTGGTGGATTTTTTGTTTAGTTTTTGAAGAAAGTAAGTGTTGTTTGCCATTGGCCATTTTGTTTAAATAAATCCTTTAAGTTTAATCGTGCACTTGGGTCCATCTCTTTACCAACCATTCCAAGCTAAATGAAAAGTTAGTGGTTGGTGGATGAAAAAGCTTAGTTATTGTGATTCATCCTGGGTCACGTTCCTTATTTACGTTTTCACTTTAAGTCTAAAAAGGTTTCTTCCTTTTTTTTGATCGAGGGGTTTTGTGCTATTAAAGTAACATCAGTCAAAGATGTTTAAGTCTTATGTCACTCCAGCATGTTCATGCTGTTTATAACCTTAAGGTAATGTTGCACTCAGCAGCAAAAAGAAGCAAATAAACAAGAAGGGTAAGTACTTTATTCCTGGTACCAGTATAAATCATGTACTGTTTCGATGGAATCAGACCAAGGAGGAAAGTACAAGTTGTGTAAAAACAGTGTAGGAATCTTCACCTGAAAAAAAAAGTAAGGGAATGGAGGCAGACATTTTTAGGATCTTCTAGCTGCAGAAACAACCCCAAAGGAAAGTTTTCTTCCATCTTTTCCTTCAATTTCTACCAAGATGTTGTAAAAGTGCTGTATTGTGGTGCCTGTGACAACACAATCTTTCCATGGTGATGTGATGGTGGGAATAAAATGGAAAGGAAATTGAGTGTCCATAATTAATAAGCGTGGTTAGCCACGAACAATGAGTCTCCACCGGCGGTGCTGGCTCCAGATGAAACATATTTTCCCTGGCAGGCCAGATTGTTGGCCTGTAGAGGGAAAAAAACAACAATATTATTATGCAGCACAGAGTTTGAGGCTAACAATCCATTAAATTCCCTGAACAAAACTAATTCGCAGCATCTGTGTAACACACTACTATCTAAGGATGTACTTTTTCTTGTACGTTTTGACATCTAATTTATATTCAGACATACCAGAGCTCTCTTGATAAACTCATCCTGGCATGCCTTTCCATTCTCCTTCTTGCCAGCCCAGGCTTTGAGGGCAGAGGCCTGCAGGGCACGGCCATATGAGAAGGTCAGGGCCCAGGGCCTGATCAGAGGGCACTGGTTCATGGCGTTCAGATTGATGGAGGCCTCCTCCTCACTCTGGCCACCAGACAGGAAGGTAATGCCTGTGCAGAGCATGAGAGTTCAGCATTATTCTTCTGTGAACATGTGAGTGAATTTTATGCAAACTATTTAATCTATAGTAAATGATTACAGTAAAACGTAGGCTTTTATGCAGCCTGTCAAACTCACCAGGGACTGCAGGGGGCACAGTGCGTCGCAGGGCGGTGACAGTTGCCATGGCAATCTCCTGGTTGCTGTACTTGTGTGAGCAGGAGTGTCCGGCAGTAACCATGTTGGGCTTGAGCAGAGTGCCCTCCAGGTAGACGTGGTGGTCTGACAGGGCCTTGTAGACGGCAGCAAGGACCTTCTCTGTGACGTACTGGCAGCGCTTCAGGTCGTGGTCACCATCAGGGAGGATCTCAGGCTCAACAATGGGGACGATGCCATGCTGCAGAATACAAAACAAGTAAAAATGAATGTTGAGCATGACTTTTATGCCACGATGTATTAGCTGAGTCATTTCTAAAAGAAATTATTATGCCTACATTCCAGTTAGAAATAACACATATTTCTGAACTGTGCAGAGTTGTCTATGGAGGTTTTCAAAGTTCATCATATCAGTTCCACACAAAAAAACAATACCTATTGTCGTACTGAAAAGTTTCTAACATTGTTCTGGTGTGGTGGTTGCAGAATTAAGTAAGAAAACCTGTCACAATGATTTCTCATTCTTGTCTGTTGTATTTTTACCATCTGGCAGATGCTGGCATAGCGGGCCAGGACGTTGGCATTCTCAAGGATGGCCAGCTTTGAGGGAGTGGTCGGGGTGATCTTCAGCACACAGCGCCACTTGGCAAAGTCAGCACCATCCTTCTTGTACTGGGCGCAGCGCTCATACAGTCCATCAAGACCTATGAAAAAGGACAGAGACACACGGAAAGAAGTCAAAGAAAGGTATTAACAGGTGTTGGCTCTCTTTGTGAAGAACTGTGGGTTTCTTTCTAGTAGTGTTTTCTTTTTTGCTTACCCTGGGTGGTTGTCTCGCCATTGGTTCCGGCCAGGGGAACGACACCTTTGTCGACCTTGATGCCCACCACCATGCCTCTTTCTTTGAGGTACTGGGGGAAGGACTTGCCATCATCGGTCTTCTGGTACATGGTCTCATGGAAGAGGATGACGCCACCGATGCATGGGTTGATGCGGTCGTCAGCGGTGAAGAGAAGCTGGCGGTACAGCCTCCTGTTCTCCTCAGTGTTCTCAGCGTTGATGCTCTGGAAGCGCTTGGCAACGCTGCCTAGAGGTTGCAAAGAGATAAGATAGATGAGGAGTCGATCCTATGCATAAAATTACCAATTTACTTTTGCGGAAGGTACATTTAAAGCTCCTTTGAGGAACTCTGGGTTAATTTTGGTGACCCTTTCTGGACAAAAGCCATGGCTCATATTGCTGTGCTAAATTGTCCTGTACATGTGTAAGTAGTTTTTTTTTAACAAATAATCCTGCTTTCTTTTAACAGTCAAAAATATCCCTCATTGAGCATCTTTACCATTAAACAGGGAGGAAATTACTTCTGAAGCATGCTGTAAATCCTTTTAACTGACACCTGTGCCCCATGGCAGCAGTTCATACATACACCGATAATCAATCTGGTTGCTGATGTTGTCCCTTGCTTTTGTAGACCATACATAGGTATTCATATTAGTTTCAGTCTGTTTCAAAACCAGCTAAAAACTTGTCACAGTAGCTTTAAGATGTCCCTTGTTTGAAAATGTGTTAATAGGTATTCCAAACAGAATCATTTTTATACACTTGCCAGCACTTTCAACTGATTTTATTCACAGTTGGTCATCCTTCATGACTGATTGATGTTTTTTTTTTTTGTTTTTTTTAAATAAATAAAAACAAAATAGATTTTATAGAAATGATTTACCAGTGGACTCGTCTGCAGCGAGGATTCCCTTGCCAGTAGCGACGATCCTCTGAGCAATATCGTTGAGCTCCTTCTTCTGCTCAGGAGTGAGGAAGGGGTATGCGTGAGGCATCCTGACTGTAGGGAGAAGGAGGAAGACAAAAAAAGAGATAATAAGCTCAGCAGTGAAGACAAATGGGCCAAAAATGTTGCAGGTGCCCGGGCAATAGTTCAACAGAAACGTAGCTGCAACGTTTAAGATTTGCGGTTGTTGTTCTCATAATGAAAAGCGTGAGAAAGTTCCACATGAAAATATAATTTGGTTGCTGTGTGAAGGAAGTGGTGAAAAAAGAACCTGATTGCACAGTTTGACTTTTTTTTTGTCTTCTGTGTGTCTCTCTAAACTTCAGCTGGTGTTAGGGACTGTCTGGCTGCAGTTGTTGCAGCTATAGCTGCACCAGCACCGTAAGGAACTTTGTGTGGGGGTTTCTCAATATTCCCCAGGCACAATATGTAGTGGAACATGGATCCATTGTCAGAGAACCCTCCACCCTCCACAGCCCCACCTTGCACGTATCTGCCCACCATTGAAAAGTCATGACAAGCATGTGGCTGACCTATTCCATTTTCTAGCCTCTTATCCCTGACCTTTCCCGTCCTCCTCACTGCTCTTCAGTCCTAAACCTCTATTACCCAGCCCTCCCACTCCCTCCCCCACCCCCACCTGTGCCTCCACTATCAATAGGCTGGACTAAATATAAACAGCATACCAACACATTGCAGTTTAAGAGCTATGGCTCAGGGGGAAAAAAAGGATTTCATAAAAGAGAGGTATGTAGCTCCACAGCCTGCTGTTCAGAAGTTATGCACTCTGCAGGAAGTTTAAATCCAGACAGCAAGGACATATTTAGACATGTTTGAGAAAAGCTGAGTCATTAAGGCCTGCTCAGAAACAATGCAATGGAAACTTTGAACCAGCAGAAGGAGGCTGTAGCAACAACTGGTGATGTAATGAAGTCAGCCGAGCCAAAAGGTTCAGGAATAGCAACATTTACTTTAATATTGTATTTCAAGGAACTTAAATTTTGCTTGCTGCATTTGGAGCTATTTTACTTATTATATGTGATTCAGGTCGTATTTCGTGCTTGTTATATCTTGAAATAAGGACTTGATAGGTGAAACTGGCTTAGAATGGCTTGTTATGAGATATTATTTACTTGAAATTATACACCTGGTTAGATATTTGTTTTTAGCAGTGTATATGTGAGCATACATAATAAAGATGGATAGTGGTCAAAGTGCAATTGAAGCATTTTCTCTATATATAATGTATAATTGTGAAACTTTGACATTATCTGTTTTAGTGTATCAGTGGTTAGTTTGTAGGAGTGTGTGATGCTGTGGTTGTAGCAGTCATGCAGCTCTAGCTGACAGAAACCAAATAACCACACCAAGTTTACACTTTTGGTTGTGTACATTACAGTTCTCAAGTAAAAAGGCATTCCTCTCATGCATTATAAGCACAAAAATGTGCAACAGGTTGCAAAAAGTATTACCAAGTCGTACAATTATCTCATAGTCACATTTGTATAGTCTTTTACCTTTGAGTTTAGGAGGAGAGCTGAGAGAAGAGAGAGGTAGAGGGAGAAGATCCGGCCTTCGTCTGCGACAACCCCTGCAGCCTGCTGGCCCTTGTATTTATCCTCCCATTGTGACCCCTCACATTTCAGCTGGTCGGCTATAAAAAGAACAGGACGCAACCAGAGACCGCTCGTGACATTCAGAGAGACTAGGGGCTGCAGCAGCATGGTGGTGAGCATCCAGTGAAAGGGCAAAGAGTGTTTCAGTGAATGGCACAGACAGTGACATAGTAAGGGACAGTAAGAGTGGGTAAGAGAAGTAGGAATGTGCGTTTAGTACAAGAGAGGTACAAAATACCACCCGGAAAAAAAAAGAATTACAAAGACACAAACCTTCCTTCTTTTTTAACAAACATATACGTCTTCAAAGCACATCTCTGAATCTGGTTTTTGAACGTTTTAATTAATACAATTGTAAAATTAAAATGAGAAGAGCATCACAGCACCCAGAGGTCATTTAAAGGTTATGTGTTGGAAGATAACTTCTGGGGTATCCACAGTATGTACTAAAAGCACACATGCACAACACACACACGATCACTCACACAGAGGCTTTTAGAGCATGTGACAACATTTCTAACCTGCCCTTAGAAATCCAATCTAGACACAGCAACACAGCACTGATCCTTGACCTTTTTGGTGACCTTTTTCGATCGTCTTTGCTTGGCAGGAAAGGGTCAACTGGTGAGATTGGCAAAGGTTGCAGGCTGCACATGCAAACAGTGAAGTTGCAACACTTTTTTTTATTGTTTTTTCTTTCTGGTCTGAGCTTTTGGTTATGCTGACTATCTTTTACTTCATCACTGGCAAGCAGGAAAAGACATTCACTTCCTGAACTGCAGCTGTAGGCTGAAGTCTATCAGCACGCAGTCGTTCGAAGGAAACAAAAAGACAAAAGACTTTGAAACGCCTGTGACATCATCATTTATGTCCTTAGATGAAGCTGATGGTTAAACTTTCAACAAAATAAATCTAAAATAACTTTTCTATTTTAAAAATCATTCTGCAGCAAGCAAAGCACACCAAGTCACCAGATACTGTGTACAAATTAGTATACACTATCAAAGTATGTGAGTCTTATAACATTGAAACTGTAAAATGTTACCGCTCATTTGGGATAAGACATTGGAGAAGCAGTCAAACAAAAAGGAGAAGTGTTCCTTTTTATTTTTAGGTGTATTTTTGTCATGGTGAGGAGAGTTTGAACAGTGCAGTGATAGTAGCCCGTGTGTTCACAAATGTTGTTGAGAAAAAAATAAAAGACCATAAAAAGCTACCAGTAACAGAAATGACTTTCTTTGTATTTTCAAGACAAAAAAAGGAACATTTTTTTCATGAAGAGCAGGCGGTTCAGACTGGCATTTCCCTGATTTTATCTTACTTTCATCTTTAACTTCCCTAGGGGAAGTTTATTTTGCTGCGAGGTAAAATATATATTACATCAGCATATAGCATATATATATATATTTTTTTTTTTACATAAAACAAGATTAAAACCCTTAAAAATTATACATTCAAGTATCTGCAGTCTTGTCAGGAAATACAAGCGTGTTTAAGTGTCCATTAAAATTCAAAAGCAGGAAGAGAAAAACAATAATTTATATGTGTAAAAAATACATCATACAATTAAAACAGACGTTAACAGGAAAATACTGCATCCTTATCAGAATTGAGTTGTTTATGGAGGATGTGTCAAGCCTTGGATGTTGCTAAGTAGGTAAAACTTCATCATTGTTGATAGTAGAAACTTGTAAATGGATGTTTAATTGTGTTAGGGGGTGTGAGTCTTTGAAAAACTACTGCTTAGTGGGTAGATCTAACATGAAAGATCACATATCCTTCATGCAATCAATTGACAGAGTGTGCTCATTTAAAAGGAAACTGTTAGTCAACATTGAAACTCCTCCTGCTTAACAGTTCCTCTATCTGACTGCCTTAGCTTTAAGCCCCCTTGTGCATTTTTGCTTTTGACATCTCCTGTTCTGACACAAGTAGGAATAGATACTAGGTCGGCCAGTTAGTACATCAGCTTCCAAACAAAAGTGTGTGAGCTCATAAAATACAGAATCACAAGGTTTCTCTCATGGGAGTGTCATAATGGCATGGATGATTACTTCTGCAGTATTCCTGACAGGTGAGTTAATTCCTCCTGATTATGTCTTCCATCGTCTACTTAATTAAGCTAATGGATAATAATGTCATTTAATGATTAGGATTCAATTAAAATCTTCATCATCTCTCAGATGTATTCCTTATGCTTTACCTTTAAACACACTGCTGAACACTTTGTAGAAAAACAGTTAAGATGATCACTTCCTCATTTGCATTTTTTATCTTTGAATTTGTAACCAGTTAAAATATTAAAAGAAGCAGAAATAGGAGCGTAATGAAAGGCTTCCTACAGCTGCTGAAGTATTTTCTGCTATTGCTGAATATGTAAATATATTATGTGATTCAATGTAATACCACAACAGCAGTAAAACACAAAGAACTGGACTGATAAGTAACAGGAGTGTTCAGAAGATCAAGGCGAATCAATATGTTGACTGTGTGTATTTTCGAGAGTTATTCCTGCTGCTTGAAGTCATAAAAGCTGCAGAAGCCAAACAAATGTTTCCAATGCTGACAAGAAATAGAAGAAACCAATCTCATGGAGCTGATTCATTATCTGAAAAATTATGAATGCAAAACTTAAAGAAATAATACCAATTTGGGAGCAAAGACTAGGCACTGCAATGCACAAGTTATCAAAATGTATTGATGTCCATTTAAGGTGTCAGTCTGAGTTGAGCAGATAAGAGGAAGCCTATGTTTCCTTAAAACACACCATCAAATCAATCAATACATTGAAGCTTTTGATTATTAATACAAGGAAGTCATTTGTCATGCTGTATGAATCATGTCCATTTTCAGAGACACTCATGTTGTGACCAAATAAGGATAAAAAGGATGACAATAAAGCTTTCTTAATATCAGGAAATGCTGTAGGATTACAAAAATAGAAATAAGGCCTCCTACATGTTCTCGTGTCACAACTTTGTCTTTACCTTTAGAGTTACTTTAAAGAAAATGCTAGAATATATATTTCTAGCTCTTAAAAGGGGGATAATTATGACATAGAACCACTATCACAAATGATCAGAAAGACAGATAAACATCTCCAAAATGTCTTCTGGAATATGTTTTGAATATGAAGGATTATGTTGTGTCAATAAGTTCAGAACAAGAACCTTTCTGACTTTGGCTCTCTCTAGTGGCATTATGGAGAAAGACAATGGCAGACATCATCCATAGATCATATAGCTGATCACTTTTCAAACACACCAAATAACATAAAATAAAATGTACAAAACACATAATCTGAAACATGACCTTCTTCTTCTTTTCCTCAGTGTTTAAAGCTGCACTTTGTTTTAATATCGACCCTGCGGCCTGGAAGACCTTTGAAGAGGATGCTGAAGGTTTTGGATACCAGGTTGTGCAGAGAAACTCTGAGTAAGTCAAATCATAGATTTTGAAGGGGGATATGGGTTCACAATTGTAATTTGTCAACAACTTTGGTTATTTTAATTTCTTTTATTTCTGCTATCTGCCATATTTCTGCTTCACTTCTCTCAACAATACGTCTCTTTCACTTGTCTCTCTGGTTTTATTCCATCAGCCTGCTGGTCAGTGCTCCTCTTGAACAATATTCTCAGACAGGAAGAGGTGTAATCTATAAATGTTCCACCACTTCCTGTGCAAGACTGTCACTTTCAAGTAAGCAACCTTTCGTTTCCAAACGCTGCAAGATTAAATAACAAGCTTTAGATTGTATGTTTAAAGAAATATTAAGCACACTGTTACTAGGAAATATAAGGGAATTACTTTCTTGCAGTTTGTTTGTTGCGTTTTTGCATATTTTGGGACTCAATTTTTTTTAAAATAATTTATTAAAATGCAAACATTTTGCATGGTTTGATGAAAACTAATAAAGGTAAACCACATGCTAAATGCTAAATTTGCCTTTTCCATGAGACTTTTGCAACCATTGAACTCGACAAGAACAGGCTGTTGAACATTTGACTAATGCTGCTAGGACTTATCAGAATACATAGGGAAGTATGTTTGGGTTGTAGTCACTGAGCCTGTGATTTTTTTTATGCAGCGCCACAGTTTGCAGTCAACATGTCCCTTGGTCTGGAAATGGCAAATGATCCCGAGACACAAAACACATTGGTAAGCAGAAGAACTGAAGAGACTGAAAGAGCATTTCTGATATCAACGCATAGATCTGCAAATGGATACATATAAATAACTGTGTCTAAAATGAAATGATTTTCCTTATATTTTACATTATTCTGTTAAAGATCTGGGACATGATAGCCTTTTTGCTTATATTTATGTAGGTGTGTGGACCAACCATCCCAAAAGACTGCCGAAGTATCACCATGTATGACGGTGTATGCTTAGAAATAGCCAGTAATGATCAGGTCCGACGTTCAATGCCCTCTTCCCCTAAAGGTAAATATTTGGTTTTATAAGAGCAAGAAACATTTAATCAAATAAGTGTAGTAAAGGTCAGATAATATTTGCATATATCTGAAAAAATTAATTACTCCGGACACACAGCAGAAGATGCATAGTGGCAGAAATCAAAGCATCTGATTAGTTGTCATATTGCTTATACAGGTACATCTGACCGCCTGACCAGGCAGACACTACACTCATCAGTAATGTAGAAAAAGATGTGTAATAAATGTTAAAACTACTTGACCTGAATGGAAACTGCAAACACTCTCTTCTTTTTGACAGAGTGTCAATCCCAAGCAGACATCACATTCCTGTTGGATGGCTCAGGCAGTGTATTTTCCTCGGATTTTACAAAGATGAAGAATTTTGTAAAGGAAATGATCAACTTGTTCCAGGGTAAAGACACAAAGGTATGTTTGTGTTCATGCACGCCAGTCAAACAACAGAATCGCGCTGATTATTTGAAAAAGAAAAATCCAGCAGTCCTGGGCTTTATACAATATGAAATTATTTTGTGTTCTAGTAGCATTTAACTAATACATAAACATATCATTGAATTAATCTTTTTCTTCATTGTTGCAGTTTGCCATTGCCCAGTTCTCCAGTAGGTTCCAAATCCATAATTTCTTGAGTACATTTGATGCTGCAAGGTGGAATAATCAAATTAACCAAATACGACAGCTTACTGGGGGTACTCATACAGCAACTGCCATCAAACGTGTTGTGTAAGTGCATCCAAGTTGTTGATGACAGTACCTCCTGCTTTTATTTTTACAGACAGGAAGTGGATTGTAGTCTAAAATTGAACAGTTTAAAGTTCACTACGACAAGTTGAATGGTATATGATGTTTTAAAGATTTGAAATTGCACATTATTCAGGCCTGCACTTTTCCAAAGTTGTTTGTAGAAAAACATATTAATATTAACGCACATGGGTTAAAACCTTCATGATAAAAAAAGACAGTGGAGCAACTTGGATTTTATTCATGTACAATGATGAAACTGGACTGATACGTAACAGGAGAACTTAAATGAATGCTTTTATAAAACCCTACTATCCCTATCAATAAGACCGTTCTCATTAATACTGCAAAGTTCTAATTGACACAACTTATATCCATATATGTAATCCTTATTTAATTTTCGTTATGCCTCCAGCCCAATACAATGACCTCCATTGAATGACAAGTCCTTTGCAGTGCTCACAGAGTGAAAAAAAAAAATCAATGCTGAACCTTTACTTTCATTTGCATAAACTATTAACCACCAAAGAGATAAATATTTTAAATCTGGTCTGAATAGAGATATGCAGCGACTTAATTCTAGTTGAAGAAAGGGTAAAACACATTTTTCTAATATAATTGAACTCCCTGTTTAGTTTCTTAAAGTATAAATTATTTTTTAACACTGCAAAACAAGATTGAAAATCTGTATTAAAAGCAGATCTTTTTTTTTTCTTTTTTACAGAGAGGAGATCTTTATTGAAAGTAGAGGTTCAAGGAAAGATGTGAAAAGAGTTTTGATCATCATTACAGATGGAGAATCTAATGGCGTATTTGACTTGAACAAAGCAATACAATTAGCTAATGACAAAAAGATAGTTCGATTTGCCATTGGGGTAAGTAGTATCTGTGTTTATATCTCTGTCTTGTGCTTAGCCTGCGTCAAATGTGCCCATTAAGAGCTTAAGCAGAGCCAGTATTTGACCTTCAAAGTACAATATGTTGAACACTTTATCCAAACATCCCTAGGTTGGGAATGCATTCAGTTCACTGGATGCCATAAACGAACTGCAGAGGATTTCATCTTCTCCTTCAGCAGACCATGTGTTCCAGGTGGAAAACTTTGATGCGCTTAATAAAATAAGAGAGACTTTGCAGGAGAAAATCTTCTCCATTGAAGGTATGAATGTAAACTCATAATATTTCCAGTTGAAATTAATCTAAGTTTTCTTGTTTCAAAAAGTTTTAGTTTTTTTGGTCAGTTATAAAAAGATTCTTTTCAAGCTGACCATCCATTTATTAAACGTAAGTCAACAGTAATATAGTTGTTTTCTTTAGTACACCACTGTAAGTCCAATAATAAAAAGTAGGAAGGAAGATAATTCAAGCTACGTATGTGCTCTTTTATGTTGCTTTCACAGGATCTCAAACGGCTGGAGAGACACTGAAAAGAGAAATGTCTCAAGGTGGATTAAGTGCAGTTTATGCTCCTCAGGTAATTACAGTTACAAGATATCCACTAGACAGTTGACAGTCATAAACTTTTGAATGTGTGAATTGTTTAGCCTTCGACAAATGTTCTGTGGCACAAACTCGTTCTTGAAATGTTTTAATTAATTAAAGGGAATACGGATGAGTATCGTTGGTGCTAACCAGTGGAAGGGAGGCTTTGATCAATACTCAGCCACATCCCAACACAGCAGCTATGAACCTGACAACATTTTGCCTGACAGTTACCTGGGTAAGAACATGAAAGTTTTCCTTATGCATCTGCCTGCATAAAAAAAAAGACAAAATGCTGTTCTCCCAGCCCACAACACTGTAACAGATATCCACTAGACAGAAACCCTACAATAAATAAAATAACTTTAAAAAAGAACCCAAACAGTGAAAATAATTTTAGATTAAATATAAAAAAGTCATACAGTGTCGTTAAAGTGCAAAGGTCCATTAGATACAGTTCGTGTGGCAGGGTGGCACAGTTTGTTTATGATCCTGAAGGTCTAAGAATAAAAACTGGATTCAGCAGCTGGATTTAGCAGCACTGCTTTGGTACCTCTTGTCTGATGGCAGGACGGAGAACAATTTGTGGGATGGGTGGGTAGGGTCCTTAATGAGGCCACAGGGGGAAAAGGGGTACCAATGATTTTGCTGGCAAGTCTTCACCTCATCCTGTATAGCTGCTGTTGTTCGACTATTGCCAAACCTGGAAATGAGTAGTGTAAAAAATGCTTAAAATGGTGATGATGAGACTTGCCCTTTTTAGTCATCGGAGGGGATGGGGCCGCTGTTGAGCCATTTAGTCTATGGCAGAGGTGTTGACAGAGGAGGTTAGATTGCCTGCAAAGTGCACACCTACGAAATATTGGGTTGCTGGCCCTCTCCTCAGCTGTGACTCTCTTATTCCAGGTTACTCCATGGCAGTTGCTAAAACCATGCAAGGCTCTTTGACAATTGTTGGCGCTCCAAGACATGGTCATGTAGGAGCTGTGGTGGCAATTCAAGAAAACAACGCTGAGCAAATGATCGACCCAACCAAATATCAGGTTTGTGTTTATACCAAGAGAGGCTATGAAAGATAATGTCAAGAAAATTAAGAATAATAGCTTAATTTAGTCTCCTTTAATGTGATCATTTGGTTGACAATATGCCACTTACTTCAGTTTCAGAGTGGGGAATATTTTGGGGCTGAGGTTTGTGCAATGAATTTGGATCCTGACACCTACACTGATCTAATCCTCATATCGGCCCCGATGTACGTAGACGATGACAGAGAGGGAAGAGTTTATGTTTGCCACTTAACTGGTTCGGTAAATTACTTTTATCTAGTTTTATTTATGAAGTTGTGTGTTTCTTATGTAACGACTGTGCAAACGTTGACTCTCATCCTTGTGTTTTCACCAGAAAGTGGACTGTCACTTAGATTCTCCATTGGTACTGAGAGGGGCTGAATCTGACAAAGGAAGGTTTGGGTCTTCCCTTGCCGTATTGCCTGATCTGAACAAGGATGGTCTCCGTGATTTGGCTGTTGGTGCACCTTTGGAAAATGACATGAAAGGCAGTATCTACCTATTTCATGGCGAGGGAGGACACAGAGGAATTAATCCTGATTTCTCACAGGTTAGCAATTATGGTAAATGTAGAGAAGCCACAATTTCATTTAAGGTTTTTAAATGTGTGCTTTCAAGTTTGCCCCTCAAGCTTATATAAGATCAAGTATCATATACAACATAGCTGTTGTCCACTTAACGATATAAAACATGTACTTTGTCTCATTGTCTACACTCATTGGTTTCTGAAGAGGTTTTATGAACACCAACTATGCAGCTGTTTTAATGTGGAATGGTAACTCCAACTAATTTCCTGATAACTGAGAAGAAGGCTTTCTGCAAACGCTCTTCTGTCTCCTCATCTTGCAAGCTTTTTTCACAACACAAACAAAGCCCGCAGTTTAAGATCAGAAACAGGAATTGACATAAGTGAAGCCTAACCTCCTGGCCAACAGCTACAATGTGCCCTCTTATCAGTCAAATCAGCCATGCCCCTTATTCTGCCTCCTTTTGACCTTAACATATACAAAGCAATTGATTTACATGTCAAATAAAAAAATCATCCCCTAAATATATATTACCAAAAAATTAAACGATCTATAGATACTAAAACTGTCTAAACATGTTTATTTCTGCTGTGATAATGTGCATTTCAATGTGGGCTCCAATGAGGATTCATTTGTTTTTGATTTTTGGAGCCAGCCTCAAGTGGATACTTGAGGAACTGCAGTCATTTGTACTTCAGTATTGGCATTTTTCAACACATGAGATTGCCTCTGGAATAAAATCCATACATTTTCCTTATACAGAGAATCACTGGTTCTGAAGTCAAGTCACGACTGATGTTCTTTGGCATGTCGATCAGTCAGTCGTCTTTTGACCATAGTGGGGACTCCCTGCCAGACCTAGCGGTGGGCTCAAAGGGCAAAGTTGTTCTACTAAGGTAAGAGGTTCTTGTTATAAAAATAAGTCTCTGACATAACTCTACCTTTGGTGTTAATTCATAAATTAAATGTTCAAATTTAAATTTTAATGTATACCAGTCAGAGATTAATAAAACATTTTTTTTGTTTCTTTGCTCTATTTAAGGACAGATGTATTCACCTGTAAGGGATTGATTCAGGCCTCTTAAACTAGTCCATTTGGTCTTCTGTTGGACCAAAACCAAAGTTTATGTTTTCCTGCTCTGTTCATTTCCAGATCAAAGCCAATAGTGATGGTTGAAGCTACGATAACATACAACCCAAACCAAGTCTCCACTCAAAACTCAGACTGCTTAGTACCATTGCAAAACACGGCTAGAATCTGCTTTCACATGACCAGAATCTCTGAAGTGAAAACAGGTTCCTATTTCTCTTGAATCCTCTAAACCACATAGATACTCCTTCCAATCCAGGCCTTTCTATGACTAACTTCTTAATAATTCAAATCTATTTCAGCTCAAGCGAGGATCAACTACACTCTTACGCTGGATGCCACCCGCAAGGCACCAAACAACCGAGCTTTTATCAGAGATAAAATACGAGAGGAGACCAGATCAATTACTCTTACTTTACCGCTACGGCAGTGCAACAATATTGACTTCTTTGTTCAGGTGAGCTCTCAGACAACGAAAAAATTAAATCTGGTCCACTTTGTAGTGTATGTGCCTTTGAATGGCATAAGAAGAAGTGACTCTAACTTGCTTCTCACATACTGAAAAGTGTCATGTTTGAAGTATTTCTCAATCAGTTCCTCTGCTTGCAGGCTTGTCCAGTGGATGCTCTAAATGAACTGCGCAATGAACTCAGGTTCACCTTTGAAGGCTTGCTCTCTAACACAGGTCTTAGCCCAAGTCTTGCCCAACAGGCTCAGATGACAAACTATTATCCTGTAAGTTATCTTTGTAAGACTCCTTCATTTATTGGTTGGTTTGAACTTGCTTTTCAATACTTTTAAGATGTTGTCTTTATTGAAATAATTGAACATCAAAGCCTGCCCTTTCTGGGGTAAAATACAACTTTTATGGCAAAATTATATGTGATTTCTTGTCAACAAAATTGTACATTTCAAGATATTTAACATATGGAGGGCTCTGTAATGCAATGTGATTCCATCTAAGCAATGTTCACTCATTACTACATTTAATTCTAAAAGTAGGAACACAAACCTATAACTGATGTT
This sequence comes from Labrus mixtus, assembly GCF_963584025.1. Classification (NCBI taxonomy): domain Eukaryota; kingdom Metazoa; phylum Chordata; class Actinopteri; order Labriformes; family Labridae; genus Labrus; species Labrus mixtus. The sequence continues at coordinate 12,529,268 of NC_083632.1, forward strand.
TTGTGTGCTATCACTTTATTATCCTAATGTTGTTTACCTCATACTCTCTTCCACAGTTAGGATTTGAGATCAACTGTGGCAATGACGGCAAATGTGTAGATAACATGAAAGTGGATTTCAACTTTGCTAGGTGAGTTGCAAAAATCAAGTCATACTTGTGTTTCAGGTCAGATGACAAGAGAAAGTTTGCACATTCACTTTTAAAAGCATGCCCTTTTATTTCCTTTATTTCAGTTGTGTTGTTAAGTATAGGGAAATTCAAGGCACAAATGTTTCAGCTTTGCTTACTAGCTTACTAGTAGTAAACATGTAAGCCTTACTGCTATTTAAGAAACCTCAAATTCCTATGTATGTTTTTTTAGTTATTACTCCAGGTGTGGCATATCAAAGACAGTCCTTTTAGCACCCACTTGAGATTTTCCATAAAGTCATATTAAAACTGTTCTTACCAACCTTAGCTGCCTTTGTATTTTATGTTGATTAGTTAGTAGGCCAAATGGTAAGAACCTAAACTGAGATCGTAAACAAAGACTGTTTTAAACATGGACGTAGTCTCAGTCACTGTGAACCCATGAAGAAATGAGCCATAGAGACTTCAACTGTATTTAAAACCAGTAACATGTTTATTTCTGCTGTAAAAATGGGAATTTATGGAGATTCCTTGGCTGTTGGAGGCAGCCTCTAGTGGGCTTTTGAGGAACTGCAGTTCCTTTGCACTTCTGCATTGGCTTCATGTTTTAAAGACAGAGGTTGACGCTTGATCGTAACCCATTTTAATCTTGCATACTGCCAAGCTAAGGTCAAGCTTTTAGCTCAGAGCATTGTTGTGCCTTAGATATAACGGCATAATGATAATAATGATTTCACAGCTTTACAGTGTTGTGAAAGCACGAGAGGCATGATGACACACAGGAGAAGCTACATGTACACACACTTAAGACACACACACACAGTACTGTTCCCCGCTGCCTGCTCCAACATTACACATTGTCAACATCTTCACCGCATTACGCCTCTGTTACAACCATGCAAGGTGGATATGGGGCAAAACATCTCACCTCACCATTCTACCTCCATGCTTTGATATTGTAGACGGGGGTGTAAGTATCCCGCTTTGAACTGGCATCTGTAAGTGCCATAAGTCTTGTCCTCCTCTACCTTCACTTTTCTCTTTCCTTGTTATCTGTCAGATCTTCAGAGGTTAGAGTTGGCATTGATGAACTGTTGGATGTCACTGTCTCAGTGGAAAACTCAGGGGAAGACTCCTACAACACTCATGCCATTCTAACTTACCCGGCTGGACTCTCCTTCAGGAAGTTTACGATTTTGCGGGTGAGGCGTAAGGGTCAAGTCTGTATCAATTTCATCTCTGGTCTGTTTTTCTCTCATGTCACACGGAAAAGCCTTTTTTTTTTTTTTTTTTTTAAATATAGGGAAGAATTGAATGCAATTCATTGGACAGTGAGGATGGTTCATCACGAGGAAAGACAGACTGCACTATTGACCAGCCCATTTTCAAGAGTGGCACTATGGTTTGTTTGTTATTTATTTTTTAGAAGATGTCATCTCACTGCTGCAGAAAGGGAAATATCTCTGATAGCTCTCATTTCTTGAATTTTAGGCTCTCGTCATTGTCTCCTATGGGATTGAATCCAACAGTCAACTTGGCAACAATATATTTTTTACTGCAAATGCTACCAGGTACCAAAATCTTAAGTATTCAGTTGTGTTTGTGTGCAATAGTCAATTCCCAATTTGTAAAATGATTGGACTTCTCCTTTAGTGGGAATCTGGAGCACTCCCCCTCAAGTAAACTCTACAAAATGAAAGATATTGATGTGAAGTACAGCATTTTTGCAACAATTGAAAGGTATGTGTTGCTCTATGTTGAACAAAATTGATTACTTAAAATAAATTCATAATTACCATTCATAGTGGACATTTTATCAGCTAATATTGAACTTGTCTCTTTAGTTCCCTCAGCTACAAAAATTTCACTTATGGAAAAAATGACTTGCAGAAACCAGTCCAACAAACAATTTCGGTAAAATCTCTTATCATTACAACAGCAATTATTTTAAAATGTATTCTCTATTTAAAAAAAAAAATTCATACTCAGGTAGTGCTTTATTCAAGTACCCTTTTGTTTTCCTCCTCTCTCTAAGGTCGCAAATGATATCAGAGCTCTGAATTTCACAGTAGTGATCAGGGTGCCTGTAAAACTTGGTGATAAAGACATCTGGGTGGATTCAAGCAGTTTTCAGGTGAGTTGGGATTTTATTCCAATAAAAAAGTCTCAATTTTAGCTTTTTTTGTTTGCATCTTCAGCCTTACAGAACATTGCATTAACATGGTTATATGAGGATCAGATGTTGTTGTCTGTTAAACTGAATAATAGGCTTTTTATTTTTCAGATTCCGGGCTGTCGAAGAGAAATAGATGCGAAACCTAATGTCACAGATTTCATTGTACAAACACAGAAAAATAAGATAGTGGTAAGTATGCCTCTACTGCACAGCCTGTTGCATAGAATTATATCTGTACATTTCTAACCCTATGTTTCTTAGACTCCTTTAGAGGAAACAATTAAAATTGCATTACACAACCCTACGACGGAGGATTAGGGCCGCGTTAATTTTTCAAAAAAAAATTTATTTCGAGACTAAACTCGTAAATTAGCGAGAATAAAGTCGTAAATTTACGAGTTTGAGACCAGCCTTTGCGAAAATGATGAAAGTAGAACTCTTAAAGTCTTAAAAGAATAAAGTCGTTATTTCAGTCTATATCAGAAGAGCAGCAGCAGCATGTTCTCAAATGACAAACATGGAGCACCTTGTTATACTTTAGTAAAGGTTTCACTATAAGGACATAGGCTACTTCCTTGTATAGTGGGAAAAAAACTTCATAGTTCAAGAGAAGTTGCAAGAGCTCATGTGGGCTCTGCACATGAGACACTTTAACAAGGCAGACCGATAACAGACACAAATAGTTGTGTTGGGGCTTTACTTATGCAGATATGAAACTACACATGCTTTTGGCAAAATCATCATCTTCACCTTGTCATAAAATATCAGCACCCTGAAAAGATACTGCAAGAAACTGTGGCTTTTCCGAAGAAAGAACCACACTGACTTGGAGGAAGTTGTCTGCAGAGGAAAAGACTTTAAGAGTTCTACTTTCATTGTTTTCATGCAGGCTGGTCTCGAACTCGTTAATTTACAAGATTATTCTCGTATATTTACAAGTTTTATCTCGAAATTAAAAAAATTAAATTAAATTAACGTGGCCCTAATCCTCCGTCTTACAACCCCACATTTAGCTGCAGACTCTTTTCTTTTTTGGAAATAAAATATGGCATCCTTGTGATTCTTGTATACCTAGAGTTTTTTTTTTTTAAATGTTGGCATACAGAGACTTAAAGGTCTACGTCTTTCTTTGCCTTTTTCTTTTTTTTCAATCACAACAGGACTGCTCTGTAGCCATATGTGGTGTGTTCAAGTGCAAAACGTTCATGGGAAGACTGGAGAGTAAAAAGTATCAAATCTCTGCCAACCTGAGCTCTCGGTGGATAGAACAGGTAAATCATGTGTATAATATTCAACTTGAAATTGAAAGTTGGTCAAATGTAGCTCATAATAACATTGGATAATAAATATTATCCTATAAAACTTTCATTAATTCTCAAACAGATTGGACTTCAATCTGCCAAATTTCTCTTGACCAGCACAGCCACTCTGGAGTACAACACAAACCAGTACATTTTCTTTTCAACAGGATCTAGTAACACTCCCCCTGTTCGCAAGGTGATTACACAATGATACACCTTTTCATGCTTTTTAAAGAGTTTCAATTTAATCCACATCCTGTCTTTTTTTTCTGACAGATTGAGATGGTGGTAGAGGTGTATCCTGAACATGACTTCACCAAAGAGATTGTTGGAGGATCTCTGGGAGGGCTGGCTCTGCTGGCTTTACTCACTGCTGGCCTATATAAGGTGAGAAACTGTAGACAAACTCTTTCAGTTCATAGGCAGCTTGAAAGGATTTAAAAAATATTTTGACTTGTAGAGTTTTCTCAGTTGACTCATTGTGCATGTTTGGATGTAATATCTCTTGTGTTCTGCTCTCAGGCTGGCTTTTTCAAGAGTAAGTACGGTCAGATGATAAAGGAGGATGCAGGAGAAGGAGGGAGTCCAGGTGGTGAAGAAGCCCTCTCACCATAATAATGATATATATTTATCTGCTTTTTTACTTCTGCCAGCGAAACATGTAATTTCATGTAACTTGTTTTATAGTTCTCATTTGATGCTCACTTAAAAAAATGTATAGAATGCAGCCTTTGCTGACAACGTAAACTGCTTTGTTTAGACTAAATCATCACATTTTACTGATCAATGTTTTTGTTATTAAAAAGACTTTCGATATGCTTCATCAATATTTATTATATATGTGACAAAAAATGACATTCCATTTGTCACAAAACTTCATTCACATTCTTGTTTTGAAGGAAACACAAAGGTATAACACCAGTAACATTCTAGTTTTCCTTCATTTAACTGAAACAAACACATTTTGAAAAACACATTTCCCTGTTTGATGTATTAAAACCATACAACAATAAAATGTAAACTTTTGAAGTGTCTCATAATGTAACAATCCTATCACTTTGACCTGAGTATCTGAAGTGCATTAACAGACTAGTTAATGTTTGTATTACTATGTGATGTTTTAATTGTGACCTGCTGAGGGACTGCAGATGTAAACTAACTAACTCTAACTCTGGTAACAATTATGTTTGATATTGTACATGGTCCCTTTACAAATAAAAAGTTAAGAAGAAGAAGAATATAATGAGAGCCTTAAAAAGGAGCTCAAAGCTCTCAAGATGACTTTTAAGTGCAGTAATGAACAACTTCATCCATCCTCACTGACAGTAACCCTAACATTATCACAAAAGGAACATTGAGGCAATAGGAACGGTGAAAGAGACGAATAAGGAAATTGAGAAACTTGGTGCATTTCCTGTTGCTGATGGAGTTGGCATGTCACCAACCGTCTCCTTTAAAAAGGATCCAAATCTAGACGTTTTTGTGAAGACCTGAACATCCGCACGTACTGATTTACTTCCACTCATTGACACGACAGCCACCTGGAACCAAGAAGAGTCTGACTTGCATAGTAGAGGGGCGCCCTGATCCCCCTGCAAATAAAAAAAAAACAGAACAATCATCACAAGTGTGGTCATGACAACTAGAAAACTGCTGCTCAGTTGAAAAGTTATCTGATCAGATTAAAGCAATTGGTTAGAACCACATTTTGAAATTGGTTTATTTAATTATTCGGGGGGGGGGGGGGGGGGGGGGGGGGGAAGCATTACAAAATTGAATGAATTCGAGTAACCCAATGTGGGCTGTTGTCCAGATAAAAGCTACTGTTTGTAATGTTCAAAACTATTAAGAAGGAATTGGACAACTTTGATCCAATAAAAACAGAAAAAACCTGAATCCAGCAGAGGGCCCGATTCAGGCTGGATTTGAGAAATACATTCTAAATAAACAAAAGATGTTTAGTTTTTTCTAGACATTTCAAACAAATTTTAAATGCTGATCTGAAATAGCTGATAATAAACAGACATAGAAAATAAAGAACACGTTTGTAAAAATATTTTTTTCTGCATTACATTTTAATGTCAAACATAAAATAAAAGAAGAAGAAGAAGAAGAAGAAGAAGAAGAAGAAGAAGAAGAAGAAGAAGAAGAAGAAGAAGAAGAAGAAGAAGAAGAAGAAGAAGAAGAAGAAGAAGTGGAAGATAGTTGATTTCTAAATCTGGATCATTCTTTTCCAGATTAAACTAGGTCTTTAATTTAGACTTAATTTCTTTTGTATTTTTTTGTGCAAGAAGAGAGGCAAAGAAAACATGACTACATGAAAGTATAATACAGGGAGATGATGACCAATCACCAAACAGTGACAGTGACAAACAAAGAAAAAAAAAAGCTCAAACAATTAGGAAAAAGTATAATAATAATAATGAATAATAAAACGAAGAATTGCGTAGCAAAAAGTGTTTGCTTGGGGATGAGAGCCTTTGTTGTGAAAGATGAGAGAGAGAGAGAGAGAGGGGGAAAACAGAAATGAAAAAAAGGAAAGTTAGAAAAATGGGTGGGGGTGATAACATGGGTTAGTGGAGTCACAGTGGGGTTATCCAAAAGGTGTCCGATGCATCAAGCAAATCAAGGCACAACTCAGGACCGAATTTGGAATTTTAGATACTTGAGTATTGTGAAACTTGTTATTACCTGTTGAAGATCCATGGTATAAGTGCAGATGTTCTCCAAATCAGAAACATTTCCACATCTTGCCACTTCAGTTTCAATGTCTCGGAGACCTGAGCCAGCTTTATCAGCACAGAGACAATCTCATTTACCAACATGAATACAGTCTCAGAGAATTATCAATCTCTACCTGGCATACAATAAAAAACTTTAAGATTACAAAATCTTTTGAGAAATAAAATGTGTAAGTAGCAAAAAATAAACGCAAATAAGTAATTAAATAAGTTTCAATAAAAATAACCTTACCCCTGTTCTTGCTCCCTTTCCCCCAGCCTGGCACCCAGCATTGACTTCCAATGGGGAAGGTTCTGGCGTTGTTAATGTCCATACACACAGGCTGGATATAATCCTTGTAGTTTACTGGATTACCAAGCTGCAGCAGTGCTATGTTTGAACTAGTCATTTTGCTCACTGTAATTTTCACAACGCCAAGAGACATCTCGAACTCTTCAGACCCGTTCACATGCTGGTGGCCAAGAAACACAGTCCACTCACTGACATCTGGGTTGGAGCTGTTGAGAAGTTAAAGGGTCCCACTTTTCATTATCATGCTCATGAATCCTTTTTAAAAATGTATGTTAAATGTTTAAACACTTACCCCGAGAAACACTGGGCAGACGTGAGGACAAACTTGTCAGCGATGAGGGTTCCCGCACAAGTGTACACCCCATTCCTGTGGAGGCTAACCATCCAGGGCCATGTTCCCCCAGGTACAACACCACTGTCACCTACAGCACGGCTACTCATGGGAGCTTTGCCACACACTGACCCTGAATAAAATATTTTTTTGATTTGAAGAAATGGAAATAAATAACAACTAACCAACTGACAAATAATTCTGAATTGATTGAGCGGAGAAAATGGATTATATTCACAGCACTCACTTGCAGGACTGGTGATTATACTTGGTTTTGTTGTTGGTTTTGTTGTTGGTTTTGTTGTTGGTTTTGTTGTTGGTTTTGTTGTTGAAGGTGGTGGCAGGCCAGGACAGGTGTAGCTGCTGTCAGCATCAAGCCCATTAGAGGTGAACTGGACAAAGCCGGGCTTATCTGAGCTGATGAGGGACTCGATCCAGGACTGGTAACGGGAAACCCTGGAGTAGACTCCCGGCAGATTGGGCCGAGCACAGCCAAAACCAAAACTCACAACTCCAGACTGGACCCAGATGGAGCCCTGCTGATTCACCATTGGACCTCCTGAGTCACCCTGGGAGTTGGAAGCAAAGAAATAAAGGTCACTGATTTTGGAATGCGACTGATTGTCTGTAAGAACGCAAAAAAAGGTATTCCTACCTGACACGAGTCTTTGCCTCCTGCCAGAACACCAGCACAAATCATGTTGTCTGTGACTGTACCCACTCCATTGAGGCAGTTACACTGTCGATTTCCCAGAACTGGCACCTGCACTTCTTGCAGAGTTTCAGGGAACGGTAATGACACTGAGGGGGCAACACGAAGACAGACAATTCACACATCCACCTGCTGTGTATAAGACACATTGTCCAAACTGTTAGCCAGCAACAAGCAGACTCACCTCCCTCCTGGACTGCGCCCCAGCCAGTGACCCAGCTATCAGTACCGTTGTTGAATGTACTGTCACCCGCTGCCAGACACACAGGCCTGATGTAGTCTGTGAATTGGACTGGTGTGGAAAGTCTGAGCAGAGCAATGTCATTGTCACTGGTGACACTGTCATAATTTGGATGCAATATGATTGTGTCAACACTCTTGGTCACTTCATTGGGGTTCTCGCCTTGAAGGTTCTGACGGCCAAGAGAGACCTGCCAATCGGTGGGACTTGCACTGAATTAAAAATGATAGAAACGCATTGGTTTTAGGACGACGTTGGGCCAAAACGTTGCAAATGTACAGACAGAAAGACATTTGTTTTGACTACCCACCTGAAGAAGCAGTGAGCAGCAGTCATTACCCACTCTTTGTTGATGAGGGAACCACCACAAACATGGCCGCCAAAGATCTGCAGACTAACCTGCCAGGGCCAACTTCCAGGTGGTGCGTCTTCACCTCCAACTATCCTGGTGTTCAGGGGTGTCATGCCACACACTGCAAACAACACACAAAGCATTGAAGATGTATCTTAGGTTTCCCAGAAGGCTCACAGTACTAACTAAGGGCTATTTTTAACAAATTATTTTAGAGAGAAAACAATTATGACATAAATTTCAGTGATAGAACTTTGTAAAAAAAAAATCATGAACTAAATGAATTGACAATTAGTTTTTAGCCTCTATATGTATGGTTTGTAAACTTCTGACATTGACAACGGCTTATGGTTGCTTCAGAACAAACAATGAGGTTGACAGCATTCCACATGTGCCAATAGGCTGAGAGCAACGTACAGTACTTTCTGAACCAAGCATTACCAGTCTGTTATTTATTTTTCTACAAATTGGAAACAAGGTGACATTCACATAAGAAGCATTTTGGAATCTGAGATACTTACACTCAGCACTTGAGGCAGTGGATCCTGAATCTGGGGTGGTTCCTTCTGGTTCCGCAGTAGTAGGGGTAATAACAGGAGGTGGCAGGCCAGGACAGGTGTAGCTGCTGTCAGCATCAAGCCCATTAGAGGTGAACTGGACAAAGCCGGGCTTATCTGAGCTGATGAGGGACTCGATCCAGGACTGGTAACGGGAAACCCTGGAGTAGACTCCCGGCAGATTGGGCCGAGCACAGCCAAAACCAAAACTCACAACTCCAGACTGGACCCAGATGGAGCCCTGCTGATTCACCATTGGACCTCCTGAGTCACCCTGGGAGTTGGAAGCAAAGAAATAAAGGTCACTGATTTTGGAATGCGACTGATTGTCTGTAAGAACGCAAAAAAAGGTATTCCTACCTGACACGAGTCTTTGCCTCCTGCCAGAACACCAGCACAAATCATGTTGTCTGTGACTGTACCCACTCCATTGAGGCAGTTACACTGTCGATTTCCCAGAACTGGCACCTGCACTTCTTGCAGAGTTTCAGGGAACGGTAATGACACTGAGGGGGCAACACGAAGACAGACAATTCACACATCCACCTGCTGTGTATAAGACACATTGTCCAAACTGTTAGCCAGCAACAAGCAGACTCACCTCCCTCCTGGACTGCGCCCCAGCCAGTGACCCAGCTATCAGTACCGTTGTTGAATGTACTGTCACCCGCTGCCAGACACACAGGCCTGATGTAGTCTGTGAATTGGACTGGTGTGGAAAGTCTGAGCAGAGCAATGTCATTGTCACTGGTGACACTGTCATAATTTGGATGCAATATGATTGTGTCAACACTCTTGGTCACTTCATTGGGGTTCTCGCCTTGAAGGTTCTGACGGCCAAGAGAGACCTGCCAATCGGTGGGACTTGCACTGAATTAAAAATGATAGAAACGCATTGGTTTTAGGACGACGTTGGGCCAAAACGTTGCAAATGTACAGACAGAAAGACATTTGTTTTGACTACCCACCTGAAGAAGCAGTGAGCAGCAGTCATTACCCACTCTTTGTTGATGAGGGAACCACCACAAACATGGCCGCCAAAGATCTGCAGACTAACCTGCCAGGGCCAACTTCCAGGTGGTGCGTCTTCACCTCCAACTATCCTGGTGTTCAGGGGTGTCATGCCACACACTGCAAACAACACACAAAGCATTGAAGATGTATCTTAGGTTTCCCAGAAGGCTCACAGTACTAACTAAGGGCTATTTTTAACAAATTATTTTAGAGAGAAAACAATTATGACATAAATTTCAGTGATAGAACTTTGTAAAAAAAAAATCATGAACTAAATGAATTGACAATTAGTTTTTAGCCTCTATATGTATGGTTTGTAAACTTCTGACATTGACAACGGCTTATGGTTGCTTCAGAACAAACAATGAGGTTGACAGCATTCCACATGTGCCAATAGGCTGAGAGCAACGTACAGTACTTTCTGAACCAAGCATTACCAGTCTGTTATTTATTTTTCTACAAATTGGAAACAAGGTGACATTCACATAAGAAGCATTTTGGAATCTGAGATACTTACACTCAGCACTTGAGGCAGTGGATCCTGAATCTGGGGTGGTTCCTTCTGGTTCCGCAGTAGTAGGGGTAATAACAGGAGGTGGCAGGCCAGGACAGGTGTAGCTGCTGTCAGCATCAAGCCCATTAGAGGTGAACTGGACAAAGCCGGGCTTATCTGAGCTGATGAGGGACTCGATCCAGGACTGGTAACGGGAAACCCTGGAGTAGACTCCCGGCAGATTGGGCCGAGCACAGCCAAAACCAAAACTCACAACTCCAGACTGGACCCAGATGGAGCCCTGCTGATTCACCATTGGACCTCCTGAGTCACCCTGGGAGTTGGAAGCAAAGAAATAAAGGTCACTGATTTTGGAATGCGACTGATTGTCTGTAAGAACGCAAAAAAAGGTATTCCTACCTGACACGAGTCTTTGCCTCCTGCCAGAACACCAGCACAAATCATGTTGTCTGTGACTGTACCCACTCCATTGAGGCAGTTACACTGTCGATTTCCCAGAACTGGCACCTGCACTTCTTGCAGAGTTTCAGGGAACGGTAATGACACTGAGGGGGCAACACGAAGACAGACAATTCACACATCCACCTGCTGTGTATAAGACACATTGTCCAAACTGTTAGCCAGCAACAAGCAGACTCACCTCCCTCCTGGACTGCGCCCCAGCCAGTGACCCAGCTATCAGTACCGTTGTTGAATGTACTGTCACCCGCTGCCAGACACACAGGCCTGATGTAGTCTGTGAATTGGACTGGTGTGGAAAGTCTGAGCAGAGCAATGTCATTGTCACTGGTGACACTGTCATAATTTGGATGCAATATGATTGTGTCAACACTCTTGGTCACTTCATTGGGGTTCTCGCCTTGAAGGTTCTGACGGCCAAGAGAGACCTGCCAATCGGTGGGACTTGCACTGAATTAAAAATGATAGAAACGCATTGGTTTTAGGACGACGTTGGGCCAAAACGTTGAAAATGTACAGACAGAAAGACATTTGTTTTGACTACCCACCTGAAGAAGCAGTGAGCAGCAGTCATTACCCACTCTTTGTTGATGAGGGAACCACCACAAACATGGCCGCCAAAGATCTGCAGACTAACCTGCCAGGGCCAACTTCCAGGTGGTGCGTCTTCACCTCCAACTATCCTGGTGTTCAGGGGTGTCATGCCACACACTGCAAACAACACACAAAGCATTGAAGATGTATCTTAGGTTTCCCAGAAGGCTCACAGTACTAACTAAGGGCTATTTTTAACAAATTATTTTAGAGAGAAAACAATTATGACATAAATTTCAGTGATAGAACTTTGTAAAAAAAAAATCCGAAACTAAATGAATTGACAATTAGTTTTTAGCCTCTATAGGTATGGTTTGTAAACTTCTGACATTGACAACGGCTTATGGTTGCTTCAGAACAAACAATGAGGTTGACAGCATTCCACATGTGCCAATAGGCTGAGAGCAACGTACAGTACTTTCTGAACCAAGCATTACCAGTCTGTTATTTATTTTTCTACAAATTGGAAACAAGGTGACATTCACATAAGAAGCATTTTGGAATCTGAGATACTTACACTCAGCACTTGAGGCAGTGGATCCTGAATCTGGGGTGGTTCCTTCTGGTTCCGCAGTAGTAGGGGTAATAACAGGAGGTGGCAGGCCAGGACAGGTGTAGCTGCTGTCAGCATCAAGCCCATTAGAGGTGAACTGGACAAAGCCGGGCTTATCTGAGCTGATGAGGGACTCGATCCAGGACTGGTAACGGGAAACCCTGGAGTAGACTCCCGGCAGATTGGGCCGAGCACAGCCAAAACCAAAACTCACAACTCCAGACTGGACCCAGATGGAGCCCTGCTGATTCACCATTGGACCTCCTGAGTCACCCTGGGAGTTGGAAGCAAAGAAATAAAGGTCACTGATTTTGGAATGCGACTGATTGTCTGTAAGAACGCAAAAAAAGGTATTCCTACCTGACACGAGTCTTTGCCTCCTGCCAGAACACCAGCACAAATCATGTTGTCTGTGACTGTACCCACTCCATTGAGGCAGTTACACTGTCGATTTCCCAGAACTGGCACCTGCACTTCTTGCAGAGTTTCAGGGAACGGTAATGACACTGAGGGGGCAACACGAAGACAGACAATTCACACATCCACCTGCTGTGTATAAGACACATTGTCCAAACTGTTAGCCAGCAACAAGCAGACTCACCTCCCTCCTGGACTGCGCCCCAGCCAGTGACCCAGCTATCAGTACCGTTGTTGAATGTACTGTCACCCGCTGCCAGACACACAGGCCTGATGTAGTCTGTGAATTGGACTGGTGTGGAAAGTCTGAGCAGAGCAATGTCATTGTCACTGGTGACACTGTCATAATTTGGATGCAATATGATTGTGTCAACACTCTTGGTCACTTCATTGGGGTTCTCGCCTTGAAGGTTCTGACGGCCAAGAGAGACCTGCCAATCGGTGGGACTTGCACTGAATTAAAAATGATAGAAACGCATTGGTTTTAGGACGACGTTGGGCCAAAACGTTGCAAATGTACAGACAGAAAGACATTTGTTTTGACTACCCACCTGAAGAAGCAGTGAGCAGCAGTCATTACCCACTCTTTGTTGATGAGGGAACCACCACAAACATGGCCGCCAAAGATCTGCAGACTAACCTGCCAGGGCCAACTTCCAGGTGGTGCGTCTTCACCTCCAACTATCCTGGTGTTCAGGGGTGTCATGCCACACACTGCAAACAACACACAAAGCATTGAAGATGTATCTTAGGTTTCCCAGAAGGCTCACAGTACTAACTAAGGGCTATTTTTAACAAATTATTTTAGAGAGAAAACAATTATGACATAAATTTCAGTGATAGAACTTTGTAAAAAAAAAATCCGAAACTAAATGAATTGACAATTAGTTTTTAGCCTCTATAGGTATGGTTTGTAAACTTCTGACATTGACAACGGCTTATGGTTGCTTCAGAACAAACAATGAGGTTGACAGCATTCCACATGTGCCAATAGGCTGAGAGCAACATACAGTACTTTCTGAACCAAGCATTACCAGTCTGTTATTTATTTTTCTACAAATTGGAAACAAGGTGACATTCACATAAGAAGCATTTTGGAATCTGAGATACTTACACTCAGCACTTGAGGCAGTGGATCCTGAATCTGGGGTGGTTCCTTCTGGTTCCGCAGTAGTAGGGGTAATAACAGGAGGTGGCAGGCCAGGACAGGTGTAGCTGCTGTCAGCATCAAGCCCATTAGAGGTGAACTGGACAAAGCCGGGCTTATCTGAGCTGATGAGGGACTCGATCCAGGACTGGTAACGGGAAACCCTGGAGTAGACTCCCGGCAGATTGGGCCGAGCACAGCCAAAACCAAAACTCACAACTCCAGACTGGACCCAGATGGAGCCCTGCTGATTCACCATTGGACCTCCTGAGTCACCCTGGGAGTTGGAAGCAAAGAAATAAAGGTCACTGATTTTGGAATGCGACTGATTGTCTGTAAGAACGCAAAAAAAGGTATTCCTACCTGACACGAGTCTTTGCCTCCTGCCAGAACACCAGCACAAATCATGTTGTCTGTGACTGTACCCACTCCATTGAGGCAGTTACACTGTCGATTTCCCAGAACTGGCACCTGCACTTCTTGCAGAGTTTCAGGGAACGGTAATGACACTGAGGGGGCAACACGAAGACAGACAATTCACACATCCACCTGCTGTGTATAAGACACATTGTCCAAACTGTTAGCCAGCAACAAGCAGACTCACCTCCCTCCTGGACTGCGCCCCAGCCAGTGACCCAGCTATCAGTACCGTTGTTGAATGTACTGTCACCCGCTGCCAGACACACAGGCCTGATGTAGTCTGTGAATTGGACTGGTGTGGAAAGTCTGAGCAGAGCAATGTCATTGTCACTGGTGACACTGTCATAATTTGGATGCAATATGATTGTGTCAACACTCTTGGTCACTTCATTGGGGTTCTCGCCTTGAAGGTTCTGACGGCCAAGAGAGACCTGCCAATCGGTGGGACTTGCACTGAATTAAAAATGATAGAAACGCATTGGTTTTAGGACGACGTTGGGCCAAAACGTTGCAAATGTACAGACAGAAAGACATTTGTTTTGACTACCCACCTGAAGAAGCAGTGAGCAGCAGTCATTACCCACTCTTTGTTGATGAGGGAACCACCACAAACATGGCCGCCAAAGATCTGCAGACTAACCTGCCAGGGCCAACTTCCAGGTGGTGCGTCTTCACCTCCAACTATCCTGGTGTTCAGGGGTGTCATGCCACACACTGCAAACAACACACAAAGCATTGAAGATGTATCTTAGGTTTCCCAGAAGGCTCACAGTACTAACTAAGGGCTATTTTTAACAAATTATTTTAGAGAGAAAACAATTATGACATAAATTTCAGTGATAGAACTTTGTAAAAAAAAAATCCGAAACTAAATGAATTGACAATTAGTTTTTAGCCTCTATAGGTATGGTTTGTAAACTTCTGACATTGACAACGGCTTATGGTTGCTTCAGAACAAACAATGAGGTTGACAGCATTCCACATGTGCCAATAGGCTGAGAGCAACGTACAGTACTTTCTGAACCAAGCATTACCAGTCTGTTATTTATTTTTCTACAAATTGGAAACAAGGTGACATTCACATAAGAAGCATTTTGGAATCTGAGATACTTACACTCAGCACTTGAGGCAGTGGATCCTGAATCTGGGGTGGTTCCTTCTGGTTCCGCAGTAGTAGGGGTAATAACAGGAGGTGGCAGGCCAGGACAGGTGTAGCTGCTGTCAGCATCAAGCCCATTAGAGGTGAACTGGACAAAGCTGGGCTTATCTGAGCTGATGAGGGACTCGATCCAGGACTGGTAACGGGAAACCCTGGAGTAGACTCCCGGCAGATTGGGCCGAGCACAGCCAAAACCAAAACTCACAACTCCAGACTGGACCCAGATGGAGCCCTGCTGATTCACCATTGGACCTCCTGAGTCACCCTGGGAGTTGGAAGCAAAGAAATAAAGGTCACTGATTTTGGAATGCGACTGATTGTCTGTAAGAACGCAAAAAAAGGTATTCCTACCTGACACGAGTCTTTGCCTCCTGCCAGAACACCAGCACAAATCATGTTGTCTGTGACTGTACCCACTCCATTGAGGCAGTTACACTGTCGATTTCCCAGAACTGGCACCTGCACTTCTTGCAGAGTTTCAGGGAACGGTAATGACACTGAGGGGGCAACACGAAGACAGACAATTCACACATCCACCTGCTGTGTATAAGACACATTGTCCAAACTGTTAGCCAGCAACAAGCAGACTCACCTCCCTCCTGGACTGCGCCCCAGCCAGTGACCCAGCTATCAGTACCGTTGTTGAATGTACTGTCACCCGCTGCCAGACACACAGGCCTGATGTAGTCTGTGAATTGGACTGGTGTGGAAAGTCTGAGCAGAGCAATGTCATTGTCACTGGTGACACTGTCATAATTTGGATGCAATATGATTGTGTCAACACTCTTGGTCACTTCATTGGGGTTCTCGCCTTGAAGGTTCTGACGGCCAAGAGAGACCTGCCAATCGGTGGGACTTGCACTGAATTAAAAATGATAGAAACGCATTGGTTTTAGGACGACGTTGGGCCAAAACGTTGAAAATGTACAGACAGAAAGACATTTGTTTTGACTACCCACCTGAAGAAGCAGTGAGCAGCAGTCATTACCCACTCTTTGTTGATGAGGGAACCACCACAAACATGGCCGCCAAAGATCTGCAGACTAACCTGCCAGGGCCAACTTCCAGGTGGTGCGTCTTCACCTCCAACTATCCTGGTGTTCAGGGGTGTCATGCCACACACTGCAAACAACACACAAAGCATTGAAGATGTATCTTAGGTTTCCCAGAAGGCTCACAGTACTAACTAAGGGCTATTTTTAACAAATTATTTTAGAGAGAAAACAATTATGACATAAATTTCAGTGATAGAACTTTGTAAAAAAAAAATCCGAAACTAAATGAATTGACAATTAGTTTTTAGCCTCTATAGGTATGGTTTGTAAACTTCTGACATTGACAACGGCTTATGGTTGCTTCAGAACAAACAATGAGGTTGACAGCATTCCACATGTGCCAATAGGCTGAGAGCAACGTACAGTACTTTCTGAACCAAGCATTACCAGTCTGTTATTTATTTTTCTACAAATTGGAAACAAGGTGACATTCACATAAGAAGCATTTTGGAATCTGAGATACTTACACTCAGCACTTGAGGCAGTGGATCCTGAATCTGGGGTGGTTCCTTCTGGTTCCGCAGTAGTAGGGGTAATAACAGGAGGTGGCAGGCCAGGACAGGTGTAGCTGCTGTCAGCATCAAGCCCATTAGAGGTGAACTGGACAAAGCCGGGCTTATCTGAGCTGATGAGGGACTCGATCCAGGACTGGTAACGGGAAACCCTGGAGTAGACTCCCGGCAGATTGGGCCGAGCACAGCCAAAACCAAAACTCACAACTCCAGACTGGACCCAGATGGAGCCCTGCTGATTCACCATTGGACCTCCTGAGTCACCCTGGGAGTTGGAAGCAAAGAAATAAAGGTCACTGATTTTGGAATGCGACTGATTGTCTGTAAGAACGCAAAAAAAGGTATTCCTACCTGACACGAGTCTTTGCCTCCTGCCAGAACACCAGCACAAATCATGTTGTCTGTGACTGTACCCACTCCATTGAGGCAGTTACACTGTCGATTTCCCAGAACTGGCACCTGCACTTCTTGCAGAGTTTCAGGGAACGGTAATGACACTGAGGGGGCAACACGAAGACAGACAATTCACACATCCACCTGCTGTGTATAAGACACATTGTCCAAACTGTTAGCCAGCAACAAGCAGACTCACCTCCCTCCTGGACTGCGCCCCAGCCAGTGACCCAGCTATCAGTACCGTTGTTGAATGTACTGTCACCCGCTGCCAGACACACAGGCCTGATGTAGTCTGTGAATTGGACTGGTGTGGAAAGTCTGAGCAGAGCAATGTCATTGTCACTGGTGACACTGTCATAATTTGGATGCAATATGATTGTGTCAACACTCTTGGTCACTTCATTGGGGTTCTCGCCTTGAAGGTTCTGACGGCCAAGAGAGACCTGCCAATCGGTGGGACTTGCACTGAATTAAAAATGATAGAAACGCATTGGTTTTAGGACGACGTTGGGCCAAAACGTTGCAAATGTACAGACAGAAAGACATTTGTTTTGACTACCCACCTGAAGAAGCAGTGAGCAGCAGTCATTACCCACTCTTTGTTGATGAGGGAACCACCACAAACATGGCCGCCAAAGATCTGCAGACTAACCTGCCAGGGCCAACTTCCAGGTGGTGCGTCTTCACCTCCAACTATCCTGGTGTTCAGGGGTGTCATGCCACATACTGCAAAATATATTAGTTGAAGTAAATATTAGCGGCAACTTCAGTCAAGGTAAGCAACAAACAAACATACACTGAAGGGTTCTTTGTATCTGACTTTACATCAATTTTGGTTTACATTGGGTCAGTTTTTTATTTCCTAGGATAAAAACATCTTGTACATTCTCAGAGTATGGCATGAAAATGTGTGCCATTAATTTTTGTATAAATTAACTATATATGGTTTCTAACTACCTAGATATTTTGTTGATTTGTCTTATTATTCCCCATCTAAAAAATCCATTCACTGTAGATCTCGACATCAAATGAATCACCTTTCCATCATTCTGTGTCAACAAAACAACATTAATACTCATTAATGCCACTTTATTCAGTTACATGTGAGAGTAATAATACATTAGCATTGGGTTTTACAAGTGTTATGTAATTTATAATTTGGTCCAGCTTTGATCACCAAACATCGACATCAAAAAGAAGCAGTGTCTTCATTTGCACTTTGGAGGGAAGGCTGCTCACAATTTTATAACTTTTTGATTGATTTTCTTGTGTCTCTCCAATGGGAAGGACTAAAAGTTAACACTCGAGTAAAGGAATCATGGATGCAATTTAAGAGAATACGGATTACCTTTTTTTTTTAAATTCTCTCTCTCTCTCACACTGCCTCTTCAACTAATGTTTGACTTGTGATTCTTATTTGTAACACACACTCCATGAATATTCACCCATACATTCTTGACACTACTAATATTACAGATTTCAATAAATCTTGTTGATTTTTTAGCTAGTTTGTCCGAAAGTTCCGAAAGATGTTTTGGTTTGGTTGTTCTTGTTGTCAGTCCAAGTCAATCTAAAGTGTGTGTGTGTGTGTGTGTGTGTGTGTGTGTGTGTGTGTGTGTGTGTGTGTGTGTGTGTGTGTGTGGGCTTCCATTTTCATGAAAATTTGATCCAACAAGCCATCGATGTTCGTGCAAGGATCTACTCACCATCAAGCTGAGCATGTGACTCTGGAATTAGAAAACACATTTGGGTTAGTCTTTTTCCTTTTATGTTAGGTGTTTGCTTTACCATGAACTTGGTTCCAAAGATTATCAACAGCAACAGTACCTTGTTTAAAATGATTACCTTGTCCCTGTAATTGTAGGCTATTGTGTTTTTCTTACATTCATATATAGACTTAAATTAATTCAAGCAGTGGGTTGCCATTATGATCATGTATCCTGCTCATGGACAGAGTACTCCCTTAGTGATAGTTGAGCACAATTTTAGCATAGTTTTTTATTTAAGACTTTAATAAGATGGCAACCGAGCTATGATAAGAAAAGAAAGTGTTACTAAATATTACATTAGATAAAAAGATACACAATGAAAAAGGCTAGAAGTATAGCCTTATACTATACCTTAGATATACAGTATGTATTGAAAATTAATATCATTTTAGCCTTCAATATACAATAAAGATTACGATAAAATATTCCAAAATTCTATTTGTGGTAAATCCGTATCTAAACAATAAAAATATACTTGTTTACCACTGAAATCACAGTCTTCATTATAGTAGCCAATTTTGCATTCATTTCTTCAAACAGATTTATGTGACAATGTTGTGTAATATCAAACATCTACATTTAAAATGGACAGCAGTGAGGTAAATTGTGCCTAAGCGCTACTCTCACTGTTTACAAAAAGACAATAGGCAGATGATGTGCTTCACTTAAATCATGACATTCAGCTTTTTTATGATAATTTATACATGGTCCTTGTACGATGGCCATGCAAAAACCATGTATGGTCACTTAACACTGTAGTAAGAAGTATAATGAAATAAGTAATCTTTTCATTACATACTTGCACTTGTGCAAATTATTCTTGTATTTGTCTGGATTTAATCTTTAAATCATTGTATTATCTCCCAGAAGTTTAAATAGCTATGTTACAATAAAATAAACATTAAATTAAAATAAAATATATGAAAGTACGGTGAAATAATGTCTTCAGATTCCTTGATTTGTCATTCAGCCCAAATAATGAGAAAAATGTTAAGTTAAAGTATTTAATATCAGTAAATATACAGTAAAGTATAAAAGTATTCATAATGATAAAAAAATGGTCGTACATTTATTTATCATACACATTTCTGCTTTTACCAGGGTTTGCATATTAACCAAGATGGTCAAGTCAAAGTGTGACTTACCTGCAGGTAAAAGACTTGCAAGAGTAAAGATGCAGACCCACTTCCTCAAAGCCATTGTGTGACTTCACAGTTCTTGGTTCGGACTCTTTATATGCCTGCTTTGACCTGTCACCTGCCATGAGGTGTGTCCTTCCCATTATGCACCCCACATAACATCAACAAAAGTTAATGGGAATTTCCTTGTTGAAAAAGATTACAGCTCTCTGGTTATGTCACGTCATACAAAGCTAAAGAGCCTACATCATTATAGTATCATTTTCTGAACACAAGGTGTGAAGTTGATAGTTTGTTAAACCAACTTTCAAGGGTGGACGAACCAGTCACATTTTCAGACTTTGAGAAACCCAGTGTGTGCAAACAACTCTAGTCGCTCAACCATGGTTGGAACATTTTTGTGTGACGAATGTGACAAAAGCATATTTGGTTTGTTTCTAGAACAATTGTGTATTTCAGCACCTTGGAAACTATTTAAAAAGATAAAAATGTTATTTTAGACCCCAAACGCGTCATAGCTACGTCACTGACGTCTAGCAAACTAGCTATCTTACATTTAATGTGTCAGGATGTACAACTCAGGCTACAGGTGACACTTTTTTATGACTGGGATTTAAAAATATAAACATTTACCATGCCTTAATCAGATTAAGTGGGATAAGTTTGAAGTGTTGTGTCAGTGTCTGAATTAGTCCTGCTTGTTTTCATCTTGGTTGCTGAGCAATAAGAAGATTATTCTGAAGTTACAACATAAGCCACTGGCAGCATTCACGATTATTTAAGTTAACTCTTCTACTTGTCTTTCAGTGCTATTACGAAACAAAAATCTCTACAAAGGTGAGGAACCCACAGGAATGATGAATAGCTCGTGTCGATGTGTTGATGGCGCGGCTCACCCTCAAGTAATAATACTACACAGGTATATGTTCCTGTTGTGGCTGCAACCTTTACACCTTGTCTGTCAATATCTGTGTATTTTCAAACTGCAAATATGCATTTTGACAAAAGGAGAAAAATCTTTTCACATGCAGTTGCATAAGCTTTCAAAACAAAGCAGCACGCTGTTTGCGTGGTTACATTTTGTACACCTACCTTGTTTGGTGAAACTTGGATTACCTTTACGTCCACGGAGTAATTATGTAAGGATATGATGATGACGGCAAACACTTCAGAGTTAAACTTGACTGAAAAAAGAACAATAGACTTAATTTATATATTTTATTTATGACAACCACTCTAATTGTGCTTCTGGCTTTAGTGGCACTATGAGTGTGTTTTATTGTTATTGCTTAATTCCAATTAAACACGAACAAAAGGAAATTCATAGAGTACATACTAGTATACTTCTTTACCAATACTTTAAGCCTGGGTGCTGGTCCGGTTTATTTTTAACACTTTAGATTGTACTTTGGCGTTACATGTCTACCATGCTGATTAAACCATGACTCATCTTGAGGGAGTGATTCTTTTTTTGGGCTAAACTTGAAATTTATGATATAACTCCTTGGATCCAAGATTATTATCCATCACAAATACAAATGTAACAAGAAAATGGAAACTGTTAAAATGGACCAGTTTACTTTCTGTGTTTTCAAAAACAAATGAAGAGCTTTCAGGTGTTCTGCTTTCTAAGCAGAGTGGGCTGATATCAAAATGATGTATCTACATTTTATATACTTTTTTAAAATACTGATTAAAATATTATATTGGATCTCTGTTGAAATGTCTTAACCCTCCACATCCAAGATAAAACCTCTAAGTATCAACACATTATAGGTTATTACCAGCAAAATTGTTCAACCAGTTGTCACAATCAGTCAAGAATATAGGCTATTTTACACATTTCTATAAGACATTTTTAAAAGTATGCCCTGCATCATTTAATTATTCTGAAGGGAATCTTGACTTTTACCAAAGAAGGGGAATTTTGTGAGTGAAGACATCTATTGTGATGTGGATGAGAATGAGTGATCTGACAGATGTCAGGAGATGTAGACAGATTAAACTGTTAATCCCCATACATGTCTACAAGGTTTTTGTTATGCTGTATTGTAAAGACTCTTTCTTGTGTTGCTATGGCAGAGTTTGTCAATAAATAAGTGTACAAACAGTAAAGGCGTCAATGTGAATCTGGTCCTACCTGTGGGAATGTTATTGCCACAGGTAGGTCTAATTTTAAACATACCATATAGACAAAGGTACACTTGTTTGTTTCTTATCATAGTTGTCCTGAAAACTTTAACCAGTGTTTCCTTCAGAAAAATATAAGATAAGATGTCTCTCCATTACAATAAAATAAAGATGCCCGTTCTGAGAGCTACAAATGTTCATTGACAAATATCAACATTTTTTGGTCTTTTTAACTACATGTGTCATGCTGTTGGTATGAATTGTTCCGAAGAATGCACTCACTTGTTTTTGAAAATGTTAGAGGGTGATTTGAAAGAAAAAAATCTGGGAGAATCCAATGTGAAAATATTGCATCTTTTTGTCTATGTGTCTAATGTTGTGTGCTGGGCAGCTTAGGGGATTCGTTCAGCCTCTCTTTAATCTATCCCTGAGGTTGATGAAGGTGCCCGACCCGTGGAAGACCTCCTGCATCATCCTAGCATCAAAGAAAGGAAGTCCCAGCGCTCTCAATGGCTACAGCCGTTTGGCACCCATGTCATAAATCGTGAAGACATTTGACAGTCTGGTTCTTCAGAGCCTGAGGCCTCAGCTAACTGCCGTCCTGGACCCACTGCAGTTTGCATACCAGCTGCGCATTGGTGTGGAGGACGCCATCTTCTTCTTAAACCACAGGGCCCTTTCACTTCTGTACTGTGAGAGTGATTTTCTTTGACTTCTCCAGTGCGTTTAATACATCCAGCCCTGCCGTCTAAGGGATAAGCTGCTGCTGATGATTTTATGGACATTTTATGCATTCTTATTTTCCTGTTACTTGATGCAGTTCTACTCTAGTATTTATGTATTCAATGTTTTTATGTTTGCTTTTTATGTCTTAATCTATGTGTCTATGTTTTCTACATGTTTCTTGAATTCTCAAATTTCCCCTTGGGGACAATAAAGTTGAAGTTGCACCCTGACACTGCAGCCCGGAATATGGACCACGTCTACATATGTCAGAGTGGATGGCTGTGTCCCTGAGGTGGGCAACACTGGCGTATCTCAAGGAGCTGTTCTTCCTATCCTCTTCGCTCTCTACCTCAGACTTCAGATTCATTTCTGGTTCCTGCAACCTCCAAACGAATGCTGACAACTCCTCCATTGTTTGAAGCATTAGCTGTTGAAAAATGTTGTTCAAGCAATTGGACCAAGTGATTTTGTTGTAATTCATTCCTCTCTACGGTCAGGGTGTGTAACCAACTGCTTTTCAACCTGCTGTAGTTAAGCCTCTGCTTATTTCTTTTACTTTGACCCTTTCATCCT
Organism: Labrus mixtus; assembly: GCF_963584025.1. Lineage (NCBI taxonomy): Eukaryota > Metazoa > Chordata > Actinopteri > Labriformes > Labridae > Labrus > Labrus mixtus. The sequence continues at coordinate 12,552,678 of NC_083632.1, forward strand.
GTAAAAATTTAAGTTAATTTATCAGCTGACCTTCTCCAAGTCATGGAGAAAGTAATTAAGTTCAAGTCAGACTTTCAATCATGTCACAGCAGCTCTGCTTCTCCTTTCATTTGATTCTGCTGTTTAAGTGAGTTTAGACCCGACCACTGCCTATGATACAGTGGATCACAGGATCCCTCGATGATGCCTTGTAGCGTCATATGGGCATTAAAGGCACTGCCCTCAAATGGTTTGAATCATACCTCACAGATTGGAGTTTCTTAATCCACCTGGAAAAATATTCTTCGGGCACAGGTTTTCTGTATGATTATTTTTTAGAAGGCTCTTAGACTTTTATTTTAATTGTATTGTTTCTCTTGGTTGTGCGGCACTTTGGTCAAATGGGCTTCTTAAATACACTGGACTTGACTTATACTTCACCTTACACTATACTATATCATATTGTACTATGTTAAATGTTATACGCTTATACTGCGCTTTCCATTCTATGAAAACGGATTCAAAAAATGTTAAAAACGTTATGTAAGGTTTTGAGATCATGACAAAAAAACCAAACTGGAGCTAACTTTGACAAGAATGTCAGTGTGCTTCTGTTTTGACAAGTCTTTGTGTATTATCTTTCAGAGATCCATCTGTCCACACTGCAAGACAAACCGTTTCAGTAACTCTGACAATAACTGCTGAAAACTTTGTACGAGGGTTGTAAGGAAGCCTAATTTTAGCTACACCCATTTTCTAGAAACACCTCTGGTAGAAGCCATGATCTAATATTTGTTTATTAGATGAGCTTACACAGCAGGCATGTAGAGACTCCAAAAATTAAATATCCTATATGTAACTTACATGTATAAATAGTTTTTTAATGCCCATTAATAAGCACACGGTTAACTGATGTGAAAAAGTAGTGTCAGTAGTGTGTTGCCTGTATACAATTTTTACTCGGGTCGAATTTTCCGCGAAAGCTCCAGGAAGTGATGCTATATGCACTTTCTCCACGTCCTCCTCACTCCGCTCCGCTTACAGAGATCAACAGTAATGCCTGCCGAGACTGTCGTTTGTAGGATGGAGAATTAATCTAATATGAAATCTGTTAGTTCAAATAAACGACTGGCCTCTGGCACATCACAGACTCCTTCACAGACTTTCACATGTGTATGTCCACTTACCTCCTCTGTAAACATTGTGCTGGTAAATATCCAGTGTTTCGCGGCCGATGATGAACTGGTGCAGTTCGCCTAATGGCCTGAGGTGTCACTACAAACGCAGTATTTTTGAAAGTTACATAGCTCATTTAAGGTAAAAAAAAAAGTGCTAATTAAAAGGGGTGACTTGTTTTTTTGCTTCTTGTTTTTATTGACTGATGTCTAAACTTTGTTGTTATTATTTTTTCTGTAACAAGTTGGAACATTTGCAAAATGTGTGTCTTGTTAGACTATGTACCGAGCTCTTAGTAATCTCAGATAAAAGTGTTTTAGTCAATGGACAAGCAGACAGTGTGATTGATTAATAATCAGATGCTCTGTTGACTGTCACAGTGGGCTGTGATGTCATAGAGTTTGGTAACTGATGTAATTATTAACCTCGTAAGAGGACATGGCAACATGATATAAAAAAACTACAAGTGATTCATGTTTCACAAGATTACCCCATAGACTGTATAAGACATGTGACTCAGTAAACGGAAATTTAGGTTAATTTTTCATTAACCTATAGTAACAGGCAAGGTGGGTCCTAAGGCAGTGGTTCTCAACTGGTCTAGCTCTAGAAAAATGGTGCAGTTTGGAACTTTAGACAGTTCAAAAGATGTGACAGATCAAAGCGAACAAAGCGTTTTTTTCCCAGGCACACATGCTGACAATTACGCATAACTCTTGATGCATAACTCTCAGTGACACTATGATGCATAACTCTTATCTTTCATAAATTCTAAATGAATGAGTTATGAACAAATGGACAGTGTGTGCCAATAAGGACTTGAACTCTTCAGACCAAATTCAGTTTTTGTATACCAGGCCATAAACATTTTGTTTCTGCGCTCAAAATAGGAACTGCACTTTTTTAGCAATCCTCCATTGGCTTCATTTTTCAACACCAGAGTTTGCCTTTGGATTTGAAAAATTCAAGAGTCTTCATAACTGGGGTGGATTGGAATCCTTTCTTTTACGTTGATAATACAGAGATTAAGACTTTGAGGTGCCCAAAACGAGCCCCAGCGAGTTAAACTGGGCTAGTCACTAATTATCAGCTTACCAACCCTGAACTTGTAAGAATAAGATTATGTGAGTTACAATAGCCCCAAGAGGTACTTTAAAGTTAAAAGCAGGGTTTTCTAAATGTCCACTCCTGCTTTGGGCCAACGTATAGCTCAAAAGACATTTGGCTATGTTTTTGTGAAAAAATAAAAGGTTTTCAGAAAACGTTTTCCTCTATGCCATAAATGCATTGCAAATTCTCAATTTCTGTTTTCTTAAAACACTGACTTGATCTGTGTCCAAATTCCCCATGCCATATGATACACTTGAGCATTTAGCCCCATCTACTGGTAAGACCTGGTATTTGCATGGCCCTGCAATGCTTTTGCTTACTGTAGTAGACTGTAGCTTATTTGTATTCATTTTTTAATCACACACTAACAAGAGGAAGTGTTACAAAGTGTGTAATCAACTCTAAATGCACATTAATAAAATAAAAAAAATTACTGCTTTATCAAACATTATCATAAATCCATCTTGTACCTCTTCAGACGAGCATCCCCAGTCCTACTTTCAATATGCTTTCAATAGAAAAGTATCAAAAGGTGTAAATAATCCAGAGACAGTGTGGGAAAAAAATTTGCTACAAATTTTGCTCAGCGCAGTTGCAGCTCCAGCTCCAGCTCAGCAGAAGGTGTTGAATTTCACGAGTAGCACTTTCTATCCAGCTTTTACTTTCATTCCTTCAATTGCTCCCCTTCGTTTCAGATTGGTGAAGAGCAAGGCAAAGTTGATGATGTATGTTGACACGCAGACCATGCAGAAGTCCCCCAGGACAAAGGTGAGAATAGTTGCAAGATAAAGAGAGCCGGCTACAGAAACCCAGGAGGAGAAGACCAAAAACACTACTGCTTTTTTGGACACAAACATTCCTGCAATAAAAACAGACAAAGAAGTCACTAAAATACATTACATATGCTCTATCTCATTGTCATTTTTTTGTAGGACTATGGAATGTTTAATTTGGCTGAAATATACAACAAGCCGTGGTTCACAAAGATGCTGGATTGCAAACAGGATCTTTTTTTATTTCAAAAATACTCAGCACCTATAATTTGCAGAGGAAAAACACAGACTTACCAAGGCCCATCTGAAGAGTGTAAAATATGATGCCAAGCACACTGTTTGGCTGGTTCAGAAGGCTATCTTTGTCAAAAAAGAACTGGACCAAGCCAAAGCCACGTCCCCATCTGTCAAAAAGAAAAAGGAAAGATCTAGAATTATACATTATTAGAATATTATTATATACAAAAGAAAATGTAAAACGCCTGCATATGGGCTTCAACTCCTGTGAAATATAATAAGGCATACGGGTTATTTTATGGACTGCAATTAACAGGGAATCATGCACAGGATAATGTTAAAATGCTGATGCGTTTGCACAACATTTTAACACGTGGCAGATTAAGGTGCATGAAGGTACCCAAAATGCATCCATGCCTCCTGCATGCAGAAGTCAAAGTAGAGTGTTTGTGGTTCACAATAGGCCTACAGTGGATAAATAAGTTATTTTAAGGTACGTGCTGATGAAGAGTAAAAAAAAAACTTACCTGGAAGCAAAAACTTTGGAGCAGCTCACAGACTCCCCCAGGTCGCACATCGCCCTGTAATCTGGGTCTCTCTCTTTGGACAGCTCGACGTGAAGCGCATAAACAGACAAACACAATCCGAAAACGCAGAGAAATGTGCGCGCCTTTCTCTCCCATTTCGGCAAAGCCATGCTTGTGTTTTAAAGAAACGTTTAGATGAATGTAGCCTAAATGTCTCCAGGGGGGGGCAAAAAGATTAGACAGGTTAGATTTCCTGCTAGACTTCGGTTTCCGTTCAAACTTCACCACGGAGGTCCTCTGGTCAATGCGACGTGTTAAAAGTCCGATTCTCTCTTCTGGTTGGTCCGCTGGATTTGGTTCTTGCCGTTCATAGGACAGCTGTACAGATGTTGGAGTAGCAGGAGGCGCGGTTATTGTGTATTTAATGTGGACTTCAGTCTGTTTGGTCTTCAGGGGGGAATGTTAAAAACTGCTCATGCAGTAGCCGACTACCACTTCAGCTTTCTATGAAACAGTGTAAATTTGCACACATTTGCATTCACATTATTCAGTATGGAAGAAGTACTTGGGAACAATTAAGTGAAGTAAAAGCAGCAAAATGTTAAAGGGCCATTTCAATAGAGAGCTGTATTCATATTTCGTTTCAATTACAAGTACAGAGGCTTTGACAGCAAAATAAAATAAAATAACTGACTAAAAATTGCTGGATTATTTTGAACAGACAGCAGCTCGGGGCCCCAATCTCCTGTGTGTGCGCAAGATCCATAAAAACTTCAGGTTTATTGCTTATTAAATAAGACAATTAGATTTTATCTTTTTTTTTTTTTTTTACTTTTTGTTTTACATTTGTATTTACTTTATTTCCATTATACATAAAAAGAGCTGAACGCGCAGGTAACTGTGTCCTAATGTGGCTCCTCCTAAATAATTTGATTCTGGAAAACGTCGTCAACGCCACCAAAAAAAAAAACAACACAGAGAACCTACTGTGTGTCGTAAAGTCCCACCTACCCGTACGTTCCTTGCTCCTATTGGATGGTCTGCCGGACGCCCCTTTGTGTCATTGGTCCGCCAGATGGCACTCAAACCCAACACGGAACTGCACGAGGAAGCGGCAGACAAAAACAAGAGATAGCGGTGCTTCTATGGGATAAAAAACATATATACGGATGCTGTGCCTGGCTCAAAAGGTGACAATTTGAAGCGTTATTCTGATACGAGTCTCACTGTGGCCCCGTTTGATTATTTTAACCAAGAAAGTCAGAGTTTAATGATTAACATTTCTAGAAAGCCTGCGCTGCAGGTAACTAGCATACGCCCCTGCGTCAGAAAGTGGGTAAGGCTGTCTAAAAGAAGTCATTAATTTAATCTAACCATTCTGTAGGACCAAAATAATGAGGCGTTAAATTCAGCTCATCTTTGTCTTTTTTCGTTTTAAAGCTAGCTATGATCTAGAGAGGTGTTAGAGTTATCTTTTAATTACTGGCAGGCCTATTGTAACGTTTTGGTGGCGTGTTGATCGCGCCTCGTTTGTATTAATTTAATATCAACATTTATTCTTTTATATCTCTTGCAAGTCAATATCGTTACTAAAAAACGAGTGCACTGTGTTTTGTCAATTCTGACCGAACCTTTAATAAGTATCCTGAAGTAGCTCTGGTTTCTATGGAGTTACTAGAAGCTAACAGAAAGTTGTGATTAAAACAAACAGGAGTATTACCTGTTCTTATTAATACACCTGTTCTTATTTATTTAGTTCATTTTTACTTCTCAAAGTGACTGGTTATTAACTAAGGAGATTCATTTAAGTGTTAATAACTAACCAATGAATCAATGATTTGTTGCGTCTCTATTGTATTTTTAATGTGACTCCAGCTCTTATACATAGCTTACAATGTAATTCCTAGAACTGCAATTAAGAACCTGTAAAATTAAGGCATCAAATAAAACTCACTCTCATTTTCTCTTCGCAGGAAAATGTCAGCTAAGGAGGGTGGAGATGGTAAAAATGGTCCAACTGTGGCCATGTCGCCTGAAAGAATGACCACTGACAAAGGCAGAGAAAACCAGAACCAGCATGGAGTCGAGGCGACAGGAGGCACAGCAGACACCAGCACAGCAGCGAAAAACTTGGCGCTGCTTAAAGCACACTCTCTGGATGTGAAGTTTGATGTCGGAGAGGAGTATGATGTTATAGAAACCATTGGCACCGGGGCCTATGGTGTTGTTTCATCAGCCAGGAGAAGGGACAATGGTGAGGCTGATTTGATAAGGATATAACACGTGACTAGATGCTGAATAGAGACATTCCTGTACTATTATTATTGCCCTTTAAACTCATTTTTACACCCACTTTCTGTGATTTTCATTTGGGCATATTTCACAGGCCAGCAGGTGGCGATAAAGAAGATCTCCAATGCATTTGAAGTGGTGACAAATGCCAAACGCACATTGAGAGAGCTGAAGATTCTCAAGCACTTCAAACATGACAACATTATTGCCATCAAAGACATCCTGCAGCCGAATCTCCCTCACTCTGCTTTCAAGTCTGTGTAAGTACTTTAACTTTTCTGTATTACTCAAGCGGCGATTGCTCTTGTTCAAATATCTGCACATGCAAGAAAAATATGTACAACTCTATAGCTGGAAACATTTGAAAGCTTCCCAAAAATAGATCTTTGAGTCCATCAGGTTACTTTAGGCATTTCACCAGTGTACCTATCAGATTAGGTACACATTTATCCTGCATATTTTTGAACTTGTAAAATTTTTCATCCATCAGAAGCATTTAGTAGGACTAGTTATAGTGTTGACCAGAAAAATAGTTTGGTAATGAAAAACATCACAATTCTAGGTAAATAGAGGTTTAAATTATTAGCTTATGTTTAACACTATAGTCGACTTTTGTAACCAACAGACATGTTTCGGTCAGATTGATATATTTGTTATGATATATACTAAAGGAAAATTTAAGACATGCATTTTTACAATGGCAAACTTCATCTACCATTAGAGAGATCAAGATGTTTTCTGTCTGTGTAATGATCGTTTGAGTGATGTACTTTGGAGCTTAATAGATGTCAGATAAATCTCACTGTTCCCCCATCCTGTGTGTGAAGGTACGTGGTGCTTGACCTCATGGAGAGCGACTTACACCAGATCATTCACTCTGCCCAGACACTCACCTCAGAGCACACCCGCTACTTCCTGTACCAGCTCCTCCGTGGCCTTAAGTATGTGCACTCTGCCAACGTCATCCACCGTGACCTCAAACCCTCCAATCTGTTGGTGAACGAGAACTGTGAGCTAAAAATTGGCGACTTTGGAATGGCGAGGGGTTTAAGTTCACACCCTGAGGAATCTCATTCCTTCATGACTGAATATGTGGCGACTCGGTGGTACCGCGCTCCTGAGCTCCTCCTGTCTCTGAATCATTATAGTTTAGCAATCGACTTGTGGTCCGTTGGATGCATCTTTGCTGAAATGTTGGGCCGTAAGCAGCTTTTTCCTGGGAAGCACTACGTCCACCAGCTTCAACTAATTTTGTCCGTGTTGGGCACCCCTCCCGATGGTTTGATTGGCACTATTCGGGCTGACCGAGTACGCTCCTATGTCCAGAGTCTTCCATCACGGACTGCTGTGCCTTTGGCTAAACTGTACCCACAGGCTGAACCAGAGGCGCTGGACTTGCTGGCGGCCATGTTGCGCTTTGACCCTCGTGAGCGAATCAGCGTAACTCAAGCGCTGGAGCATCCGTACCTGGCCAAGTACCATGACCCAGATGATGAGCCAATTTGCGTGCCAGCGTTTGACTTTGAATTTGACAAGCTCCAGATGAACAAGGAGCAAATTAAAGAGGCAATTCTGATGGAGATCCAGGACTTTCATCAAAATAAACAGAGCTGTCGCCAAAGACTGCAGTTCAGGCCCTTGGCGAGGGCAAACGTCAGCACTGCGGCACAAAGCAGAAACCAGCGTGATGCTCAGCCCTCGACGGTTAACATGAGCAAATCAACACTGGTTCCAATGGCACAACACCCGCAAGCAGCACAGATACAGCAGCACATAAGAGAAGTGAAATCTCAACAGCAACAAGATCAAACACCAGCAGAAGAGAACCACACTTTTACAAATCAGATGCAAACTTTTACTGAGACAGAAGTCGCCCCGCCTCATGTGACCCATATTCTGCCTCCTCTTTCAAAAAGTGAAACTGGCCCGGTAGATGTGGACATGCCAAGTGCCAACTCAGACAGCGGTCAGCCAGAGACTATCGACCTAACAACACCAGTGTCTAGTCAGGACACTCCACCAGAAACAATGAGAGACAGTGAGGTTACAGAGCAGCTAACCAGCAGCAGTCAGGCTCCTCTGACTCAGCCCACCCAGAGCCAGTCCATGACCCAGGCGCCCACCTCCATTCCTGCAACGCCAGCACCCACAATGACACCTTTACCCACCACTGTGCCCTCACTTTCTCTTTCAGTGGCACAGGCCCAGTCACTGTCTCAGTCCCTCTCACAGTCTCTGTCCAAGACTACCAGGCCTCCTCCAGGGGCAGGAGAGGGAGCCAGGAAAGAAGGAGCAATTTCAGAGGATACTAAAGCTGCACTTAAAGCGGCTTTACTGAAATCAGCTCTGAGAAATAAGGCCAGGGGTGGTGAGTCTATCGAGTTATCTTCTAATATAATTGAATGTCATTATTCAAAAACCTTTATCTAAATTTGATCTCCTCCTTGCAGACGGCGTTACCTCAGCTCTGGGCATTGACTCCGGGGCAGGGGGAGGCGTATCATCCTCCCTGTCGTCTGCTTCTGACTTGCGTCGGCCTGTCACAGCCCAGGAGCGTCAACGAGAAAGAGAGGAGAAACGAAGGAAGAGGCAGGAACGAGCAAGAGAACGGGAGAGAAAAATGAAGGAAAAGGAGAAAAGAGAAGGAAAACAGGGGGACTCGCTCTGCGGGGTCCTCCTGAGCGACTATGACAAAAGTCTTCTGCAGCGTTGGACTCAGATGAGGGACAGACGCAATGATAAACCGCAGATTCCTAATAATGATGGAGCAAAGAATAATGAGTGTAATGTGAGCTCCCACAGGGGCGTTGATGTTGGTGATAACACTCAAGCAGCACTGGACAATAAAACAGAAAAAGAGGCAAGGAAAATTCAGCCTCATGAACAGTTAATCTCTCAGATTAAACCAAACCAGCCGGCTTTGTTTCAGCCTCCCAGCAACCAGCAGCCTTCAATACTTTTTCCAATGAGCCAGAGGAAGCCCCAAGCCGATATAGTTGTTTCTGTTAGCGGTGGGCTGGATATAATGACTGTCACTGGTGGCTTTGTTAAGAACAACACACTCAAACCTCACAGCGAGCGTAACGGACAAAGTGGTTTCAACTGTTTGGGGAATTGGAGCGGCCCGCCACAGCAACAACAACCAAACAGAAAACCGCAGCCTCAAACGTCAAGCTTTCTTCAGCCACAGCTCCAACCTCAATCTGACCCTCAACCTCCACCTCAGCTGCTTCCTCTGGAGAGTTTTTTGACCAAAGCTCCAACCGGAGAGAAAAACGGAAAGGAGGATATCAGATGCCATAATAACCTCAACTCCCACCATAACCCCTCGACTGCAAGTGCCGGTCAGCTGGAGAAGCTGTGTCCTCCTGTAGGAGAGAAACCTGGGCCGCAGACCACAAACTCTCTCTGTGGTGCTTTAGGTGTCCCCTCACAGCCCCATCCCAGCCTCGGATTCACTGATACTGGACAGCAGGGACCCTCCATGGCCCCAGATATTCACACAGTGACACTGCAGCTCTCCAAGTCCCAGGTGTGGTTCAGGGTTTTTTTCTGCTGCTTTGCGCCTTCCTTGTAGAAAGTTTTTTATTGATTTCTTACTTCATTACTCAAGAGAAACTATATTTATTGACATAGCACCGGTGTTGTAATGTAACTTCACAATCTGATGCCTGTACTTAGTCGATCTTAAGGGTACAAAGTTCAGTGGACCCAATGTTTTCCCTTGTCTCCTGTCAGGTAGAGGATGTTCTCCCCCCAGTGTTCTCGGTCACCCCTAAAGGCAGTGGGGCTGGCTATGGTGTGGGCTTTGACCTGGACGACCTTCTCAACCAGTCACTCACAGAGCTGCACCACTGCGACCGGGACAGGTACAGTCTGATACAGTGAGGGCAAATTTTTTTTTAATACTGCTGAACAAACGCACAAGTCCAGCTGAAGCTAATTCTACATCAGAGTTTAAGGGGTATGAAATACTTGAATACTTTTCAATAACAGTTGTTTCAATATGAGTCAGCAGATGAGCAGAATCAGAAGCTTTAAAAAAATATTTTTAACCAAAAGCTGCTGCAAGGGCAAGAGCGGTACACAAATACAAATGTTGCCACGCATTTGTGCAATTTGGAAAGGAAAAACAAGAGAATTCACAAATATCAGGTGACTAGGACTACTTTTGTTGCTATGGTATAGAAAGAGATATTGATTTTGTTTAATTCTTACTAGTTTCATATCAAACTTTAAAAACCCTGAAGCAACAATGTCAATAAAGAAGTAGTTCTTAAGTACTTTATTCAAATCAATGTTTATTAATAAACCACCAAAAGCAAAGACCACTGTCTCTTAAAGTGAAGTGCATGTCAAGGCCCATCCCAGTTCTGTTTTGCACTTTATGATTTAATTTGAGTGTGTCAGTTGAACACCAGGCCGATTGGCTGTCAAACCGGGTGAGTAGCGGTTAAATTGTACATGTTGGTACTCGTCTTCCACTGAAGGTGCGCTTAAAGACACGTTCCCTTTTCAGCAGATGAATGTAAAAAAACAGACTTCTACTCTAAAACCCTGAACATTCATGATTCTGCACAGTGAAGGTCAAACAGTCACTGAAAGTAAATACATGAGTAAGGGGAATCCTGAGTGAGCTGCATGTCTCTCTTCATAGAGACATGAAGTTTTGGGACTCTTCTGTTCTAGGTTTTTGTCTAAATGCTTCCTGTATTTGCCTCCTTTTCCTTCAGTTTCGACTCGGCGCCCCTGTCAGCCTCCCTCTTATCTGATTGGAACGAGGTTCACCGCATGACTCCAGCTGATCTGGAATCACTGCAGCAGGAATTGCAGCTCGGTTCTCCCATGATCCTCTCTGATACAATTCCCCATGACGCCTGACTTAAAAGACATTGCCTCTGATTTTTGTACAAGTTACTTTCTTTCTAGCATGACATTTCTGATTGCAGACTTATCAAATTAATTTAAATGCTATTTTTAAAGGCATCACTAAGCACTGTTTTTTTTTTTTACCATGATGACATGATGTGCTTTTTTTGTAATAAAGAAATCTGAGTCCTAACTGATTTTGTCTTTGGATAGTCAACAAAACGTCAAATGTGTTTAATTAGGCCGAGATTGAAGTTGGCCTTGTGCAGGTTAGGCCATTTAGAAATGACCTTAATGCCTCAAAATAAAATATGAAGGATGAAAGAATATGTGTTTCCGAAATAATGCATGCTGAAATCACCTAAAAAAATACATTTGATATTTCCCAAGCAAGTGGCAGTATTAGAGGAGGAAATCAAAAGTTTAGAAAGAGAACAACTGAAGCTTTGAGAGAGATCAAGTGATACTTGTTGATCCATTTTTCAAAGCTCTGAGTACTGACCTGATTCAACGAATCAAATTAACAATTTATTTCAAATAAGAACACATCATTTATTCAGCTCATAATTCTGATTTAAAATACAAACCTATCAAAGTTACTCTGAATCAAAGATCATAATACATCGTTATAGGTCTAAAATTAAAGGTTATATTACTGTTTATGTTCATTATGACTCCATGTGCATGTCAGGTATAGTTTTATGAGTTTGACTATTCAAGAAATCTTTTGACTTAAGGCAAACATAATTAATCTGTTCCTTCATTTGGCCTGGTGCGTGATCTACCTCCCAGATCTCCGGCGTTTACGCCGTCTCATCTCTGAAGCTGAATCAGCAGAGTGGACAGACAGCTGATGAACACAGCAGCACTCCCGCACCAGTTCTGATCCGCTCGGCCGTACAGCGTGATCTCTGGTATCGTGTTGCTAATGAAGCTGGAGTAGCTGGTCACTCTGGCATACACACCGGGCTGGTTTGCGTGAGCACAGCCCAGTCCAAAGCTCACCACCCCGGCCTGCACCCAGGTCCCGTTCACCATCTGGCAGACAAGCGGCCCTCCTGAATCCCCCTTAGAAGATGACACACAGACTTATTAAGTTTTCTCCACTGAGAGGTATTAAATAGCCTTAAATGCAAGTAACAATCCAAGTTAGTTCCAATTGTTTTTGTGATTGGAAAAAAAAAATGCAGCACAACCAGATGATCCAACAGTACCTGGCAGGAGTCCTTGCCGCCCTTCTGGAATCCAGCACAGATCATGTCATGCGCGATGTCCACCGGCTCTGTCGGATGCATCTGGTACATCTCCTGACATGAACTCTGAGAGATGATCGGCACCTTCACCTCCTGCAGAGTTCCAAGTCCACCCAGAGGGACTATCATAAAGAATGGAAAAACCAAAGGTTTATAATTTCTGCAGTTGATCAGGTGGACATTAAACCTTTATGGCTACAGCTCAAAGGGCAAGTTTACTTCTAGTACTTTAGTATAAATCTTCAGTCACAAACATTTAGACAGTGTTTTAATCAATTAGCTGTAAAACTTTTTTAGGATCTGATGAGATAAAGCCACACTGATGCACAACTCATAACCATGAAAATGATGATGTGATACCATGACCTCAATTGGGCTAAAGCTAATTTTTGAGTCAGTCACTGTGGTTACTGTAGTGCCCTAAAAATGAATATAAGTCTATGTAATGTCCCCAAAATACTGCATTTAATCTTACATACGCATAACATGCCAGATGAAGAATCAAAAGTTGTCCAGATGTACTAGGAGCTATGTTGCACTGATGAAGAAGGGACAGGGTCTTTTTTTTTGGCCAAATTTCAAAGGAGTAGTTTTAAAGATTGTCATGGTGAAACTAAGTTACCGTAATATTTTCGCTTAATCTCGTGTTCCCATCGCTTCCACCTAGTTTTAGGTGTATTTCGGTAATTTGCTATTCTGTAGTACATGACACATTGATGTGCTAATAAAAAGAAATAGGAATATCTGCTTGCAAGTTTGCACCTTAATAAATTGCCATAGGTGATTTTTGTGCTCTAGTATTTCTCATGGATTCTGCCTGTGTGAAGGAGTTCATTGACTTATATTTTGAATGCCTTCCTTCTCTGAAAGCACAGACCTTCACCCCTGGAGGTGAGTTTCCTAAAAATACAAAAATATAATTTGATACAAGCCAGTCATGATGATTCTATATATGTCTCTCTTGTATAGGGCTGGCTTCTACAACCCATCTGTTCTGTAAATGACACCTACAGGGAAGAGAGGGCAAATCATTCAAAATTTACGATTGCCTATTGTCCACCTGTATTCAAATTTCTTGGTGATAAACAAGGGTTTATTTGCAAGCCAAGAGTCCATGAAAAGTAGAAGGCCCTTTTTCAGAGATGTGTGAAACATGTAAACAGGATGTGAAGAATCAGGGAGCTTTACCATCATCCCGGATGTTCCCCCAGCCGGTGACGGTGCACTCAACGCCACCTGGGAACAGGGTGCCAGATGCAGGTAAGCACACAGGCTGGACATGATCTGACCAGGTGACAGGGGTGGACAGCTCAACCAGCGCCAAATCCTTCCCGCCGTGAGGCTCGACGTAACCGTATGGAATCACCACCTGTCTCACACGATGGGACGACTCGTGAGCGTTGTAGCCGTTCAGCTGGTACCGGCCGCTATAGATGATGTACGAGCTCAAATCTGATGGACTGAAAGAAGACGACGGGACACAGAGTGAAACCGGATGTGCTGGAAACGTGAAACCTCTATCTTTTATAATATTAAATAACAATGAGTAAGGTAATTTACCTGCTTTTTGTGAAGTGTCTCGAGATAACACTTGTTATGAATTGGCACTATACAAATAAAGATTGATTGATATTTTACAGTGACAAAGGGTATCAAGCAGTTGCTCCTTTAAAAAGTCACCATTTATAGTCATTCAAAGAGAAATTATTCAGAAAACTAGAATAACTGCCTCACACTCTCATGTCTCTGTCGAACAGTTAAGGTGAAGTTTGCTTCCATCAGTAGTTCCCACAGAATGATAGTATTGTGTTTGAAAGAATACTTTACCCTTTAAACAACACAACAGTATAAACAGGCCTACATTTAAAGAAAGAGGTCACATCACAAGACAAACAAAAAGGTATGCAAGTGTGGATAAAGGGTAAAGTGACTTCCTTTGGTTGGATCAAATAATAAAACTAAGCCAGAGGTAATAAAATGACTTCCAGGTGTTTTCTTAGATATCTCATTAAGATTGATTCTTGACTATTCAAGTCTAACCACTTCCTCGTTGAGGCTAACTGGACTATTTTCACAGATGAGAAGATATCCAGTCCATGTGCTCCTGTTGCCATCACAACAGTGGAACAGACTGTTGTCAGGAGGAAGTTGACTTCTGGCCCTTTGTGTGAAAAACATCATCACTTCTTCATTTTATTGTGGAAACATTTATTGACTCATTGTTTAATAATTTGAGAAAATAATGAATTTAGGATGTTTGTTTTGTTTTTTTAAAGAGATCGTAACGACCCTGAGTGTTGACAACATAAACCTTGTGCACTCATCCTGCAGTCGGAGTGAGTGTGAGTCCCAAATATCAGAATGTTTGTACAAGGCATTCTCAGGATATCACACCTGTACGTGTACACAAGAATGGGGTAAGCGGTCAGAAAAATGAAAAGCCTTTCTCCAGCCTTTTAGAGGTATACAGGTAACCAAAATGTATCAACAGGGCCCTGAGTCACTGGCTAGTCGCTCCTCCATATATATTTATTCGACAGAGACCCTTTCCACTAGAGCTGCTTTAGGTCAAAACTCATTCTCACGATTATTTTTGATTGATATTAAGATCACAATTAGTGAACATGATTAGTCATTGCTCTGATATTGATGAAGATCATATTGAAGATGTTGAAAAGGATATTCATGGAGATTTTATTTGCACTGTCACACATTTAACGATAAAGGTAAGTTTACTAAATTGGCACGGATGAACAATTCTCCTTGGGGGGGAAAAAAAAAACACCTTTCCTAAAGAGGCTTTTGTAAGTTGCTGAGGCCGTGGGTTAAAAGTAAAATGTGAGTGACAGAACAAGTAAATACTTCCCAAGCTTTTTTTTTTTACCATCCTTATGCACCAAAGTGTTAAATAATCTTGGCTTCAGCAACATCAGATGTAGGCTATCATTACAAGCAACCATATTTTAAACCACGAGCTCACATTGTGCTCTCATTCATAATTCACTTAAATGTTTTATCGTCTTGTACTTGTGGACCAGGAGTCTTTGATAACTGAATTGAATTGAGAAGAGTTGTCTTACTTGGGGAAACAGTGGGCTGCAGACAGGACCCAGTTCCTTGTGATGATGGAGCCACCGCAGATGTGACGACTAGTGCCTGACTGGAGGCCGAGGAGAGAGGAAGAGTGAGTCACCTCAGCATCACAGCCAAAGCCCGCTCTCAGCAGGTCAGTCTGATAAACAAGACCTAGACTAACCCTAGCATTTCACTAGGCCTACCAAAAAGGTAAAACTGATACCCTACTGTAGAAGAAGACGGCTGCAAGGACCGTTATTACCTGTATCGTCACATCCACCTGCCACGGCCAAGCCCCCTCGGTGGCGGCTATCCCTCCAACTATCCTGTTCTCCAACACCGGAGGTCGGCCACATTGTTGGGCGTAGGTCACTACTACACCTAAATGTTAACACACATGACATTTCTAATTCACGTTGACCGAGAGGATAAACTGTTAACATGACGACACAAACTTAAAATGTACTTAGTAAGCTAAATGTAGCCGATTTCTTTTGTAAAGGTGGACAAAGAAACAATAGAGATGGCGGTGGTATTCGGGGGGGGGGGGGGGGGGGGTTGAGATTTGATACTCACCTGTTAGGCACCAAAAAAAAGCAGGAAACAGGACTTTTGGTAACATTTCAGTAACTAGCTGGCGGCACTAGAATTATTTCAAAGACTTCTGAACCAGAATAAAAAAAAAATACTATCTGAAAACTTTTATACGACGAAAAAAAGGTTTTTAAAAAATCGTTAAATTTACCCCCCCCTCTTCTTCTGGTATGTTGTGGCCGAAACTCAAGCAATACATTAAGAATAGCCTTGACTATTGGTGGGGGTGGGAAATAAATTACAGCCTTTGATAAAATCCGCGTGTGAATAATTTCACCGTCGACTTAATCCGCTATCGCATCCAGTTCCGACCAAATTAGGTTCCAGGTAAATTCCAGGTAAATGCCTCAGTCGGGAACAGCCGAACAGTGTTTTGCAAATCAGCAAATCAAGACACTAACCCCGCCCTCCTCGTCCACACGAGCCAATGAAATTAAAGGCATGTAACTGCGGACTAATCAGGATCATCCGGACACAGGTAAACTGTGCTTTCTGCCTTTTTTAACCCATGAAAAAAAAAAACGACAGTTTTCTCCACTCTGTCCAGTGTCCAAGCAAAACATGATTCTGAATTTACGAAACGCCTTTGCAATCCCATTTGTGTTATCTTACTTTACACAAAAGTTTTCACAGGTCTTATAGACCAGAATTGGTAAATTGCAATGCAGTTGTCCCGCTATAAATAATGTTGCATGCACTGTAAAGCATTGGAGCATTAGGAGGAATATCGAGTTACTGCGGTGGAATTTTTGTAGGCTACCTATTTAGATTTAGGTAAATGTACAGTAACAGACATCATTTTGTTCATTCACTGTTCTCTGATGTCAGTCAGATCTGATAGAGTTGTGACTAGAAAGCAAGGACAGCTTAAGTGTCAAGGGTCTTCCACTTTATCTGCAATGTTGTGTCTGCTCCAAATTGTCCTAGCCATCACAGACTAGTTTATGTGGGTCAATATGACCCGGACATTAATAATAACTTCAGGATATATTGAAAGCCTTAGGGAGAGTGCTTCAGAATTAATTCATTATCAAGTTAATTCATTATCATGGGAACACCAGCCTTGCTATCCTTAGATCACAAGATATACAAGTCTACAACCCTGAAAACAACTGAAATTGACTCCTTAG
Organism: Labrus mixtus; assembly: GCF_963584025.1. Lineage (NCBI taxonomy): Eukaryota > Metazoa > Chordata > Actinopteri > Labriformes > Labridae > Labrus > Labrus mixtus. The sequence continues at coordinate 12,569,693 of NC_083632.1, forward strand.
GGGAAAACGTTTGAATAAAATGGATTGGATGTATAAAAAGAAAAAAGTTATTTTTCTTTTGTCACAGCTCTAATCGGCCTTTCATAATTTTGAATAACTACGTATTTGTTTGGACAAGGTGTGCGGCATGTTCCTTGAAGAAAATAAACCAGCTTAACAGGTTTCAATTGGAGTGGAAGCAGCTGGGTTTGGGCACGCACGAGATACACATTAACACACATTACGCTGATAAAGACACATTAACACTGATTTGAAGACATGAAGGTTCAGGCTAGGTCAAAGGCCAAACTCTGTGCCAAATTGGCCTTTTTGATTCAGTTGTTTCTTAACTATATGAGTACATGTGTTTTTGGCTGTGTTGTGCCCGTTACACATCAGATTGGATTGTTATTTTTATAGTGTACCACACATCAGGACAGAGGTTATCCAATATTTCTCTTACATGACACCAAATGTTTATTCCTTCTGTCTATAAAGCTGTCTCTCTTTTTCCTTCACTGTTTTCCTCTCTTCCCTCTCGCTCTCCCTCCCTCCCTCCCTCCCTGCTTCCCTGCCCCAGGCCGTGTGTCTAGTTTCACAGAGCAATTGAAGGTGACAGGGACAGAGAGAGAGGGAGAGGGAGGGAGGGACAGAGGGAGGACACATCACAGTATTGCCCGAGGCTACACAACAGTAGAGGAAGAGCGAGAGATGGAGAGACAAAGAGAAAAAGGAGGAGAGACTCACGAAAGTACTCATAGGGAATTCCAAAAGCAGGTAAAGAATAAATAAAGTTAGGCACATAAAGTTTGAATAAATGAGTGTGTATGTGTGTGAATTGAATGTGTTTGTTTAGCTGATAATAACTTTTTTTAATCACTTGCTGTGTGTTTTTGTGTGCGAGCCCCTTCCACTCTGCTTCATAATATATGAACGCATTATAGGAGCCAGTCAGTAAGAGCAATTATAATGCACTCCAGTTTGTTTATATTTTAACGACTTGATGAATATTTGTCATGGCACGGTTACCATGGTGACTGCCTCCACCGCCGCCGCCTCCCCCCTTCCCCATCCCCCCTCCAGCGCTGAAAAAGCGAGGGATGGCGAGCGAGAGGGAGAGAGAGAGAGAGAGGTGACAGGAATGAACTAACAAGATGCACTAAAAAAAATGTATGTCCTGGAGCTACATGAATCTTTGCAGTGAAGCACGCGCCGTCTCTCTCTCTCTCTCTCTCTCTCTCTCTCTCTCACACACACACACACACACACCCTCACAACCACATTATTGCACTCAGCAGCACATAGGGTTCACATAGGTTAAGCCACATTCCAACAACTTGAACACAATAAGACACAACTAAAATGTCTGAATAAAGGAAAAACAGAAGTGAAAACCAGCTAAAAGAAAAAAGGAGGAGGGGGTGGGATGGATAGTGTGTGTGTGTGTGTGTGTGTGTGTGTGTGTGTGTGTGTACTAATACCATTATTTCAGGTTGAGTTTTACATTTCTCTCACTAACTTTAAACTAAACAACTTAACAATATTTATTTTTCCAATTTTCCAAATACACTTTTAAAGAAGTGCAATGGTGAGTCAGTTGTATGTACAGTATATTTAGGGCTTAATGTCATAATGTTTCTTCTACACTACATTGAAGAGGCCAGAAATGTACCTTTTTCCTTTATAACTTTAATTTTGAAGACATAGTTCATTGTTTGCTGCTTTGCATGTAAATCATTTGGAGTATGAAGTAGCATTGTAAATTGAAGTAACATTATTTGAACATAATCACAAGAAGCTGACAAAACTGTCTCCATGTGTTAAATAAACGCACGTCCTCGTCATCTCTTTTGCACATTGTCTCTAGTTTTTCCGCCCTTCATTGGCAAAATCTTGAACATTTCTGTCCATACCTAACACCTTTTTTCATACAACAATTAGATTTATAGAACAGTTTTAATTGAAATAATTGTATATTTATGCCATTTATTTTATTCCTATATTTCTTTTTATTATTTTCTGTGTTTAATGTTAGGAACCAAAATTATCCTGGCAGATTCCTTGTCGATCAAAACCTACTTTGTTTAATTTGTGATATGATTTCACTGTATGAATTTCCCCAACATTAGATCACGTACCTTAAAGGAGCTTCACCTGCAGCTATGCATGTGAAAATGTTGACTGAAGATCTGTGCAGCAGTAATGGTAATGATATTCGGTCAGTTTGCACAAGTAGCACTCATTTTCATGAAAAGCACTAATAGCAATAATTTTGATACTTTAAATCATGCTTTCTTCCTTTTTACTTTTGTAAAATGCAGAAATGTATTTTAGTTGTGTGGTGTTGTTTCTTAAACTTCAGCATCTGAACGCTTCTTCCACTGCTGTTCTTCTTCCTTTTTACCTTTGAACTTGTCAAGTCCTTTCCTTTCTCCAAGGCACGTCTCGGAGTAAAGTAACGGAGAAAGAGGAGGGAGGAGGGTGGGGGGGGGGGGGTGGAGGGTGGGGGTGGCAATGGGGTTAGCGGAGGAAGAATAGCAGAGTATGAAAGAGAGAGGGAGCGACAGAGAGAAAGGGAGCGCAAAGTCTTGTCAACCGGAAATAAAACAAGCTGGCACCCTCCCCATCCCCAAGCCCCTACACCCACCCCAAAGTCACATACTTCCTCTTCACTCCCTCTATCTCTCTCCTCCGCCTTCCTGCCTCCATCTTCCATCTCTCTCTTCTCCTCTCTTCCTCCTCTGCAAAGAGATATATTTAAACCCGTGGTTCTGCTCTGCTCTGGCTCTTTGACTCGACCATACATACCGTCATACCTGCGTCATTACTTTCGCCTCACTGCAAACCTCATGTGCCTATCGCACAGGCGTAGGGGCTCCAGGGCCAGACAATGCCTTGTTTTATTTGTCCTGAAGCTTTAAGGCATGTGTGTGTTATAGGTGGAGAACAATACCTCTGGAGTCAGGGAACAATACCAAGGTGATCTTGGAAAGGCTGCTACTCAAACTCTGTGCCCTGTGACAAACTCTTCTACAGAATCTTCACTGAAGGCCTACAATGTGCTGCTAGGAATAAATCACTCACTCCATTTGGCCTCAATATTAAATTAAATGATGTAAGCGTTATGTAGACATGGAACAATTATTTGAATAATTAATTACAAGATCAACATATAATAACCCTTAAATACTCTATACTCTATACTATTTGATTCATTCTTTAAACTTTCAAAATTCAAACAAAAATTTCAACAACAACAAAACTTAGATCTGAGGTGAAATGATTGCTTTTGCATGCTAGGTAATAAAATAAGGGGGGGGGGGGTTCGTAACAAAAAAGGCAATTTGAAGAAAAGTAGTATATTTTTATCATTTCTGGTCTCTTCAAACAGTTAATCAATATATGAATCAATCATGAATCTTAGCATTCCCTCAAGAAGCCGTGTCTTTAGCTGACACTGTCCATAAGGAAATGGTATCTTGATTTATGAATACATTTTTATTTTAAAGTAATGAAAATTATTTTCTTTTTAATGGTACAATTATTAAGAGGTATGTAGTAATCCAATGACATCATTTTTGTGTTATTTATATTTTTCTTGTGATCATTCAGGATTTAATTTTTATCATTCATCTTTTTTATTTTAACAACAGATCATCAAATTGAAAAAAGACAAAGAATGACAAAATCTGTTACTAATGAACAAAATAATGCTTATCCAAACAACAAATATCTGGTTATAAAGACGCAGCAACATCTCATATTGATTGGTGACATTATGATGTACTGATGTGTTAAGCCTAATATTACTTGTACCTTACCATCACTTATACGTTTTATGTTCACTATATTGAATGTTTTTATAGAGTATAGTATGATTGTTGAAAAAAGTTACATCAATAAGACAGTTATTAACAAAACCGTTTATGAAAAAACTTAAAACCCTTTATCTGTTTCTTCAATCTGATCGTGACGTTTAGAGCTCTTTTTATTACTTCAGATGCTACACAAAATCAATATTACTAATATGATGCAAAGTTTGTTTTATATTTACTTACTTTTATCTTAATGTCCAATAATCTTTTGTTACCTGGTTCTACGTGGAGTTGATCAATGCAGAATTTTACTACACAATACAGTCTTCAAACATCTTTTTTATGTCTCAAAAAGGAGTAAGGAGTCCTTACTCGTGTGAACATTGCGTCAAATAAATTCAGTTGTCTTGTTGCACTTGTGTTTGTGTAGTAATTCGACACACTTTCAAATGCTATCAATGCTCACTGTTTGTGTGCAAGTTATGCTAAAAACTGAATCCCTTCATCTATTTATCATCTACTATCTCGCCATTATCGTGGCTTTATGCTCCCCTCTCTCGGCCTCCCCTCCTCCTCTCGCTGGCATTAAGTTCAAACTTGACACTGATGTTGACTCACTTTGTCACCCCTCGGTGGCTCCCTCTCTCTCTCTCTCTCTCTCTCTCTCTCTCTCTCTCTCTCTCTCTCTCTCTCTCCATCGCTTGGAGGACAAGAGTGCCCGCAGACGCATTTCTCTCCAGAGCCCCCCCTCTCCCTCTTTCACTCTCTCTCACCCTGTCTAACTCTCTCCATCTCTCTGCTACTCTCTCCTTTACGCACACACAGTGTTGTCAACAAAGCTGGAGAACAAGGGACGAAGGGGGAACAGGGGAATAAAGGTCCAAGGAGGAGGAAAGTAACACGCAGGACCACTCGCAACATTACACCTGGACGCTTGGTAAGTTTACAAAAATCTCGTGCGTTTATGTGTAATGTTCTGTTCAGAGAACATTTCTTTAAAACGGACCTCACTGGAGGTCTTCATCGTCCATAACGAGTTTCTTCACCGCCAACATCGGCAAGTAATTCCTGAAAATTCCCTAAAAATCGGATGAATGAATTCTGGTTCCCCCAGCTGCTTCTTTCGATTAGGTGAAGTTTGACCTTTGACACCATGCTTCTCCAGTAGGTTTTCAGATTTCGCTCTTTGCATTCCTTTCTGACTCTTGACAGAGTATATTTATGAAAAACTGCAGGTAATTTAAGATAAGAGGAGATCAAGAGAAAAGCTTCAATCTGTATTCCCTTACTAAGATAATGATGTTTAACAATACTTAAGCCTTGAGTGAAAGTAAAAAAATTGTCTTGGCTAGGTTTTTATGGAGATTGTGTTCATAAATTTGTTTCATCTGTGTGCGATGTGCTGTTTGTGTCTTTTAATGCAAACGCGCGTGTGTGTGCATGCGTGCTCATTTCTTACCAGCAAAGATAGCTCTAAAAGCAAGTAGCATAATAAATGTCATAGCTTTCAGAGTGGCTTCTAATGTACCTTAGCTCCCAATGGTATACTAGCCTACCAATGTATAACACACACGCGTTACGACAGCGGCCGTGTAACTAACTCCATTTCTGTCTGTCATCATGAGGCTAATTCACCACAATGCCGACCATGTGTGAACTCATGCGATATGAACCCCTCCTTCTTTTTCTTCTTCTACTTCTTCTCCTTTTTGTCCCTCCTCCTTACCCCTGCAGAAAGGATAGTAGGAGTCGAAGGAGGGAGATAGGAGCGAAGGGCGATTGGGAAAAGGGCCTTTATTTTCTCTTCATGGTGGTTTGGACTCTCGTAGTATGTATGAGAAGTTAACCATGCTGAACCTGCAGAGCGGCTCAAACTGGAGTGGACCCAACAACTGGTACCATGACCCCACTGGTGTTCAGACACAACACAGTACAGGTGAGGGGGGGGTCCTCAACACATGTCTGTACTCAAGTTGTCTGTTAAATGAAGTCGTTTCTTGTCACATGCTTAATATTTTTGTGAACTTGTTTGTTTATAGCATTAATCCTATGTCTTCCATTCTTTTGTCACCTTCCCTTCCTGCCAGTGTCTGACGGCTGTCTGCTGGACACAGAGGGCAGCATGGGGGGAGAGGTGGGTGGAGGAGGAGGGGGAACAGGCCGAGGGGGAGGAGGAGGAGTGCCTGTCGACAGGGACGATGGCGAGGAGTCGCAACTGAGGCTGCAGCTGAAGAGGAAGCTGCAGAGGAACAGGACCAGCTTCACGCAGGAGCAGATCGAGGCTCTGGAGAAAGGTCAGGCCACTCGGTGCACGCACACCAGGCTTTCTCCCTCTATCTCTCTCTCTCTCTCTTGCTCTCTGCTTTTCAGCCAATCGCTGCCCCCCATGAGAGTGTCATGACGCAGCTTTGTCCTGCTGCTTTTCCCCTGCCAACACCTTTGTTATTGCAGAACAGTATTTAAACCTTTTTTTTAATAAGCTTTATGGTCAAATATTTATACAAAAATTAGACCCTCAAACTGTTTTTGTTTTTTTGCTTGACAAATGATGCATTAAAACCTTAGAAATATTTGTTGCTTTTTTTTACACTTTTGGACGCAAATGATCCATAATCTAAACTCCACAAATATTCCCGATGTGCTCCAAAGCGCCTCTAGCAGCGTTCGCGATAATGCATCATTACCGAAGCTGTGTTGTGCAGCGAGATCTGGCCCTTGTAGCCTCGTATCTACTGAGAGGCATCACAGAGGCACCCTTGACTGGATATGGCTGCAGCAGGGCCCCTTGAGCTAAATCAGGACGCAATGTCCACTGTGCAGCCAAGTGGAAGTGTATCACTGTGGTCACTGTGTGCAAAATGACATTAATGAGGTACGCTGACCTCAGTGTGCGGCCGAGGCACAATAACAATCATGTGTTGACACAGACGCCAATTATAACCCAGCCAATTATAGCAATTTGTTAGTCAGACTTAATTCATGGGTTCGTTATCGGTGTCATTGTGCAGTATTTATTAATTTATCACGTGTTTGTAGTGTGAAAAAGAAGTTATCGACACCTCTGGTAATCTGTTAACATGAAACGGTCATCACAAAAAAATATAAAAACAAACATCACCAGCCATCGTGCTGCCTTCTCATTTGAAATGAGTTGTCTTTTCAACCAAAGTTCAAATTGATTTATTTGTTTTTGAATCTGCTTTGACATTCTATTCAAACTGACGTTAAGCATCGTGGGACCAGACAGTTCAATTTATAAAGATGTCTTCTTTAACAGACCTGAAACTTCAGAGTTCATTAGGATGACTCAGACTGTCGCCATATTCTCGTTACGACTGTCAGCAACAAAAATGTCAGCAGTTTGTCAACTAAAGATGATGTGACACATAAAAAAGTGATGCTTTAGTATAAGAAAGTGTCAGTGCTACAAAGACACTGTTGTTTAAACAACGCTGAGTCATGAATTAATTTACCTCGAGCCTCTGAGTCAGATACTAACAGAGAAAAGTTTTGATAAATGGATTGATAGAAAAAAAAAAGAAACTCCAAAATGAACAATTCTTTGAGTTAAGTTTGAGTCCTCCTGAGTGCTTAGGCAGCTTCTCAACTTGAATCCTTTCATTTGAACTTTCTGCGTGTTCCATAATGATAAATAATTGATACAAAGTGCAACAGATAAATATTTTAAAGTATGGTTGTAAGGATACATCTCAGCTTCCTGAATTTGTATATTCCATGGCATGATAATTAGCAGTGCTTATTTCAAGCAGGGATTATCGGATATGCAGATCAATATTTGCTGTAATATTCAGAGCATTAATACGTGATTAAAACACATTTGCATTTTAATCTGCGCAAGGAATGAATTCTGCTTTCACATAAAAAGACAGATGCACAGATGAATGCAAAATATGTTAACAGCCTGCAGCAAGGGTTATCGGACGAGCTGCTCTCCAGTAGTCCTGTCATCCTCGATTACAGCTCACACTGTGTGTCTGACATTAGTTAATATCTTCCACAGAGTTTGAAAGGACACATTACCCCGATGTCTTTGCACGGGAGAGATTGGCAAATAAGATTGATTTACCAGAGGCCAGGATACAGGTAAAGGAACCTTTCTAGTTTTTTTTTTTTTTTTTTTTTTACAACATTTATGCTCGACCTGTATAATGTCTGTTAGACGAATGACATTATCTGACACACATGATGAAGAGACGTTTTTGATCGTCAGGTATGGTTCTCAAATCGAAGAGCCAAGTGGAGAAGGGAGGAGAAGCTGCGCAATCAAAGGAGGTCAGGAGGAGTGACTTCCTGTTCACAGAGCCAAGCCCCTCTGACCACTTCCTTCAACACCTCCGTCTATCATCAGCAGCACGGCAGCAGCTCAGGTAACTCAGGTCACCACTCTGTAATAACAATGTATGATTCCACTCATAATTACTTTCTTAGGCTCATTTTGAAAAACATCACTCGTTACAAGATAACAAACCTCAATTCAAGGTCATAATACTTTCGAACTATTTGTTTTTTATTATTATTTTGTTTTCAATTTCAGTTGTTAATGCTGGTTTGTTAGTACAGTTTGTATTTTTGGTAAATGCTCAGCTAGTTTAGTTTAGTGTTAGTTTATTATTTTAATGGATACTTTTCAGGCACAAGACCCAAAAGGGTCAGAAATCAAATTGTGTACATAAAAATCTAAATATCCTACCATTAAAATGTATCCAATTGGACTCTAACTAGCGCTGCCGTGCTGTCACACCAAGACTGATTGGAAACACAGTTTGGTGACATCACAGCGTCCCAATATACTCAAAGAAAAAGCAAACTGAAGGCTTTTTCTTTCAAATAGAATTTACTTTAAGTCAGACGTGAACTCACAATGTAGTTTCAGATGTAATGTAAGGCCTTGTTTTTTTTAAATTTAAAATCAGTTAACAAAAAGGATTTTCTAGTTGTTGTAATTTTTTTACTTTTCATTGACGATAATAACCTTTCCTCAGAACTCTTCTTGACTTTTTAACGCTGGAAAACCAGCAGAGTCTCCATTAGAAGTGCATCTATATTACAACACTTCCATTCTGAGATGTTCTCATCACAAGTGTGTGTGTGTGTGTGTGTGTGTGTGTGTGTGTGTGTGTGTGTGTGTGTGTGTGGTCTGTGTGGTGTGTGTGTGTGTGTTTGTGTGTGTGTGGTCTGTGTGGTGTGTGTGTGTGTGTGTGTGTGTGTGTGTGTGTGTGTGTGTGTGTGTGTGTGTGTGTGTGTGTGTGTGGTGTGTGTGTGTGTGTGTGTGTGTGTGTGTGTGTGTGTGTGTGTGTGTGTGTGTGTGTCTCTCCAGGGTCCATGTTGAGTCAGGCTGAGTCGTCCCTGCCCAGCTACAGCTCTCTGTCAGTTTTCTCATCCGGAGTTCAGGTTGGACATTCATCATTCATCATTCATCATTCATCATCAGCACCTCCCAAACTTTAGCAAAGCAGGTCATCTCCACACAGCAGAACGGAGATATTCACTTTAGAACATCGGGGGCATAAATGTAGATATACAATAAAATATCATACAATGTATGTATGCAAATAAGAATACAATCAGATACATAAATACAATAATAATAACACTGCAGGTTTTGTGCAACTGCTAAGTATTTTTTTTTTCAAACAAGCAAATATATTAAGTCAGTTTATAAAACTATTATGTGTTGTCCAGATCAATTCAAAAATCATATAAGATATGTGCAACAATGAGTTTCTTTTATTATATTTCATAATCTTATTAAAGATAATATTTTAAATAACAGTAATAATGAGACTGAAAGGTAGAAAACCTGTAAAAAGGAAGCATGATTTTAAGCTTATATATATTTACACTCTGAAGAGGCTTAAATGTCAAAAACAATCTCTGAAATCTGGTTTCTGATTTGGTGTTATTTTGTTGGCAAGCAAAGTAGTCTGACTAAAGATTAGAAACCAGTTCTGGGGCTTCATTTGCATTGATTTGATCAGAGCACCGAGTAAAGGGAACTCTGTGGGTTTCCTTTCACGGTTGTATTTTAAGACAACAAAGGTCTTTATCAGTCAAAGTTTATCAAGCTGAACAATGTGCGCTGAACCACAAGACTCAGAGGTCAAAAGGTCTCTGCAGCGTGACCCTTTGTTTGGGGATCATAAGTAATTAAATTAATTATTTTTTTCAACTGGAGGGTTCCAAGAATTCTAACATTGTTTGTCAGAAGTAGCAATTACAGAGCTTCAGGTTAAATGTATTTTTCTTTCTTTACTTATTTAAAAACAGCTTGAGACTCTTATTTCGCTAACTTTCCTGCATGTGTCAGGGTTTATGTATATCAACCTTCACATTTTTTAAAAACCCCTTGTTCTTCATTGGAATACATTTACTTTCAAGTAGAGTTTGATTGTTTCTAAGAGGTTCACAAAATAGTGATGACAAAAAAAACAATAACTTAAATTGACAAAGTATCAGTTCAAAAGGCAGTGCAAGCCAAATGTAAAGATGTGAAAATATGTGTAAAAATAAGACATGTTATGCAAAGAAAAACGGCTGCTCCTGTGATGTCACTGTAGCACCTCCTTGTGGTTACATTTTGTCACAACTAAAAACTGCCTTCATGTAATACAGGGCAATGAACAGAACAGGCTTTATACTTCTTATTGAGCAGCTCCACAGATAACAGTAATTTTATGTTGGTCCATTTAGAATCTAATCTTTATCTCTTCTCTCCCTTCACTTTCAGTCCATCCCTCCTCAGTCGGCCTCCTCCTACTCCTGCATGTTGCCTCCCTCCCCCTCTGCCCCGCGAAGCTTTGACTCCTCAGCGTACTCCTCCCCTCACCTGCAGACCCCGTCCTCGGCCAACTCCAACACCGGTGAGTGTTATTTAACACACAAAAAAAGAGACACCTACTGTCTGTTATCTCTGCCTGCTCACTGACATTCATGCTGAATTGAACTTTTTCCTCTGCCTCACACTGACACATGTTTTTTTTTTTTTTTTTCTCTCCTCCACTCAGGGCTCATATCGCCCGGCGTTTCAGTGCCGGTCCAGGTTCCAGGAGCTGAGCAGCAGAGCATGAGTCATAACCTGGGTCAGTACTGGGCCAGACTACAGTGAACTACAGACAATCAAAAAGAAGAATAGGAGGGACACAAAGGGGGCATGTAAGATAAAGGTGTCAAGAAAACAATACGGGGACAAATATGTTAAAGGAGGCACAGGACTGCGATAAAAAGGGGGCCTCGATGAGTTAAAGACCCCGAAATGCATTAAATGTTTACAAATTCAGCCAAGAGCAGCTTTGGTTGCACTTGGCAGTAGCTCTGCTGGTATTTGCTTAGTACTATCAGGTTGCACTCACTTTTTTTTTGTACATAGTGTAAATAATAAGGCTGAGAGGGATTAATAGTCAGCCTGAGATGTGTTAAGGATTACGTTAAAGTCAGGATTAGGATCAGGTTTAAGTGAGGATTTAGGTTACACCATCTATTGAGATGCAACAGGTGTAAGAATTTATTATTATTATTATTATTATTATTATTATTATTATAGGGTACTTTATTTGCCCTAGATTCTGCTCTTTTAATTCATTAAAGTTTGATCCTATTTTATTTGAAGAGCCAATGATTTGGCTGAAAGCTCGAAAAAAGTCAGTTAGCGGATTCAAAAGCCAATAATCTTTTGTAAGAGATTGTTTGATTTATGTTGAGATTAACTTCATTGTTGCAACAAAAACAAAAGTGTGGGAAATGCAGCATGAATAACAGGCTTGGAATGATCATTCTGCCACAGAGAACTACTTGAGTAAGTGATGTGGTTGTACTAAGTAAACATCAGCAGATGTCTGTATAGTGAAGTGTAACCACAGTTTGTTTCTTGTTACTTGAGCAGCTCAATGACGTTGTTATATGACGCTTGTTCCCCAAGCATTTGCTGTGTGAGGCTACTGTGAAGAGTTTGACTTGCTCATGGCAATCACTTTTACTTAAACCTTTAAACCTAAAAAACAAACAAAAAAAATGTAAAAACCTGCCTACCCTGCCAGCAACATTACACTAAGACTGATACTGCATATTTTTGTACAGACATCGGTGTATGATGACGATAACTGTGGAAATTGTCAGATATTATTGGAGGGAAGAATGTAGCATGTTGTGGACTCAAATCATCCCGCACAAATCATTAAGGATGCATCGTATCAGTGTCGGTATCAGATTCCATCTGGTGCGTGGCTGAATATAAAGTTATTGCATATTTAAAGGTATCAAATAAAAAACACAAGGTAAAGCATTTTCATTTGATTTTACAGATATACTGCAGCAATTCTAAATAAGTTTAGCATTGATATTTATTTGGATTTGTGGGGATTTTTTATATATCCTAAACTATCAGCCAGTGACAATCATGTATTATTACACAGCACAAATAACTCTGAATGCAAAAACTTGCAAGACAATCAAAGCAGGAGGTGGAGAAGATATAAAAACGGCAAAACTGTGAAATTCTTGCATCACTGTCCATACAATAGCAATGACATTATCAACTGTGCATGACCAAAAACAAGCTGCTATAGACAATCAGCCACTTACAAAAGCAAAAGTGTACATGGCAGGGTTTAACCTCTGCTCACCGTCCTCCGACTATCAGTTCTGTCGATGCATCTCAGTTTAATCTGCAAGAAACGTCTTTCAACTCTTATTTATTTGTCTTTTCACTCGTTCACATAAGTCCTCTGTGTTGTTTCTGTTGTCGTCATGTGTTGTGTTAGTACTGTATAGCTACCAAGAGTCAACCCTTTTGTGAAGGCCTTGGATCCCTTTAATGAAAATAAAAATGTGTGTCATGAAAATCCGTTCAAAGATCTTTATTTCTGATGTTTTATTTCCTCTTTACAGTCCACGTAGTTCAGTTAAAAATGGTTGAAATAACATGGTGGTATAACTTACAGAGAGGAAATGTATGTTTTACAGATGTATATTCTAAAATATTCATCACCTTTACTAATAAATGTTTCTATAATTTATTTAGGCAAATTTAGTATGACGTAAAACATGTACGATGTATGATCATTTTATCTTTTTTAAAGACAAGTATTATTTTTGTTTTGCTTTTGTTAGCTCCTGGAATGATTAACTAGTAAAATGTGTTTATTTGAAGCAAAGTGAGCACAGGTGTAGCTGTACACTGCAGGGATCACTCCGTGTAAAGAACCTATAAAGAAAACAAACCATTTACTGTAGTCCCTCTAAAATCCATGGAACATGCAGTTTATGTAATTTCCTTTTTTTTTTCTTTTTTTTTGGGGCGGGGGGGGGGGGGGGGGGGGGGGTGAAATCATGGGTTTGAAGCTTGTTTCTGCTGCCCTCAAGTGGCCAGAAAATGTTATTACAGGTTTCAAAGAATTAAAAAAAACACGTTTTGGTTAATATGTTGCGTTGGCGCCATGGATGGATATAACTGTCTTTGTAGTATTTATTTAAGGTTAAGGTAGTCTGTTATATATTGGTGTTTTGGGTTATTGATTATTATATCATTTATTAGGATTATATTGAGTAGGGGGATATCATAAGTTAAGTTGATTATCTTTTTTCGTTAATAAAAAGGTCAAGCTTATTTTACGTATCACAGTATTCTTTTGAAAGCGCGTCGGACAAAGACATTAGGCCCAACCTCAGCCTCTCAGCGGCTTCATTGTTCAGGAAAGCCGCTATATTTTGTATGCATGTTTATCCCATTGATCCAACAGACCCATGTTAACTTAACTTAGAAATGACTGTCTTTGTGGTTCACAATGCAAAATAGGGGTTAGGGTTAGGGAATTGAATAGCTCTAACACTGTTTTAATACTATGATACCACTGAAGAAATGTCTGTTTACAGAGGAAAAATACATCTGGCCTGAAATGTGAGGGCATAGATTTCAATAGGCTCCAAGCGACGTGAAGGTAATATTAACATATTAAAAGATATTGCTGTGAAGTAAGGTCCCAGTAATACTTTCTTTGTAAGAGGTGTGGAGTTGGGGAACATAGGACCCTATATAGGATATAGGCCCACAGTGGTTATTGGAAATGTTTGTCACCTTGTTAAAAAAAAAAACTTCGACCAACCCCCTGGAGCTTCTTTTGAGGTCCTTCATACCTTTAAAGTGACAACAGTATAGATATGAGTGTGTCATAATCATTTATACTGAATGCTGGGAATCTGAAGGACCTTTATGTCTTCCTCTGGTGCAGCAACATGAACTGGTCATCACTGAAACTGGACCACCATTAGCTGGGCAGCCTTTTGTGCTAATGGTCTGACTCACTTGGATCCCTGGAGGATGGTCAGAAATTAAAGATGGGAGAGGAAGGAGAGGGGGAGGAAGGGAGAGAGAAAGATAATACCAGTGATGCTTTGCAGAGAGAATGACCCACCAACATAATGGGACTCAAAGATGAGATGAGAGATTCCAGTGCACTCCAGTTTAATGTAGCTTCACCAGTTTCCATTCAATGTGAGCCGTCATAAGAACTTCGTGTGATTAACACTTGCAAATATTTCTTGTTGAGAAAAAGCTTCTACAAAAAAAAGATTTGGCGAATCATTTTTGTAGATTCATTCCATGTTGACTAATATTGAAGAACAGGGATGTCAGTATCACAATAAATAATCAAATCACATCGAAATGCATTTAGTCAGTGTGAGTGGGATGGAAAGTAAAGCTGAAAATGTTTTTCAACTTTTTTTTATCCATCAGTTCCATTTAAGTTTTAATTTTCAGAACTACTGCCATTCTTATCAATATTGAGAGCATACTCAGCAAAATAGTTCTAAAATAAACCTGTCACTGAATATGGAAATAAATATTATTAATGAAAATGGAATAATCTACAGACATAACAACAGAATGAAAATAATGAATGAACTTAAAGATTTTGATAATGCCATCTAAGCTCAATTCGAATGAATAAAAATGTAATTTTTGCATATTTTTTTAACATCATTTTAATGTCTGCATCTGTGATATTATCAATCAAACATCAAGCCCCATCAACTTAAACGTCCTTCACTAAAAAGCAATAATAAGAAAACACGTTTTGTTTTTTTCTTCTTCCTATTTTTCAGAGATGCCTTTTGTCTCACTTTGGAGAGAGTACGAACAAATGTTGGTCTATATCTTTTCACAAAGAGTTTTTAGATGTCATAATGTCGTCAGACTGTTTAATTTCTCATTTTAATATTGTCACACCTGAACTCCTACATACTGTACAACCTTAGTTAAAACAAACTTGAATCAACACAAAGGACGGCGGCAACTACTTTTAGAGATGTCTACGAAAAGTGAAATTCAGATCAGATTTGTGGCTTCGTTTTGCACCTTTTAACAGCTCGCGCCAGTGAAACCCAACGTAAAGAATGAGTATGACGACACATCACGGAAGACGTCTCACTGCTCTGTGAGGGAGAGGGGGGGGGGGGGGGGGGGGGGGGGGGGGCTAAGAGATTCGACTGATCGATCAGCCCAGCCTAGTCCCAAGAGAGACTGAAGGGGAGACACAACGGTGAGCTTTGTTTCACTTCTCTTCTTCTCTTCTTTGGATTTCAATTGACTAATAATAAGCTACAAATGTTTTGCTTTCTCCAAATAACAAGAAGTCTTCTCTTGATAATGTCAAGCGTTTTCTTTTTGCAGTGACTGGGATGGAGTTGGGTCTTCTGCTGTCGATGGTTTTCACCTTAACGGGAAGCACATCAGCAGTGCCAGTGACTGACCAGTACAGCAGAGCAGTGGTAAGTGTTTCCTGAACTTTTCTATTTGTGTTTTGTAAGGTCTCTTAGAGTCATTCTGATTATTCTTTAATGTTTGATCGAGTTCAAATTTATTTAGAACAATAGTACATATCATTGTTTTAAAAAACAAAAAACAAAACAGGGGCTATACTGAGGTGGAATGATAGGCTCTGTGTGATTTTTGTATGACTATGATCATTTTTTGTGTGTGCCAGATACATTAAGCCTATAATCCATGCCTTGCTAATATAATATTATGAAGTAGAAAAGATATCGTGCAAAACATAATGTTTGTTTTGCCATCCTTGTTCATTGTCCCAATGGGCTTTTTGAAACTTTTTTTTTTTATTAATAAAAGCAGGATGACATATAGAGCACATGATATATTACACAGAGGCTGGTGAACATGATATGGTGGTCAGATGACTCATCTGCCATTAAAAAAAAAAAAAAAAAAAAAAAAAAAAAAGGCAGATTTTTTTGTTTGTGTATTTGAAGTAGGCCTGGGAGATATAACGATTGCGATGATTATTGTTATATAATTAATTATTGTGACATCATTTTTGCTCAATAACAAATGTTTGATAGATTTAAACCTATACATTACACTCAACACATACATTGATAGAAGGGAAGCTGTCATGGATTGTCCAATGTTTTTTTTTTACACATCTTTTTATTATTTTCATAATGTGTACTATAGCCAGCATCCTTAGAGGTACATACAAAAAAGAAAAAATAATGAGTACAAGAGTATACTGTCCTTCTCCCTACTCCCCCACTCCTGCCTATACAGCTTGTTTGTACACAAAAAAACTGTTGGTCTTGTTTTGCCATTAAAAAGAAAATCTAATGAAACTGTTAAAAAATACAAGTTTTAATGTGTTAATGGCAGAAATATACTCGAAGGGCTGAGAGGGAAATATAACAACTTGTTGTGAGCTCAGCATGGCAAGAGAACACCTCAACTACTGCACGAGGGTGAAGGAAGGGAAGGGCAGGTTTCAAAATCACTGTGAAGTAACTGAGTTTGAAATTCAACAGGAAGCAACAACACCAGATCAAACCGTTTATTTTACTTCAGTCATTTTGAATGAAGCTTGCACTGTGAGGAACAGTTTGAGTATAGTAACATGTGAAGTATCAAACAGCCACCATGACATCAGCAATGGCAGGAAATATATCATTAGAGATCAATATCAGTGATGTTGTTCTGTCAAAGTAATTCATCATCAAGCGATATACTGTACCAAGCTTGAAACTGCATTTGAGAACAGTTTGGTCCTTGTCTCACCATTCCCAAACAGTTGTAGATGGTTTTTGAACATTAGCAACAGAAACTTTTGCTGAACTACAGATTAGTTTCATTTGAGCTGCTATTAGTTTTAACAGTGCCATCATCAAGGTTCAAAGTCCCTGTTCCTTACTAAAATGTTCCTTTTACTATGATTATTGTTGCAGACATTTTTGTTAATTAGATAGTGAAAGCTAAAGAGACACAGGACAGTTTATATAGCACATTTCAGCAACAAGGCAAGTCAAAAAGCTTCACACAAGACATCAAAAGCATCACGATAAAGAGAAAAGGAAATATCAAAATAAAAAATGTAAGAAACACTAAAACAAACCATTAACCATTAGAGATTAAATATGAAAATATTAAATACAATTAATAAGAAAGATCCAAAAGAAATGCAAAACTATTGAAAAAAATACCTAAAAATACATAAATAACCTCACATTTCTAATGTTGATGTTACCGAAGTTAAATTCCTTGTGTGTGGAAGCATACCTGGCCAATAAATCTGATTCTGATTCTGATTCTGATGTTATCTGCTATTGCTCTGAAGTCCCACACTTCAGAGTATATTCCCAACGGACACAGATTCACTGTGCTGAATATGTGATGATGTACAGATTAACAAATTTCCGCCTGTTTCTTTTTTTTCTGTATAGGATTGGTTGAGCAGGTATGGCTACCTGCCTCCTCCTGACCCACGAACAAGTCAACTACAGACCAAAACGGGGATCGAGAACGCCATTCGTGTCATGCAGAGATACGGGGGAGTTCCTGAAACCGGGGTGCTGGGTAATGAATTCTCTGCTTGGGTATAGCAGGGCAAAGCATTATGTGTACTGTATGTTCGATTCACACGTCATAATAGCCTTTAATTTTCTTTTAACGATGTGATCAACTTCTCTCCCAGACGATGCAACCTTCAAACTCATGTCCACACCACGGTGCTCTCTGCCTGACATTGTTGGGAGTGAGGAAATGCTGAGAAGGAGGAGGAGGGCGGTGAGGAGGAAGAGATACGCGCTGTCAGGCCTTAAGTGGCATAAGACAGACCTCACATGGAGGTGTGTTTCCTGTCATGCTACATTGTGGCTTATCGCTTTCCTTTGTTAATCATAGAGCTATATTTATCATTATTTCAGTGGTTTGGTTTTCGGAGAAGTTCTTTTTGTGAATGGTCACATAAGCTTAGGTCGGTGTATTTTTTAATGTCTGGAAAACTAGAAAAAAAAAAAGTGGTCCAAAAATGTAGTTTAAAAGCGCCGTTAAAGGACCAACTGTTTCAATACCTTCATTATTTTTCTGTAGCACTCAAAAATGCTTCATTTTACAACATGGTTTTCAAAAATTGCAACACATGGAAGAAGGGGAACTTCTTTTAGCTGCTGACTATACATATTTGGTGCACTAGTGGCAATTTAAGGCAGAAGTATTACGAATGTTGGATTCATTGGAGCTAGAGTAATCTTTTTTTTTTCAGTAATGACAGGAAGCTACGTGCAAAAGTGTGGCTTATTGATGTGTGCATTCATGAATGAAGTATATCAGTTATTGGTTATACGTGCAATATTTGTTAGAAGGATGTTTCATTGTTGAGTTTATTTTATTCATTGGATTTGTTTACGATAAGAGACATTTTGAATATTCTGAACATCTTAATCAGTGTAGATTAAATGGCCGTAGTCTTTAGGCTATTATTTGGTTATAGCCTACTTTTAATTAAAATCTATTCCTGTCTTTAGTGTCCACAACTACCCATCATCACACTCCCCCAGCCTGTCAAGCAGCTTGGTGGTCAACATCCTGACTAACGCCTTCAAAGCCTGGAGCGACTCGGCCCCCTTGAGAATCCTTCGGCTTGACGTTGACAGCAGCGGGGCGAGACCTGAAGGGGACATCAAAGTGTCTTTTTCCCGCTCGCTTCACAACGACGGGTACCCTTTTGACGGGCCGGGTGGCACCCTGGCCCACGCCTTCTTCCCCACCGGGGATGAAGTTGCTGGTGACACTCACTTTGATGATGATGAGATCTGGAGCTATGGAGGTATTTCCTAATTCGCATCATGGCTTTTGGGATATACGCTGGTTAAGAATAGCTGTTCTCAAGATTAAATCTGTCTACTCACATACAAAATATAATGAAAAAGTTATATACAGTAGAGGAAAAGAGATGTTATACTTTGTGACGACAAACCCAGAATTAAACATTGTTCAAGTGATCCAGTAAGGTAACACTTGCACTTCACACTTCCTCAGGTGACGCTGGCACTACCGACTTGTTCACAGTTGCAGTCCACGAATTTGGTCACGCACTCGGCCTGTCCCATTCCTCCTCTGATCCGTCCATCATGAGGCCTTACTACCAGGGCCCTGTGGAAAATATCCAAAGATTCCAGCTGGCCCAGGACGACAGGCTGGCTATCCAGCAGCTTTATGGTCAGTGAGAAAGTATATTTCATCCCTTTTACAGAATTGTTTTTTTACCAAGTCTATTTGTCCGATACATTATTATCTAAAGATTTTGTATTGGTTCAATGCCTCTCATAGCTACATTTTGTTAAGTTTTTGGCTAATGGAAGTACAGAAATAGAATGTAACCTACAAATAAAGAGATAAGAAAAGATGTAGGCTAGATTGCAAAAGATAGATTTGCTGTGTGCATGTGTGGGGAAACAAGCCTAACACTAGTTTAGTGTAGCAGCTCTACATGATATCATAATCATGCTAATATCTCTATGAAGCTGTGTTTAGCAGTGGTCTAACATGCTCACAGCAACATTCTGAGAATGAGATGGTAATATTTACAATGTTCCCCACTTTAGTTCAGCTATTAGCATTATATACAGTATTTATAGCACTCAATTAATTACAGCTGAGACTGGCCAGATTTCTTTTTTCGTTTTTGCAAGTGTGACAGGCTGAAAAAATAAAGCTGTAGCTAAAGTAGGCTTACTAAAACGGCAGTTCATTAAATGTCCACTTGGGGCTGGCTCCAGTCCTTGATAAAATGCCAACTACATAGCAGAATTAAAGTTATTTCTAGCATAGAACAAACAACAGTTTTGGTTTCTACAACTCATGTATTCATTCATGAATACTACAATAGATGAAGGCATAAATGTATGTATAATTAAGGGGTTTGTTTGCTTTGATTAACAGGTAGGCGCTGCTACCTTACTGATTTGTGTCCACTCAGCTAATTCAACTAACTGAAATAAAACCTTTTTTATTCAACATCCTAACATGGTCACCTCTTAATCCATAACAATTTAGATGGCAACAGCCAATTTGCCAAACATCATTATTAACATACAAATTTTAACCTGGTGATTGCATAAGAGGGAAGTCAGTGGATCATTTAAGTTGTTTGAACAAGCATAAATGTCGACACCATGTTTTGGTGCAACACATTCAATATTTATTGAGACATTTTAATGTGGGCCAAGGTAGTGGTCAGCCAATCAGCAGTCTGACCAACATTAACATTCAAGCAACTTGCATAGCTACAAATGTTTCTGAGTTCCTTTTGTCCTCTTATCTTTTTTTTAGATTTGTCAGACTACAGGATTTGATTTGTATAAAATGTTAACTGTGCATGTAAACGTGGTCTCTGCAGTGGGCTCTGGCCTGGTAAGTTCCCCCAAAATGGAGAAGTGGCCCTGAAATCCAAGAAAATAAATGTTTACATGATGATTAAGCTTAATAAAACACTCCAAGAAGTATATGAAAAGCCAATCAAGAGGGCAAAAAACACCCTGTAATAAACTATTTTAATACTGGAGCACTAATGTGTGAAAAGGTGCACACAGGCAACAGGGGGTTTCAACAGCTTCCTTCCGTGTGTTAAAAATAAAGCGTGTTCATCCTGTGTGTCAAACCCCCAGGCAACTGAGAAGAATGTTGGCCGCTTGCCAAATTTTTTCAGCGCTTTCATCACTTTGCACAGCCTCTTCTATGTTGTCTGCTGACATGGTTCTGTTGTAGGTGTGAAGGGTGACGGGCCACCAGGTGGTGTTGATCCTGATGTCCCACGCCTGCCCAGTCCACCTCCTCCCAGGCCGACACAGCAGTGAGTAGAGCCAGAGGAAACAATAAAAAATACTGTTCATCCATTCAGACAACAACCCATAAGATATGCATTTACAAACTATGAATGGACTTTCAAAGCACTCTGCACTCTCTTACTCCCAGACGTATGAATGATGAAGAGTATTTTAAGACCATGTGTTTCAGATAAAAGCCCTTTGATTGAGTCTAGCTGTTGCAGTGATGTCTGTTATTGCACCCTCCAGTGAGTTTTTGACTAACTACAACCAACAAATTAATTTGACTAAATTTTCCATCCAAGTTCCGACCCCTTGTTCAACGAGCGCTGTCAGGGTGGCTTTGACGCAGTGGCAAACCTCCGAGGAGAGGTCTTCTTTTTTAAAGGTAAGAGGAAAGCATCAGGGATGCACAAAGTAGACATTTTATGAAATAAATACATACTTTCAATTTCCCAAACCAGTGCTAATCTTTGTCATACAACAAAAATATATGCAGAAGTTGAATCTATTTATGTTTCATAGATGATGCCCCTCTACATCATCTGCTCTGTGTCTGTATACTAAGTCACACGTGTTTTTGTTGTGTTTCTTTTCTTTCCTTGTACAGGGGCAAACTTTTGGAGGACTAAGCAAGACAGGTCTTTGGTGTCCTTCAAGCCAGCTAAGATCAAAAACTTCTGGATGGGCCTTCCACCAGGAACAAACCGGATCGACTCTGTGTACGAGAGGAAGAGCGACAGCGCTATTGTCTTCTTTATTGGTGAGAAACAAACCCTGTGTTTATGTGTAGGTTAGGTGAATCTAAATCTGGTAACGCTGAGTCAAAGTCAGAGGTAAGAACTCAAAGTCAGAACTCTTCCTCCTCCTATGTATCTTCCCTTTTTCACACATTATTAATAACAGAACAAGTTTTTCTAATGTTATTTTTTTTTACTTAGAACATGCAAAGTGATGTTGATTTATTTTAATATATATATATACATACTTTTGAGCAAGTTACAGAAGTGTTCACTAGATTAAGACTTTTTTTAATGCATAAACAAAGTATTCAAAATATGTTTATATGTTTTCTTATGACAAACACGTTTTCAGTAGGGAGATTCAATTTGAGTTATTATCTGCATTTAATATCAGATTTGAAAGTTTTTGAGTTTTAAAGTTAAATTTGGACATGAGCTTTTTGTTTAAATGAAAAACATAATGAAAATCAATTGTTTCACAAAAAATTTTACTTCACATCAAATATTTTTAAGATCATTCAAGTCTCATTAAATGATAGTAATGTATATAAAATAAAGCCGATACTTGAAGACCAATTAGGTGGACAGGGTATTAATTGTTCTTTTCTCCAAAGCTAAAATCAGTTCTTGAGCATTTTGATTGTAAGGTTGCTCCTTAGTTGCTGCTTGATGTTTGAAAAAATGGTCACCTGCAAGGGTTTTTCTAGAATTAAATAATTTTCAAGATACTCCTGATCTGTATAGCACTTCTGACCTACCTTGGGCCATCTTGATTTTGTAGACATTTTTGCTACACTAACTACATCTGGCCAGTGGATGGCACTGTGTGAGATGATTTGCTAACATCCACTGAAGTAAGAGGTTGAAGCTCCTTCATCAAATCCTGATCAAAACCCATGCATTAAGTGGGAAAAGGCTGTTGAACAATTGTCCGCTATAGTGACTACTATAGATCTGTTAAACTTTGAGAAAATTAAATTCACCTTTTCAATTGTGAAATTTAAGTAGGATAATGTTTAAATAAACACAATGTTGCATTTTTAATCAATTCTTAATCATTTTTATTGTCATAATTTAATCTACTCATCGGGCTTGTCAGATAAATAAATAAAATGAGAAACAAAATGTAAACCCACAACATCATGATATAATACAAAACCAATTCTCATGTCTATCCAGGATCTCAGTACTGGGTCTTCAAGGACACGCGTGCCATGAGTGGTTACCCTCGGCCGCTCTCTGATTGGGGAATGAAGACAAGCAGCGGGAGGGATGTGGAGAAGGTGGATGCAGCCTTCATCTGGGCCCACAATGGCAAAACGTACCTGTTCAGTGGTGGGGAGTTTTGGAGGTTTGACGATACCCGTAAGGATGAACAGGGACCCAGGCAACCGGAAGTGGGTTACCCGCGTGACAACAGCCTGTGGGCGGGAGTTCCTCCTGACATGGATGACATCATCAGCTGGGGGGCAGGTAATATAGTGTTCAGCCGCACAAATAAGTGATGAGATTTTGACACCAGTGCTAGACAAATAAAGCTGCATGTGTGAATTCAAACATGCACATTTTTCATGCGGAGATTATCCATAAGGTTCTCCTGCCAGCCCCTTGGTATTTTTTCGCAGAAAGTTGGAGTGAGCCTATGTTAGAAAGCAGCAGAATATAATCAGGAGAATTCAACTCGAGCGAGTAGGAGGGGTTGTTGATGTTCTTACCTTCGGTCGATGCGCAGCCACAGATTGATGACCAGGACGACCTCTGTGCCCGTAATTAAAGTGCTGCATAACGTTTTCTCTTCGCCATGTATGCTCACTGATACGAAGGCAAATATTCTCTTTTAGTCTGTGAACATTACTTCTCTTTGTTGTGTTTTCGTGTGATTGGACAGCAGTAGAAAGGGAAACGTAGACTCACACAATTTTGTACTTGTGGTCATGTCCAGAACATATTGAGATTTGTCAGATGGTTCTGGTGATTTGAGGAGAGACTTACTGCCTAACCAGCTGCAAAGACAAAAAACGCAGCTATATTTCTGCGTTTTTCTTCTAAGAGTGTCTTCAACGACCATCTTCTATAGAAAACAGAGCTTTAAGCGTTCCTGTTCAGACCCCCCTATGGGCACAAGACATTCTTTCCCTTAAACCAATTGGGATCTGGTCTGATCTGCCGTGTTTCTCTCCACTTGCTTTTCCTGTTCTTCTGCCACTAAGACGCAGGAACTGCTGATACATGTGAAGTCTACACCAAAAGGATCTATGTCCTTGATAAAAGTGAAATCCAGCAGTGCAATATTACAGCCTTTGCTTGTTTTGAGGAAAATGACTGCCATGGAGCTTCCCTTTATGAAGACGTAACTTTGACTATAGTCAAAGTACAACATTTTAATCCAGTGTTGAGCATAAGTATGTCCTAGCAGAAAATTAGACCATTGAGTCAATGTTGGTGTTTCGATTCCTACTAAAAGGTTTGTGTGTAGTCCATTGTTTGATTATAATTTTAAGGAATGAGAGTTGCTCTCCTATTGTTTTTTAGGAGATGCCTACTTCTTCAAGGACAACCTGTACTGGGTGTTGATCAACGGAGGACTGAATCAGGGAGACATCACACCCAAATCAATTGCTGTGGAATGGCTCCAATGTCCTGCGACATCCACTGCAGTAATTCCTCAGATACCAAAGGAGTGTCGCTGTGACTTGAAAGGATCATCTTCATTTGTAAGAAGCAGCTGGCTCCTCCTGATCTCTGTTATACTATGTGTTACTTGTGCTTTCATTTAAGAATCTGCATCTTGGCAATGGAATCAAAAACCACATGCCTGCAGGTTTTTTTTTTTTTATGGTCTCTTTAATTCACTAGAGTAAAAAAAGCTGTTCACATCATCATCCACTTAGAGTACATCCCAACCCACAAGCTGGTTTCGTATTACATTTTAGTGTCATTAAAAGCATATATATATATATATAGAGAGAGAGAGAGAGAGAGAGAGAGAGAGAGAGAGAGTTTTAATATATATTTATATTAAAACTCTGCCTTAGACTTAACCAGGCCTATGCTTTGCCTATCAGAACATATTGCTGACCTGTGAAAAAAGTACATTTGCGTCCTATCACCCTCTTACTATACGTTATCAGCCGCTCTTTTGTGGGTATCAGATTACATGGAGTCTGTGTAGGATAATGTGTGGTAATTCAACACAGAAAGGCATGCAGGCTACTCCCTCATAATGAGGTCTTATGAAAGCAACCTATTTTGTGACCGGCGTACACAATCATTATTTAGTTTAATAGACAACTTCTTTATCAGAGTGAATCTTTTTTAATTAAGAGTAGAATTGTGCCTTTGCACACAGAGCAGACTCTTTTCAGTATGAAATGGCCCCATTTTTGATATTTTGTATATTTTTGATTTTGTACATGTCAGTAATGGATATGAAATTAATATATTTGTTCACATTTTCTAACAGTTGATGATATTAATTCTGCTTGACAGTATTGTTGCAGGATGCACTTTGACTCCGTACTTTAAGATACTCTGCACAGCAAATGCAGCAAATGTTGGAACAAAATCGGTGCAAAAATCAGTTCACAATGTGCCACCACCATTGATGTTCTGTGATTGTAACCTTTCAAACATTATCAGTGTTGCTGTTAATGGCTGATATATGAAATGATAAATTATTTTATGACTGAGAACAGGAGGGGGGGCTAACACTTTTCAAAATGACTTTAAAGAATCTAAAATACTATAATAAAAAAAAGGAATTTCAATTATGTTTTGGTATGATTAGAATTTGCTGACATGTGTTGCTGCTTTAGATTTGAAGCTAAGATCTGTAATCATACTGCAGTTAATCATCTGATGCTTAAACTTAGTAGGTCTTTTTGATTTGTATCCATCCATAAAATGATTCCTAAGGCTAAATGTAATCACTCTAAAGGTGTGTACTGAACGTTGTTTTGAAGCTGCAGGTCTGTGTTAGAAGTCAACAAAATAAAAATGTTGATGTAAAATATCAAATCAGAAAAATATTGCCTTTAAATTGTTCTGTTCTTGTGGTACCATAGTCCCAATCTAAAACAGTCTTTAATCTCTTGATCTATAACCGCTGTCAAACAGGCTGTGTTTGACGTCTGTCTCACTATCTCACGATCCACATTTTGCCGCACAATTTGATAAATCTTTACAAAAGAGAACATGCTGCTCATTCTCCACTGACAGGCTGGTCACCATGAGACCACTGATTGGTATCTTTATTAGGAGGATCCTGTCCCCAGGGCCATGACTAAGAGCAACTTATCTCACCGACAGTAATCACAGGAGGAATAGCAGGTCAGGGCAAAGCTAGTTTAGCCTGACTAACTA
This sequence comes from Labrus mixtus, assembly GCF_963584025.1. Classification (NCBI taxonomy): domain Eukaryota; kingdom Metazoa; phylum Chordata; class Actinopteri; order Labriformes; family Labridae; genus Labrus; species Labrus mixtus. The sequence continues at coordinate 12,595,716 of NC_083632.1, forward strand.
GTGTTTTTGGTCTCCTCATTGTCAGATGACTCTTTTTTTCTGCTGTCAAATGTCTTCATTTAGGAACTAGCAGCTCTTTCAGTAGGGACACTTCAAATAGGTTACAGTGTACCCATTCAATCAATGAAGAGTTCAGAGTGAATCAATCAATGAAGGTGTCAGTGGCACAGGTAATTTGATAAAGTTAAAATCACTCAGAGCAACAGTTACATACAGTACTGTATGTCAGTTGTATATGGGAGCAAAGTGACTTGGAACAAAATGGCAAAGCTTGAAGGAAACTACACCCTCTGATAAATATACTTGTTGGAGCCATGGATGGATATAATTGTATTTGTAGTATTTATTTAAAGTTAAGGTAGTCTGTTATATATTGGTGTTTTGGGTTATTTATTATTATATCATTTATTGTGGGATTATATTGAGTAGGGGGATATCGGGTCACATGGGTATGGGCGGAGATGTATTGATTTAACTCACCTGTTCACCTTTTGTTCTCAGTGGAAGAGAGAGGGTGAGCTGGGTTGCCGTATTTTTTGTTGACCGCTTTTGTTTCTGGTTCACTGTGATTGTGAGTTAATGCACGTTATCATGAGTTAAGTTGATTATCTTTATTTAGTTGATAAAAAAAGTCAAACTTATTTTACGTATCACAGTATTCTTTTGAAAGCGCGTCGGACAAATACATTAGGCCCAACCTTAGCCTCTCAGCGGCTTCATCTTCAGGAAAGCCGCTATAATACTGTAGCAGGCTTCCATGTCATCGGACTGATAGCCACATCTCAAGTGTTTGCTTCAAGTACAGTCCAAATGGAACCAAAAGAAATACTATTTTATATTGTATAAAAAACATTCCTTTTTAATTATTCTAGAGCAGTGGTTCTCAACTTGTGTAGCCTCAGGATCCACCACCTGACTCCTCCCTGAAAAATCATGACCCAAATTTCTGATATTTTTCAACCAACCAGATTCACGTTTGGACCTGTAATGGTACAAGATGTAAAGCCAAAAACTGAACCAAACAAACTTCACAGACTTTGTGACAAACATTGTTTTTTTCCCCAGGCATGCGTTTCGGGACCCACTGAAAACATCTTCACGCCCCACTTTTGTATCCTGACCCACCATTTGAGAACCACTGTTCTCTAGAGTTTGTTAAAGTCGGACTAAAATGACAGCAGAGGAAAGAGATTGACACCAAATCATTTTAATTTAGAAACAGTTACATGAGGTCACAGTTCTGTTACATGTCCAAGTAGTGCAGCACAGGGCAACATTATGCAAGTCAAGGTGTTGATAAATAATGGTGTTCACTGACAAGTCAATCCTTCATTACACCAAGTGTACATTGATCAGTTAAAATTCTGATTTTGGATATATGATTCTTTATAGCTTATCATAACCCTGGAATAATACAGGAGACCAACTCATCTGTCTTCCCATGAAATATCTTTCTCAGTAATCAGGTTGACATTAAGAATATTTAAAGCTACAGTGGATAGCAGCAAAGTTCTGGTGGCGTTGAGGCTCAGGTTTGCTGGGATGCTAGAGACCTCCTGCAGACTGAACTGAGGGCACTTACAATAAATAATTAAGTGCATGATTGGACAAAAAGAAAGATAGAACATACAGGCAAACAGCTAAATTCTCCTTCCATGGCTCTAATGCCTCCCCAGAGTAAGGCCCAGAGCCAACAGCCCCAGAGAGTAGCACGCCTTGGAGGAAGAGCTAGTGGTCTCTCTGACCTGTGTGGTGACCTCTTGTACTGGCTGGATGCCTCTGTAGACATTCACCATTAGCTGTGATTCATTGTTGCCGATACGTGGCATTTCGCTGAAGAGGTTTATCTAGAGAGGAGATAATGGACCAGTTATCTGCATGGAGCAATGTAAGAACATATTTATCACAGCCAGCCTGGCTTTAGAAAGAAAAATAAGAAACTTACAATTTCACTGCTGACTTTGATTGTATCCTTGAACACGGTCCAAACCACAGCTTCATTGCAGTTTGGTGTGGTCAAGGAGCCGAGGTAACGGTAGTAACTGTTGAGATTCACGCCAACCAGGAAATCATTTATTGAAAAGCCGGGTACAATCGAAACCGATTCACCTGAGGGAAGAAACAAAAACCTGTAAAAGGGGCTGTAGTCGGCAGGTTTGATTACAGCAATAAGAAAAAGGGAGTCACATCTCCTTACCTTGGTTTCGGATGCTGCTAAGGTAGGAGCTCAAGTTTCTCCAGCTTCCAGGTTGCCCGGTTGAATTGCCCACCTGTAAGGTTCACTCATTCGTTTAATCAGCTCAAAGTGGAAATAAATACAAATATTTCCGCAGTGGAACTACTCCATCGAGAAATGAAACTAAAAAGGGCAGCACCCAATAAAACTTCGATAAGAGATGGCTGTTTTTGATGAATAATTACATGAACACATTTTTCTCACCTCAATGAAGAAACCAAGAGCAGCCAGTCCTTTAGGGTCTGCAACAGCCAGAGTTGTGTTCCCATTGAAGGATGCCCCAATGTTTACAATGTGCAACTGGGGGGGAATATAAAAGGACAGACTTAATTTTTTTTTAAGTTCTCACAACTGTAATTTGTAGCTCAGTATAAATCAAAAACTATGCACTCAACCTCCATGGGGTAGCGCTTGCCATCCACAGTGTGTTCAGAGCCAGGGACAGAGGTGCCATTACCCCAGTGCAAGTGGAACTGCAGGCTTTCGAAGGTCTGGGGCAGATCTCCCCCTGAGACCGTTACACCACTGTTTAGGAGGACTTTGACTGGAAGAGGGTAAAAAGAGGATAAATGGTTTAAAAAAAAAAAAAAAAAAAAAGTTGTCTTTAAACGCTATTTGCAACAAATTGTATTTGCAAGGCTGCAAGAATAAGCAGCGGAAACTTTTTACAACATATTTGCCCCACCCCTAACAAGCCAAATACATCGATTCAGTTTAAGTGAGTCTCTGTCCACACACCCTCTACTTACTTGTCTTTCCTGTGTTTTCGATCTTACTCATGGCGGTGGTGCTGTCGAAGTTGACGAAGGTGAACGCAGACAGGTTGGAGTTCTCTTTGACATTAGAGGTGTTGATGTCAATAGGCGACTGTCGCGTGCCATTGCAGAAGTTAGTAGCAATGGTTGGCCAGGTAGTGTAATCTATAAAAATCAGACAATAGTGTCTCAGCAGGATGAAGAGGAGCAGTTAAATTGTGTGTGATGATATAGGGACAGGGATAAAGATTAGCCTACTCACTGCATTCTGGAAGGTGATAACACCATGCTGGAGGAAGAAGAAAAATACACCAATTTACTCACTTATAGTTAGACTATAGCCTAACTTTTACAATAATAGGTAAAAAAAAAATACCTACGAACAGAATCTGAGGCACAATGGGCGCTGGATACCAGGACGCACACAGCCAGCACAGCAACAAGCCACTTCATCTAAATATGTAGAACACCAACAAGTCATACATCCATTTTTTTTAGAGCAAAAAAAAAACAAATGAGCATACATGTTGAGTAGCCTATGTTGCCAAATGTTCGCATTGAAGATAATAGCAACAAACAAATCCACTCCATTTATTTTTAAGGTGTGCAAAAACTAAATTAAATGCAACCAATTTACCAGTTAGGCAGACTTTTAAAATACAAGTCACTAACTGGTCCTTGTTTCCCTGTTTTCTTTTTCTTTTTCTTTTTTAAATGCCGCTATTATTTAAGCATATTCTGTTTGTAGTCGTTCCTTAGACGCAGCTGAATCCATTTAACCTGAGCTGTTGTAGAAGCTGCAGAAAATACAACTATTTAGCACGCAGTGATAATAAACAGATTGCAAAGTAAGGTACAATGAATAAAATAAACAACCGAAATATAGCCCACCTCTAATAATCATCTATGTTAAACCATTACGGCCGCGAATGAGAGTCACCAGTCTACGCATTAGTGCATTGTAAAAAGAGCCAGTGTCTTACCTTTGACGCACCTGTCTTTCCTCTCAATCAGCTGACTACTGTGGAGACTCCCCCAGCCGCTTTTTATCCGCTCAACCCCTTCAGCATCTGCTGCGAAACCGCCTCTTTCAGACATCGAGCGAAGTTTTTTTATCTCACTGCAAGAATGTTCCTAAGGTGATGAGATCTACTGATAGTATGTTTGGATTCCTCGAAAAGGACTCATTGATACCTCATTGAGAACACGTTTTCTCTCTCTCTCTCTCTCTCTCTCTCTCTCTCTCTCTCTCTCTCTCTCTCTGTGTGTGTGTGTGTGTGTGTGTGTGTGTGTGTGTGAGGGCTGGAGATGTGTGTGTGATTGTGTTTTATTATTAGTGTTCTGAAAAGAAAATTAATTAAGTCAATGCTTTGTGAACATCCAACTTCCATTGGGACATCGCTAAGGTATCACCTCTATATGGTTTAGGCACTTGTAATTGTGGCAGTGATGATGTTTAAAAATCAATCTCAATGAATATTTATTAGTCTGCACTTTCCATCATGCTTACACTCTGAGGTGTTTTAGGGGGTAATGTCTATTGTAACTAAAGGCAGGGCACTTAATATTGATAGAACAACATTTAAAGTGACTCTATACTTGAGGGGAAAGATCTGTGGAGCAGGAATGTAGAACAAAAAAAATAGACTAGAATCTTGAATCTAGAAACCTTTTCTTTTTATTCTTCACTCCTCCCTTTTCTTTTCAGTCATCTGTGAAGATACTGTAGGTTCAGGATTGCTGATTGATTAGTAATGACTTGTCAAAATTGCATTTATTGTTCTCCCACATCCTGGTTTCATCTGACCTCGCCCTGCACACAAATGCTCTTCTTAGAACTGAATCTATAAAACAGCCTCAGGGACCAGTCCTCTTCAAATAGCAAAAAGGAGTAGATTAAGTGCTCTGGGTCCATTAACATATTCAATTCCTAAAAGATGTAGAGGTGATAAAGATAAAGATAAAGACAAACTTTATTGATCCCCCATAGGGGAATTTTTTGTTTTTTAACAAAAACAATACATGATTAAAAGTAAATGTAAAATAATTTGAATTCACGGCTATATGGCATTAAGCTTCTGTCTATGAATGTCTACTAATTTTTCTACGAGTTAAAGAACATACGTAGATTTTGTTTATTAGATCACATAAAGATTATAAGCTCTCATTATTATTTATGTCATTTAAGTTGTGTCACTTGTATTGTGATACATCAACAAACTTGCATGATGCCAGCATATAGTTTCAATCAGGAAAGACTTCATTAAGAATGAACAATCATTTATTTAACAATTTAGGAAATAAATGTGCAAAGTCTTTGGGGATAAGACTCCATCACGCCGACTTCATGCACTCGGAGGGGTAATGATGCTGACAGCAGGATAGGATAGTGGTAGTGATAGAAGAATGCTGGATGTGATGAGAAGTGGGTTTCTGAGGCTGTATCTGAACTCTGCTGAGCTGGAATGGTGGTGACTGGGGCGGAGCAATCGCACTGAAATGGCAAAAATGACTGTGGAAGAGAGAGAACAAGTTTTAAAATTGGACTGAGGCAGAATGATTGGTTGAGAGAGGTTGTGGCAGAGTCGGGTCTGTGTCATCAGAGTAAACTCCCCAAATCAGCTGAGCCCCAGAGCAGGGAGATGGTGGAAGTGGTGAAGAGGGAGTGGCTAAGTTGAATGAAGAAATTGAATAAATATGCAAGAGAATATATAACCATAAGGTGGGAGAAAGTCATTTCTTTGCAAGTCACAAGTCTCAAGTCTGAACCGATCCGGCCGCATAGATACTTTTTCAAACTTTTCACAGGCCCACACGCCAGCCAGACACTCTTTCTCAATCTGGGCGTAGCGTGTTTCAGTTTTGCGCCTGGAGCAGTTCCACTCCTCTTCATGGTAGTACACCCCCGCAGGCTGTAGCTACTGGCATTGGCAGACACAGATGCAGGTTTAGCAACATCATGAAAGAAAATAATCGGTGTTGTGATCAGCGCCTCCTTGTTGTTCTCAAAGGCTGACTGCTGTGAGTGGCTCCAGGTCCAGGTGTTTTTGCTTTTCAAAAGTTTGTACAGTGGTTGACCTATCGTGGATAGGCTGGGAACGTACCTCCCCAGGTAGTCCACCATACCCAGGACTCTTTTTAGCTCCTGGAAATTTCCTGGGGGGCCAGCTGTTGAATGTTCTCAACTTTGTCAGGGTGGGGCCTGACCCCTGACTGGTCGATGAGATGTCCCTAAAAGCGTAATTGGCTTTGTCTGAGGGAGCATTTCTCTTTTGAGTTTCAGTCCTGCCGATTCAACACGTTGCAGTACCTTCTCGAGCCTGGTGTTGTGCTGTTTCATCCAGGTCCCATAGACTAGGATGTCATCCATAAAAACTTCCACACCTTCCAGCCCCTGCAGTCTCCAGTATTCTGCGCTGGAAATTTTCCATCATCCAATGTAGGTAGGATATACCGCTCTCTTCTGACTGACTCGTTAAGTCTTTTCAAGTTCACACATATCCTGGCTTTGCCAGGCTTTTTCTTTAGAACAGGTACCATGGGTGCACACCATTCAGTTGGCTGTGTTACTTGCTCTATGACGCCATTATTCTCCATCCTGTGCAGTTCATCTTTTACTTTTTGTAATGTGGGGAAGGGCACACGCGTGCAGCATGTACAGCATACGGTTGACCACCGTCGTTCAACTGAATTCTGACTGGTTCACTTTTAGTGTGCCATGCTCACTGTAAGCTTGCTGGTGTGCATCACTTCATCAACTCACCTCACCAACTTCATTCTCACTGACAGGGACCGGCTGAGTAGATTGTTGACACTCCGGCCGCGGACCAAATATGCTTTGAAGGGGTAATCCTTCCCTATGTAGCTAACTGTAACATTAAAGCGGCCCAGCTCACCTCCTGGGCTGTCCAATGGAATGTCAGCAGGTTCTAGTGCTCTCAGTGGGGTGAGCGTGTGGAATGCATCCTCACTTAAGACGTTGACATCAGCTTCTGTGTCGATTTTCAATTCCATTTGGATGCAATCAACCTGTAGTTGCACAGTCCACTGCTCATTGTCATCTGCACTGCACACTGAACCTAAGAAATAGGAGGTCTGTTCAGCCTGCCCAGTCTCTGTGACCTCATTCACTGACCTGTTGCTGTTGCGACACACTCTGGCCCAGTGTCCCATTTTTTGTAAGTTGTGGCATGTAGCTTTCCCTGCAGGGCACCTTTCATCTCTGCCATGCTGGGCTTTCCCACATTTACCACATTTTTTCGCTCCCCCATTTTCTGTCTTGCCTTGTTGTTGTTATTTCTTTTCTTTTTTTTCTGTTTGTAACGCACCTGCTGTACTGATCCCACCGTGTCTCCCTGCAGGTTAACCTGTGCCGCGACCTCCTCTGACTGCGTGATGGTCTGTATTGTCAGTGCAAGCGTTAGGTCCGCCATTAGCTGCAGCTTGCGCGAGAGCTCTTTATCTAATATACCGACGACAATACGATCGCGGATAATTTCCTCTCGGTTGGCACTGAACTCACAATGCTCTGATAGATCATACAGGGCTCGGATAAAACACTCTGCCTTCTCCCCTGACCATTGGACGCGCTAGTGGATACATGCCCTCTCGTAGATAATATTCCTCCTTGGGGAAAAATACTCATCGAACTTTCTCACCACAGGATCAAAGTTGTTTCTGTGGCGGTCTTCGGCAAAAGTGAACGATTTATATATGTTTTCTGCCTCATTGCATAAATCAGGCAGCTCACCTGCACTTTTCAGTTAGCTTTGTCGAGCGCCTGTACCACTCGAAGCGTTGTCTCCAGTCTAGCCATTCAGTCGGCTTATCAAAAGCAAAGTTCGCTGGGGGATTAAACTTTGCCATTCCGTCGCCTCGTAACAACTAGTCTGTCATCTACATGCCTATGTGACAGACAGGAAATTGAGGAATTTAAAAATATATAGGCCTATCGTTGCTGCCCTTATTTTTTGTTACGGTTTTTGTTTCTGAAATATGCATTAACCCACATCGCGCCATTGTTGTATACATTGCAATGCACTCTTTTTTTATGTCACTTACCATAAGTGAATTCACCCTTTCTCTTACAGTAGAGATGTATGATTTTATAATTAGTCATACAGTATGTAAATTTAGTGGTGATGATACCATCACATTCATTTTCCATGGGAATTGAGCCACACAGATTCCTTTTAATAGGCTAAGACTATATTCTTTGTCTACTCAATTACCGCAAACTAAGTCCATCAAAGCCATTTGATGCATCAGTCAAGAAATGCGTCAGAAATGTTTTGGTGGCACCAGGGCAACAGGGTGTTTCAAATAGTTGGCAGACATGCTGGTTTCGAAAGCAGTCTTTGAAATGGAGTCATTTGTTTTTTCTATTACTGTCTTAGTGTAGATACAATCACAAAGGTATCATTCCGCTTAGATACACATAACTTATCCTTACGGTATACTGACACTTGTATCAACAACAGAAAGTAGTACCACGTGTATATGTCAAATATGGGCATTATTTCTTTAGATGAACACAGTGTATTCTTTTTCAAATGCATGGCATGCAGTAAATGCAGTTCCTCTTTCTAACATGCTGTTTTTGAGTTATTCTGTCTTTAAAATCTTGATTCACTGTCTGTGGAAACGCAAGAAACACAGATTACTTAATAAAGACTATCTATTCTTTGTTACTCAATTACTACATTCAAACTAAATCCATCAAAGCCATCCTTACAAACAAATTACTAACTGAATTATAGTTATAGTATATAGTTAGTTATACTGTGAATACAATTTAGATAGAAAATATAAAACATGTATGCTGGTGGACCATCGAACAAACAGTTCTGACTTGAACTGATAAATCCTTATATTTCGTACAAAAAAAAACACACTAGAATTATACATTGAGAAATATGCATTAACCCACATCGCGCCATTGTTGTATACATTGCAATGCACTCTGTTTTTATGTCACTTACCATAGGTGAATTCACCCTAGAGATGTATGATTTTATAATTGGTCATACAGTATGTAAATTGACATGTTTGTACATCAAGTGCACAAGTGGTGGTGATACCATCACATTCATTTTCCATGGGAATTGATACACACGTGGAAACAGGTGTGATAACAAAATTATTTTCCCTTAAAATAAAGGCTGGAGGATTATACTTTATCCTTGATATATTCTGTTCTTCTGATCCAAAACCAAGTATGCTACATTTCAAGGTGGGTCCTAAAAGCAACATAAATTAACATAGAAACTTCAACTCAACAGTATCAGTGTTTTATTCATTATACTTGCTTCAACATGTGGTGATACAATTTACTATAGTAATTAAATAATGAACTGATGAGGCCAAAAAGGTGAAGGCAGACATGATCACTGTAACAATACATTTGATAATAACTTCAGGTGACAATTTGGTCGCCATTAAACTTCCATCCAGTCTGTGCCTGGATGTCCGAAACCATTAACAAGTTAATTAAATGATTTAAGCTTTAGTCTATACTAATACAAGCATTTATTTTACAATGTTGAAACTAATTGATACAATCACTATACTACAACAGTAACACACTGCAATAATTAATCAACTACCAGGCTTTAAATAGTGGTTACAGATGACCTTTAGAGCCATAAATATCATGATAAAAGGGAAACTGTGCAAGTCAGTAAATTAGTGCATTATTCTTCACAGCAGATTCTGTCTCACAAATGCAGATTATATGAAAGAGCACAGAGACAAGCTAGCAGCAGAAATAGTTTGATGGGACCAGGGGCACTTGATGCAGAGGTGAAGATTTTCCTGTTATTAAGAGCCTGTGCAGGCCGAAACACGTTCTCATATCCTGCATGAGTGGGGAACAGCATCATCTGGTGGGATTAGAAAAATTGTTAGCTTTCACATTTTGGACAAACTCAAGTTAGATACATGAGGTGAATTGGAAAGAAAGATTCAAGGAAGTTGTCACATGGGTCGAAGTGGTAAACCTCATTTAGCAGGTCAACATGGGTGTGAGTCAGTGAATGAGATTTGTTTTCTAAATCTAAAGACAGGGTGAGGTCTTTTCTTAAACTGTAGGTAGACAGCTTCCTAATATGACTGGCAATTACCTCCAGCTACATATCTTTGTTTGACAAATAACCTTTAACAATGGAATCCAACCAGTTTTTTTTTTTAACTGAGCTGACAGCAGCTCACTCGCCCTGACTTACAACCACTGAGTTTGAAATGAGACATTCACAGGTGTTAAAAAGTATTGACTTGTGTTGTTCCTTGCCAACCATATACCATAACTTTTACAGACTTGTTATTCCCATCTTTAGCCTTTGTTTGGTCTTCTGTACCATCTTTGTCTATGTTTTCATCACAAATCAGAGAAAATAGCCAAAACCTTTTCACATATAATCTTCAGAGTTTCTGTTTAAGTGTTAGATGAGCTTTAATAGACTTATATTGTTGGTACATCAAACGGAATTGATAACTAATAGAACAATATGATCTACAGCAGAAGAGAAAAGTTATTTTGTCCATTAATTCAGTCATCATTTCATTTGAAAACTCGTCATACATCAGTGATTTGTAAACATGTGCACATAGCAGACATGCTGAACGAAATGTAACGCCAGAAAAAAACATGATTTCTTTGATTGGTGATGGCAGAGACAGCATTACACAATGGAACAAAAAGTCCTCCAGTAATGAAATAGAACTACAACATATCAGATAGATTTGAGAATTACTATGAATGTAAAATCTGACAGGTCCTAATGCCTTTCATTACTCTATACCCATTACACATAGAAGGCAAAAAAAATCAGCACCAAGATAAGGGGCACATACCATGTCTTTATCCACTTTAATAGACTCTTTAAAAATGGTCCAGACGACGGCTTCATTACAAGACGGGGTGGTCAGGGAGCCGTTGTAGCGATAGAACACAACTCGGTTCACGTCACCAAGCAAATCATCAATTGAGATCTCGTCTGTGACATTTGCCTTCGAGTCTAAAAGAAAGCATAAATACTCAAGATCAAGTGGCAACATTCAGTGTATTGTGTATTTTGGGTAAGCAATCGTGTGCACCCACTGATGTTCTGTATATGTGGAAGGTAGCTGGTCAGTCTTTTCCAGGCATCAATATCAGATGTTGGCTTTGATGTGGGACCTGTCTGCAGAGACGAACAGGTTGAAAGAATTTAAGCATTTGACAGAATTGCAGATTGTAATCCTCTTCTAAGGAAAGCTTCACCTCCTACCTCGTGATCAGATTCGTCGCTGCTTTTGGTAGACTCTTTAGCCTGGAAAATTACAATTTGGAAGATTTATTTACACAAAGTAATTGTTGGTTTGCAATTTTTATTTACATTTAAGAAAAAACATAGGCTTCCATTTCCTTTGCAAATATAAAAGATGGATATGATTTAGGCTACAGATGATCAGAGACTTTACACAGAATGCACAGGCTTATAACCACAACAAAAAATAAATTGACTGCATCACTTCTGTTTAGACTCCTTGCACGGACTACAGCATGACTGAATAGATTTTGAGATTTTTCATTACTTTCAAGTCTCCTTTTCTAACATAAACCCTTTTCACACATACGAAAATCAAAAGTCGCACTGACTTTACCCGGAGTTTCTCCGACCATACCCCTAGTATCTTTTCCGCAGAAAGTCTGAGTGAGCTGATGTCTGAACGCGGCAGCATATACTCCGGAGATTTCAACTCAAGCCAATGGGAAGAGAATGTTGTTTATATACAGTGACTGCCTAAAGTGTCTGCACGCGACTACTACGATCTCCGTGCACGTAAATAAACGGCTGCATTATGTTTTCTGTTCGTCAGTATGTTGTTCTCCTCTCTTTTGTGGATGTTGTCATTCCATTGGACAAAACATTTCATAACCCATTTGCTAGGATACTGTAATCCAACCGCTAATGTTAGCATTCAACCACTTAATAGCTCATGTAACTAAATTTACAAGTTCTGTTGCAATGCGTACTGGGCATTAATGCCTTTCTCATTTGAATGTGTAACAATACAAACAGTCAGGCCTATTATCTTTCTACAACTTCCTATCTAACTGTGACAGTAAGTGTCTGAATGCTAACACTAGCTGTTGTCTGACCATGGCTAACAGGTAACTGTTATGTTGTTGTATTTTCAATGTTTGTATACTTTTCTTTAGCCAGCTAGTTAAACTCTAATGTTTTGCATCCTTAAGCACAACAGTTTGAGATCATTGCAGCTTTTTACCTTCCTACCTGAGGCTCAACTTTTCTGGAAAGGAGGCCAGATATATATCAGGGGAAATAGCCCCTGTGTGAATATAGTCATTTCCCCTGCTGTATATCTGGCCTCCTTATACAAGTGGACACGTGTTTTTCAAATGCCTGGTTGAACCGTAGAGGCGATGGAGCTTTTGCTGCGACCCTGATGCTCTGAATTGAACTGCATAAATGGAACCCGTCAGCAAAGTCTTTAACCACTTTTCATTTTATTTTGATGACACAGTATATTAAGTTGAAGAGAAACTCCTGCACACTGTCTAACTTGCAAACAAACACTTATTGGAAACGTTTCGGTACTAGACCTTCATCAGGCACGAAGTTTGTCAAGATGGGCATGACATCTTAAATAGGGAGTGGCTACAAGCCTGCAACCAATCATCATTATGACATCAACTCTGTATTCACAAAATAATAAACATAAACGTCAGCTTCTCGGTTGAGAGCACACATGGAGTGAAATGTCTGCACAAATAATTTGTATGTGTTCAGCCCAGCTGTGAGTCAAAAAGATTATTGTTCATGTCGTGTTTGAAGAACATTTCCACATTTTATCCTCAGCTTGAGAAACTCAAGTTTCCTCACTACTCCTAACAGTTTGACACCTTAGGAGCTCTCTAACCGCTAAGACACTTTGTGAATAACTTTCATCTTTACAAGGATCAAGTCTTAACTTTTGTCACCAGGACCAACTCTTAGTACTTAGGAGGATTTGTGAATACAGCCCCAGGCCTGTAGGGGCACTCAGTGGGACCGTTTATTTACAGGAGCGAGTAAGAGACACCTGACATGGAAAGTTTTGTTCAGATGGGAAAAATGTAACTCTTCCTCCTGGATGTAGAACTATTTGACCTACTATAACAACTGTTGTCTACTACACTTTGTTACCTCAATGAAGAATCCCAGCACTGACAGGCCATTAGGAGTCTTTATTGCATCCTCCAAACTTAAATCCTTTCTTTTGTTCACTATGTGCATCTGGACAAAAAGACAATAACAACATTGAGTATACAGTGGCAACCTAGAATTCAATTAAAATGCCTTTGCTACAACAATACAATACTGAAATGCCAATAACAATGTTACAACCTCCATTGGGTATCTGTGTGAATCCAGGGTGTGCTCCGAGCCCTCAGAGTCTGGTGACCTGGAGCCCCAATGAAAGTGGAACTGAAGGGTGGAGTAGACGTGTCCCAGACCTCCTCCTGAGACCTCCAACATATCCTCCTTCAGAACACACTTTACTGAGATCAAATGGAAAAAAAGTCAAAGTTTCATTAGTAAACTTTTATTGTTTTATAAATATATATATATATATATATAAAATAAACCAATATATAAGGCAGGTGCAAACACAATGTTTAAAATTACATTATAGAAAAATGCAGATAAAACAAATTACATGATCTTCACCAGATCCCAGCTGAAAAAATATTTAAGATTTTTCTTAACACAATAACTGGGGTTCAAATTTATTCCATGTTATAAATATATGGGTATCTGTTTAGATAATAAATTATCTTTTAAAACTCATTGGAGAACTGACTAAAAAGTAGTGCCTTACACTGAGCAGTAGATATCAGATTGTACAAGCAACTTTCTTATCAGTACTTGACTATGGGGACATTATTCACATGCATGCTGCTGCATATACTCTTAAGCCCCTTGATGCCGTATATCATAGCTCTCTACGGTTTATTACAGGCGACATTTTTTAGGACGCATCACTGTATTCTTTATGACAAGGTGGGATGGACATCACTTTCACTAGGAGGGAAAATTATTCCTCTCATTTACAAAGCCGTCCTAAATAAATTGCCGTTCTATTGATCCTCATTCATACATTTTAGGGATATTTAATACTTTACTCGTTCTCATGACTGCATCGTTCTCAATACTCCTTTCATGAATTCGGAACTGGGTAAAACTGCATTCTCATTATGCTCCCTATCAATGGAATAAGCTTCAGGACTCCCTTTAAACTGGACAATCTTGTAACTCTCTAGCACTTTAAACTTTTATTGAGTGAAATGTTGTCTGAGGAATGCTCTTGTTTTTCCTGATGGATTTTGATTGTGTTTTATACATTGTCTTGTATTTTTGATATGTATTTATGTTTAAATGTTATTACAGAGCACCATTGCAAAAGAGAGTTCTGCTCTCAATTGGTTTTCCCTGTTTAAATAAAGGTCATATTACTTTGATTTATTACAAAGAACCACCACAGCTTTGAGGCAGGAAGAATTAAATAGTGGCGTTATGCTTGAATTTATCTTTTGGACTATAAATTGTGGCACATTTTATGATCAACCACATATACTACAGTAAACTGTATTGTTTGGTTAGGAATAATTGATAATAAATTCTTCAGGAAAGCCATTCATAACAGGCTGACTTTCAATTTTCAGTGTGACTTTCAGTTCAACATTGAGTCTAGACTTAAAAGTTAAAGTTGCTCCATGTGAAGTCAGTAAATGTGTTAAAAATAAAAAAAGAGCAAATAATGTGAAAGAAAACCAACCTACCTGCTTCTCCTGTGTTAGTGATGTATTTGATTGCATGTTTTTCCCCAAACTTTGTGTAGGTGAACTCTTTGAGATGATTATCCTTCAAAGTGTTACGTGTGTCTATGTTGATCGGGGACTGGAGTTCACCGCCACAATAAGACTGAGGCATGAGCTGCCACTTTGAAGGGCTGAAAGCTTGAGGGTGAAGAAGGAAAATCAACCTTTTAAAGACAAATTTGAATACAATTTTGACTCAATTATTTCAACCTGTAGAAGTTTGCTGGTATACATACAACAGTGATCATCATAGCACCAATGATGACCTTCAAACAAAAAAAAAGTAAAGAACAATAAGAAATGTGTCTCTCAATGTCAGAGTATGTTGGGTGACACAGATTGGTGTGTATGTTTGATTTTTAACTCACTTGAAGGCAAAGTAGTTGCAGGGGAGGCAAACACTTGACGTCCATTAGTATTTTGGGTTGGACGAAATACGTTTGAGATTCCTGTCTTCATGGGAAAATTTTGAATCTAAGAACAAAACAAGACCCACTACATCAGATGAACCACAGTGATTTTAGCAAAAACATTTGTTGTTTTTTTATTGTAGCATTTTTTCTAGCAGCATAGAATATGAGTTGTGTCCATTGGTGTGGTTGTCCCAATGTCTAAGGTGACTTAAAAAATCCTTAAAATGTGGAGTTTGTTACTTCAGGCCGAGCCTAAAGAGTCATACTTTGGTGACGCCACAGATTACTAATCCCAAAAACCGTGAAAAACATGTATAGCCTGTTCTTCTTGTGACAGGTATATTTCTAGAGATGCTTGACAGATGAGTCCCCACTCTCCATTGACTTTGTCGCGGATGCCTTCTTCTCTACTTCGTCTGAAGAGAGTGTAAAAGCTGCTGTGAGGTTAGATGCACTACCAACATGGTGATTAACGCAGAACTTGTTTTGTTTGTAGAACTTGTAGCCATTTAAACCGTAGCAGTTGAAGCTATGCAGGCCTAGTTTTGGTCTTTGTTTATTAAATGATGATTTAATCAAATAGTCATGATTGTTCAAGTATCTAACTTGTGGTAATACAATAGTATATAGTCTCCACTACGGAGAACAAAACCTGTTTTCCTCTATTGCGGTTTACATATGTAGTTTTCCTCTGTTTTGTCTTTCATGACATATGAATGTATTATAAATATCAGAAAGACTAATCCAATATCACTGCACTCCTTAACAGTACGGCACCAATGAAGGACATTTTTCATTTCAACTTAAAGTGATTTATTTAGAGGACTTATTGTTTTCAGCTTCTTCCTCATCTAATCGATTAACAAAATGCATTTGTAACCCTGTAGCCTCGAGCAGAGATGAAAAGCTAGCTACAGAGGCCTTAAAGCTCCATTTTCACAATTCCACACCCCCAGATATTTTTCTTGGCCAAAATGTAGTCATCAACCCACAATCCAAAAAAAAATTTAAACCAACGTAAGTTGTCGATACTTCACAAAGTTAATGAAGGCTGAATGACTGAATGGTATTTAATCAACAGTTAAATATCTCATACATTGAAATCACATCACAAACATATTGTAAAAAGCAGAAGAAGCTTCAACTTGTATCCCCTCTGAAATGTTGATCTCAAGCTTATGGAGCCAAATTGGTTGCAAAAGCAATTCCTCAAGCCAAAAAGAAAAGTTTTGATGTTTTACACAGATCAAAATTCAATGGCTCAAAGCCTGCTTGTATCCCCCTCCCAAAATATAGCTCAATTGCAACCACTCCTCTTTAAGAAAAACAGGTGAGTTATTCCTTTGTGTCAGGCAGGCTTGATAAAAAGTAAGGTCTTCTACCTGCTCTTTTGTAACATGTCCTTAGATAACATTTGTAATGAATTGGCACTGTTTTACGTTTAATGTTCACTTCTATTACTTTAGTTGTGACATGACTATTTATGTATATGGTTAACATCTTGTTCTTTTTCATATAGTAGTCTTATCACTTTCTTTAATGTCATCGCCAAGTTAACGTATTTAAACTCTACCAAACTGTATGAAAAGATGCTTGAAATTTCCTGGATTGCAAGGTAGATTGACACGTGAAGCTTTCAAAACCAGTGTCACAAGGTTGAGTGGTTTAGGAAATGCTTTCTGAAGGTGTATTCACTTTAACCCTTTAAATATCATACAGTAACTCTGCAAAAATCTAGATGTCTAAAATGAATTAAATTATTTAGAATACAACTTTTTGAAATATATTTTTTTAAGCTACGTGAAGTATTTGTTTTCCTTTTACTGTTCAACAGACTGGTATGTTTGAAGTTGAGGTCAATGAGTCAGGCACCTGTTGATCCACCTGCAGGGCAGAGTCATGTGTAACGTACAATCTGCTGGCTGCTGATGGATGTTACGAAAGATAAGATGGAATGGAAGACCGAATGTGTCATTCTGCTACGTGCACGTGACTGATAACTTTTTTCCCGCCCAACATCACATGCAGCAGCATCTCTTGTGGCTATAGTCAACAGAAAAAAAAAAAAAAAAAAAAAAACAAGCCTGACTTATCAAAAACGACTGTCAAAGCAGACACCAGCATGTAGAAAACCAGTATGTCCCTGCACTTGTTTGTGTCCTCTGGAGACGCTTGCCTGCATTAGCAGCTTGTGTAACATTTTGTTATGATTCCATTTGCCCAAGGTCATCACAGTCTTTGGATGTGTCTGGGTTTTGGATCAAGGCGTAAAGAAAGTAAAGTTTCAGTTAACTTTGTACTGGAAAACACTGGTAGAAATGTCCTTCAGAGGGCTCCCTTTTACTGTGATAAAGCCAGTACACTAAGGTGGAATTCATTCTTCTATCTTTGCCAAAGTATCTGTACTTCTGTGTATTTCAGTAGAGATTCTGAGAGCTTCACAGCCTCTTCTAAGAAATTAATTCTGTTCTCTTTAGAACAAGTTTCATTCTGCTCAAGGTTTCTGCCCGTGATTGAAGGTTTTCTTTGCAAAGTGCTTTCTGATTGGTGGATCAAGTTTGTTCTTTGTAACATTATAAAGGTTAAACAGAGGCCTGCTCTATGTTTAAAGTTTAATGAGATTACGTTTGTTGAGAGGTCACACTATATAATTAAATGATATAGCCTAACGTAAGAGGGATAGCTGTTATGCTCATATCAGAATTAGCTTTTATCTGATCAGAATACTCGGAAACAGCTGAGACTCTGAAACTGTTAAATGCTCTATTTGCCAAATGTGTCTGTGTACAGTTTGATACAGGAAGTGTACACTTGGTTATTGGAGAGTTTGGCCAATAAAGATGTTGCATTACTAAGTACTTAAAGCCTTCTGTCTTGTGAGGGGCATGTGCTGACTGCCCTGACCTCCTCTTACACTAAAATAACAACTCTAGTCCAGCCAACTCACCAGATTTTTGTTGATGTTGATTGGCTCTTGAAAGACTGTCCACACAACTGCTTCATTGCAGTTGGGCGTGGTCAGGGAGCCCATGTAGCGGTAGAACTTTGTGCGGTCTACATTTCCAATCAGGTCATCGATAGAGATGTTGTGGTTAAAGTCTACCATGTCTGTGAAAAGATGTCAGACACAGAGAAGACTCAGTGAGTGGTCACAAAGTCTACTTTTACAAAAACACAGCCCTAATTTAGAGCTCAGCATTACAAAAGCCCACAATATCTAATTTCTCACGCTTTTATTATGTTGTCAATGTACATATCCCAGGTGTGTTTTTAGACGTCACACTGCCCATACGCCAAAAGTAACAGCTCACACAGAAAGTTCTCAGACTGTATTTAGGCGTGGCATTATTATTATTATTATCTTAATTGTTGTGACATGTCACCCAACAATGTAGTCGTGGCACGACATGCACATTACATTTCATAATGCAGCAAAAACACTTTCCACATCTTTGTCTCAATTACAGTAACTTGCCGTTTGGCATCATGGTGCACAGAGTCACAAACGAACTCTAAGAATCTACCATACCTGAGGTCTTTTTCAGGTAGGACGTGAGATTGCTCCAAGGTCCAGACATATCTCCATCCTCTGTGGCCTTTAGGGAGAAAACTGTTTGTTAATATGCAGAAACATTTAAATGAGCGAGAGGGGGCGATTGCAACACTTTTGCATTTCTCTTGAGTTTGTCATTATTTAGACTTGACATCCAAATTGATATATATTAAAGTTACATCTGTCTGCTACTCAAATATACCATTTAAAGATTATATTAAGTGCAAATATGATCAGGACAAAATGTAATGTATTAAAAATCCATTTAATTGACTGTTGCTTTTTGTCTCAAAGTATACAAAATATATATTTGACAAATGGGCCCAGCATGGTACGGGCAGTATCTAAGACAGAAGAATAAAAAAATATATATATTCTCAAACTTTGACCTAAAATGTATTTATTTAGTAATTTTCAGATGTGGACTTTTGAAATGCTGCTGCTATGGTTCCTTGTTTCAATCTCTTTATCAAAAGGTTCAGAAAAACATTTTAAAATGTTGAACATACATTTATGAAAAACCCCAGAACAGCGATTCCCTCTGGATCGTTCATCGGGTCCTGCATACCTTTCTTCAGACTGACTATATGCATCTACAAGAGATTACATTAGAGTGATGAGACCAAGCAAGGTAACACAAGATTGCTTTATAAAGAAAAGTGGCAGTTGAATAAATTAACTGTCAGTAAACAATGCTGTACCTCCATTGGATATCGATGCTTATCAATAGTGTGCTCTGAACCCGGATGATGTTCTGTATCCCCCCAGTGAAGGTGAAACTGAATCGTTGAATATGTTCCATTAAGTCCACCTCCACTCACTTCAACCTCATTTTCCTCCAAGATGCATTTCACTTTACACCAAAAAGACAGATGAGTGTGAATTTAGTCACATGACATTTCAGGACTTCTGTCACAAGTTAAACTGTCTGTAGTCAGATTTAAGAAGAAGATGATAAAACTCAAACGTCACTGTCTGTACCTGTATGTTCATCCATTTTGATCGACTTGATTACATTCTCCGAGGAGAAGTTGGCGAATGTAAAGTTATGCAGGTTTTGGCCAGTCTTAACATTGCTGGTGATGATATCGATGGGAGACTGTCTCTTTTCTCCACAGAAAGTTCCAGAGATGTCTTTCCAATGAACCGGGGTGTGCTCTGTGAAAGTAAAAGAGATGCTCTCAATAGCTCAAACTAATGTAGACTGATGATGGCTCATTTAAATAATTCAAGGAGTCTGAAAATGTAGACTTTTACTTACCACAGCCAGTGTAACACCAGTCAGTTCCAGCAGCTGAAACAGTAATAGTCAATACAAAACAAAATGTCAAAAGTGACTTTATCAAATGTTTGAGGAACATTGTAACTGGGACCAGCTAGCTGCTGTGTGTGTGTGTGTGTGTGTGTGTGGGGGGGGGGGGGGGGGGGGGGGGGGGGGGGGTGGGGGTAATGTTGAACTTGTATTGTTTATTGCTTTAGCTACTGATATAAACTTAAAACAGTCAGATAACCTTAATCACTGCGTCTCATGCTTCAGAAGCTTTACAGTGACTAATATGTGATTCATCAGATGTCAATAGGGAGGGGAAAAAAAGGCAACCTTGGAATTCAATGCAACAATACATGAATTCCTCGAACAAGCTTCACTGCCAGCACTCCCTTTGAATTAATTACTTAAATATAAAAAGTAGTAGTTAGAGGCAGTTGTGGTAGCAATATTTGCATAATTAACATTGCTAGGATTAGTATGACTATTATAATAATAATTATTATTATGTATTTGGATTCATTTGATTTCATGCAGTGATTTACTAAAAAGAGTTCCCACCTCTTCTGCAGTTTGCACTCCATTTGTTCACCATCTAATCCTTTTTTTTTTCCCCCCTGAGAGTGCACACACTCGCACGCATACAACGACGTCATTATTCTGTACTGTGACAACCTGTTTGTTTAGTTATCCTGTATCTGTTGTTTTGGTCTTCCTCTTGTTGTTCTGCTAGTTTTTTTTTTGTTATCTTTGGTCTTGCATTTAAAAAAAAATACTAATCAAAAAAGGCTTTTATTTGAACAGCTGCTGTCTGAAGCAGAGAGATGGGAGTTGGTCAACCTGTCATCTTTGGCTGTATGGTTATGTTTCTAGTGCCTATTAATGCTCCCAACAGGTCTGTATCAGACAAAAGCTATTTTAAGCACACAGCCAAAAAGTAGCCTTTGTTCACATTTTCCACTGAAGAAATTCACAGTGATGTAGTGGGTAAGGAAGTTCAAAGGTGTGATAATTGTTTTGTTTTTTTTTTGTTTAAAAGATAGAAAACACCACACATGTACGGGACATGATCAGCAAACAATAAAATGTACCACAGGAAATGCCAAAATCTTCACTCCTGAAACTTCCTCACAGTAACTTTATTAACAGCAATTAAGAAGTATCTGCAAGTACAGCCGTTCTCTGTACCCTCATCACGTTACCTAGACGTTGAACTCTCCTACTAAATAACCATCATTTATAAAATGTTCAGAATCAAAGAGGTTGATGTATGAACATTTTTCATTTAAAAAAAAAAAAAGTCATTAACAAAATCACAAGATTTTCATTTTTCTGTACCTCCACATGATTATATTTGTTTTATAGAACAATAAAATACAGATTATTCACATTTTAGGTTTCTACACACATTCTTTTAACTTAAGTTGGACAAAATACATGTTTCATGTTAGTGTAACTCTGCATTATTTTGAAAATTATCAAAGAACTCGATGTGTCGTGGTGGGCAACAGAGCTCTTCCATTGAATTGAAATAAACACTCTACTTACCACATTTCACCAAAGCTCCAAAACACAAGCACAGCAGAAGGGAGGAGACCGCCATCTTGGAGGGGAGAAAACAGACCTTTTACCAATCTGAAGTTGGATTTCTTTTTAGGTTTTGCAGCCATTTCACAGCGTAATAATGATGAAGAAGCCTCTCATTTAGAGAAAGAGGAAATCAGACTCACTGATGTATAATGCTATACTAGCCTAAATGACAAAGCCCTATTGTATGTTCTGTAATAAGTCAACAAAAATCAATAGGAATTTTGTGCTTCGCTGCAGCTTCAAATCGTCTTACCTTTAAGGCTTTAAACGTTGAAAATAAAATGTGTTGCATCAAAAGCAGCTGTGAACTCCTGAATAAGTCCACCAGTGATGAGAAGTTAAAAAAGTGTGTTTCTAGTCAGTGATATAGAGCAGGAGGGGACATACAATAGGAGGGAGGGGGGGCTTTTGTGTATACATCACTAATCAGAATGGGGGACACAGCCAATCTACAGGTCTCTTGTCAGGACGTTGTGGTCAAAATACAGGTGCTTGGAGCGTGCCAGTGATCTGGTTAAGGGAGTTTACTGGCTAATTCTAATGACACAGAACAGAAGTTTTCATACACAATGCGGGCTAGGTACAAAGGCGATTACTTGAATGTCATTCAACTAAGACTTATTAGCTTAATTTAAGGATTATTTCATATAATGGCATTAGCCTACTTGTATTAACTTCACAAATGTATAATTAACACGCTTTATGCAAGTTAAGTCTCATGGACAAAACAATGGAATGCAATTTTAAGCAGACATAAAGACATTTACAGGCTTAATAATTGTTGCCATTTATGCCTTTTTATGTGAAAAAAATGGTTCAACTTTGTTTTTAATGCTTTAAGGAGGCTAAACATTAATTGTTAAATGTTAACTTTTACAGATATGCAGACATTGTGTTTTATTTTATTGAAATATGTCGATACAAACAGTTATCATGTGAAATAACTATTTTGTATGTAAACCCTGAGGAAATAATTCAAACCAAAGGCTACAGCAAACTCCAGGACATCTTAGACTTATAATCTCAATTCTAACCCCTAGAAAGGAAGTTGTATTCAACACAGGTTTGACTGTATTGTTGAACAATAGACTTAACACATACACACAAAAGTACAATCAAGATAAAGGATACTATGCCACTGGAATTTTCTCAATACCCATTAAAACCCTCTATAAACATACAGCACAGAAGGAATAAGCTTTTAATTGACAGGTGCTCCTGAAAACTGAGACCTGATAAGCTAAACAGGATTTGTTATCCAAACATTGGATTATCCAGCAGACTTCAAGCTTACACAAGCCATTGTAGGAATGTTGACTATATATCATAGTATCGTAGTAATGTGAGACGCAATGTAGGCCGGGTATGAAGCACTCTTGTCATTATAAAAATGATTAAATTTCAGCTGCTTAACTTGTTTTGTCTTGTAGGGTTAAAAAATATTTAATGATTTCCCGAATTCTAAATCAGACCTGGGAGTCTCTGAACTCCAACACAAAATAATACCAACATGATAAAGTTAAGGTAGCAAATTATAACAGCTATAGCAAATTTAGAAGTTAGATTTAAAAATTGTACAAGTAATGTGGTGTCCAAAATGAATCCTGCATTGTGAAGAAAAGAATCAACATTCAATGATAATTGCTGGAATGCTTTTTGATGTTATGATTTGGATAGCCCTATTGTTTGTTTGTTAAATAGCAGGCTAGCATGTGGTTAGCTTGGCCTCACACAAAGACTGGAACAGCCTGCTAACAGTTACACTGCTTTTGAAAAAAAAAAAAAAAATCTGTTTTATTTTGTTCATTTATTGTGTTGTATCCATACAAAAATGTGAGTAAATGTTAGGTTTTTTAAGCTGGTTAATTAGCAGACTTTTTCTGAGCTAGCCTTTATGGGTTTCTGCTGGTGTGTCTCAAGCCAAGAAAAAAAAAATACAAACATACAAATAAAACTAAGTGATAAAAAGAGACCTTTAGATGAAGGTAGGCAGATTTTATAACTTTTGGACCAGGTAGGGAACCCTAGCTAGCTGTTACCTTGTTTTTCCAGTGTTTGTGCTACACTAAGCTAACTTGCTGGCTCTAAATTCAGATCAAAAAAAGAAGAATGATTGGTAGGTGTCTTTTTCTTTACAGAGGGCCAAATGTTTTTGTACCTGGTATTGTTTATGTAAGTCCTACTGTGTTTATTTATATGTACGTAAGCCTAACGGGACATGAACCTACACAACAGGTTTGCTGTCCTCCAAAATGTCCTGACACACCATTTGTGTTTATACTTCTAATAAAGAAACAACACAAGCCTTTTCCAAAACAAGCACTAAGGAGAGGCACTTTATGCTAACTTAATTCACAAAGGGAGTTGACAATGTGTGATAAGAACCAAAACGGAGGTAGTCATACAATTGAAATCAATGTTTAAAAAGAGAACATAAGATAACATGATATTCATTTCTGGTGTGATTTTAGTCATTTTAAAGTGGATTTCATATGGAAATGTCTGAAATACATAAGATTAACAATTAGGAGCAGACTATGCGGTCAATTGCCTAAGTAAAAGGACAGCCAGTTCCTGCACTTAAACTTAGTAGCTGTTTGTATACATTGACTGATAAAGTCTTTTCTTCCTTCTGTTATCAAGTCAGTGCCAGAAAAGTACAAGATTCATTCCATTGAAGCAGAAAAGCCTTTACCTGGATCACTTCCAACAGGATGAACGCCAATAAATCAGAGACCTCTAAACAAGTTCTTGCCTGAGGTGAATCATATAGCTTCATGTGAACCGCAGCTGGATATCCTTTAGTAATCAACATGTGATTGGCCAGAATGTTTACTTCATGAACATTTAGATTCTATAGATGTTGTTGTTGTTGTTTTGTTTATTTTAGATATAACGGGGACACATGTATGTGTCTCCTGAACACTTTTCTTTTTCTTTTTTTTTTTTTACCAAGTGTCTCAGTGGTCTTAAAACTGGGTTGAAGTGATCACCATGGTTTCTGGTCTAGTACGCCTTTAAGAGCTCCTTAAAGGAGAGGTTTGGCTTTCAATGTTATTTGGTTAAAAAAGACAATTAACAACTTCTTTGTCAAAACATAGTTTATTATTTTTCTTATTATTAATCATTCTTTAATTCAATGTGTATCCAATGAGCAACAGGAAAGTACATTGGTTTTTAAACTAAGTTGTGGGTTGAATCTTCAGAAGTTGTTCTTACATAAGAGTATTTTACCAGGGACTTTATACCCGAGTCGTTTACATTTATATTGAATTGTAGCTCTGGTTTGAAAGTAAGCCATAGCCATATCTATATGCACAAAAATACCTCTAAAAATATTTCTCAATAAACAATGTAAAATAATAGGTTATAATGAACTCAAAAAAAGTGTGCATTAGCACTGCTGTAACCTCTACCTTTAATGCACATATGTGTTACAACAAGCAGAGCTTGATGGAGAAGGATAATTGTATTATTTAATTAAAACTAGTGATCGTGAAACACTTGTTTTTGATGTTGTGTTTTTCAAATTTAGTGAGGGTTTATAATACATTTTCATTTTGCATAAGTTACCATTGACATCACTTTCATCTATCTGGTGCATTTTAACTGATTCCTGTCAACTATACAATTTTTACTTGACTGTTATATATAAGAGTTCTACAAAAAACATTAAAGCCTCAGTAACGTTTTTTTTTCTTCTGTTATGCGTTGAAAAAAACACATACAGTATGCAGGTCATTAAAAAGATAAGAAAATGTCTCCTTTCAAAGCTAGTTAAAATCAGTGTCTAAACATGAGTTAAAACCTAGTCGTGATTTTTCCTTTTTGTCAGCTGTTCGATGTGAAGCTCCTGTGGGAGTCCTCATGTTGCTGGAAAGGTATGAACAACCAGACAGCTCTGATGCTGAGCGCAATACCTCATGAAACCACATGGTGGTTCAAAGGCTAGCTTAAAGAAGAGAGGAAAAAGACCTGCAAAACAAAGGTCAGAACATTAGATCACTCAACACAAAGCTATGCAATATTTCCCAATACGCTTTCATTTGGTGTGTGTTGTTTCAGTAAATAACAGTAGCAGCAAAAATGAACTATCAAACATGGTTTGACAGAATACTCGTTGATAGATCGCTCTGTATAATTAGGACAATGAGATGTCCATTGTTAGGAATAAATGGACCTTGCTTCGTTCATTACTTCCTGATAGGCTAATGCTTATTGGGCATTATCCCTTACAAGAGCTGTGAGTAAAACATCTTACTGAAAGAGGGATCCAGTTAGCTCGTCAATAAGGCCACCTGGAAAAAAAAGCATATTAAAGTTAAGAAAGTCCAACGTTGGGTGAATACATTTTCAGAAAGTGCATACTCATAATGAGGAATTATAACCAGTATTTACCTGGCGTACAAATTGTGTCACAAAGTAATGGGCAAAGGTAGCAGGATGAACATTCCTGAAACACAAGGAATCGGTTACACTGATTTAGGTCTTGTCCGACTGAAATGTCTCCTGTGATGTGTATTATTTGCTGTATCATTTTATTTGAAATTCTTACTTGGCAATGTTCACAGTGCTCTGACTCGTCTCCCTCTTCACAGGGGCAATCCCCACAGTGTTTGGAGCAGTGCTGAAAGAGGGAGGGAACATCCCATTGTACAGTCATGATAACTGATTTGTTTATTGCCACAAAGCACATTTATTTATTAAAACTAAAGATCTTTTATTATGAATATATAAATATAGTATGGTTTACCTCACAGATGGAGCAAACACTACACAAAGAGCCCGGGTGGAATTGGAGCAAGTCAGCGACTGGCTCCTCTTCAGTTACATCATCTTCGACTTCTGCTGCATCGTCATCTGTTGGCAAATCTAAATAAAGTAAACGGCAAACAACAACTTTGGGCTAAATAGCTAGACTGATATTAGCCTGACATGCAATATTTTTTGTCTTTGTGTAGCCAAAATGTGAACCAAGAAGAAGCAAGAGATTGCAACAACTAAATGCTCCTAATTCAGAATCTAAAACACAGTTTCTACACTGCAGGGCTCTGACTGGTCCATTCCATGCAAGCAACACTATCGACACGTTACCTGCAACACTAGTAACATTCAACGTCAGCATTTTATTTAGTCTAGTAAAACTTCATTTTACCAGGAAACTACAAATAAAAAAATCGTCTTTTAATAGGAGTCCTGGCCAAGACAGCGACAATTCAAGTGCCACACAAATAAACAACAGACCATAAAAACAAAAACAATAAACTTACTATTGGATACATTATTATTACAGTATAGTTCATGTTTCCAAATACTGATATAAGTAGTATCTTTCATAGGATTAGTTTCTGGATTTCAATTCTCAGGATATGTTGAAGTCTGATTTGCTTTAACAATAATTTGTCAGTGTAGATATTACAGCCATATCTTCTAAATCTAGTGTTACAGCAGCCAAACACACAGACATGGAGAACTACTTGTATTATCCTAAACATTATCACGAGGTGATTGAATAGTTTAAAATACAGCACAGCAGGTACTCCATGAACACTTGAGACAAATGAGTTGCACTGATTGATGGCACTGATGACAACCTGAGAAGTATTTGGACTTTGGTGTTCCAGCTTTTTGTTAGATATTTAAAGCCTGGGAATTAAGAACATAAACTAAATTGTCAAAAGGCCGGATCTTCTGGTTTTGGCTACTTAGTGATTAGCAGATTATTCTTTAACTTTAATTAAATTTTAAGGGTTTCATTTTGGACCAACATTTGAGTTGTCTATTTGTCTGAACTTACACACTTAAACAGCACCTCTTTTAAGGGGGGGGGGGGGTCCCAAAATAGGAGCATTAGTTCAACAAAAGGCGTAAAGGGTTCAGATAGTGCTGGGTGTCAGGTACCACACAGATAAGCGTGTCTATTTTAAGACGTAAATGCGTGACAGAGCTCCTACTGCAGCTACAGCTAGCAAAACAATGTCCGAGGTTACTGAAGAGTAAGAAAACATTCACCAGTTGCGGGAAATGTATAAATATGTGTTGTCCTTTGTCTGAATTCCTGCTTCATTTAGTTGTTTGATAAACAATTAATACATAAAAAATCTACTTAAGAAACAAGCCATATTAAATGTAGTGTGGATACCTTCATCTTCCAGTGCATCAGTTGTGTTCTGTACAGCTTCATCGTCAGCAACATCCTCTTCTTCTTCTTCTTCAGCATCATCAGCCTCCTCTTCTCCGGCTAGCTCCTCTTCCTCAGTTTCTTCTTCATCATCTTCAGAGGCCTCTTCCTCCTCCTCCTCCTCCTCCTCCTCTTCTTCCTCATTTTCAGCTTCAGCTTCCTCATCTGCATCCTCCTCCTCCTCTTCTTCTTCCTCTGCTACTGTGTCCTCAGCGTCCTCTTCAGCATCATCATCTTCCTCCTCAACATCTTTCCCCTCTTCGTCTTCCTCCTCTGCTGCTTCCTCCTCCTCAGCCTCTTCTTCCTCCTCTGCTTCTTCCTCTTCTTCCTCCTCTGCTTCTTCCTCTGCTTCTTCCTCCTCCTCTTCCTCAGAAGCTTCCTCCACCTCTTCTTCCTCTTCCTCCTCCTCCTCAGCCTCCTCTTCTTCAACAGCTTCCTCCTCCTCCTCCTCAGCCTCCTCTTCTTCAACAGCTTCCTCCTCTTCTTCTTCCTCTTCCTCCTCAGCCTCCTCTTCTTCAACAGCTTCCTCCTCCTCTTCTTCAGCCTCTTCTTCCTCAGCAGCTTCCGCCACCTCTTCCTCCTCCTCCTCTGCTACATCCTCCACTTCTTCCTCTTCTTCCTCTTCCTCCTCCTCCTCCTCCTCCTCCTCCTCCTGTTCCACAGTCTCTTCTTCTTCTGCTTCTCCCCCATCTTCCTCCTCCGCTATCTCTTCTTCACCAGCACCATTGTCACCCTCAGCGGCCTCTTCAGCCACCACCTCCTCTTCATTTCTGGAAAGGTCTTCCTCTGCCTCGGCCACGTCCTGGGCACTCACCACACCAGAGAGC
Organism: Labrus mixtus; assembly: GCF_963584025.1. Lineage (NCBI taxonomy): Eukaryota > Metazoa > Chordata > Actinopteri > Labriformes > Labridae > Labrus > Labrus mixtus. The sequence goes on from NC_083632.1 coordinate 12,624,404, forward strand.
GGGAGCTGAGAGGGGCTCAGGAGCACCAGCAGGAGTCCCACCACCCAGCCTCTCACAGGAGCCATTTTGGAAAACTAAAACAGCCAAGTACTTTTCTGATATAAAAGTCTACACTGGAGAGAAGTCCTTACTTTGTTTCTTCCACCAAATAAAAACAAACAATAAATTACTTTTTTAACTCTTTGACAAATAATAAAATCCACAGAAAATGTAACTAAGGTGCTGGTGATTCAGAGAATTTGCTTAGGTGCTGTCCGATAAGGAGAGTCCGACTGGAACTGACAGAGTGACAGACCAGGCTTGTGTGGGAACACAGAGGACACAGTGGAAACACAGCTGGGTGTGTGGTGTAGTTGTGTGGCCGTTTGGCATGAGTGACAGAGGCACATGTACAGGAAGAATGCTCCTGATGCCCTTAACCCAGTGTGTGAGGGAGGTGGGGGTTTGTGAGTGGCAGACAGGAGGGGGTTAGGGGTGTGGAGCACAGGGAGGAGGGGTTAGGAGAACGCATGGGAATTAGAAGGAAATGTTCAATTACATTACATTAAAATAAATAAGTCGCATTGAAGTAATTGAAGTTTAAACTTTTTTTTTTAACAGTTTATTTTTGGCTTTATGCCTTTGTCAGAGATAGGGCAGTGTATAGAGTCAGAAATCTGAGAGAGAGAGAGAGTGGGGAATGACATGCGGGAAAGGAGCCATAGGTCGGAAGCCTGGACGCTTGGAGGACTATAGCCTCTGTACATGGGGCACGCGCACTTACGACTAGCACTACCGGCGCCCCTAAACATTTTAGGGGCGCCGTTTTTTTTTTTGTTGCTCCAATGTTTTTCGGGAGTTCATAGAAGTACATGTAATTACATATATGTGCATTTCTGACGGTGTATTAAGGGTTCATGTCTACTCTTTTCTTACTAACATCCAATTAGAGACAATAAATAAACGTATTTATAAAAATTAAACAAATGACAAGTTAAAATGTTGGAAGATCCCCTCAAAAGGAAATTAAATTCAAATTGATGAACTCAAAGTGAATAAATTATATAATTAAAACTAAGAATATGAGAAAAAAGTGTATACTTTTGCTGTAAAATCTCCATCCAACAGGTTGAACAGGAATTGTACTGAAGGAAGCCGTACACGTCTTTCTCTTTAAATGAAACCCAATTTAAAAAAAAGTACTAAACCTTGAAATGCAAAGTAATAAACTATGTCAGCTGGGATAAATCAACTGGTCTCAGACAGTCTAATCAGCAAAGACAAACTGTGCTTGCCAAACCTGAAGCAGTGGAGCAGATGTCAGAATGATGTATGGATTGGATGTAAATAGAAGGAAATGGAGATGTGTGTGCACATATGTCGTGTGTTCATCTGCGTTCAGAATTGGTTTACATTTTAAGTAGGCTACAGAATATTTTATACTTCCTTTTATTTTGATTAAGGAGACAAAAATGACATTTGGACTCAACAGCATTGCAGGTTGTTTAAAAGAAGAAGCCTGTCACCAAATCACTCAGACAGCGACACAGGAGGAGTGAGACACACATGCTCACTAACATGGGAACATATTTGCACATGCAGCCATCAGGCAGAAAGTGATGACACTGCTGTGCTCAGTGTGTGTGAGCCGCTGTTGCAATTGACAGGTGGCCCGACCAGCTATTTACAGTAAAGGCTCCTTCAATAGCTCGGCGCTTCTATGTGACCTTCAATAGAGCTCTGGTACACTGAAACTCAGCACCATGGTGCACCTTTCACACTATCCATATCCCCTTCTCTCTACAGTGTATCCACCTACCTCACTGATCATTTTTGGTCACACTTTCCCCCAGGAATTCTTGTGTTCAATTGTTGTTACACATGAAGTTTTAGCTCAACTTTTAGGCAACAATTATTATTTTCTTGCTTTGGAAGGAAAGACACGTACCACTCTCTTGTCTCTGTGCGTTGAAGACTAAGCTATGACTCAGCGACCTGTTCGCTTTGCTTACTGTGGCCTAAAGTAAGTGGGGAAATAACTAGCCTGTTCCCATCCAAGGGGAACACAATCCACCTACCGACTTTAACTGTACTATATTTTACAGTATATACCATCATTTTAGCCAGGTGAGCTGTTGCCACTTGTTTCAAGTATTGCTAAGAAGCTAAACGTTGCTAACTGTCTGCTGGCTCAACAGCAGAGTGTAATGACTTTTTTTTTCTTTAACACAAAAAGAATGCATTCATTTTACTATATTTAAACTTTATTGACCAGAATAAAAAGTAGCAACACATATACACAATATATAGCAAGCATTTGGCCAGAGGTTACAAAATACAAAACAATGTGCACTGACAGTTCTGTCCCTGTAATAGCATCATAGTTTCAGTGTAACAGTTAACACCTGTATCGTAAAAAGAGACTTTCAGCCATCAGATTGAAAATACAGCATTGAAGACATAATAGCATTGACAAATATAAAACATTACACACTTAAAATATCAGCATTTGCCTTTTTTAATACTGTAAAAAAGGAAGTGATGGTTGATATCCATTCCCTCTCTTTCAGTTCAAAGCTATTTGAACCTTTTTTGTGAGTTATTCCAGTGATGAACATGGCTGGAAAATAGTTATACCAGTGCGTGGTTGATTCTTGCCAACCCTGAGCAAGTAAACACATCTTCAGGGAGAATCAGGAAGCATTGGAAGAAGAGGGGAAAGCATCTGTGCAGAGAAAAGAGACAATATAAGAAGGGACACGGTAGGTATGGATGCCTGGAGGAAAGCACTCAAAATATTCAAACTAGTCAACCAAGCCACGCATGTGACTCTCCAACTTGCAGACTGTGAAGATACATGTATGTGTATGAAATTACCTCTTAATGTAGGTGGAGGCCGGGGAGGTTTGAATGTGCTTCCTTGTGCCAAAGTATCCACAATCCAGGTGAGAGCGTTAGAGCAGTACTCCATCTGAGAAGAAGGTCACAGGTTCAAGAGCTTTTTATTAATGTAACGCAACTCAAAGACGTGGCGGAAGGCTTAATATTTCTACTTTGCAAAAACCACTGTTTTACATCACTGAGTACAATCCATGTATCAAGCGATAGCAAAAGGGGGGCTGTGGGCTGACCAATATTTATGGGCATATTTCCCAAAGGTGCAAATTACTCTTTCACAAATAAATAAACCAAAGTCTTTTCATACATACACAGCCTATAGAAGGTAACCAGAAGGTCGCCTTTTGCTAACAAGGCGCATATCATTCCCCCCCCCCCCCCCCCCATATCCCCTACATATGATATCAATATCAGAACATGGAGTTCTAGTTGTCGTGATATAAGTTACTATGTTATATGTGGAGGGGTGACATTCATTTAACCTTTCCATGGGCTAGGATTACTTAGCATACATGTTTTATTCAAAGCAAAGTCATCAATGTATCAAGAATGACAAATAAAGCTGACATATACAGAATGATGGGTGTGAAAGATTAAATGTTACCTCATTTTCCAGAGCTCTCAGTCTGTGGTCAAAATCTCTGCTCTCAGTCAAATGTTTCATGACACCATCCACCCTAAAAATTGAGAAATTTTACCTCAGCATGATGAAGACAAAAAAACAAGTAATTAAACCAACGCGGTGTCGGTGCAGAGAGTCATTCTCACTTGGCAGACATCCGTTTGAGCCTCTCAGAGTCACTACTTTTCTGGATTTTGTACTGGGCAGTCAGAAAGTCCTCCTTCTGGATGGTTTCCCACGTCATTAGTCTGTTAGCAGCTTTCCCCGTTACCTGCAGAACTAGAAGAGAATGCCAAGGTTTCTATCATCATCACTATGATTCATTAAAGCCACGGGGATTCCTGTGCCATGTAGGAAGAACCAAAGCATCTCGATGAGTGTTTCTGCTTCACACGATAACTTTATGACTCCAATTAGACTCCTCTTCAAATACTGACCGAATTGGTGGATCTTGATGGAGGGCACCTTTCTGATGATCCTCTTGATGAAGAGATTTATATGAGAGAGGATGATAAAGGGAGGAGCCAGCGAAGGCCGGCAGTGGTACTGAACTATCAAGTTGTAGCGCTGGAACTTCCAGTAGATGTCGCTGTTAGCCTGCACTTCAGAGAAGGTGTTGCTAGAGAGCACAGATAAGAAATATTGAGATGAAGCATGTCGGTGAAGCCAGAGAAAGTTTGAGGGACAGTTCTGTGCTTGTTCTTTACCTAAACATGGCAATGAGCAGGTTGATGAGCAGGATGTTGGTGACCAGCAGAAAAATAACCAGCAGGATCACCACCAGCCAGTTATTGTCAAGAGTTCTGCACGGCTCATCACCGTTCTTAATCAGAGTCACGTTGTCTGTGCATGTAATGTCCCATTTCTTCCCCACTGGTGAAGACACACAAAAAGCCAAAGTAAATAAAGATTATTATAATTTTATAAATGTGTTATTACTGAATATTAACACAGAAGTAGATTTTTTTGTGTATATTTAAAAAAACAAACATGTATTGATGTCAGAAAAATGTCTAGCACAGGCTTCAGAAGACAGGATAAATTTTCTGTTATTTAAGACTTTTTTTTGTCAATATGTATAATGCTCAAACTATACCATCCATCTGTTCCACAGGAATTTGTCCAAATATGTGCAAATATGGCCTGTAGAAAACCCGGCGAAAGATGCGATCAAGTCGAGGGTCATAGGAGTAGAGCAAGGCCTGATTGGCTACACCGTATGCCATTTGCCACACCCCCAGGAAGAAGAGGAAGAAGAAGATATCCTTCACCTAAATAAGAGAAAATAATGAACTTAATTTACTATGATTAACATCCTGCGAGTAATGCTTGAAGCAAAGTAAAGTGCAAAAACATGCGATTTATTTATTTTGTGCCTCACACAACATATCTACAAAAGAAAGAAAGAACAGGGATAGTACATATATGTTTAAAGACTGATGCAAACGTGATTGTAAATAAAAAAAAGATGACTAAAAAACACAAAAATAGTACCACTTCAGGAAATGCTTCTTACCATCTTGCCAACAATGATGATTTTTGGTCCCAGCTCTTTGTGAATGGCAAAGATGTGAAGGAGACGGATGGTGAAGACCATGAAGTCCACACACAGGACATCTCGGCCAAATCCATACGACCAAGTGAACATCCTGAAGCACAGATTGAAACTCACACTGAGGCCACAGCATCACCCAGTGTCAAATGGGAGTAAGTGCAGGCTATTAAGTTAAAGGTTCTATATGTAACTTTTTACATGTAGAAATGTAGATGTTCACTGTCTATCTGTGTTGCCTGTATACATTTTTTACCCGGGTCGTATTTTCCTCGAAAGTTACAGGAAGTGACATTTTATGCACGTTCTCAACGTCCTCCACACTCCGATCCGCTTACAGAGATCAACAGTACAAACTCATCACACACTCCCGCTACAGCCAGAGGCCGCCTTCAACACACTTCTATCCGCCCTAGGAGCTCTCAAAAGGTGGACAAACTCATCACACACTCCCGCTCTCAGCCAGTGCCTGCCGAGACTGTCGTTTGTAGGATGGAGAATGAATGCAGACACACAGACTCCTTCACAGACTTTCACATGTGTATGACCACTTACCTCCTCTGTTAACATCATGCCGGTAAATATCCGGTCTCAGAGACTAATAGGGAGAGCGAGCAACAGGTTACTGGTGCATTTCGCCTAACGGCCATGCGGTATCACTATGATCGCAGTATTTTTGAAAGTTACATAAAGCACCTTTAATAAGTGAGAAGTGTGTGGCCAGATAGAACTTTTAGGAGCCAGGATGTATGAGATGATTTGTGGGACTCTTAACATATTCTCTGTTAAATCTGTTTTTTTTTTAAATGTTGTGTTTGCAATCCAAAGCTAGCTTCTGAACTCTGATTATTAGGGTAATCTACTCCAACTACAAAGACTTAACACTCGGGCTGAACAGTGCATGTTCGATGTATGACTGAATTAGTAATGCTTTGGTTTCAAGGGTCAAGAGGCAAAGCTATCGAGGAACAAGAGCCTTACTACACAATCATTTGAATAAAAGGGGAATATGGTACATTTGATTATTTTGCAGGACAAAGAAAGACGTTTTTCATATGATTTCGTAGTTATTCATAATGTAGATTGTGTGCATTGGTTGTCTGTACCTGCAGAAAAGTCCTATGATGAACATCGTGACGGCAACGAGGTCACACTTGTTCCAAACGTCCTGAATGTACACTCGAATCCTCTGACGCAAAGTCTTCGTGCCCAGAAAGAACGTCTTGTCAAAAAGAAAAAAGAATTTAACAGTTTTAAAGAAATACCATAGAGCCAAAAACATATCAGCATTTTATTACTTTAATTGATGTAATTTATTCTGTTTTATCTCCTGTGTTTGGTTGGTTGATCCATGTGAACATGACTGTAATTTCTGAAAGTATTCAGTAATGTACTTGTATTTACATTGTCAACGGCTGAATGCGAATAAAACATAAAAACCACATAATCGGATGAAAGTAACATGTTTCTCTGTGCTCACCTCCCTGACCTCCTCGCACACGATGGTGAAAACCCAGAAGTACAGCACGCACTCAGTGATGGCCGGGCCTGCAGGCGGCGGGGGCGCAAAGTCCACCAACAGCACGTACGCAAACAGCAGCAGGAAAAGGAAGTACATCAGGACGTTACCCAAAAATGAGGTGACAGGTGCGAACCAGAACTGACGCCATCTTGACACGATGAACGGACGCTTTGGCGGTCTGTGAGAGTGGGGTATGCCTGTGGAGAAGGATTTATGGGATGTGGATAAGTAGCTGGATACAGTTGAAAAAACAGCTGCTAAAAAGGTTTGAGGAGGGCTCACCTTTGATTGTAGCTGACATGGGAGAAAGGGATCCTTGTGCATCAGCATCACTGGAACAACATTCACACATTTTTAATCAGCCAAAAGACGCACAAAAAAAACATTATTTCTCCCCCAAACTCTGAAGATTTCTTACAAAACAGTAAGACCAGTTCATCATTGCATTAACCCGATTTAAAAAAAAGGAAAATTGAAAAATCAAAGCTCTTTCAAATTGCTTGTTTGTTTACATGTGTTTGATGTCTGAGAAAGAGAAGATTGTGGTCCCATAGAGGCTGTCGCTGTCTCTGCCTGGTCCGTCTTCATTAGGCTTCTCCTGCTCCTCTTGCTGATTATCTTCTTGTTTCCTGCAAGGCGGATGATGTTTTAGATTTTCAGTTCTGAAATCTGAATCCTCTTACTGCTAGAAACAAGAAATATCAGTAATTAGGATAATTTTACCTGTAGGAGATGAGGTTGGTGTAGCAGAGGACTGGGCAGAAGAATGTGAGCATTAGCTTCCACACCTCTGTGTTTCTCTTCATGTCGCCCCACCAGATCTGAGACAGCAGAGACTAGAGGACAATAGAACATTTTAACAAGTTTAACAAATTTATTTGCTCAGAACAACAGAGGGCTGTGTTATTTGTGAGGTGTTTATTTTCAAAGTCCTACTAAAAATCTGTGTTCACCTTTGAGATACTGAAGCTGAAGTCAGTCATTTAAACATTTTTGTATATACCAGTCACGATTGCATAAATGGTGACACACCTGTACTCCATCATGGCTGAAGAAAAGTCTTGCGTCGGCGCCCATGCCCATCTGGAGGCAGGTAGTGCCGCCCCAAACGGGAGATTTCCTGATAAGCAGGGTGAAAGAGCGACTCTCGCTGCTCCGGTAACAAGAGCTGAAGACATCTGAGAAGACGGAAACACAATGAAGTGTTGAAAGTCAATGTCATGTTTCAAGTAAGAAAACAAAACAGGAAGTGACTTTGGCAACATGAAGATTTTGAGATTAAAATCAAGCAGCACTTTCACTGTGTATTGAGTTACCAAATAACATTGGGTAGAACCTTTCAGATGTGAAATTTAATGACATCACTTGTCATTGGATTCTTTATTATTCTAACTACTTTGAATGACTGACGGTCTCACCGTGTGCCAGGTTCTCAAACCTCTGAGCGAGCTCTTTCATGGACAGCTCGGTTTCAGTCTGGAACTCCAGCTTGGACAGTTCCCTCAGCATCTTACAGCCACTCAGCGCGCTCAGCACCGACTCGCCTGCCTGAGAGGGATACATGGAAATCAGACACGTGGTCCTTCTTACTGATTCTAGGGATATCAGAAAAACATTTCCCAGCATGTTCCATTAATTACTCACTGAAAAAAATAATGCTTCGTAAAAATGTATGTAGACTAATCACAATAACAGCATATGCCACTGATCATACAATTGATGAAAACCATGCTATAAAGGCTTTTAATTTCATTATCTCATCTATCTGAGAGAAAACCCTTCAATCCTTTAAAAAGCCTGCACAGATCCCCCCCACTGACACACACACATGATGTGAGGAGGGTCCACACACACGCTCTGAGAACCGGAAACACACACACCAGCTTACATAAAGAGATGTCCCCAGGGACGTCCAAACTGTAAATGAATCAATCGAGGTGACGAGTGTCGCTGTTTTTAAGCTTGTAAAAAAGTTCTGATCACATTTAGAACCACGTTATTTTGGATTGTTTCTACACTGTAATTCTTTAACATTCTCCTCCACACCAGACTCAAAATGTTGCTTCTTCTTTTTTTTACCATTTCCCAGAAGAACATGGCCATCTCGCTGCGGTTTTGAAGGACGGCCCAGATGAAGAGTGAAGCCCAGGGGAAGAGGCAGCGATTTTCTCTGTACACACAGTCTCCACGCAGCAGCTTACTGACACGCTGGGGTGGATAAAAAGAGAAGATACAACCATGAGAAAGTAACAGCGACCGGTGGAGTGTCATGTCTTGTTAAGCCAGGAGTTCAGCGGCTTTAATAAACGTCTGCATATTCGCCGAAGAAGAAATAAGAGTACCCTCAGAGCTCTTCTCTTATGTGAGATCTGTCCTAATCCCAAAGCACTGTAGTAAAACGGCTGGCAGACATCACCCATTAACAGCTCCAGAACCCCCTCAACCTGAGGGAGAAAAAAAGACAAATGAGGAAATATTACAAAATACATTTCTATCGTTATTTGGTCAAATCTAGACCCGAGTTATTAACACCAACCTCAAAAAGGCTGATCTCCTTTGAAGGGCCGCTATGAATGTTCTCTGCGGCCACTTTGGAGGAAGACTCCTGCAGGTTTGATGATGTCACATGAGCTGTAGTACCCAGTCTCTCCACTAAGCGACGCTGTAGAAGCTGGTAAAGCAACGTGCCGTCAGCCACAGAGTAATACAGGCTCTCCAGTCTACCGTATGTCAGATAGTCCAGGATGTTGAGGCCGTTCTCGGTGAAGAGACGCACAAATTGAGGCTTGTCGTTAACCAGGGCGTCTGTCATGGAGTCCTCCAAGTCTTCATACTATTCCAGAGAATAAAAGGTCTATTAGTTTATTATTATTAACACTACATTATTAGAAATTTCACAATTTTTCTAACAAGTTTTTGGTCTTTAAACTCCACACTTAATACATCTTCATCTGACTGGATGCATTTCTCAGAATGTGACATCTGATGGGATATTTTTCCCCTCTCACCCTCCACTGGATGTCTCCGTTGAAGAGTTCACTCTTGGCGATGTCCACCCTGTTCCACGTGACTGCAAGCTTCAGCTCTTCACTGTAAGGGCTGTCATCAACGGACGCACGATGTTTGCTAGCTGGAAAAGAAAACATAACACAAACATCACTTTAAAAACTTGTCACTATGAATCACCGTGAGATATACAGTAGTTGTTTGCTTTTGTCACTTTTAATCTTTTTCATTTTATCTTGTACATTTTGTATTTTATATTCTAAAGTAAACATTGTTTATTTGCATTTGTTGTCATACAAAACGTCTTCTCTGCTTTACAACTTTATATCGACTGTCCCCTCGTATCATCTGTCTTTATTTGTCCTTTGTTTGCTGTGTTGCCTTCTAAGCATCCTGCTCTCTGCCTTGTTTTTCAAAGCTGTGTATTTAGAGGTGCTGTATAACTATTTTTATATTTCTATTACATACCTCCCACCAAAGCTTTTAGCAGGACTGTATCAAAGTCATTTGGGCCCTCCTGCTCTCCATGGTAGATTGTGATCAAGTCTCTGTTCTGGTAGATGTTCAGAGCCTGGAGACACAGAAACAAGGAGAGAGAAGAAAGAATAATATTAAGCTTATAATTATAACTTTATCTTCATAGTACTTCTTCAAAAACTTTTCAAATGCTTTTAAATGAATGAATGAAAGATAGCAAAGCGACGAACAACATGGGTGAGACAGAAAAGTGTCAACTAGCAAAGGCTTTATTGTGTGGACGATTTCAAACGAGAGTGTAAATATAAAGAAAGAAAACGAATATCAAACACAGGTAAAGACATTTGATTTAAGAAATAAAACCAGCTTTTATACGAGTGTGTTTTTAGGTCAAAACTGGCTACTGATTTTCACAGGTAGGCAAGTCTGGCTGCAACTGTATGTAAGAGCAGTAATTGTAGAATGATCAACCGAGATCTGAGATATCTATTTGTCTTTGTTCAGAAGAGAAAGAGATTAAAGAGATCATGAGTCCATCAGGTGCACAGCCTCTCTGTGCAGAGTGATAAACTACAGTAATAGTTAAGCAGAAAGAGAAAAAGACAAAGTCGGTATCTTATCAGTCCCCAGTCAGACGACCAATCACAACACAGCAAAGTGAAATTTTGGCCACTTACGGAATGAATAGATCACTGATCAGCTTTACTCTTGTTTCAACATCAATTCTGATTTAAAAAAAAGAGATCAGTGAAGATAAAAAGAAATACACTGCTTTTTACATTTCATAGAAAGTCAGATTTCTAATGCACAAGAAGGACTTTGACAGCAGATGTCATCAAAACATCGTGAGTGTCTGTTTCAGGTCCTTCTTTAGTCTGATAGTCATTGGCTACATACTATACAGCCGTCCCATATTTCTCAGGGTTTTCGTCAGCTGCTGCATGAAAACTGAAACTGTCTACCAAACCGCAGCTTTTGTAGAAGTGAAAACAACTGAATAACAGCCAGCAGTTTCGGGAATCTGGGTCAAACTGAGTCGGGAAGTAGATTGAGAAGAAGCGTGAGGTGTGCAGAGCCAGAGGAAGCGAAATAAATTCATGTAACTGGCAATAGTAGCAACGTGCTGAAAAACATGCTAGTAGGTGCTAATAAACACTATTTACTTATATTGAGGTTTTTTTTTTTTTAAGAGTAAAAATAAAATCTTGCCCTTAAAGCATGAAAAACAGGACGAGAGATATGATCAGACAAGCCCTGAGATTTTGAGCGTTTAAGTCTTTTAAATCTAGCCAGGAGCTCATGAATATACCGCTTCCTCCTGATGCACCTGCCAAAAGTCAAACATTTAGTCTGTACTGACCCGTTCCACCAGTTTGTCTGGCTCCGCTTCAGTAGGGAAGTGCTTCTTAAACCGTTCTGCCAGTCTGTCCTTCAGATCCACGCTGGGACCCGCCTCGCTGTCTGCCTCACCAGAGGACTGCACCGCCACCGGGGCCGATGACAGATTCTCCAAGACATCGCTCAAGAAGTCAGCGAGGCCTCCTGATCCGGCCAGCACCAGCCACGGCATGGAGGTCTTCAGAGACAGATCCACTCTCTGACACAAATAAGGAAAAGAGAGATGGACTTTTATCTGTAGAGGAGCCTTAAAAGAAAATGATAATAGTGATAAATGAATCAAAATGGAACACATAAACGGTGTTGGCTGTACCTCCAGCAGGCTTGTGTCCCCTGATACCAGCATACAGATGACTGGAATGTCAATGCTGCCACTGCCTGCAAAAACAAACACGTACTAGTTTTATTCCAACATTCATTTCTTATTTTAGACTTGATTCCCTTTATGATGATTCCTGCAGACATTGAACAAACTGCTTATTTTTCTTGCAAAAAAATGCAAGAGCTTAGAGATAGCATGGACACTGATAGAGGCTGCTGCACTGCAGACAAATCTCAGCTGGATTATACATCTTGATGAGTCGAGTCTCATATACACGCAGCGTCATGCCAAGGCTTTCCTCCAGTGGATAACAAAGGATCATTTTATCGTCACATGTTGTAGTAAAAGTTCACCACAGGAGGGCCAAATAGTTTGGATTCCGGACCGAACGTGTGAGAGCATGCACGGTTAAATTGGCAGACATCTCTTTTCAGTTTACAACAAAAATACATTCTTGGAATAAGAGTTCAGAGGTCTACTTTCTTCAGCTGTAAATGCCATGATGTACAATTCTACATTCATTTTAGATTTACTGTGTTTTAAAACACTTACCCCAGATGCCTGTTCGCTGATGGGAGATGAAGTCTTCCAGTTTGGCCCTGAACCCCGTCTCTCCTCCTCTTCGGCCTTCACTCCCATCGTCAACCAGCAGGAACGCCTGGTAGTTGTTGTCAAGGCAACAGGAGTCCCGGGACGTGTTCTGGACGTAGTATTTAGCAGGAAAGCTCCCCTGTAAGAGGAAAGATCGAGAAATATGATCGAGCAGCGTTTCATAGAATAAATGTCAACATCTGCAATGCCCTATGGGGAATCATGAAAGTTTATTATTAACAGGAAATCATACATTTTAGGAGGCTAAATGAATTTGTGATTACAACGAATGAGTGTTTGTACAACCTGAGGGTTGACCAACTGCTGTCTGTTGTGCACAAGGCCCCAGGGAGCGATGCCCAGAGCCACCACCTTGTTGAGAGACATGGACGAGGCTGCGGTGGCATGATCCCTCACCGCTTCTCCTACACACCTGCCAACACCTTCACGCAGGCCGGCTGTCATTATCCACGCTCCTGGGTAGAGGAGCAGAAGTAGAATTCCGGCTTGATTTTACATTGTGTGGATAATTTATCAAAAGATCGAGGGAACAGTTCTTTAGTGAGTGTATTTAAAAGTCTTAAAACTGTTGATTTGTATTTACTGTTCATTTGTATAGAAACAAATAGCGTGTAAACCAATGAAAAAAACCTCAGCATTTAGAGCCTACGTTTATTTGCAATGTCTGTCTCGAAACAGGAATATAAATGTGGTTCCTCTACGCAGCAACTTCCTTTGAAACGGTAGTAATGATAAAAAAAAAAGAAAAAAAGATCATAAAACAAAGTGCAATACGAGAGAATCTGACGAGAAATTCTCAAAATGGAAACTGAAGGAATACAAAGGCTGAGAACAGAAACTTACCCAGTCACAAATGGGGAACTCATATATACATATATATATATGTATATATTGTGGGCACACATAATATCTTGTTGGAATTTTATTTTTTACTTTTTGGGACTTCAGGGGCTCCGTACAAATTCATTTCACATATAAGAAAAGAAAGTCTCTTCTGTCCCTGAGAGAAACTGTCTAACTGTCTTACATGTTTGCTCTGTGCTATTCATTTATCCTTTGGCATTTTTACTGTTGACCGTTGATGAGCATGTTCATGACATGAGGGTATGTAAACTTGTGTATACAGAATACACATTTATTTGTAATTCTAATGTATAATTTCATAATGTATTTTCAGTATCTGTTGTTGGATTGGGGTGGGACTTTAAATTCATTACATTTTAGATTTGTAGAATCCCCATTCTTATTGTTAATGATGTATTTACATAATGTGAAGTCAAAAAAAAAGAAGAGGTATAAGAAAAGATTTATATATGACCATTGAAATATACTTAAGTCATGATATGTTCCTTTATGCAGCTTTGTCCATATAAAAACAACATATTTGTTCTATCAACACTGTTCTGTGTCTTATCCTGACAACCATGTTTGTTCTGAGGCCAAGCAGTAGCAACCTGTCGGCTGAATGTTTTTGCATGCGTCTGATTATCTTCGCTTTGATCTGAGTCCTTGGAGAGAGCAGAATAGTGAAAACTGACCTCAGATGACGGGAGATCAGTATCGTGGTGTGCCACCTGTTCTTGGCACAGTAGTCTAGAGGAAATGGCCATTGTGCTACCAGATTATGGTGCGACCCCGGGGAGTCATACGGACTCATTACACTAATGCATTTTGTAACAGCTGTATTTTTCTGACTTAAGCCACAATAACTGAGTTCTGTATCTTCCAAGTAAGGAGTTGATTCATTATTTATCACCTTCAGCCAGTTACTTAGAAATGATAACTAAATGTAAGGGACAAAATAGAGAAAAGAAACAAAGAAATGAAATAAGGAAATCATTTACTACAATTTAGAATAAAGCAGAAGTAACTCCATCTACCAAAGAATCTGTGGCCAAAGTTGCAGTTTTCTGCGGAATAAATCGAGTTAAAATTAAGTCTGCCAAAGACCTTTTTACAACATATTGAAAGTGAAATGAATGATATGTCAACTTGTATAATGGAAAACCATATATTGAGGAATCTACTATTAAGATACATTTTTTACATTACTGTCAGGAAAAACAATCTTAATTATTTGAAATAAAATAATAAAAATAACTGGAGAATTGGAGATTTGGAAAATGTCACTAAAAGCACCCTGTTTTAATTATTAAGTAATTGAGGCACATACAGTATCTCTCTGATACAGACAGCAGAAGAAATGATGCATGTTTAACTGAATGTCTACGGGTGATGACTCATACTCCACAAAAAATGAGGACACGGCATTCTCCATGTATCATCGACAGTTACAACAATCCAACTTCAGTTTGTATCTGATGTGATTAACATGGACGTGCTGCTTTACTTCTCTTAACTTACTGATACTACAACGCAACAATAATATTCACCTAAACTTTGACCTGACTTTTGTTTCACTAAGTGTTTACCTGTACTTTGAGAGGCTTTCACCAGTCCCTGCCTGAGCACCTCCCGTACCCAAGTCTTCACCTTTGTCCTGCCTTCTCCACCCACCACAGAAACCACCAGGTTGGGTGAGGGGAGACCCCAGTGGGCCGTCATCAAGGTGTAGACGATAGATGGGGGTGTGTCCCATGACAGACGCAGGTACTGAGATCCCCAAGAGAGAGAAAATAGACACTTGACTGATTAAAAAACAAATACAGCTCCAAATTCTACAACAAGTGGTTACAAAAATAAAAGCTGTGATCATTAAAAGCTACAGCAAGGAATTTTAAGCTAGTTTTAAAACAAACTGATATAACTTTATGACCCATAAAAGTCAACAAGACCATCCACATAAAGACTGACGATTGTTAATGCTTTTTTATTGTCTAAAAAACGTTGCCGGGACTGTAGGTGTCAGACGAAGTGAAAATCAGTCATTTATATTTTACATGGCAAAGTTTTTTTTTGATATGTGATACAATAAACTGCAAGTACTGAGTTTTTATGTGAAAAATGCTACTTATATATGTATAGGAATATCACTGGAGCATTAAATATCAATCATTTAAAAATCTAAGAATATGGAAATCAATCACTTAATAGCAGAACATTTCTCAGGTAAATTAAAAGGCCACCCACAGAGCTGTGCCTCTTGCTGGCTCCTTCAAACTTCAACTCTCCGAAGGCATCAGTCGGGTATTCGGAGGAGTGCTGGGCGCTGTCCCAGTGGTTGACGATCGCTGTGCTGAAGTAGTCACCCAAAGCCACGGAGGCATGTTCGTCTCGAGCACCCCCACACTGACACAGAGCACCATTGCTGAGAGAGGTAAGTAAATCACACGTGAAGACATGATCACGCTGTTGTTGCATCACCACAGTAAACAAAGAGACACTACTATCACAGAGGAATGTGTTCCACACACAGCTCACAGTACCTGAAAGAGTCTTCTACAAAGGTGGTGCACACTCTTTTGTTGATGATTTTGGCGATCCAAGTCTGAAAAGGTTTTCAAAAGGTTAATTAACAGAATATATGTAAAAGCACATTTAGTTTTGAAGGAGTTCAGGTCCCTACCCTTTTACGCCTGGAAATCATGGGGCTGCAGAGTGTAGTAAACCGCTCGAATATGAAATGTTGGCTTTGGCTAGGAGGGATAGCTGGCGATACTTTGGTGAGGTATGCAGTGCTTTAACACCTGACTCTTATTTCTGAGTAGGTGCAGTAATTTCAGCTCCAGTTTATAACTGTGTGTGTGTGTGTCTGAGAAGGGGAACGAGTGTGTGGATGACATGTGTGCAGTGCATACAGTACATTCATTTTCTGTTGTGTGTTTTGACATGTACGGAACAAATAAAAATAAATTAAAAATAAAAATAAAAATTTTGGGGTGGCAGTAGCTCAGTCTGTAGGGACTTGGGTTGGGAACCGGAGAGTCGCCGGCTCAAGTCCTGGTGCGGACCAAATATGGAAGTTCTAGGAAGTTCTAGGAAGTTGTAGTAGCTGGAGAGGTGCCAGATCACTTCCTGAGCACTGCCCAGGTGCCCTTGAGCAAGGCACCACACCCCCCACCCACCACCAGCTCAGGATCGCCCGCTGTGGGCCGCTCCATCACTCTGACATCTCTCCATTAGTGCATGTCCATAGGATCCTGTTTGTGCATGTGTGTGTATATTTCAGTGTGTTGCATGACTTACAGAGTGTAAAAACAGAAATGAATAAAGTAAATCTTAATCTTAATTCTGCAGTGTTAAAGCAAACAAAGGAGCCCCACTGAACTGTTTTCTTTAACTTGGATGGTATCTCTTTCTACCTTAGCGACAAAACTTAAACCTAGAGTTTCTTTATATATATATATATATATATATTTTTTTTTTTTTTTCTTTCTTTATTACATTTTATGTCAATATAGCTGTGTCACAACTTGGATAAATCCCTCCCACACGATCATCTGTCCAGTCAGAAAAGTGTCACTGTTTATATCTCATGTAGTTGTGCAGGTCAAGTCAACTCTGCACACCTTAACGGAATGCAGCCAACACACACGTAATAATTCATCACACGTGTGTCTGTCGATTAAACTTCTTTCTGTATGAGCGACTTTTTAATATCCACATTAACCTCAAGCACAAACACGTTTAATGTTGTTCAGCTAACGTCGCTGATACAGTAAAAAAAAAAAAAGTCCACACAATGGGCATGCTCTGTGCTCGTATTTGTTTCAGTCGTTCTAGATAACTTCCATTATAATTGGCGTTGTTTTTGATCATTTCTCCACGACCCGGTAACCACCGTGTTGTTATCTAGTTGCACAGCTGTTGAATGTTTCAAGCTAGCTTTAACTTCCGGTTTGACACGTATCCATAAACATGAGCAGAAAGTTGCTGGACTTCGCTTCGAGCGGGTCAACACGCGTTTGCTGTTTACACACAGTTTGCCATGCTTCAGAGCATTTTGGTTTTCCCAAGAACAAGACCCTAAACTGTGAGTGTCATGTTTCTACACGACCACTTTAAACGGAAAAGGAAATGCTTGTCCTGCAGCGCTCGTCATTGTGACCCAGAACAACTTTCATTTCACAGACTACACTTTTTTTAATCACTTCGCCATTGTAGGCTTTACCCACCACGATATCCCAAAAGAAGCAGAATGATTTGAACTGTACCCACCTGGTCCTTCTCAGATTTAGAAATGTGGTCTCTTCCGCCACCTCCTCCTCCTCCTTCTCCTCCTGTGTCTCTCATTGCTGTCTTCTTCTCTGTTCGCCTCACTCACAGATAATGGGAGGAAGAAAGGCTTCAGTGTTTCTTTTTGTGCATTCTCCAGGGATGAGGCCAATATCCTGGATTTGCTCTAACAAAAATGTATCCTAAACTATGAAAATGCCATTTCAGGACACAAGGTGCAGAGCAGACACACCACACAGGTGAGGGTGTGGTTTCTAACAAGAGGCACACAACCTGCAAATTCCTTAAATCAAGGAGGGGCAACTTGCATACCTGGGGTGTGACCTGAGCCAAATCTTAATCTTCTCTCAAAATGAGTTAATTTCAATGGAAAAGACCCCCCCCCCCCCCCCTCCCTCTTTGAAAGAAAATCCTCTTTGCCACTAATGACTCAATCATTTTGACACCACTGTAGCAGACAGACAACTGAAGACACATGATTGAGGTATTTGCTTCTGTCCTGTTTGGCTAAAAATATCACACATTAAGACCTGGATTTCCAACAGTGCAAGTGTTGAACCACCATCAAGGACAACTTCCCCCCTTACATTACTTCTTCGTTGTACTGTCCTAGTTGTATTTGCTCTGTGTTTTTGTTGTTTTTTCCTTGTCAAAGCAATTTTGAGTATCTAGAAAAGAGCTATATAAAACCAATTTATTATTATTATTATTATTATTATTATTATTATTATTATTATTTTTAACTAAAGCCAGATGGTTTACCCCTTGGAAATATTGAATCATTTTCCTTGTAGGAATCTGTTTCCCTAGGTTAATCCAGGCATGCATTAATTGCAAGTCAACTCCAGACATTTGTTGATATAAAATATTTATTAAACAATGCATTTAAATATTGAGGAATTGATATTATAAAAAGAATTTAAATATTGAGGAATTGATATTATAAAAAGAAATATGATTAAGCATTTCACGCAGCATTCAAACATCCACATTGTGTGTGTGTTTACAGAGAATAAATCCACGTTCCAAGTACCAGTCAGTCTGAACATAAACAGAGATATTTGGTTGTAAATGTATTTGAAGAACCGTACTCCTCTGTAGTCCATATCTATGTTTTCCCCTCTCGTCCCTATCTGCCGTATCCCTGTGGGCTGTCGGCCTTGTCTGACACGTCTTTTCCTTTTGTCTTGCTGATGTGGTACAACGTGTTGGCCAGGTTGTGAAGCTGGCACGTCCCAAATTGGCAGCCACGCTGAGGTGCGCGCCGTGGACGCAACTTCAGTGCCATGCTGTTAATAAAAAAAGAAGTAGAAAGAGGGCGAACAAATATTAGATTAATTAAAATACAAATATGAGCATTATATTATACACTAGGGCTTGTGTTTTATATCAGCTGATGGCTATTGTATTTGCTCTTTCGTACCTGCGTTTCAGTGCATCCAGGTCCAGATGTTTGTCCTCTGCATGAAATGGGATGATCTTCAGTGCCTGAGCATGGTGCTCCTTTGTGTCCTCTGAGCTTTCAGCAGCTGAAGCCTGGACAGTGTCCTCTGGGAAGACAACGTCTTCGCCTGACCTGTGAGTAAAAAAAAAATAAAGGTCCTTTTTGTTTACATTTTTTAAAGATAATCTAACACAAAGTCCAGTTCATCCTAAAACCAGTCTGCAACAGAATTTTTTTTTTCTTCAAATCCTTTTGGAGGTTCATTTTGAATAGAAACCAACACAAGGAAAATAAATCAAACATAAACACTGATAAACTTCTTTGTGTGTTTTTTTTTGTAAGTCAGCACTTGTGAATTTTATGACTTCAAATTCTATTGGTGTCTTAGTCAGCATCCTCTCTTGTAAACTCCTTTTACTGCTACCTTGTGTCTGAAATGTCTTGATATGTTAGGTGATACTTCAATATGGTATAATGAGTATTTTACCTTCATTATTAGCAGTGTATTTACTGATGTTCTTACTGACCTGTGAAGGGGTCTAAGAGGTGAGGCAGAAGTCAAAGGGACAATCAGCAGCAGTAGAACAGCTATCTCCATACCGCACAGGCCTGTGGGAGAAAACACCATTAGTGATGCTGAGAAAAACAAACCGTCCTGACCAGAATAATTCCCCCTAGGTCGTCTGACAAAGTCAATATTTAACCTCAATAACTCAGACACAAACCTGTGACAAGAAAGGCCATTAAAGATGATAGTTATTGGTTAGAAATGTGTTCAAAACATCATAAACATGAATCCAGGATGTAACTTACCACCAAAAAAACCAATAAATCTGCTGTGGCTTTTTTTTTTTAATGGAACCGTTCAAAGTCTCTTGTTGATTGTTGGATGCTCAAGTCTGACACCCCTCTGTACCTCTGGTCCTTTATAGTGATGGCACAGTGAAGGGGTGTGTCTTTAACACAGTCATACTGGCAAACCAACTCCCACACTAATAAATCATCAGTCACTGTGGCAGTTTTGTTTTTCTTTATTTACAGGAGCTATGATTCCAACATAAACATAATATATCAGTCCTTAGCAAAACATTGTACTTAAACTCAAAGTGACCTTGTACCCTTTACCATGTTTACATTGATTTTTATGTTCACTCTTTGCTCGACACCCCCCCCCCCCCCCCCCACTTCATCCACATCCTCCTCCATCCCTCAGCTCTCTCGCTCAACTCGCTGCTGAGCAATTGTTCCAGAAATCATTCTTTCATCCCTATCACCTGCAGGAAGCTCGCGAAGCCCAAAATAACCTGATTCTCCTTCAGGCTTTTCTTTATCGCCTCATTTTTCCTGTGCCTTTTTCCCTTGAGTCACTTTGGCCATCACTGTGTTTATTCCTCAAAATGCCCTTCACTCAGCCCCCCGTTCACATACAGTGTTTGAAAAAGACCTCAAGATAGTCAATCTAATTAAGATGACCTCATTGAAGCAGTCAAGATTGGTTCATGCTTGTGTTATCCATGCAAAAAAATAAAAAATCTTGGCCAAATACAGACACCTCTAGGAAATAATCTCAGAGTTCTTCGTCTTTTAATAACACAGTAAGTCCTCAGGGAGTTAGTGATACATTTAATGTTTTCTAACCTTCGCACTAAATTTCTCCCAGCCTCTCTCCTTCTCTCTGAATCACAACTTCCCCCTCTGGAGTCCATTGTGTGGCCTTCCTGTGACCATCTGGGCAGGTTGTGTTTGTCAGAGCAGTGCACTGAGTCATGACAGGCGCGCGTGCACAGGAGAGCGCAAGCCGTTGAATGAGAATGCAATCCTGTGCTTTCTCACAAGCATAATAGTCGATTGCATCAAATGTTTGATGAGTAATTTCCTTGTGAAATATGACAACCTGCACGACAGCAAAGATTATGTGCTGAATGAAACCATGACCTGTTTTTGTCATAACTACACTAGAAAGCAAGCTTTAAAAAAATAAAATAATAATGGATTAGGCAATATAAAGCAAATTATTCTCACCTATATTGATAAGAAATGCATGCTCAAGCTGTGTAGGAAACATTTTGGCAGTGCCTGGTTCCAGGTCCTCGGGCATGATGAGCTGCTACTTTTATTTAGTGATAGTGAACTGCATACACGTGGCTTTTAAAGGGATGTTTTTCACCGTTCTTGTCATTTTACACCCCTAATAATTTCTATGATACACAAGAAACTGAGAAAACAATAAGCAGGATAACGGGTCGTGTCATCTTTCATTGCAGTATTACAGGGATGTTGCAATGGGAAACATGTTGGAAGGTATTCTCCGTATGGAGAGTAGGTCTAACAAGTTAATGAAGAGAAATCTATGTTGCTGTTTCTCCCACCTTAGCGTTTATAAGCACGAAACCATTTAAACGTGCTTTCACTTCATTTTTTAAATTTGTAAGCCGATCAACGTTTTGTGTGAGGAATGTGATTGTTTTCATCTCATTACTGCACTGTTATGTGCATCCTAACTGTTTAGATGTTTTTCTATTTCATTGTATCTAATTTGAATACGTTCATATTATTATTTCTTCATTGATTTCAACTCATTTTTTAAGGCGGTTTATTGCTCATAGTAAGTGTCCTGCAGGTGATAACATTGTAAATAGATACTGAGGTATGCCTGGCCTTTCCAACAACAGCAACACATGTTGATGCTTCGATACGACCACATCAGAAATGACAATATAGCATAGTGTACTTGTAGTTTCATATAAAACACCCTGAACACATCATCCTGACTGTTTTTCTTTTTTCCTTTTTTATGTGGTTGTTGTTAAAGCCACACACGGTTTAGACTGGAGGGCAAAAGAAAATGACTAAGATGACTAAAGAAAAACAGGTATAATGTGAAAACAATACACACACGACATTAAAGTAAAAGATAATAGAAATATCTTAATTACAAATGTACAACTGGGTAATTCATTACCTCCACACAGAAAGTAAACAAAAGATAAAATACCCTCACTATCATGGGCAAATATCTTACTGGTGTAAAAAAAAATGTACTTAAAAAAATACAAAACGGTGAGGAGGTTTAAAACTGCTTCTTTAAAAGTGGACTGACCCTTAAAAGCTGACAGAGATCTGCTGAGTTTAGGCTACATGTTTTATGGCATGTCCCAGATATTACCACAGTCATGATGTCAGTGTGTGTCAGGATGATTAAAGCAGTCTGTCCTGGATTCAACACGTCTGGGACAACACTTGTTTTCTTCCACTTCTTTTAAAGGTCACTGTGGGTCGTTTGTCTGTGTTTGTCTGACTTGTTGATGTCCTCCTTCTCAAGTGGCTTAATTTATCTTGGAGGAATACAGGTTCACTTCCATGAGAATACTTCTCTCCCACTATCCCTGACGTAGCGTGCATCCTGTTGTTGTAAGCCTCCGACCACCAGCCGGCCACTCCAACACTCCCGGCCGAGTTTCCTCTGCCCACTGGGCACAAGAGTGAGCATCCTGCCAGGAAAGACTGCCATTCACTCGCACTTCATCTTCTCACACATTACGTCTCTAAGGGTACTCAAGACACTTTGCAACAAGTGTGTAAACTCCGGCCTTATCTTCACAGTGTAGCGTGTACGACAGGTTTGCTAAATTTAAAACAAAAACATCCGATTTAGTAGAATAAAGTCAGATCAAAACATTTGCTGCCTTCCCTTTATATGCACTTTGGGTTCTGGCCAAGCTGATCTTATGAGCTTGGATCTTTTGTATTGTCTTTCAGTGGAACCTTTTTGATGTACACTCATATTATGTAAGATATAACCTCGAGAGACTTGTAATCGGATAAACATAGCCATGAGATATCTCCATCTTGTGGGAGTGCTATCAAACAGAATTGTAATACAGATTGCGCAACATGTAGTCTGCTGTACTCGTGCATTTACATGACATCTGAAGCTGTAAAAAAAATCAGCTACTGGGGAAAAAAAGAGTTATGCCATCTTAGGTGAATCTGCAGACACATTTTTCTGCTGAGGTTTTTGAATCCACTTTTGCCATCAAAAGCTCCACTGTGGTTATGCAACAGCCTGAGATGCGTGATAAAAACTAAAATCTTAATGGTGAGTGCGTCGCTCGGTCATTCTCAAGCCATTAAGAGATTTGAAGTGAAAGACTGTGTTGGATTGGAACGGAGAGAGAGACACTGAGAGCGATGAGAGAGATGTGCCACACAAGTCTAGAAAACCTGTAGGTTAAAGGGTCAACACAGAGATATAAGCTTTGAGTCCATTAGTGGATTATAACCATAACCACTCCATGAGTCCTGCACCTCTCTAGGATTAAATAGAGAGAGAGAGAGAGAGAGAGAGAGTGAAACAGAGAGGGAGAGCAAAAGAGAGATATGCTGAGCGCATGAAGGTGACTGGAAAGCAAGTGAATTCATCAAATTTAAAGGGAGAATATAGTTAACTGTGCAAACTTGGACTGGAAACACTGGCAGACGAGCTCATCTGAAGCACTCTGGTGTGGGAGATCTAAAGTCATTTTGGTAGACTTGAAATATATCATCTGGCTGATAAAATCACAGCACAAGGTAAGTCTAGACAAATATATTTAGTGATCTGTCTGTAGTCTTTTTTTATGTGAGTGTGTTTTTTTTTATATTTATATTTGTCTGTGTGTGTGAATAAAATGTTCTCGTTGATAATTGTGTAAAACGTGTAAGGAAGCATTTATCACTCGTGATGAACGTTAGGATAAAGAAGCAACATTTGTATTTTATTGAAAATCTCTCATTCTAATGTGACATATTTACTATATTTCCATAAACTCAAAGCATACTGTATATAATGTGTACGTTTTGACATTATGTATTTAATCATGCCTATTTTCTGTCACCCCCATTATTGTTGTGTAACTTTAATTTTGTTATGGCCTCATATTGTGTGTGTGTGTGTGCTAATGTGTGTGTGCGTGTGCAGTAAACATGGTGGTGGACCTTGAGGGGATTATCCGCTGCATCAAGCAGGGGGATGAGAACGGTGTTCAGTCACAGCTGCAGGAGTTCAACAAAGAGGTAACGCAGTGTAGAAGCTGGCACACACTGGAGTCAGGCTGCTGCTGTGACACGTTCAGCCCCTCACTTTGTGTCCCTCTCTCCCCTGCAGTACGCACAGTGTTTCTTCTTTGATGCAGAGGAGAGGGAGCGAAGAAGAGTAAGCCGGTTGATGTTGCGCTCATTCACGGAGAGAAAGTGAACTACCCTGTTAACCCTCTCCTCCATGTTCTCCACCCCTGCTCACCCCTGCTTACAGTCTGTCTGTGATTAGTATTTCTGCTGTGCAAGTTGCCCCTGATCCTCTCTCCCTGCATGCGCCGGCAGATTGGGCACAGACAAAGTGATTGACACGTCGCAACATACAGTATGGTAATCTCTACAACACTGAGAGCTCTGTCGTCTGCAGTCACTGTGCAGCAGCTCTCTGGCCATATTCACACTACCAAGCAGTAGGTCAGTAGTAAGTAAGCAGTAGTCTCAACTTGTGTTTTTAGTCTACAACGCAGTTCAAAAACATAACATAAACATTAAAACAAGTTACAGGTAATCTGAAGGACTACTAAAAGAGTAGTTTACAGTAAGCCAAATGCTGCCAGTACTGTGCATCCTGTTGTATGAAAACAATGAAATGGTATGTTGTTTTTCTTTACTACGCAAGCCTTCAAATACCTTTTTCATTATAGCTTCATATACTGTAGTGACCAAAAAGTTCATTCTGATTAAGAACCTTGTAAAGCTCATTTCGGGAGCCCTAGATAGCCTAGTGGTTATGTCACGCACCCCACGTGCAGAGGCTATAGTCTTTGCCGCAGTCGCAGCAGCCATGGGTTTGAATCCGGCCTTGGCTCTTTGCTGCATGTACATAGTAAATGGACTTGAGTTTATATAGTGCTATTCTAACTACTTAGAGTGCTTTTACACCGCTTTGTCACACCTACCCATTCACACACTGATGGCAGAGGCTGTTACATAAAGTGTCCATCAGTATTAACTAATCCGTTCATACACATTTATGCACCGCTGACAAAGTGGCAGGAGCAACTTAGGGTTAAGTGCCTTGTCCAAGGTCACATCGGACATCCCCCCCCCTCCCTCCCCCACCGTCATTTCCTGTCTAAATTCAGATAAAGTCATATCTCATTAAAAAAAAGGCAAAAATGCCCCCCCTGCTCATTTCAATTAAAGATATTTCTCCCTTCATGCCTGCCTCCCTGACTGCCTAATGAGAGTTACATTTTAACTTTAATGTTTTTTTTTCTAGAATTTCCTTTCATTTTCATTAGAATGTAAAAACCCTTCTCGTTACTTTACATGAATTTTTATTCTGTCCAGTTTCTAGATAGCAGCGAGGTCAAAACTTTATGCTAGCAGAATTTCCACAAGCTAGACACTTTTGTACAAATTAATTTTTTCTTTCTCTTCTGTTGCGCTGTTCAACGAAATCTTACCTTCCACCTCCAACAGAAAAGAAAACTAGAAGAGGTACAGTGCCGCGACAGTTCAGAAGTAATGTTTATATTTTGTTTCCGATTTCGCAAGAGAGGATCAAAAATAATTCAGAAACTGCAGTCCAGTATAAAACTTTGACTTTATTTCTTCTCCTCTCTCTCCTGTTCCAGTTCAGGAAGAACAAAGTGAGGGAGTACACTGATTCTGACTCGGACTGTGACGAGTATGACCAGGAGAATCGAGACCTTATCCTCAGACAGGTACCTGACACTATCATGCTCTGCTTGCCCAGAGGTTGTTTTTAAAGGAATATCATAAAACTTAAATTATTTTTTTTTTCTGTCCCTGTCCTCAGAATTTAGCTGTTGTCCTTGTGAGGTTCATCAGAACAGGAGTTAAATGTCACGTGTTGAGATTATGTCTGCGCTCCCTGAGGATCCTCTCCAGAGACAAGAAGGTCCTCGGCCCCCTGGTCACCGACAGCGCTCTCGTCACTCTGGCCAGAGTAGCCGGCCTGACGACAGGTGATGCGTGTGATGAAGGCGGGGACCCTGACTCGGATTTCTATGACAACATCATCGCTTCTGTCTCTGAGGCCAGAGTTCTGCAGAGTTGCTCTGTAGAGGACGGGGATAATGTTGAGGCCAGTGACCAAAACGAAGAGTGCTCGGCCTTCGATGAGGACGCCAAGAGTGACATAAGCATCGCCAACAGCGGTGACCTGGACAGCATCAGCTGGTGCGGGAGCCATAGGCCCAGCATCAACGAAATGCACCGAGCCGGAGACCACCACAAGGTGCTGGAGCGTGGGAGGAGGGACCGCAGGGAGAGCCAGATGGATGGGGAGGAAGAAGAGGAGGAAGGGCAGTTGGGAGAGGATTTGCAGAGAAAGGAGGCCATGAAGGTGTTGTGTAATGTGGTATACAACAGTACCTGGGCACAGGAGCGGTTCAGTGCTCTCAGGTGGGATAACTGGCAGAAACATGCACATACAAGAAAGCATATAACAATCAAACGTAGACATGGATTGGTCTCTAGGATATTTAGGATCTAGGATAAGTCAAAGGACAGATTGTGTAAATGAATCCAAGTTGGAAAAGCATTCACATTCCACCTATTCATTTTTGGCGTCAATCCTTTGAATCTGGCAAATTATTCTGCTTGAATTTAACAACCACCTGCCTGTTAACAGACTGCTGTTGAAGGCAAAGACAGACGCTTCCACAAAACTAACCAAATGTTTTTCCTGAATCACAGGCTCTTGTGTGGCCTCACAGAGCGCCTGTCCTCCAGTAGGAGCTCCTCATCTCCGTCCTGTGGTCAGTTTTATGAACTACGCCTCATGTTTCTCATGACGGCACTTCGGCCAGAGCTCAGGACTCAGCTTCAACAGGTCACATATGTTCACTTGCCCTAAACGTATTAAACATGTGAAATAGTTAATAGTTCATGTATGATGTAAATGATTCTGATAAGCTGTATCTCGTATTGATCTTGAAAATAATTATTGACCAAGATTCATGCTGCACACTTGAGTTCTGGTTTCATTCCTGCACTTACAATTGTTCTGTTGCTCTAACAGGAGGGCGGCGTGTCCATCCTCACTGCAGCCATGGAGAGCAGCCTGGAGGTTCAGTGGAAGGACCAGTATGAGTGTGTGTCGAGCCCAGCAGAAGCTGCAGCACCCATCTCACTTGAAGCCTCTCAGCGTGTCATAGAGATCCTAAAAATCCTCTTCAACATCACCTACAGCATGCACAGGCAGGAGCCAAATGAGGTTAGTGAGTATGTGATCATTAATGAAGCTGACAGCTTTCAGGTGGGATGTTTTGAGGAGATACACAAATAAACTTCTCTCTTTATTTTCATGATTTGATCGGGTGAGTACAGTAGAGCCCTGGAGGTTACATGGATGGGTTTTTTTTTTTTATCTCGCATGCACGACTTACTATCTCGCACGTGTGACTTATAAAAAAATTCATTCATGTCACTGATGTGGTTCCCCTCAGTCGTTGATGAGATGTAGATGATGAAAAGAATCGCCGTTGACACTGACTTGCTTTCAAAAAGGATTATTTATTAACAAGAAAGCATCACTAGACACGTCTGCCTAGGAGAGTCATGAAGCCAATAATGATCTCTATCACACAGAACAAAAAAGACACACCCCACAGGAGAACAACATCTGTTTCTCAGGACAACCCCTCTCCATACAGCTGCGGGGGTTTCTGTCTTAGATGTATGTCATAAACTCAAAGGACAACACACAATCACTTGTCCAGGCGTGGTCTCCACCACCCTTAAGGAGTTAACCTATGTCTCAGGAATTTCAGACACTTCATCACCTCCCGGGCTCAGTAGATGAGCCCAGTTTAGTACTGGAAGACTGCATGGCTGCATCCTGGCGCTCTCTCGTCTGTGCGCTCTCGCCTGTGTGCCTGAAGCCGAGCACTCTGAGCTTCTAATTTTCAACATAAAGCCATAAAGCTCCGGAAATCAACATATCTGTAGTGTTGTGATATATTACATACATATTAGGTGTTTATAGACGACGGAGGATTAGGGCCATGTTACATTTTATTTTTTATTTTTTTTTATTTCGAGATTAAACTCGTAAATTTACGAGAATAAAGTCGCAAATTTACGATTTTAATCTCATAAATTTATGACTTTAATCTTGAAATAAAAAATGAAAAAAATTAACGTGGCCCTAATCCTCCGTCGTATTTATACAGTCAAGGCTAAATAAAAAAATAAGCAATTTCGCCATTCTATATGTATATGTGTTTTTTGAGTTATATATAAACACACAGCTCAATCAGCAAACTCTCCCCTCTGCGTGACTCATTTGAACTTCTTTTCATTCATGTTACAATGTTACAATTCACTTAGCAGACGCTTTTATCCAAAGTGACGTACATCAGAGAGTAAGTACTAATCCATTCATACACCGCCACTGAAGCAGCGGGAGCAATGCAGGGTTGAGTGTCTTGCCCAAGGACACATCGGACATGTTGCTCAGCTGGGGATCGAACCCTTGACCTTCCTGTTGAGAGGCGACGACTTTACCAACTGAGCCACAGCCAACCCATTCATACATTCATTTGGGCTTCTTGTAAACCTCGGGCGCGTGACTCCATCTTCTTCACCGTCTTCTACACTCTTATCTTCTTTTGGTAATGTTTGAATTAATCATACTGTAAATATTAATTTAATTAATGAAATACATTTCTGGAGGAGCGGGGAGCCAGAGCGCATGAGACGAGAGCGCACAGACGAGAGAGCGCCAGGATGCAGCCATACCCGACTCGTTTAGTCTGCAGTGTATAGAGGGACAAATGAGCTGAGCGGTGCCTCTTCTCCTTCAGGAAGATGCAGCTCTTTACCGACACCTGGTGGCGATCCTGCGTCTTTGCCTGACGAGGAAGTGCACGCTTTCAGATGACACAGACGAACTGCAGGGGTGAGCATGAACCTCAGTGAGGATGGTTAGAAAGAAAAGCTCACTGACAGTCACAAGTTCAAATGAGCTGAAAGGGCAGTAGGAGGTGTGAACAAGGATGATAGAAATACTCCATGGATTAATATAAATAGTCCTGACACTCATTTAAAATGTGATGATATTGCAATAAAAGCACATTTCATTTTGTTAAATTAAATCAAATTAGAAGCTTTTAGGGTCAGTATTAATCTAAAATATGTTTGAATGATTATGTGCTGGTTACTTACTCTACCTTTTATCTAAAGAACTTTTAATTCCTATCACAGTTTTATTAGAAGTATAACACTAGTACATCAGGCAGGCTTGTTCTGTTGAGATATTTAAAGCTAAGCTAAAGACTGTAGTGTATGAGTTATGATTTCTCTATGTTTTTCTGAGAGTCTGAGTGTGTTTTTAATTATTTTTAGTTTCTGAAATGTTTTTAAACTGTATTTTGTATTAACTTTCGTACATCACTTTGACTGAAAGCGCTATATAAATAAAAGTATTATATTATGTGCTTCATTATAGGACACTTATTGTACGTTTGTGGTGGACGAGTTTACAATAATCCATCATGCCAAACCGAATCACATTCTTCACCTCTCTGCTGCTCTTTAAAAAAAAAAAAAAAAAAAACATTCATCCCTGATCTGTAATCATGTCTCAGTCACACAGTCAACCTGCTATCAGCGCTGCCTCTGCAGTGTCTTGATGTGCTGCTGGTGGCTCCTCTGCAGGGAGACTCCCAGCCGAGCCAGGGCGTCAACATGGACTGTGTCCACATCCTCCTGCTGTTCATGGAGAGGCGCCTTGAGTCGGTGAGGGAGAATGCAATGTGCAGAGAGAAGCTCAATGACCAATATTCTTTAAAAAAAATAATAATAATAACCTGAGGAAGTATTTTTTCCAGGGTGACAAGATCAAAGAAAAACTGACTCCGGTCCTCAACCTGCTGACAGAGAGCTGCAGGGCCCACAGAGAAACACGCCATTACGTCAGGAAACATGTAATAACCCCCCAAAATAGGAAAGCTCTGAGAAAGCTCATGTTAAATCTTACCCTTTACTGGGCTATATCAATTTTTTTTTTTTTTTAAATCACTGAAATGAAAATGATTGCATGGTTTAGATCCTGCCCCCTCTGAGAGACGTGTCACACCGGCCAGAGGAGGGCTCCACAGTGAAGAATCGTCTGATCCGTCTCATGACTCATCTGGACACAGACCTCAAACACTGCGCAGCTGACCTCATATTTGTCCTCTGCAAGGAAAATGGTAACAACGATCCCTTCCATGAATTAACAGGGATGAATTAAATTAGAGTTTTCAGTCACAGAAATACAAGTCTATAAAACTAAATGATCATATTGCATTGTTGTTTACAAGCTCTGTCTCCAACGACCATCCCCCTCACTTCTTCTTCCAGTTAGACGTTTTGTCAAGTACACAGGCTACGGTAATGCAGCAGGCCTGCTGGCCACCAGGGGTTTGCTGGGCGGCCAGACATCCAGGACCCTAAGCTCTGACACCCAGTACTCGAGCGACTCGGACTCGGACACAGAGGAGTACCGGCAGGTCAAAGATCGCGTCAACCCGGTGACGGGGCGAGTGGAGGCAGAGCAGCCGGACCCCATGGAGGGCATGACGGAGGATGAGAAAGAGGAGGAGGCCAAGAGGCTGATCATGCTCTTCAACAAGCTTTCCAGGTCATTGATAACACGAACAATAGCCTCATTAAGACCTTTTACTTCAGGTTTTTGAGAAAGTGTGGAAGGCTGTGGTTCCAGCTACGCTCACAGAAACATGTATAAAAATACCTTTTATTAATCAGGCCAGGGCATATATCTATCAAAAAAAGAAAGCCTAGTCAAATAGCCTCCTTACCTAAACAGTATACCGTTTAGTCTTCAAGAGCACTTGGCTTTAACCTAGAGTCGACCACCCTGTCGCTGTGAGCAGAGGTATTCTTTCTTAGTTACTCATTGGAAACAAATGGGTTTCTGTTGACTTCAAGCTTTGACAAAAGTTCAATAACTTAAGTTTCCCCACACATGTTTCCGTTTTTAATAAGGCAGGTCGGCCAAAGAAGCTTCACTATTTGTATTCTTGGATATTATAATGTTAAATACGATAGAATTACTTTTTTTCCCAGTAAATGTGTCGGATGTATTCATCAATAGTGTTTTCTAATTAAGATGTCTTTTACACCAGTTAGCCTGATAGAAATCCATATCTCTAAAGGTGGCCTATTAGTTTTTCCCTTAAACATTTGTAGAGACGACACATGTGGATTCAGGTGACGTGAAAAAACGAATAAGAAAAACACCCTCCTCACTAAATGTCCAGTAGCCTATAGGGAAGAACCAGATAGATTATAAAGTACAATAAGCACATCTTAAATAGCCTACTGCTGAATAAATTGTTCTTTTTGTCCCGCAGAGACAAGATAATTCAGCCAATGGGAGTGAACTCAGAGGGGAGGCTCATCCCAATGTCGGGGCTCAGGGAGAACTCCCTCATTGAAGAGGGGGAGTCCGGGTCAGAGAATGACGGAGGAGGAAAGGAAGGAGAGAAGAACTGAAACATGGCAAATAGTCAACTAATAGTAATTCTTGGTAAATATGCGAGCTTGCCCAAGCATTAAAATATTTGTTTAAATGATTGAAAAACGTGACATTGAAGTCACTCAGATACAGCCAGCCGTCATGAAACTAAATGAACTCAACAAAGGTTATAAAAAGTGATTCTTTATTTGAATTCACACTAGAAACACACATCAGCAGAGCAATCACACCAGTTAAAATAAGAGAAGGTCCAATAAATTTCACGGTGTAAATGTGATATTTTAATCATGTCTTGAAAATGTATTGTTTGTACTGATGAGTGTATTTTGACGTCTCCTCTCTAGCGCTGCTTTAGAGCTTATGTTGTACAGACTATTGGCCCAACGTAAACTAACACCTTAAACAACCTGGAATAAACATCTGAAAGGAAAATGCGAGTTTTGCTTTATAACTCCGTCACATTGTGCTCAGCTGGGGTTTTTTTTTTCATATTGTTCTGAAGCTGTCTCATGTGAAACCAGGTCAGATCTGATCTGTGATTTTTGTTGAACACTTAATTTCATGTGTTTTTCTGCATTGAAGGCTTTAGTTATAGTGACAGAAAATAAATCTCCATGCACGCACAGTATTTAAGATTTGATGAGGATCTTTTAGAACCATAACGTTTGCTTTTTGATCCGGTAAATATAAATATAAACACAAAGAGGCCACTTTCACTTTCCCAGCAGCATGATGATACAGATGACTGACAGCCTTTGAGTGGCATTTCTCTGCAGTCTGAAGGGAAAACTGCTGTGTTATTTTTACAAAAAACAAGTCGGCTCATTTTGGAACACACTTTTTGCAAGTGTTCCAGAAAGACTGAGTGAAGAGATACTTTTCATGTCTTGAGTTGAGTGACAGGGCTCTTCTATTCAGCTGCTTGTCTTTGCAGCAGTAAGCAGCATGGTATCTTCGCATCAATAATATCACTGATGGCAGAATTATCCTCTTAAACCACCTTTGATTGGTCCCCATTCTTATTTTTTCATTTTCATACCCTACTTATTGGAAGATAAATTATGTGTATAATTAGGACATAAAATGTGTAAACAATGACTTATTTCAGTACAGCTCCATCATCTCTTCTAGTGACATCTGCAGGTCCACAGACTTCAGGGAGGAGGCGCCTCCTTCAACAGCTATGTTCTTTAGTAACTCGATTGAGGTCAGGACCACCTAAGAGAAGAAGAGCAGTAAGACGTTAAATGGAATGACATAAGTATGAAAGCAAATCGGAGGTTAACTGCTCCATCATCATACAATTCAGAACAGCAGGAGCGATGAAACATATCAGACTGGATTCTGCAACTTTTCATGTCAGCTTTTAATTTCTCAGCATCAACCACTGTTCTAAAACCTTGAACACCACAGGGATCAGGTGCCACTGCAGGTACTCGGGCGTTCTTCCCTCAGTGAAATGAATCAATGCTGAGCCCCCTGGAATTTGCAGCTGACCAAACCTCCCTTGATGGGCAATTTTGGGCGTTTGATAATTCATGACATTTGGTCGAGGTACTGTATGCGCAGCAGAAGAAAGGAAAAACTGCCAGAGTGAAATACTGCTTGTAGGTCTTTGGCGGCACACCACTGTGCGCATTTAAATAATTAAAGGTTTTCTCACCTCTACTGTGATGAGTTTCTTCCCCCAAGGCCTGTCGTCTGGGTCAGGCCACTTCTCTCCAAGGCAGAAGAAGAGGGAGTAGGGAGGGGAGTCTCTTCCATCAATGAAGTTCAATATTCCTGCAGGGAAAGGATATCAATCACTACACTGAGCCAACAGCACACATTTGCTATGGTAAGCTCAAACACGCCACATCATTTGTCCTTCATCCCACCTCGCACAAAGTCCCTGAACTGAAACAGCGGTTCACGATGCATTTTAGAAATCTCCTGGATCTGTTTGCTCTTGTCGTACTTGGAGAGGCTCCAATAAGCTTTGATTTCACCCCGTCGCTGGCTGTAAACCACCTGGCCTGACACGCCCACGTCCAAACCATCCCCCAGCTTGTCCAGGATGCGATGGGTCAGTTTGGCTTGGGTTTGATCCAACATTGCTCCGGGACTTGGCAGAGAGACCACAGAAAGGCCCGAGTCCTGATCCAAACCTGTCCCGCTGAGCTCAGGCCTGATGTGTGGACATTGAATACAAGAGATTTTAACTGGAACAGCAGTAATAATTTCACTTTCAGGGGACAAGAATGTCTCTGCACTAGTCAGGAGATGGTTAGCTGAGTTTCAGCACAAAGCTAAGCTATAAAGAAAGAATTAAAAAAGCAAAAGATGTGTTAGTGAGCCTTAAGATAGCTGTTTGTGGTTTTAGCTCTAGTATGTTTATTTCATGAAGGCAGTGACCGTCATAATGCACTAAATATATATAAAGCTAATGCCAGAGCGTGACTAGCTTAGCACAAAGCTAAGCTACCAAAGCAAGTGAAAGTAAAGAGATGAAAAATTGTATTATGAAGCACTAGATAGGCGAAGCAGATGAAAAAGCTAGGCTACTGCTTTGCCATGTGTCTACAATTGTCAATCTTCAACTCAACATTTGATTTCAAGCTAACTTGGGAATAATGAACATTTGTCAGACACACTTTCTTGTGTTAGAGCTCTATTTGGATGTTACCTATAAACTAGGCGAAATCCAGCTTCATTCTCAACCATCTGCTCGGAGACCTTCACCCCTCTGTAGTAGACTATTATCCTGAAATGAGTCTCTAGGGATTAAGAAAAAGGAAAGGCATATTAAAAAAAAAAAGAAAGGAGTTATTTAAACAGTATTCCTTAAGAACATGCTATTACTCATACTATGAAGTATTGGTGGCCATTTAATTACATTAAATATGAATAATTAAATCAATTGTGGAGTTTCTGAGATATATATATTTTGGCAGTCTCATCCATCAACCTACTAATACTGTTTCCATCATTGGTCTGGGTCATAGTCTGCAGGAACTGCTCCACAAGTTCCCCGTCACTGACCCCGCCCACAGCTCCCCCCATTGGATATACTGGTTGCTCAGGCAACCCAGTTTCCTTGACTGCACCCTCAAACGTTACTGGGTACTGCTGTTGCCCAGGAAACGCCTGTGCACCAATCACAGCCTGGCTCTGAAACTGCTGTTGCTCAGGAGGAGGCTCGAAGCCTGTGATGCCCTCTGTGGAAAAGTTGGGAGAAGCGTTAGTGGGGAAAGTAGCTTCTTGTTTTCTGCTCATTCTGCAGCAAAGAGAATAAATGACGAGGCGAGGCTGGTGAGCCTACCTGTTTCAGGGCCAATGTTCAGTCCCTTTAGACACTCCTGGAGAACATCCTGGTGCACAGTGGATTCTACTGGCAAATTTTAGATCAGCATTTTACAGGAAGTGATTCTAAATTCCTGGATATGAATTGATGATGTGACAAATTGGAAGAGAGGCCTGCATTCTTACCAGAAAGCCCAGTTTCTTCTTGATGAAAGAGAAAGGCATCAAGACATGGGACAACCTGGCTCTAAAATATAAAAGAAACATATTTCAAAGAGTTAATAAGGAAGATTAAACTCATTTATTTTAATGTTTCCGTGAAGTGGCTTACTTCTTGTATAGGAAAGCCACAATCCTCAAACAAATCCAGGTCATCTTGATCCTGGGATCCAGCAGATGAGTTAGCTGTGAGAAAGAAAACAAAGAGCTCAGTTACAATCTGCTGCTTCCCATCTTTTGATCATTTAGATTCTCCTAAGAAACACATCTTTACTCTGATAGTCCCCTTCACAAATGGTTTTAACAATCGAGTTCAGATATGTACAATATGTAGCATTCCAATTTTAAAACCAAACCCACATGCATAAAGCACAAAGTAGAGTCAAGGTGCATTTACTGTTTCACTGTATTATTTCTTTCATTTAAATCCCATTAACAGCACAATAACATGACAAACAGATAATGACTCCCACTGCTTGGAACTACTGTATGATGAACTCAAACAAGCTCAATCATTTTGCACAAGACCAAAGCAGTGTGTTTGGATTTAGCAAGTTTGAGAGCAATTTTGTTGGGCCCTTTTTTCATGCCAGGTGCCAGAGCATAGCCGCATATCAAATATGTTTCAATGTCATTTCATTTTTAGCACGCATGACAGCAGGAAAACATACTTTTATTAACTTGCCCGTCATTTACAACAGAAAAAAAAAGGACCAAATGTCGATTGTCTATGGAAGCACTTGTAGATCCTCACCTCCTGATGCAGACTCTTCCGGCCAGCGAAACACTTTGTGTGGGTGCGCTGCGTCGTTCTTTTTGTCAGACACCAGTTTGAAGCCTTTGGCTCGGAGAGCGCTGCGGAAGTTCCTCTTCCACACTGAGGCGTCTCCCTGTGCCCGGCCGTTCCCACTCACCTCTGCCCAGGCCTGCACAAGAGGAAACAGGTCAAAGAAAAACAGAACAGACTAATGGATTTTTTAAAGTATCTTGAATGTGCAGAATACATTGCATACAAGAGATACAGTTCGTCATATAAATATATTCGGTATGTTTACTTCTGTATTGTACTGTATGTGTATTATTTTATTAGTCATGGCATGTGCTCCATAATTACCTTAAAGATAAGAATGTCAGTGTTCGATGAGTCCTGTCTTAACGCATGTTTCCAGGGGATAGAGAACTCCGTGCGCTCCGGGTTCATCCATTGGACACCAGGATACTGTTCGCTGTTAATCTTGCCCCGCAGCCACGGGATGAGCAGAGGTTTAGGGTGAGACATTTCTGCAGGAGCAAAAAAAAAAACAACAACATGTAACCTAATCTAAATTATTAACAGTAAGCTTATTACTAGATCAATAACATAAAATTCCTACATCTAGCCTACCTCTTTGTATGCAGGGTACCTAACTTGGAATTAATGTACAAGTTAAAAAAAATCAAATATACACACAAAACCACAAAATAAAAGAAAAGTTGAAGGATAAGGAGTAGGTCAATAACATGATAGAGACAAAATTATTCAAATTGTAAAAAACTTCTATGCTACCAGCACACAAAAGGTCTGAAATGTAAGTGTAGTGGTTTCTTCAGTCTTCGAATCAGATCTTGTGGTCTTATATTTACTTCTCTCTTACCCACTCTAGAGTGACGTCATAATGTTTCACGCGTTACGTCCGCTTGATACAGATGTTTCCATGTGTCCACGGTGAAACTACTGTTTTGCTCCGCTGTCACCGGTTTATTTTACATCAACACACACAACAATACACTTTACTTCCTGTCTCTTGATCACATGGCTACGGAAGTCTTACAAAATCACAACAAACCTTCAAAATAAAATAGGAATAGTCACAGTAAATATTCCCAAAATAAACACACACATATCATCTGCTATACTCTAGAAAATTAGAATCCAAACAATAATAATCCGAAGTATTACTGGAAAATGTCTCTTACAGTAAGGGAAGTAGGCTATTATAAAGTTGCTAAATAATATTCAACACAGCCATGTAGGCCTACGGTTTTAATGTTCCTGTAGTTAGACTTCTGGTAGCATTACAGTGTTGTGTCGGCTCTCAGCCTTTTTCCAACACATATTTCAGAAATGAACCAAGAGGGCCCCCTTATGGGCCAAACAGAACACTACCAAACTACAACATCACATGCATAAAACATTAACATTACAAGAGTATATGGGCCTATCCAGTGGTGTGGTGCAGGGTATATGCAGTAGTAGCCTATACTCAATATAGGTGAAGGGGTGACCCTCCCTGCACTGTCTCTAATTGGCAAGTAGACACTAACTAAATATGCAAGTAGTCTTACATGTCACAGGGGCCGCTGGACGGGCCACTTCAAAAAACAATTGGGTGAAAAAGTGACGAGTAGGTTATACCACTTCTTCAGGCACAAAGACACCACTTGGCCTTTTGCATACATGTTGACGG
The DNA here is from genome assembly GCF_963584025.1 of Labrus mixtus. NCBI lineage: Eukaryota > Metazoa > Chordata > Actinopteri > Labriformes > Labridae > Labrus > Labrus mixtus. The sequence continues at coordinate 12,661,852 of NC_083632.1, forward strand.
GTTCAAATGTTGCGAAGTAATAACTTTACAACAGCGACGAGATATAAACTCACGTGGATTGTGTCTATAACTTTAGTATACTTACTTGATTGGCGATGTCACAGCCGGTGCAGCTTGTGTTGAGTTCACTTACAGTCGGATTGAAGAGGTCCACGGTTTAAAACACGAGTAGTAAAGTGTGCGCCGTAATAACAGAGGCTCTGTGACAATCTGTCACTCTCTCCCAGCTGCAAATTCTTAAGTAGTCCCGCTGCTGTTAAACCCTGGCTGTGTGGTTTTCTTGGGAAACTCCAAGTCTCGGTTTCGTTTTCCTGATGTGACGTCAGCGCCAATTTCACACCGGCAGAGCCCGATAGGTGGAGTCACACCTCACATCTTCGTGAGATCCCTCATTTAAACAACGTTTACCAAAACCCCGAAATCAACAACAGATAAAATGTTTAAGATAATGAAATATACGTTAAATCGTTAAAAATTCTTAAAAGCAGATAAATGCACAATCACAAATGAATAGCCTATACGTGAAATGTTATATCAAAATGGGGTATTTTGAGACAGCAAAATTTCATGAAAAACTGTTGACATCAAACATTTTTAAAATTTCATTAAAAGTGTTTACTTTAAAAATGTCTGAATTTTTCATGACAAATTTTTGACTTCAAAAATGTCATGAAAATAGGGCCCCAGGCCAGTAGGGCCCCCCCAGTCCTGACAGAGTTAAACCCAAAGAAGTGGCTCCAAGTTGGCCCCATCTGACAGCACTCACTCTTGTTGTACTGTCAGATGGGGCGTGGATGAACGTGAGGGCTCCAACACTATGGAACGAGCTGCCCGAGGAGATCAGGTTGGCAGAATCAGTCATCTCTTTTAAGTCCCTTCTTAAGACACTCTTTACGGCGAGCCTTTCCTTATTTTAAATTGTTACTATTTTCACTTTTTAAGAACTCCTTTAAAATAATTGTATGTATTTTACAGTTCTTTTAAAAAGGGATTTTTATTCCTTAATCTTTCCGTGTTTATTATTCGATGACCTGCCTGTTTTATATTTGCTGTCCTTGTAAAGCACTTTGTAACTTGTTTTTGAAAAGTGCTCTATAAATAATGATTATTATTATTATTGCTGTGAAAACCAAAGTTTCTCAATTAAAGTCACTGAAGGACAACTAAAGGATTTTATTGCTCTTTATTCATATATTTATGCTAATGTGTAAAATCTGTAAAAACGTGGTAAGAAGTTCACATTTCGCTCCATTTTGCGGTCGTACAAAACATTTGACAAATTATAATTGTTTTAGGTGTAACCTAAATGTTGAGGGCTGAAGCTCATTGACATCAAAAGTTGAGGCATGGGAATGATGGCAGCGAGAATGATTCCACTTCAAGGTTTTTATTTGCACAGGTTTTTTCCTTAATTTGTGAGGTGGTTTTTCCTGTTTCGGAGACAAAATATGACAATTAATGATTTGCCTCTTCAACAAAATAATGTTCAATAATTCTAAACAGGCTCACTAAACAGAGGATGTATCAATTAAACAACAAATCAAGTCTGCCTATATGCATCATAAACAAACATAATCACTAAACTAATTTATTCAAACAATAACTCACATGTGGACGCACTCAGCAAAGAAAGGTGGAACAGGTCTTGTCCTTAGGAGAGCAAACTGAGCAATGAACTCTCCTTCCCTTTATGGGAGACCAGATTTGGGGCTCTCATTCACCTGTGGCTGATTGCTGCAGCCAGCACAGGTGATTATTGTTGCTCCTGGTTGAACTCAGGGAATCAGCTGATTTTCAAGCTGAGGACTCTGCTCACCTTTATGTTATTTGGTGCAGTATGAAGTGGACGTGAGAAGTATGTCTCTAACAGAGCACGTTTTTTTTCTGTCTGCCTTTTCCACCCAACAGGACAACTCAAGAGAATTTCAGAAAAGCACACCCTTATGTTGCAGGGAAGCAGTCTGGTCACACCTGTATACAGAACACTGACTTGGTTGCAGAGCTGATTATAACCAACAGAACCGGCGACTTCCTGCTCGAAACTGTGATGGACACAAGATGTAAGTATTTAGTATAACAGTTGTTTAACATACAAATGTATTGTTGCTGTTACCTAAACAGTTTTGAAAATATGAAACCACTCTTGTACAAAATTATGTTATTGTCCAAGGTCCTGAAGTTGCTGCAATAAAAATGAAAGAGCTGGAGTAAATTCAAAGTTGAACGGGCATTCCTACAAAACAGAGTCTGGTGCTGATGATCCACAGGCACCAACAAAAGCTGATCTTATTCATGCTCACATTTCACAGGGAGAAGCTGCTCCTAAACTTTCTGCCTGCCTGTCATCGTTTGGCAGCTCAAGTTATGTCTCCGGTTTGCAAACAAATAGATAAATATATCCATCTTGCGTTGTCTCCAAAAAGTTTATAAGCTTACAAAATCTGGTAATATTGCTGTACCTTTTGAGTCGACATGGTTCTTTATCCTCTCTCTCGCTTCCTCACCCTCTGCTTGTCAACAAATGCACGTTGTTTCAGATGGGCAGCGTAAGTTTTACGACGGTGCAGTTGCAGTCAGAGACCTGCTGTCGGCGCCAAAGCGCACCAAAACTGAAAAGTTACATATTGGGGCTTTAACTATGCTTTATATGAAGGAGACCCACCTAGATCTTGGGTAGATGCAATAATCTTTGTCATGTCCCCTTGCCTTACACCATGTTTCAAGCTGAAAATCTCAGAGCACGTTCCATTCACTCTTGATCTTGAGTTCAAATATATCACTTAAACCCAAACTATAAATTTCCCCATATTATTTAATGTGTGGCTGAGATAGACCCAATCTACTCTATTGAATGCCTTCTGTGCATCAAGGCTAAGTAACATAGATGCATGAGGAGTCTTTTTTGCACATGACATGAACCCTGACTGATCGAGGTGTATCAATTGTGTTATAACCTTCACTTTAGTATGGCACTTCATACCTTTTGGTCATTACATAAAAGGCTTATCGGCCTATATCCTTCACAGTAGGTGGGTCTTTCCCTTCTTCAATATATATGTTGAGAACCACTTGCTGAATTTGTCAGGCAGGATGTCTCTATAAAGGGCGTCAAAGATGCTAGAGGGATAGAGCACAAAATGAAATTATTTGCAGATGATGTTATGTTATATGTGAGCGATCCTATCGTGTCAATTCCTCACATAATACAGGCTTTGAACGAATATGGAGTGATATCAGGCTATAAAATCAAAGATTCAAAATCAGAACTGATGAATTTATCTGGGGCGTGGCCACCATAATTAAACAACCAGGTCAAGTTCCACTGGTCGAGGGAAGGCTTCAGACACTCGGGTGTTATCATCACCCCCTCCACATCAAAACTATATGAAGCCAACTATGGAAGGTTGTTGAAAGATAAAGGCAGATGTGCACAGATGGGAGATTCTCTCCTTATCACTTATTGGCAGAATTGAAACTATTCGAATGAATATTTTGTCTAAGCTGCTCCTCTTATATCAGTCTTTGCCGCTCAGGGACCCTATAGCAATATTCAATGTTCTCCACAATCTGATAACAAAATGTATATGGCAGAACAAGAAACCCAGAGTTAGACTTATAACACTATTGCTACCAAAGCAAAAGGGGGGGCTCAAGTTACCTGACCTCAAATACTATTACTGTGGCACAACTGAGGACCTTAATATCATGGATAACTAACAGATACCGACTGGGTCAGTATAGAGCAAAATTCATGTCCTGACATTCCCTTAGGGGGGCTTCCATTTCTAAGCCAAGAGAACTGGCAGAAATTCAAAATAGAGAATGAATGGATAATAATCACGAGTAAGACTTGGCTGGATATAAAAAAACGATTTCATATTTTTAATTCTATACCCAGGGCATTAAAAACTGTAGCTTTCCCAGGATTTTGACCTATTAAAACTGATACTGGCTTCAGAAAATGGTCGATTAAAGGGTTAACTACTGTTGACCAGCTCTTTTATGGAGAAGTATTTCAATTCTATGAACACATCCAGAGAGAATTTGGTTTATCAGGGATGGATTTTCTAAGATTTCTTCAGTTAAGACACTATTTAAAGACTCATAAAGACTGGGAGCAGGTATGTAAGTTTCCAGTATCAAGTTTAGAAAAAAACTTTATGTTGACTATGGAGGGAGTGTTGTGTCTATACAGATGGTTCCAGGACAAGGACACAGGAGACACTATTCAAACAAAACAGAAACGGTAATTAGAAAAGAATACTATTATTACTGATGGAATGTGGGCAAAGAGATGGCTTTATGGACATAAATTAACAAGCAGTCCTACCTGGAGGGAGTTTGAATGGAAAATGAGAATGAGAATATTTAAAACCCCTCTTGTGATGGCGAGATACAGCAACACATCAGAACTATGTTGGAGAGAGAGTGCGGGAAGATAGGAGACCATACTCATATTTTCCAGGATTGTCCCAAATTGAATAAATGCTGAGGAGATATTCAGGTAGAGATCAAGAAAGTTCCGGGGGTTCTGGGAAAGATTATTGCTGTCTTATGTTTTTATTTTCCACCTGCTGTATGACCCATATTTTTTGTTCTTGCACATTTATGTATTTCTATATGACTGAAATGAACAAGGCAACTCAAGTTCAAAAAAATTAAAAATCACAAAAAAATGTTGACCGCAGACTTGTTTAAGTTGCATACTTGATCATAGCTGTCCCAAAGTATGCTCACAGGTCATTTGTCTTACACTTTAAATGTATCAAATGTGCTCCTAAGACAATATTTCTTATCATCTAAACGCCTGTTGACACATTTTTGTTTGACTGTAAACTTTTATCCAACTTCATCCCTAAATCAAGCCCTAACCTCCTTAAATGGAAGGTTATAAAAGTCCAAATGTCCTCACAAGATCAACATAATTCCACAAACACACCGCAGGGAAATGAAACACCATTTGTTCTTTGCAGATTTTATTTGTTTCTCAAATACAGGAGTTAATGTACAGAAGGACAAAGAATTTCATCAAGAACTGTACAATATTTACACGCCTTTTTTTTCCTTTTTTTTATGGAAAATTAGATTGTTTTCAAAATAAGTCATAGTATGCACAAACGTCAAAATGATAGAAATGAAATGACTATTTCCTCTTTAAATATTACTTATTTATACTCCTTCTTCCCACATGGGAAATGGATAGTTTACTTCTTTTTCTTTGCACCTGCATGACTGATGGTTGAACTGAAGCACAACAATGTTAAGTTTCAAATAGATTTGCCAGTCCTCCTCCTCTTCTTCTTTTCTTTTTTTTTTTTTATTACTTTACACCCACTGTACTACACCCAATATTTCTGTCTCAGCATGTGTCCTGTTTGTATAGAGGGGGAAGACAGCTTGGATATGTGGGTAACAACTGTATACTGAACCTGTAAAAATTAAAAAGGTATTTAAAATGTTTGGGCAGCAAACCTAGCGCTTGTGAGAGTTTAATTTAAAAACCTCCTCATATAAATAATAAAAATGTGTTTATATATTATCACACAGCGGACTGGAGCTGCCCTTCACATAGCACAGGATGAGAGAAAGAGAGAGAGAGAGAGAGCGTTGTATTATCACATTTCATGTTTCTGTCCTGGACAAGTCTATGTTCACGCTGCTCACGGCATCACTCTGCACGCAGTTTAAAAAGCATTCTCACCCTGGTCCACTCTTTTCAAAAGCCGACAGCTGATGTTAGTCTTCAAAAAATAATTTATGTAAAAACTAAGTGGTAATAGTTTCTCTTTGAACCATCGTCTTTATGACACAGTTTACACTATGTCAGTGGCTCCTCTGTTGACTTGGTGTTTCGCGGCTCCTACTCTTTGTCCTTAGCTCCTTTTTCAACAACGGTCAATTCCCTCCTGATCTGCCAGGGACCAGTAGGGTGGGGTCCCCCCTTCCTCAGAAAATAAGACAGTTCTTTAGTCTTTGATCGACAGCAAGAAAAATAACAGAGGCCAGTGTCCGAGGTCACATGAACAGACCCTCTTGTGTTCGCCAAGGGCCTTCAAAATCCATGGGGGGAGGGGGGCTGTACAGTAGGATCCATCTTTTTCCATATTTCGTTTTTCTTTTCATTTCAATCCCCTTGCCTTATATTCTTAGTCTCTTTTCTGCATCTAGCTCAGGCTTTGGTGCTGAGCGTGAGCAGCTCGATGAAGGAGCTGAAGAGTGTATCCAGCCAGCTCTGGTTGGCCATGCACTGTTGCACCACTTCCTCCTGGCCCGGATCCTCGGCCGCCTGCTCGATGGTGTTGGTCTGGAAACACAAGACGATTGTGGTGAAGAAGACTCCAAAAGCCCCCGCTCTAAATAACATAAACTAATCATTCAGTTTTACAAAGACTACAAATGTGCACCCTTACCTCTTTTTTGCACTGTAAGAAGGTGTGGTATTTATAGTGATGCAGGGAGTGATACAGACTGTAGATCCGATACGAGTCAGCTGACAGCTTAAGGTCCTAAAAGACAAAAAACATATAAAATCAAACATATTACCAGGTTATTTCAGGATATTTACACCCCTGTGACCTAGAACCCAGAGAGGCAGAATGGTGGGGTGAAGTCATTACGCCCCTTATCTGCCATTGGAGGTAGTAACAGAGGTGTAACAGAGGGGTAGGTGGTGTAGGAGTTGGCAGGACAGAACAGGTGTGTGTGTGTGTGTGTTGGTGCATGTATCAGTGAGCGTGGATGTGAAGTTCCCTCTGTGCGTTTACACGGCATGCCACTGTGAAATCACACACTGCCGACCCAATGTTATAGAGTTGGGGATTCATTTTCAAGTACAAAAGCATCATGACGGAGGAACTTTGACAAGGCGAATAGCGATCTTAAAAAAACAAAAATTAAAAAGGACATTTGTTGATTTACTTCATGTAGTTTTAATTTTCCTTTTAGATCTATTGATGGAGGAGTTCACGGTCACTGCATTTCAAACATATGCAATGTGTGTATATTTACATATGATGCATGCCAAGTTATTATTATTTTTTTTGAAGAAAGAAGTCAAGAAATAAGATCGAGTGAATTTTATCAACTTCGATTTCCTGGAAAGCATAATGCCACTAAGACTGAACACGCAGCAGGTGCTAGGAGGGGAAGCTGGCACCATTTTGTCTTCTGTGCCTCCTTGTGATTCGTTTGATTCGATCTTCACTGTCAAAATGTTTGCAAAAACAACCGATTCTTTCATCCCATAGTTTCAGTATGACCCGAAAACCAGTATTCATCTGGTATTAGGCTCAAAATGTCCTAAAATGATCCATATCGAAGTGTATAAATATTCACAACTTCAATAAAAGCTATGACGGAAAATATGTATTTCTCATCAGGGCGGATGGCGTTTCATTGAAAACACAGGAGTCTATCTCTGGTCGGCCCGTCGACCTTCGGGAACACGTACCTGTGGTTTAGGCAGGGTCTTTTTAACTCTGTTGAGGGTCTTGCGGTTGTAAGCGTCCCCGCTTAACCGTACCCTCACCACTCCTGAGTCCAGCGGGTCCACAATGATCTGAGGGTACGCATGCAGGACCTCCTGTCAAAGAAGAGGTACAACATTATAATTACTTTTAAATTTATGAAATACAACATTATAAGAAATGGCAGAACCAAGTAGCTCATCATTACACCTGAGTCATTCATCATTCTGGTTTTTAATTAATTTAATCATGAAAAAAATGTATAGCGTTAAATTTAGTTTCTGTTAAATGAATTATCAATCACTGTAGTGTAAACTATATATGATCCTTATTCTGATATTTTTCTTATTGGAGGCTTAGATTTCCTGCCTTTTAAATGATCAGCATATTCTAAATTCTTCAAAATTAAACAGAAATGTTACACGAACATCTCCAATAAAATGGAGGGTTTTTTCTCAGTCCTGGTGCAGAGAGCGAAGCGGGGCAAAGTGGACATATTACCTGCTGCTGAGAGCTCATGCTGACTCGCCTCAACAGCCTCCTCTTCTGTTCGCTGAGGATGCTGTCAATCTTCCTCATCGGCGGGAGGTAAAGCTCATCTGGTGGCCAATCAAGGGACAGGAACTTTCGTTAGTCATCACTCATGTGCATGCCAATCATTTTAACACAGAGGGCAGTTTCAAAGCAGCTCCTTCTGGCTGCTCGTCAATCAGCATTCTTGGTGCTTTCCATCAACCGGTCACACCTTGTTTATTTAGATTTCAAAAAGGCACTGAAAGATTCAGTGAAATATGCACGCTGCAGAATTCCCCTGCTACTGTAAAGCCAGTTTGTCAAGCTGGATGTCCCGATTTGTAACTTGGCAGCTGCTGCTTGTGTCTGTGATGGTTATGGTTATTTAACCTGCCCCAGTATCAACAGGAAAACTTGGAAGCCATCGAACGCATTGAAACAGCTGAGGTCTACATGCTTACAGATTTTTAATGGACGTTTTGATTGAACCAATGATAGCATCAACAATGCACTGTGTGTGCAGTTCTTACCGTCTGTGTCCTGCAGAGCTTGGATCATGTCGGGGTCCAGCGCTGTGCTGACCAGCATCTCCACGTAGCTCCTGAACATCTCCCTCATGGCACGGTTGTTCACTCCGCCTTTCACTGGCACTGAGAGGACAAAAAACAGAGGTTATTTCTATCAAACACATATCTTTGTCATAAAACACAACATACATTTGTTTTTGTTTTTTTACTTGAAAAATGTCGTTAGAAGCCACGGCCTTTTAAGTCCCATTTTTTTTAGAGAGGCTTTCCTGATCTTTAATTTTTATTATTTTTCATTTATATTAAATATTCTCATCTCTAAATTTCTGTTTAAAATTGAATCATTTTATTGCCTGGCTCCTCTTGTCTTGCCTTTACGAAGCACTCTGTCTTCAATTTTGAGAAATTCCCTCTATGTAAATGCTCTCAGTGACTTGTAATTACACTAGCATTAGGAATGACAAAGGCCTCTTACTTTCATTCTCACTCGCTGCCTCCTCTGATGAGTCCGAGTCTGACGATGAAGGTATTTCCTTCAGCCACTTCTTTCTCTTCTTAGGCGGGGGTTCCGCCTTCACTTTAACCGGTTTGGACTTGGGTGGGTGTTCGGACTTCTCCTTCTCCTTCCTCTCCACCGCTTTCTTCTCCTCCTTTGCCCTCCCACGCTCTGCTGCTGCAGCACGTTTCTCCACCTTCTCCTGCTGCGGCTGCACTCTCTTTTCCCTCTCCTTCTCGGGCTCCCTCTCTTTCTCCCGGTCCTTACTTTTGGGCACAGCAGCTGGAGCCTCCTTCTTTTCTCTCGGTTCTTTTGTTGCTGCAGTGGTGGCTGTTCTCGTTTTCTCCCTCTGCTCGCGTTGGACTGGTGGAGCTATTCTCTCTTCCTTCTCAACTACCTTTGCTGGCGCCTGGGTGGCAGGAGGGGAAGCCATTCTGGGGAGAGACGGGCGCCTGTGACACATGAGGACATTTTCTAAGATTATGCAGAATACTTATCTATAAACAGAAAACCTCGATACAAGAAACTCATCCTTACAAAAGACATAGCTGATACAGACACCTTCAGGAAAATGGCTTTCATGCACACTTGATATAGCTAAATCTTTATTTAGATTGTTCAATGTGGCGTTTATTGGTACCTGAGAGCAGGTGTTGCTCTGCGCCATGGTCTCCGTGAGCAGACTCGAACGTAGTCCTTCTTGTTAACATTCTCCAGAAACTTGACATAGATTCGCTGGTATCGCCTCTTAGCATCTCCAAAGTAGCCAAGATACTGAGACAGAAATACAAGAAGAAATGATACAACAGAAAAACTTTCACAATCATTCCTTTTACTAACATTACTATGAGAATGTGGTCCACAACGCTCGATCTATAAAAATACATTAAAGAATAAATCTCAGTTCGTTTTTTTAAGATTTTTGTTTTGTATAAATTATTTTTTGGCCTTTGCCTTTATTCGGGTGGGGCTAGGGTAAGTTGTAGAGTGACAGGAATTTTGTTCATATTGACCTTAAAGTCTGTAGGTGTGTTTAAATTACAGAAGGCTCGAGGGTGAACTCACGTTGCTCGTGGCACAGAACTGTCTCTGTCCATCTTTGATCTCGGGGCTGAACTTCTGCAGGAGGGCTTTCTGCACCCTCCAGATGGGTGGAGGCTCACGTCCCGTCTGCAGGGCCAGCTGTGCACAAACACATGACACGCAGATTAGGAAGATGTCTTTGCAGCAACTGATAGATTTGACTCTCAACTCATCATTTTTCCTAGTGTAATTTTCCTCAGCATGAACAATCACTTATCAAACCCCTTTTTTTTAAACCTATACCTGACACCTGCATGTGATGATTTGGTTGCTAAAATGTATTGGTTTGTTGTCTGTCTAAAGGAAAGCATGCCATTGTTTTCCATTTTTAACTAGCACAGTGTTTTGAGTCATCCGGTGTTCATTACAGACACAATAATTCCCCAAAAATACCTTGAGGGTTCGAATGTCTTCCACCCGCACCACAAACTCGTCCCTCTCTCTGAAGATTCCCTCCCCTCCACTCTCGCTCTCGTCCTCCTCACTCTCTCCAACAATGGCGGCATCTTCTTGCTTCTGGGCAAGGTGCAGGGAGGTGATCTTGGGAGGCGGGGGCTCTTCTGGAGAGGCGGGGGACTCCGGAGATGGCATGGGAGACTCCTTCTGAGCAGAAGATGGTGGAGCAGGGGAAGTCGGAGCAGGAGCAGGGGGAGGAGGGGTGCCGGGGGCAGGCTGAGGGAGAGTAGCGGGCTGGGGAGGGGGCGTTGAGGGGGATGCTGGAGCGACAGGGCTTGGAGGCTGGGAGATTTCTAGTTGTTCTTCTGGTGGAGGTGGAGGTGAGGGGAGCGAAAGGGGAGGGAGGGGGGAGTGGGAAGGAGAGGAGGATGAGGAGGGAGATGGAGGGGCAGAGGGAGGTTCAGGAGTTTCTGGCGCTGGAGGAATCTCTGGAAGGTGAGCTGGAAGGACAGAAAAGCAAGGTTGAAGTTAGTTAATTTACGGTCAATGACCAGAAGAGTTAAGCTCCTTTAACATAATTTATGTCATTTATCAGACAAATATCTAGTAATAGCTCTACCAAAGGGAATTTCTTATTTCCTTAAAAATAATGGCAGGAAAAAAATCAATATGTAAAAAATGGTAGATGAATTAAATAGAAAATTTAGCTGGCAGCCTCACCATCAAGATTAGGTGCATCCAGTGTTTCCAGATGTGGTTCCCTCTCCTCCATCATTTCACTCTCTCCATCCCCTCCCATGCTTCTCTCCTCCTCGTTCTCCTCCTCTTTGTTCTCCTCCATGTCTCCATCTTCTGGCTGGAGAACATCAGGCTCACTGGTCTGAGAAAGGGTGTGAGGTGTGTGCATTGCAGGCTGAGGGCTAAGTGTGGGGGGCAGCATGGGAGTAAGTGGGGACTGGGCTTGCTGAGGCTCCGCCTGGGAATGCGGCGAAGGATGGAGCGGGGGCTGGATGTTGGAGGGCAGCTGAGGAGTGTCATACAGAGCAGAAATGGCAGAAGAGATGCTCTTCTGGAGGTCCTGGTTCTTCCCCACCGAGTCCTCTTCATCAGAGGAGAACGAGGGCAGGGTCTCCAGGTTCCTCTTCAGCTCATCTTCCAGGCGCTTGGGGCTGGGGCAGTTGCCAAGAGCCAGTCCGCCGTTTCCTTCACTGTCCCCGAATGGAGGTGGAGGTGGTGGAGGCGGAGGTGCAGGAGACAGTGGGCGAAGACCCCCTGATTTACAAGGTGAGTTTTCACCATTGTCAGGTTCCATTCCAGGTGAGATGTCCAAGCCTGGAGGTCTCTTCCCAGTCTTCAGGAAGTCAAGGAATGAGGCAACAAAGCCAGCCTTGGAGTCGGAATCCTTTTCATCACCCTTAAAGTAACAGAAAATATTTAGCTTAATGGGATTCCTTTTAATATTCTATGCTAAAAAATAGCATGATATAATTCTGGATCTCTTACCCTTTCCTCCAGCCCCTCTTCATCCACACCTTCACTCATCATCTGGCTCTTCTGTTTGTTTTTCTCCTGGTGTCTGGAGCTTTCAGTGCTGCATGGAGGTCCAGGACTTAAACCCAGTGAGGGAGCGGAGCCAACTGAACCGTCTGATAAAGCCGGGTCTGTGCCTGACAGAGAGTCCGTCCTCAGCAAGGCATCAGAGGAGGACAGGGTACCAATTGGTAACTTGATCTAAACAAAAAAATAGGAAAGATTTCAAGGCCTGAATATACAGACAATGTATTCACAAATTACGAAGCCAAGGAAACAGGGAAAGAAATTTGAAATATTAAGCATTTAATACATGCTTAATAACTCTTGTGCTTCGTGTGACTATTATGAAAATGAAAAGAAAGTTAGTGAAAAAGAGAATAAAAACCTCTGTAGGCACTTGGGGTGTATAATGATATATCAATATGAATTGTTAAGTCAATTTAACAATCAATGATTCAAATTGAATGGATGAACAGACAGACAGACAGACAGACGTAGTTTATTGACAGTAGCAGTTTATCAGAGCTAAGTGGAAACACTAATACGTATCATCTTCACTCAGATGTTAGCTGACCCAAAAATATACATTTACTAGGGGTGGGAATAAAAATCGATTTAAGTAAAAAAATCGAAATTCTTGAGAATCGAAATGAATTAACTCAAATCAAAATTGTATCGTGGCAACCTTTAATATACGAGCAAAATTTAGTGTCATTGTCTGAGATTTGATTTCTATCTTGATTAAAGTTTTGATTTATGCTCCTAGTAGGCCTTTATTCTGTATAAGTGACCTAATAAAGACATGGTATCTTTAAAAAAAAAAAAAAAGAAGAGAGACTTGGTCACATGGCAAAAAAATAAGAAGCTAGTAGTCGTTGCAGCAAATTTCAATCATTGCTTGACTCTCCTGACTGCACAAGCAGAGTGTTACTAATTTAAAGAAAGGGGGCAATAGATGAACTACCTGTTTTATTTGTTACAACAAAATCTTCCCAAGGCCCTACATTTAGCTTTAATACCAACTAGTGCTAACATTTTCTAGCAACAGACCAATCTTATTCTAATGATAGGTTTTCCAGGTCTTCTGGACTGAATGTGACTGACCTTTAGAGGTGGAATAGGCTCATGTAGCGGCTGTTGGGGCTGGTGATGATGTTGCTGTTGCTGGAGATGATGATGGTGCATCTGCTCCTGTTCTTTCCCGCCCATTTCCATGTACATATCCTCCCTCCTTCCTCCTCCTCCTCTCCCTCGGCTTCCACGGCCCCTTCCCCTGCCTCGTCCCTCTACACTGAATCCCCCTCCTACTGTTGTTCCACCCATCTCTCCCATCATCCCTCGTGGCGTGTAGGGCTCAGGCATTGGACGGATGCGAGGCCTGCCTCTTGGCCTGGGTGGACCGTCTCTCTTAGGTCTAGTTGGCTTTCGACCCCTCTTCTTGGGTCCATCCTGAGGCATAAGGGAGTGTGAAGCCATAGAGGAGTATCCAGAGGAGTGGTAAAAGTCAATGTCACCCATTAAAGGACTGAGGGACCCAGTTCCAGCTCCTCCCTTTCTGCAACTCGAAACCAAGTCTGGCAACAGGTCTGGGAGTCTCCTACTATTCAATCGGATGTCCGCTGGCTGATCTGCCTTATCTTCATCGTCTTCAAACTCATATTCTTGAGCATAACTTTTCTTAGGCAGGGTGTTTGGGTCCCGCCGCTCCTTCAACAGATGGAAGGAGCTGGACTTGAGGAGCTTTTTGGGACGAGATGAGCAGAAAATGGGTGACTGGAGGCCTCCAGAACCAGTTCCTGAGCCAGTTCCACCAGGACCTGAAGAAAGTTTGGTTCCAGGGTTGTTGGGACCAGCAGTATTGGAGCCCATTCCCATAGCTGGGGCCTGGGACTGTATCAATCCGAGATGCTCAGTGTTGACAGTGGAAGGGAGCTCATGGCTTTTAAGGGAGTCCAGATCCAGAGTCATGGTGTTGTTGTTGGGTTCTTCCAAGCCATGACAGTAGGGTTCATACCCCTGATCTCCACCATGGTGACCCATTATGTCAAAGCTGGCTCCACTACCTCCCCCTGCTCCACCTGCACTCTGTCCGGCTTTTATTGAATCCATTCCCTCCTGCCCAGTATGGCTTTCATTCATCTCCTCCTGCCCTGGTCCTGCACCTCCTGCACAGCTGGACTTGTAGTCCTCTGCACAAAACATGTCTTCCATTCCTGGAAAGAAGGAGCGGTCCTCATCTTGAAGGAGGGAGTCGGGGAAGCAGATAGAAGTAAGGGGTACAAAGCGGTTACTTTGTTGACTCTGGTCTGCTTTCTCCCCTGGGCTGACTGTGTCAAACTGGTGCTGCTCTGATCGCTGTTGGTCCAGCTGGCTCTGCTGGGGGGTAAGCTGGGAGGAGTGGGGCTGCTGTTGGTCAGGTTGAGGCTGGGAGTGGGATGATTGGGCAGATTGTGTTGGTATGTGGTGAGGGTGGGGCTGGTTGTGGGGGTGGTGGGTGTGGGTCTGTTGGTGTTGAGAGCTGGGGTGCTGTTGCTGCTGCTGGTGGTGTTGGGAAAGATGGTGCATGTGAGATGGCGTGGACAAGCCGATATCAGGCTCTGAAAGAAAGGAGTGGAGTTCAGAGGCGGAGTGTTGCTGCGAGTGGTGGTGGGATGGGTGCTGCCTCTGCTGCTGCTCCTGCTGCTGTCGGTGGCGATCAGTGCTACCACCACTCCTCCCCCCACTACCTGCTCCACTACGTCTATCCTCAGAAACAGCAACATCAGAGCTGGAGGTCTGAGAGAGGGAGCGCTCAAGCATGTCCAACGAAGAAACCACTGAGCTTTGTTTGACCTGGCTCTGCTCGTGCTGATGTTGAGGTGGGCCGTGGTTGTAGTGGGCTGCTGCCACCTCCAAAGCCTGGGACTGGAGTTGAAGTTGGAGTTGGGTGGTTTGGGACTGTGACTGATTCTGATGTTTACTTGAGCCAAGTGTCCCACCAGCACTTTCCATCACAGCTTGCTGTTGGTTAATGGAGTGCTGCTGCTGCTGCTGGGGGTGTGAGTCCATTTTATGATGCTGTTGGTGTTGGGAATGAGAATCAATTTTGTGGTGCTGTTGATGCTGAGGGTGGGAGTCCATTTTTGGGTGCTGCTGATGCGGTTGGTGGGAGTCCATTTTGTGATGTGGTTGGTGTTGCCGATGGGGGTCCATCTTGTGATGTTGTTGTTGATGTTGTTGATGGGAATCCAGTTTGTTTCTGGTGGTGTGGGACAACACTGACTGGAGCAGGTGTGGCGGCTGACGTGACTGATCAGTGGGCGAGTCCATAAGGGAGGTGGCAGCTTGAGACTGGGAATGTTGTTGCTGGACTTCCGGGGTTTTACGTGGATACGGGATTTCAGCGCGCTCCTGTGGCTTCTTTTGGAGCTCCATTTGGCTGTGGGACGGTATCTGCGAGTGTGAGGACACGTGCTGACCATGAGAGGAGTGTTGGGCAGCAAGGGAGTGTTGGCTGTATGGGTCACCCCTCCCGTAATGGACAACTGACCCTAGGTTGTCATGGTGATGAAGATGGGAATGCAATTGTTCAGCACTGCCTCTCCCTCCGCTGCTTCTGCTGCTTCCAACAGACCTCTCGTTCCTTTGCTGTTGCTGCTGTTGGTGATGGTGTTGCTGATGTTGCTGCTGTTGTTTCTTAAGTGACATCTCCAGCTGGTTTTCCAGCCCTGAGATGGACCCTCCAGACCCTGCATTACCTACTCCGGTAGAGGATGTGGCACTGTGTGTACGTATTACACTTTGGGGGTGGTACCTCTCCTCGGAGGTCTTACCCATATCATAGGTCAGTCCTTTGCCTGAATCAGTGGTAGGGGGCACTGACTGGGGCTGAGACTGGGTTTGCTGGGATGCTTGTTGGGGTTGTTGTTGAGGATGGTGATGAGCAGCCTGGGGAGCAGGACTTGCTTGGGCTTGAAGCAGGTGCTGGATCAAGAATTCTTCATCATCATCTACTTCCTCTTGGGATCTCTGAGAGCCAACTCCTAGCATGGAAGTATCCTTTGTTTTGGAGGAGGTGGAGTGATAGGACTGAGCTTGGGTGTTGGGACCTCTGGTGTCGGGGTAGCCCTGCGGAGAAGCAAGGAAAGTAGGGGAGAGGACTGATGAGATGTATTTATTAGAGCCTGCACCACCTGGAGATTGTGTAGGACAGGTGGGCACTGGGGAGTGCAACCCTGGACGGATGATGCCTGAGTTGCCAGATGGAGAAGGGCTGGAGTCCGGAATATGATAAGACCCTCCACCACTGCCACCGCCACCTCTCTCATTTGTCATACTATTTCCTGCTCCTCCTCCTGAGCCAGAGTTCCCACTTCCTGTGCCGCTACTGCTTCCTCCTCCTGATGCTCCACTTCCTGATGATCCACTTGACCTTAAAAGGGCAGGGGAGTGACCAGGAGCTCCGTAGCTAAGGGATGGGCTTCCTGCTCCACCAAGTGAGGATGGAAGTGATCCATAAGCAGAATCAGATCCATAAATATCAGTTGAGTATGACTGGCTCCGTCCTCCTAAACTCCCATAGCCTTTCCCTCCTGTACCAGAGCTTAGGTCTTGGGCTTGTGGTGAGCTGAACCCACCGTAGGACTGAGCCAGGTGGGAGGTAGGGGGCTGATTAGGGGAATATGACTGTGTCTGTTGTTGGGGTGGAGTCTGACCAGTAAGAGCAGAGGTGGGGGTCTTCACAGGGGGCACAGGAGAGCCATAGCCTGAGAGGCAGGATTTGGGGAGAGACTGGGGGGCTGAGGAGGAAGTCGCAGGAGGCTGCTGAGGGGCAGGGGGAGGAGGAGCGGGCTGAGGGGGAGGCTGCTGCCTTGAGGGGGCTGCGCTGGAGCTGGAGGTTGGAATTGAGTTGGAGGGATGAGCCCCAGAGGTAGCAGATGAAGAGGAAGAGGAGGAAGAGGTAGAGGAAGCAGAAGGGGGGGTGTGGGGAGTTCTTGAGGATGAGGCTGAGCTGGCAGAAGAATAGCCACTGCTGGAGCTGCTTTTGGAACCTTTCCCAGCTGAAGAAGAGGAGGAGGAGGAGGAGGAAGAGGAATAGGGAGGCTGGATGATAGGCCGATATTGTTCAGTGCGAGATGTGGGCTTGTGGTCAGATGAAGGGCTCTGGTCACCTAGTGGGCTGCAAGAAAGGCCAGCGTGTCTGTGATGGGAAGCAATCTGCTGGTACCCTGCTCCTCCACAGCTGAGGTAGTGCTGAAGGGAGTGGGCAGCAGAGGATGAGAGCTGAGACTGAGCTGGCGTGGGCCGCTGGTAGTGCTTGATAACGCTGTCCTGGCGAGGTACCGCCCGTTCCTGAGCCGAATTGGACTGGGACTGGGATTGTGGCTGGGGCTGAGCTGAAGAAAAGACAGATGCATTGTACAGCTGGGACGACTGGTCCTGGAGTTGTGATGACAGCAGGTTGAACTGGTGCGACTGCAAGTGCCTGGCAGAAGAGGCCTGGGCTGATGTGGCGCTCGTAGGATCCTGGCTGCCCCTATAAGCAGCTGCAGCAGCACCCTGCGAGGACAGGAGTCTATCAAAACCCAGGCTGGACTGGGAAGGGGCCTTGATGTGTAGTAGAGGGTCATGTGGGGAGAGAAGGCCATTGGATGTGGGGCTAAATGTGGGGGTATCCTGGAGGGTGAGGGAAGTGGCAGGGAAAGAGCGGCTTGAGAAGGATGCTGGATGCTGATAGGCTGAGAGAGCTGAGGAGGAGGGGAAGGAGCCAGAGCCAGGGAGGGCTCCGGATATGAATAGTTCTGGAGGAGCAGGCGTGTGCATTGCTGTATGGAAAAGGAAAACAAATTGCAAAATTACTTCCAACATCCAACAGGCTATAACTTAAATTAGTCAGCAAAGACAGAAAAGGAGTCTTAAAAATGAAGATGTTGTAAAGTTCTATACAAAAATGCTCAGATAGCAACACTTAGAATTATAATTCAGCCACACATTCAGAGTCTTTAAATGTCATATTGACTTTGGGGCCTGTTTGAATGTCAACACATTAGGGAAGATCTAACATAGCCCCACCTGTCTGCCAGGATGGTGTGCGGAACTGGGAGAGCAGGGAGGAAGCAGAAGGGGGAGGCTGGGGACCCCGGGATTCCAGGGCTGAGATCAGATTCATGACGGAGGCATCAGGGGCTGAGGGGCTGGCATGGTGCAGACCCGTGTCAAAGAGCCCCGACAAACCTGTTAGAATGAATGACAGAATCATGACTATTGATTAATTGACAAAAAATGAAAATACTGTGGGTTGCAGTAAGTTGCAGATATGTAAATAAAAAACGTATTTCATAATAAGGAAGTCAAAACGAAGAAGAATTTTTAAATGTAATCTTATTATTTGTTTCATCAATCATGATATCAGTAGTTCTGAGTGTAAGTGGAAACAAAACTCAATCTGTTTTGCTTAAAACAACCTTAAATTAAAGCTGTACAAGTGTACAAGTATAAAAACTGTGACTACACGCTTTTTCTGAGATAACCTTTAAAATCTTAGGTTTCCACTCAATTGAGCTATAATGAACACATTTTTCAATGACAATAATCTACCAGGGTTTGAAAGGAGAAACACAGTAATTCACAGTCAGGGCCCCTGATGGTGGTTACATGGAAGGTATGACATTTATCTCACCCAAACTCCGTCCAGCTGCTCCCCAAGCCCCGCCTTGGCCAGAGCTCCCTGGGTGGTGATTGGTGGCATAGCCCTGCAGAGGGTGTGGGGTGGCGTAGGCTTGTCGGTGAAGAAGCTCAGACTCGGGGTGGGATGATCTGGAACTCCCATACACAAGACTACACAGAAAGGGGAGTGTGGAATTGTGAAGTGTCATTAATTTCAGAGAACATTAGTAAATACTTAATATGTTCCCAAATGTGACCACTGAGAAAAGACGATCTAATCTGAAGTTACTTAAGTGGTAACTCGTTTTTTTTATTTACATATCATATCCTCGTGTAAATTCCAGGCTGCTCATCAGTTTGTGCAACCTCTAAGCAGCAGCCTGCATGAGTAAGTAAAATCCCCAATGAGTCAGACTAATAAAGCAAGGAGAAGAAAAACCCTTTCACAATTATTTTAAGTGTCAATGACAGATTTTCTGTCACTATGACAAAGTGTGTTACAGTAGACGCAAATCTGTCAAACCAGTAAAGTGTCATGCAAAAATAGTGGAATACTTTATTTGCATGTGTAATTATTATTATGTAAAGTCAAACCCCTGCAGAAGTATTATAACTATAACTAAATTGGGCTCATAGTCCATCTGTAAGTATTTACCAGCAGAAGAACTTTGCTGTACCAAAGACATTAAATGCGTGGCTGCCTGGCTATCCAGATAACATGGTAGCTGCTGCTGCTGCTGCTGCTGCTGCTAGGATCCACTAGCAGCAATGCACAGCAACAGCTATGAAATACAGAGACTAGGCCTAAACTCCACGGCCAGTCGTATTTCACGCGTATAAAGACTACTGGAAATGAATGTACATATTTAGACCATTTGAAAAACGCAGTTTCTTCCATTTATACCAACGACAAACGAGTCATTCGTCTGCTTACTCTGATTATGATGATGTAGCTAACAGCTGGAGAGTGCAAGTCGACGCAAATGCATGCTAAGCTGCATGCAAACACCAGCAACTAGTCAGGTGTTTTTAGCCGTAAATAACTCCCCAAAGAAACGTGATGGCTTTCGGTCACGCCTCGGCTGCTAACCCTGGGTCTAAACATCTGACAAATGTGCAGCTAAATAAGATGAAACTATGTTTTAATGTACAGGCCTGAACTGACTTGCATGCAATGTAGCGCTAGCTTTGCATGCTAACTTGAAGCTAACAGACAGGGCTTTTCTTGCACGGTCCATGCAATTTCATCATATTATAAATCCACCCTGGCATGGGTTTACATTTTCAGACAAATACACGAATTGCAAGTGTGAAGCAGTGGTTTTAATCTGAAATTAAATTATGCAAATTAGCACCCAAAACAAACCACAAATTATCTAGATCACGATTGGGCAAAATTAAATGGTAATCTCCAATTGGAAGAGAAATGAATGTCCATTTTAATATGTGTCTCTTAAATCACAACGAACCCGTTTTATAAAAATGTGTCACTATAGATGCATCCTGCAGGATAACATATATCAGTCCTTCTTGTTGATGTGTGTCAGGGGGGGGGGGGGGGGGGGGGGGATGCTGTGAGGGCTTTGCAGCTTCTATCAATCCACTGAATTTATCTCTCGGGGTCTGAGTCCAGGCCTGCACACTGGGAACAATAATTCCTATGGATGCTCCAGACATACCCCCACCTCCAACCCGCCATGTCCACCTCAAACCCACGTCTGTCAATCACACAATTCATATCCCCAACCTTTCCTTTCACCACCCCGCCCACCCCCACGACACGCACACACGGCTCCATTCCTGTTTATAATATTATTACTATGCATCTGTTTGGGTGACAATGCGTTACACAAAATGGCAAGGCATGGCACTATAAATGAACCCACTGGCGACAATTTGTTTACATGGGCCACATCGTGCCCTGCAAAGTACCAGTGATGCATGCACATTGTCTGAATCCAATGCATACCTTGCTTTAGCCGATCTCTCGTAACTCCATCCTGCTCCTGCGCCCAAATCACCAAACCCTGTTCCCGGGTAATTTCTATCCATTTACGCGCTGTACAAAGTGTGCGATGTGGACGAAAAAGCAACGAGCAGATTACGGGCAAAGCCCCCAGATTTTCCCCAGTTCTCGGTCTCAGGCTTTTTCCCCCGGTTTCATAAGCAAGTCCTCAGGAGTGGAAAACAGCATATTGAAAGAGAAATGGAGGGGAGGAGGAGAAAGCTGGATGAAAAAAAAAAAAAAAGAGGGGGGGTCTACGAGGTTATAATCCAACCACCTCCAAAAAAAGACAGTCTTTCTCCTTTTCCTGCGTCTTTCACGTTTATCATTTCCACGATTGCTGATTTAGTCCACACTCAGTCACGGTCATGCCTGAAGATGCTGCGGATTTGGTCCGCTGATAGACGAGTTGCTGATAAACATTTGATTTGAATGCGTCCTTCTTCCACCGTCTCTCCTCCCCTTTCTTCGAGCTAGTCTTTTTGCTACGCTGCTAGCAACAGAAACGATTGCAATCGACGGGCCACGTTGGAAGCGATCATTCCCCTCGGACGAGCAAAAGAAATCCCCAATTTCAAAATCTTTTTCTTTTTTCTTCTTCTCTCTCTCTCTCTTTGCATGCAAATCGCTCCCACCCCCCCTCCAGAGCAGAGCTGTGGGGCTAGCAGCAGATGCTAGCTGTCAGTAACGTCGCATCAAAATAAAACAGGGGCTGCCTTTATTCCCCAAATACTCAAAATGTGTCTTCTTCTTTCAGCTTCTCGAGTAAAAACGACGATGCGTTTGCCCGCTTAAAGAAAACGCAGTAAGAGTACGGGGATAAAATGACAAAAACCGAACTAGGAAGTGAATAGAAAGCAGGCCGCGTTTAATATTTTTTCTCATTTTCCTCCAGAGACGCCATTTTTGAAGGCGGCTGGCCGCTGTCCGTCCTCCCTCTCTCTCCCTCTCTCTCTCTCTCTCTCTCTCTGTCTCACCGCTGAGACTCACTCTCTGTGTTTTCGGTGACCTCCATTCACCGGCCCCGCAAGCTCTTCCAGATTTTCATCTCATTGATAATCTTGTTTTTAATTTTAGCAACATTTTACACGAGCACAAATAACTAAGTCAGCTGTGCTCAGTAGATCGCTGTGATTGGCTGAGATGCGTTCGAGTGCACAATTATTTCCAGTAATAACCAGATATATAAATGCCCACAGCGAGCGTTCTTCAAATGCACATCCAGAAATGTACAGCCTTGTGTGAGAGACCTGGTCATTTCCTGCCCCTGTCAGACAGACTGGCGTTTTGCCAAAAAAACACCATGTCAATATGGGGTATTTTCTCCTTTTAGATAAGCGAATGTCTAAAAAAAAAAAAAAAAAAAAAGACTTGAGGCTATTTTAGGCTCATTATAATATTAGGAGAATCTGTCAAACAGGCCTCCCATGTACTTGATTTGTCCGCCAGCAGATGGCACGCTGGATTTTATGGTCACTATAAGGGAGGAGGGTTCACAGAGAGATGCTCTTCTCTTGCTCACATACTTGATGCTTCAAATGCAGGTCCTACCAGCGTTTTTTTTAATGTACTGTATTTAGCTTGAGCATTATATCAACCCGTTACTATGTGCATTTAAACTCATCAACAAAGATGAGGCCTTGTAATATTTAACAATATGTACACTTGATTCTGAACTAAGTATTTTTGCTTAATGTTGATGTGATATCTTTATTTACAAGTCGTCATGATGCACCCTCTCAATGGCCTAGTTGTCAAGAAATTAATTGTGTTGATGATCTTCTGTCGCCCTCTAGCGGTGAATTTAAATTCTGTAAATATTTCAGCAGTGACATTAACTTAATATCTATACAACTATCTATACATAGTCTCTAAGACTCCATGTAATATCTAGGGGACTTTTATTTTTTTACAGTCAAAGCAGTTCATATTTCACTGCTACTACTTCATTTTAGTAACTCAATTTTGTACATTTAATATCCACCCAAACCATTGAATTACTTTACCTAAAATAAACTAATTATTACAAAGTACAAATGTGACTGTGAACTGAAAAAAGTTTAGTAAATTACTTGTTCCACAAATATGAATAAGGCTGAAATACTCATAATTAGTCCGAGTATAGGATAACTGTCGGGCAGAGATATACAGAAACAACAATTAATGGTTTTGCTGTATTTTTCTAAATAATATACAATGTAATCAGGACATACAAAAAAATTATTTTGATTTGCTTCATTACATTCTTTGAATAATCACTGTGTTCACCATGTTTAAACACCATGTTTAAATTGTTCACTTTCCTTGACTATCATAGGATGATGATTACAAATGATCTTTCTTTAGAAACATGATGCATTACTATTTTTTTGTTTTAACTTGACTCAATTTTTGGTGCTAGCGTGGATTGAAAAAAACGGTTTCTTAGTTTTTTACAGGCTAAGATAGAAGTTCAGACATCTAATATTAAATGTGTTGGTTTTTTATCTCAATAATTCTTCCCACATCTGCTTTGTTATGTATCTTTAAAGCCCAAATATTCTGTATTATTACAAAATATTCATCTGGCACCATTTTTAAAGGCAATGTCTCCAGTAACATTTTATTGTTTAATAAAATCTTCCAATTCTCAGTTCAACCTTTCTTAATCCAGCAGTGAAAACAAAGTCAGGCTCCATGGGCTCAAGGAAAATCCTCTCCCCTGTTGTGAGCAGTTTAGATGCATTATAAGGCCTTTGTAATGTAGAATGTGTGACTCAAAAGGTCAGAAAATGCATATTCATTAGAGAGTGTGTAAAACAAAGCATAGGGGTGAAAGAATGTAGGCATACCTAATGGATGAACTTAAAAGGGTAAGAATAACAGAGAGGCAAACATTACTCCTAGAGGAGAGAGAAAATACACAAAACTCAGAAAAAGAAGATCAAGTAGGATTTTTTCAATTCAAACTTCAAATCTTTATTAATCTCTTGATTAATTTCCATTAGATCGTCTTCTTTAAGCTCCTCACACTCCATGTCATGCGTCACCCTTTTCTTTACCTCCCTTACTGTATTTCCCTCCATCTTTGTAACTAATCCGTAACCTACTTGACTTTAACTCGAGCAGCAGCTCACCACTACAAACTCCGCTCTGCTCTGTCAACATGCCAGACTCTATTGAAGCTGTGCCAGCTGCATGCCTTGTCATCAAGGAGGACGTCGACAAGTGGTAAGTTATGACAGGAATGACATTAGATCATCGATATTATTACTTTTTTCAGAAGATCATTTTTCGGGCTTTTTGGGAGAGACGAGAAATGTTGGGGGAGAGAGTGGGGGATGACATGCACCAAAGTCAGGATCGGGATTCTAACCTGCAACCAGTGTGACGAGTACTGTAGCCCACATGGGGCGCCTGTTTTATCAACTGCGCTAAACCAAGCCCCACACATACAATAAAGAAAGAAAACATTGTTTTAATGACTCATACATGTTCTCCAGACATTGTGACAACCCCTGGTGAGTTTAATTGCCAGTAAAAATTGTCATTGTAAAACTTTTTGCCCTCAAGGAAGCTTCATTTACTCACGTTAAACCATAACTATCTCAAGCTGAATGCATGCACCCATTGATCCCATATTCACTTCTTATTGCTCGTGGGATCATCATTAAGTCTAATTGGAGCCAGAATACATATTCACATTATAGTGACATTTACACTGAGCTTCTCACAGTAACATCCATGTTTTGAGGAGCAGAAATAGACTGGAAGTTTAAAATAGGCGCCCACATGTGTGACCTATTGCTGCAAGAGAGTAGCAGAACATTCCTGTCGGCTGGTTTTGTGTTACATGTCGACTTTTGGTGCGTGTCCACGTGCAGCAGTGATTAGTGTTAGTAGAGCTGCTGTGCAGATTACACACTCTTCTTCATCAAATGCAGATAAAGGCAGCTGGGGGGCTTTGAGTTTAAATACTTCATTATCAGGAGAGGAGACACTGTTATAATCCCTGTGATGCACATGTAGCATCAGTCTGAGACATTCTGTCTCTTCTGCACAATTTTAAATGACATCATTTCTAAAGTGTTTTCAATGTTGTTACTTTTCTACCATGGAATTTGTATTATTTTTTAACTGGTCCCTACACAAAACCTAGCCAGAGGTGTAAAGTTTGTATGTTTTTTTTTTAACTTGCTTTTTTATGTTACAGTGTCAGAGGAAAAGGTGCAGAGAGCTGTAAAGATCTGATAGATGCCTTCCAAGCTTGTATAAAAACCCTGTCAGAGGGGTCATAACACACAAGAAATACATGCTAATGTAAGTTTACCAAAAAATGAAAAAAAAAAAGGCATAGGCCTACAGATCATAACTAATCATAAAACAAAAGTCCTGTATCAGACCTCAGTGTGTATCATAGCTCAATGAGATACTAGCTTTTGGATTTTCCTTTATCATTTTCTTCACATTTCTATTCTTTTGCTGTTTTACTAGATAATCACAAATGATAATTGGTAAAGTATGCCACTGAGTCCTAAAGCTGATCTAGAAAATACACATGTATCGCACAACCAAGGAAAAGAATGTTGATTCAGAAAAGTTAAAAAGACATTTATAAGACAATCTGATTGAGCAAAAATGAAAACCTCTGTAATCCATTTACAATACATACGATACTGTCCATCTTTATTTCCAGCTGTGTTGTTAAATGATGGGTCATTAATGTGTCACCTAGTTCTATTTAATGTTTAATTGAATATTGTTCTGTTGTGGGCTGAATACATTTCAAATTTCAAATTGTGTTGAAATGACAATGAAGAAGTATTTGAATCACATTTTTTCTCACCTCTGTTATGACTCTGCTGACTAATTTTACCCCATCTTTTTTTATTTTTCATTAATCGCAGCGTTGCTGTATCAAAGACCTCCTCTTCCCAGCATTCCCTTCCTCTTTTGTGCTGGACTGAACCATCTGACAGACTGAAGAGGGGGGGTGATGACACTAAGATTCTGATACTGTGCTCTTCTGTATATGAGACTATTTTTTATGCCACTATACAAACATTGATTATTAATACACTGTAAATCTTTAATGCAGAAAAATAAATTAAATAAATAGCTTGTGTTTTTTATTACACAGATCATACTGTTTTCTTTTCTGGTCACATGTGTTACAATGTTAGCATAGTTACATTCTAATAATATCACATGTAGGCTACTAGCTGTTGGAAACGCTACACTGACCATTCAAATCTTCTACAAGGAAAAGTGACTCTCAATGGACTTAAGAAGAGCTGGTTAATCTCTGCCTAATCCTCACATTAGTGCCTGTTCTCAGCAGTCTATAATGCCACTTTTCCACTCTGCGCTCGAGCTCTGAGAAGACTAGAAAGGACATGAGATTGAATTTTCAGTAGAAATGGGAGGAAAAAAGGTGTTCAGTATAACCTCTTCCATCAAGCTGCTGTCAGGTGAAGGAGACGTTCAGGAGCAAGCTCTGCAGAGACAAAATGAACATGAAGGAGAAAAGTTCATTCTAATTGTGAAAGACATCGATGGTTATAGTATTTTTCAGGTTTTTTATAAGAGACAAACATCATTATGTCCCCAAAACCTCAAAGCTGCAGACTGAGAAGTTTTGTCCTACCTTTTCTCCCCATCGAGTGACTCATTTGTTGCCTTTATTCTTTTGTTACGAATGCTGTGTGCGGGAAAACCAAACAAAGCACGACTCTTAGCAGTGTGTCTGTTTGAAATGTTTTAAACTTTGGCTGTCTTTCATCAAGCTGGTATTCAATGTCCTGATGAATGCATATATGATTTCAAAATGACCACGTATGTCCCATCAGATCAAACCAGAAAATAGTGGGATGAGTATCACTCCCGTTCTATTTGTGCTCTGTGTTTGGAGGCAAATCCTTCTGGCTGCGTGCAAATCAGCCAGCTAGGCACAGATGAAGATGGGCTTTGGGGAATTATCCGCCCACACACAACATTTCAAATTGAGATTTCAGAGATTTTTCAAGGCACTTTACAGATGAAACATTCAAATGTCCTACTTTAAAAAACAAAATCATCATCTGAGCTTGATTCATTTAAATCGTCAGCCAACACTTTTCTTTTCAGTTTCCTCTCCAGATGAGGAGGTGTGATAGGTCACCCAGGAGCTGTGCCCATCACAAAGTACACCCTATTTTTACTGTACGGTTCTGTGTCTTTATGCCGCTGGTTGAGGAATGTCGTGATATTTTTCCCACAATTTTCTCATTAACAACAGGAAAGTCTGACTTTTCACTCCCTGGGAACACAAATCTGTAATATTATGTAGGATAGATGTGAGTATTGATGCAGAAGATGACACATAATGTAGTGTCACTGTACATCAGGAAAATGTTTCTGTAAGATTTGACAATCGAGACTCTGTGCTATTCTGTGAGATGTTTAAGTGACATCAGCCCTCAAATATAAAAAAAAAATATTCCACATTAATTGAAATCCTTATATTAGAAACTATGTTATATATTAAAGACCAAAGTATACATCTTAGAGGTAATTTTCTGAAGCCATATAGGCCTACCGAAAACATGGAACCACCATTGAAACCCATTTTGTACAGCACTTGTATTCTTTTAATTAAATATCAGAAACAATAACGAAAGCTTGAATATTATCTTTTGAAAAAACTATTGAGGATTGTTAATAAGTATGAATTATGGTATTATTATAGGCTATATCATTATATTTAAGCAGTGTTCTGCTGCCAGTACTCCTGTACTGCAACATGAATCATATTGTAGGATATATTACTCAGACAACTGATTATTGTTTGTGAATACAATGTCATTTTATAATTGTGCTTAAGTATTAAATACATACTTTCAACCATTGGTAAAGAAATTGCTATGCTCTTTTAAGTAAAATATCCCAATACATGTTGGGACATGCTTCACCTATAGTTTTGCACTTCTTATCAAATCATATAAAAAAATTAAAAAAACACCACCTGTGGGAAATCACCAATAGGCCTACATTTAAGGGCCATATCCGAATCAGCAACCCAGCGTCCTAGGCCGCGTACCAATCCGCTGCCTCTGGCGATGTTTACAAATGTCCGCTGTTACAGTGATGTTAATAGTGATGGAGGGGTCCGCAGCAGATCACAGCGGGGCCCCCAGTGTGTCCAGGACTGAGGTGAATGCAGAGATAAGCTTATTTTGAGGAAGATGATCAGGAGGAGGAGGAGGAGGACGAGGAGGACGAGGAGGGGGAGGGCAGGGGAGGAGAGGAGAGAGGATGGGGAGAGAGTGGGACCCGGATGCTGATGCGAGTGAGACGAAGGAAGGAAGAGGAGAGAGAAAATATCGATTTACGGCAAGAAAACCGAAGGGAGTATAATACAGGGGGCCTTTACCCTGCGTGAACTATAATCAGAAGTGAGGAGGGGAGTAAGGTAGTCGATAATAGTGCGGGTTATTCTTGCGGGCATCTGTTTGTGTGTTTTCTTTTACCTGAGTCTCCGCCGGTGAGGGAGGAGGAGGAGGACACGCCAAAGGAGAGAGGAGAAGATGCTGTGATCCGCTACTTGCAGCAGGGATGTAGAGAGGGGACGACGGGGAGAGGCAGGGAGGGGGAGCACTACGCTAAGGATGGTTTTTTCGGCAGGAAATATTGTGAGAATGCGGCGGCCGTGTGATCAATCTTACCGTTTGGCGATGCCCGGAAACTTCAGGAGGTGTTGGTTTTTTTGACAGTCGGCCGCTGGTCAAGGCGTTTAAAGCTAAAGCTAGCCTCGCTGCTGTGTGGGAGAGCGGCGGCGAGGCTAAAATAGCATGTTGTTGCACCTGTAAAACAGGCCGGACAGACAGAAATAAATACATTTTATTTTCATTGCTAACATCCACTTGGAGTATTAGACGTGTGGCTGGTGTACTCCTCCGATAATTGACTAATATTTCTCAGCAGACGTGAATTCAAGGCTCATATATAAAAACGTCAACGAGTTCTCGATAAGCGTCAAACAGTGAACGTCGTGCAAGTTTGAATAATCTAATGTACAGAAGTGAGGTTAATTCACCTTGCCATGTTTATCTTTAAAGTAGTTGTCAGTATTTAACACATAAAAAAAGACTAATAAATTACTGTCATCTTGAGTTTTTTCTGCTTTAATCTACCAATAGCAAGCTGTTTTGTTGATTATAAACGTCATGTATGTTTAACGTGCTTCAGAAATACAATATTTAGCCATGTTTATTATCTAGGTTTTAGATGAATAATGTCCATTCGACATCCAGATGTTTTAAATCAACATCAGTTTGATGCTCCTTGACTCCAGAGTAGCAGTGTTGTCACTGAAATCAGAAGTTGTTGTGATCTAAGTCCAACAGCATCCTGTAAACCACGGTGACTTTGGTATAAAGCTGAAAAATATCAAAGTAATTGCAATAAAAAAAAAACAGTGCAGTAGTAGTAGTTGTACTGTATTAGCCTGCAGTAAGAGCAGTATGAGTAAGGAACTGTCTCTAGGTCAGTCAGCTCAATATGTTGGGCCCTACCGACTGGAGAAAACACTGGGGAAGGGTCAGACGGGTGAGTACTTCCAGCTGTTTTTCATTCTGAAAATATATATTTTTTTAAATGCGAGAATGGATATTAGACCTATGTTTATGTAGAAATAGGATTTCTGCTGTACATGATGAGTTTTTGTACGTCTCATCTGTGTGTTTTATCTGTCTTTCAGGACTGGTCAAGCTCGGGGTCCATTGCATTACGGGTCAGAAGGTAGCGATTAAAATAGTCAACAGAGAGAAGCTGTCTGAGTCCGTCTTGATGAAGGTACAGTACCAGTATGACGCCGTTAATGTTGGGCTCGCAGTGACGATTACCAATTTTGTAAACAGCCAGGTGTTCAAAATTGCTTGATATGCTTTCGATTGAACTCCTGTATTAGAAAGTGGCTTGTCTTACTTTGCTGTTGTGTCTTCATCTCCTTCTGTCTCTTTCCCTTTGTTCCTGTTTTTTCTCTCTCCACCAAGGTTGAGAGGGAGATTGCCATTCTCAAACTGATTGAGCATCCACATGTGCTGAAGCTGCATGATGTTTACGAGAATAACAAATATCTGTGAGTTCATCCTTCATTTGAAAGAGCCTCAGAAACATTCACAGTGCAGCCTGCATGTCTTTCACATTGAACCCTGGAGTGAGATGGGTATAAATATTACTCTGTGAACTATATTAAACTGCTCTCATCCCTCTTAATTTCCGCTTTTCTTTCATCCGCTACAAGTATTCTGAAAAGTTTTTGATCTATCTTGAGGAAAGAATACTCCCCTTGATGCTTTAAAGCTGTTGAAGAGCAGCTGTGGGAATAGGCAGGCGGAAAGTGAGGACATAAAACATGATACATTGAAACTAACATCATAAATTAATGTCTAACCGTTTTTAAAAGAGTTTCTGAGGTTAGATTTATTGTGTGTGTGTGTGTGTGTGTGTGTGTGTGGGGGGGGGTAATTTGTCTCTTGTTGGTAATTTGTCTGTGGTTATAAAACACACTGTTGTCCTGTGTGTGGAAAGGTACCTGGTTTTGGAGCATGTGTCAGGAGGAGAGTTGTTTGACTACCTGGTGAAGAAGGGCCGACTGACTCCAAAAGAGGCCAGGAAGTTCTTCAGACAGATCATCTCTGCTTTGGATTTCTGCCACAGTCATTCCATATGGTTGGTTTTTGCTTAGAGCAGCAGTTCTTGAATGAATGAGGGTGTGGGTCATCATGTGTAGGGTGGAGGTTTGGGTTCCTCTGCTGGCTTTGTTGAATTGTAGGCCTTTGGTGTTAAAAGGGAAAAAACAATATGAAATCCTCTTTTTCAAACCAGGTATAATGTTGCTAGAAGATCAATCTTTTTTTTGTGTGTGTGCAGTCACAGAGACCTGAAGCCCGAGAACTTGCTCCTGGATGAAAAAAACAACATCCGTATCGCTGACTTTGGCATGGCCTCCTTACAGGTGGGAGACAGCCTGTTAGAGACCAGCTGTGGGTGAGTATCAAACGTACATAAATAATGTGAGAACACAAAAGGGGGCACATTTAAGTGTTTTAGTAACTTACAGTGTCAATCAAGTCGTTACATTCTTCACAATAAAAGAGTCTGATCGTTACAACAGAATCCTAAGACATCACATAAACAGACATAATATTTGTGCCATTATAAAGTAAAGAAAGTTACTGCTCCATTTTTCCAGAATTGTAAAGAAAAGTAATGACTATTTTTGATTTTAGATCACCACATTACGCTTGTCCTGAAGTCATACGGGTAAGTCTTCGGCTTTTGTCATCTTTAAATGTTGGTGCCTATTAACTGAATAAGCAAATGATGTTCATCAATTATTCATTAAGTGGCAATTACGTAGTTCTAAAGCTACGGGCTCATTTTTTTTCAAAGTTGTAAAACAGTCTTGTTGAATAGAGTCACTTGAGTTTTCTTTGAGTTGGTCGATTCTTGACGGCTTACAACGAGCACATCTTCCAGTCATAGCGAAGAAAAGATTTCACTGCATTTCAATTCATTTTAATCTCTTTTGGAGATCATTTATTAGACAAACTTTAAACGAGACAAACGAAACATTTTCTCTTTGAATGAAATCAATATTGATCGTGAGTTGGTGTTTTGCAGGGGGAGAAATATGACGGGCGAAGAGCAGATGTGTGGAGCTGTGGGGTCATCCTCTTTGCCCTGCTGGTGGTAGGTCCTTCAGTCCTCATATCACAGTACAGTTTGGTCCCATTGTGAAAACTTTTTCAGTGTACTTTCTACTTACCGTACCTCCCTCCTCTGTTTTTCCTGTCTATTTCCTTCTTTCCCCCATTCTTCTCTTTCACGTCCAGGGCGCCCTGCCTTTTGACCATGACAACTTACGCCAGCTCCTGGAGAAGGTGAAGAGCGGCGTGTTCCACATGCCCCACTTCATCCCCCCGGACTGCCAGTCCCTGCTCAAGGGCATGATTGAGGTCAACCCTGAAAAGAGGCTCTCGGTACGAGACTAAGCTTACACAGGGAGTTTTAACAGCAACTAATAATGGCAATCAGAATCACCTCTACTTCTTCTCTCTACTTTCATATCAAATTTGTACTTTCCTATAACCAGGCCAATAGCTAGTATCTCTTTAATAACTATAGGCATTCTATGTTTTCTATGAACCCTGTATAAATATCACTTCTATGGTTGTTGTAGGTTCTGGCTTAGTGCACTGAAGAAAGCTGCCTATCATGTCCACTAGAGAATGATTCCTAGAACTTGAGTATAAGATTACTTATTGTGTGCTTTTTCACAATTAGAATTACCAAACTTTAAATTTACAACGGAAAACCTAAACTGTTTAGTTGTGAACTGAGATGCTAAAGTTTTGCTAGCTTTGACAAACATTATCCTCTCCACATGTTACCTGAAATGAGTTCTTCTTTGCTGCCCTTAAAACAATAGTATCTTGTCCAGGCCATTACATAAATATTGCTTTGCACATAGGCTCTTATTTTGGAGAAGTCGAAAGGTTTTTTACGGGTAGCTTATAAATGATGGCACGGATCAGAGCATTGGATGTATCAGAGGCATTTCTGATTCTTGTAATTATATGGGAACAAGTCTCCTTTTGATTATATTTGGTTTGAAATAATCTGTTTCATTGGACTGCTTTTTGATTTGCTGTAACTGCACTCTTGTTCATTTTTTTCTTATCGTTAAATAGATAAGATATACTTCTGAATTTACATCGGATGATTCATTGGGACATCTATGCTTGTACTTTCAGTTGCTGTGGTGTTAGACGTGGCTTGCTTGTTGTATTTAAGCACGATTACAATGATAATACAAAGTAGAGTTTAAAAAATATGATTTGAAGTATTTTTATTCTTCTAATGTACCAGAAAAAATGGTTCAACAACATTTCTCCATTTCGCTTAGTGACACGTGATTTTTTTTTGCAGATACTGATTTAAATATACAATAATCAGAAGTCATGAGGTGTATTTTGCATACATAAAGAAAAAGGGAATGTGGTGTTTACACACCGTTGCTCTGTGGCCATCTGGTCGTTAACAGACTGTAGGAACTAATGGCCCCATCTGCCCCCTCCCCCCTCCTTTCCCATACAGCTGGAGGCCATCCAGAAACATGTCTGGTATCAGTGAGTAAACATTCATTTTTATATACATGACTGCTGCAACAAACACTCATTTACAGTGTTGTAGCATGCATTATATTAAATCTCATTCACTATTTCTGTGTTATTCACGTGTGTGTGTTTCATTGTTTGTTACCTCGTGTGTGTTTGTGTGTCTCCCAGGGGTGGTCGTAATGAGCCGTGTCCTGAGCAGCCTCCTCCCCGGCGAGTGTGTGTGAGGCGAATCTTGTCCCTGACTGAGCTGGACCCAGATGTGTTGGACAGCATGCACTCGCTCGGATGTTTCCGAGACCGAGTCAAGCTCACACGTGACCTGCAGTGTGAAGAGTAAGTCTTTACGTGATGATGCTGCTCAGTGGTCAGCTGCACACTGATAGACTGGGGAAAAAAAAGTTGTGCAACATAAAACAATGAAGCAATCATGCAATGCACACAAATGTCTTTGATTGTAAATTAAAACAATCAAATCAAACAACAATCCACATGTAAGCAGAGAACCACAGACCTGTGACAACCACAAACAAAATATACTGATTAAAGTCACATTAAAGTGATGAATAAAAGTAACTGAAAACTAGAACAGTGAAAACATGACAAACTTTTCACAATGTCAACAACATTTACATGCATTTACCTTAGAACCGCTGTACCTGACTGTGTACTAGACTTATAATATTATTCTGGTTAACCCATCAAGTACTTAATGGATTTTTACCCTGCCTATTCTGGACCGACATCCCATGTGAAACTCCTGATCTGCAGAGTTAAAACATACAAGATGGCAGAAAGACTGAAGCTAGATCCTCCAAAAGATAACACCTGTGAACCATGGGCTGTCATGTCCTTCCCAAAGAAAATGATCTAGACTAAAAGCTGTGTGTGATGGAGGAGTCAGGGGCTGTTTTTCTACTTCAAAGTAAAGAAACAAAACAAAAAACGCTTTTGACATCAAAAGAATGTGAGATTTAAATCATAGACTGCGTTGTGCTTTTGAGGATCCAGCTTCTGAAAATACTGCAGTTTTGAACGTACTGTGAATCCATGTTTGTGTGAATATAACCACGTTGGTGTTTTTATCCCGGTTCAAAGTCATTCTTTTCTAATTAAGCATGTCCTCACATGATTTTCTTTGTCACCGTTTGTTTCAGAGAAAACCAGGAGAAGATGATCTATTACCTACTGCTGGACAGGAAAGAGCGCTACCCAAGCTATGAGGACGAGGACTTGCCTCCGCGTAATGACGTAGGTAAGTCTTTAGGGGGCAGGAGGGATCCACTCAAGGGAGGGTGCTGCTCTTCTCAGTATCTGATCCGAGCAGTCTGGGAGCCTGGTGCCAAACACAGGTAGTTGTTTCCTATGCCTTCAAATGTGTGATCATTTGATGTCATACTTTAAATGACATCACGTTTTGGGGAATTACTTCACACTGAAAGCCTTAAGAATAAGAAATAACTGCTGCTGCCATCGCCATAATTAGCAATAATACATGATGTGATTTGAAAGACACAGATTTTTATGTTATTTTAGATGGTAAATGCCTCGCAAGATTTGTGCCTGTGGAAGAAGCCCTTTCAACATGATCAAACCTTTAGAACAGCAAAAGAGAAAATACATGCACAGTGACAGAGTGAGAACAGGGGCTGGGATGGTGAACAGGAAGCACAAAATCAGCAACCATCTTTTTTAAAAGTGGTGTCATGTCCTCATGGCAGAGTCACAAAGTTTAATGTTGCATTCAATTTTTTTTTTGAATTGCTGTAATAAATAAATAAATCCTGTCCTAACTTTATGATGAAACTCCTCAGCAGACCCTCCTCGAAAGCGTGTCGACTCTCCTATGCTGACGCGTCATGGCCGCTGTCGCCCCGAGAGGAAAAGTCTGGAGGTGCTGAGTGTTACTGAACAGGGGTCTCCTACCCCGCCTCGCAGGGCCCTGGACACAGCTGCACACAGCCAGAGGTGGTGTATATTATTCTTACTCTTATTTAGGAACACACTTTACCAGGAATACATTGGGTCACACACAGTTATGTATTTTTTGGCCTCAGGTCTCGCTCAGTCAGCGGAGCATCAACCGGTCTCTCCTCCAGTCCTCTCAGCAGTCCCAGGGTAAGGGCCTGATGGCCATCCTTAGACAAGCTGTACATGAGCAAGTGCTGCTGCTTCACTACCTTTGAACATGTTACAAGCCTGCTAAATTAAACTGCTTGGTATTTTTATTAAACTGTATTGTTTGACTCCCCCTGTAAACTAGTAGCGCAGCTGTAAAAGGACAGGTACCTTATCAGAAGTTAGTCAACCATAGGAAGAAAGTTTTGCCTACCATATTAATCCCAGATTCCTCCCTTTGAATACATTCTGTTTATGTTGAGTCCATGTTTATTCCAATGGGTGGGTGTGAGCTGTCTTCAGATGTTATGTTGGATTTTAGGGTGTTACTGACATTAAGTCTGGACTTGGGAATCATTCTCTTTTTAATGAACATATATTTCCATATCAACATTATATGTTTCATAATTATATTGATATGGAAATATATGGTCATTATGGAACTATACAGTCACACAGAGATGTCTCTCAGGTAAAGTTCCTAAACAAGACAGGATCTGTCTTCTGTCTCCATGCCACTTCTCTTCCTCACCCTGCATGAGCTTGCTGTTTTATTAAAAGTTGAGAAATTTAAGATTGAACTTTCAATTTGATGATTGCTTTTTGTTTATGGGATACTCTGCTTTATTATTCATGTTGAAATTGTTTTAAGATATAAAAAAAAAATAGTATTTCTGCACAGTCAAAAGTTCACTTTCACTTGTTGTTTGTCACTGCATTCTTAACCCTTTCACTGCCACACTGTCACTAAACCCTCACTCACTTATGATACACCTTCAGCTAAAGGCCTCAATAAAAGCTTTTATAGATGTATTGCATTTGACACTTTCACTTCTCACAGGATGCACTCTCTTTTGTCATGAAGCATGATATTCATTTCCATCCTTTCTCCATTTTCCATCCCCTCTCTTTCTTGTTATCCATCTCTCCAACCCACAAACCCACTCCCCACCCCACCCAGTCCTATCAGAGCCCCGTCTTCACTTTCAGCCAATCAGATGTCACCTCTGCCACCGCTACCCCCCTCACAAAGGAGCCCAAACAAGGAAGCATCACCACTCCTCGCTCAGTTCGGGCTCACGACAAGCCTAAAGCCCCCCCCAATCCAAAGACCCAGACCCTGCCCACCAAGGGACCTGCGGAGCGCCCCCACCTGCAGCCCATCAAATCCTTGCCTCTGCACAACCCATCCTCCCGCTCACCCTCCCCTTCTCCGCTTCTGTCACCCATCCCCCGTTTTTTCTTCCCCTCGTCCTCTGTCCTAAAGTCAGTGACTAAGAGCTTCTACCCAAACTCTGCCCACTCTGTGCCGCAGGTCACCCCCCAGGGCTCTCCGTTGCCCACACCTTTGGGCACCCCTGTCCACCACCCTCACCACCCCTCCTCCACCCCGCCCTCCTCCTCCTCGTCCTCGTCCTCCTCGCGGGCGGAGGGAGGGGGTGGGGTAGGCTCGCTGTCGCTGACCCCGCCCTCCAGCCCAGGGGGGGGAAGCGGCATGGCCGCCAGCAGCTCCGCCCACTGGAGGACACGCCTCAATTCTTTCAAAAACAACCTGATGGGCTCGCCACGTTTTCATCGACGCAAACTACAAGGTGAGATGTGTTTGGTATGATGGCTTCCAACTAGGGATGCCCTGATGTGTAGGCTGAACATCGAAATTGGCCGATATTGGACCTGCTGACAAACATTGGTCCACCGAATAGTAGCTGATGTAACCGCCTGCTGCATCAGAACAGAAGTTTTTTATTGGGCAGAGGGGCTCCACATGTTTACATTCATAGTCAAACTGGAGAAGAGAGAAGAGAAAGTTGGTCAGTGTGGGAGTCTTATGGCTCGCATGACATTTCAAGAGGAGGGACTACTGACAACAATTTAGTACATCAAATTGCATCGCACATTTGAAAAAAGACCAAATGATGAAAATAAATACTTTTATTAAAGTATTTATAAAAATCATCAGGATCGGCAATCCGCTAAATTGTTATTTTAAACATTGGTATCATTATTGGCCCTGATTTTCACTACTGGTGCATCTCTGGTTTTACAGACAAACCACAATCTGCACAGGTATGGTACAATACAACAAAAAGTGGTAACATTTTCTGTTGATGAATATGCTGTTTATACAACTTATATCCTGGAAGACAGAAGTATGACATTAAAACAGCAGTTTTGGCTTCCCACCTTGCATGATGTAAGAGGAATATGGTTAACAGACTTTATTGAACTCACTTTTGTCCTCTCTCTTCCAGATAAATGTTTAGAACTTTTTACAAGAGTGTCTTATCTCTTTCAGTTCCTACATCAGAAGACATGTCCAGTCTAACACCAGAATCAAGCCCAGAGTAAGTCCTTGATGTCATTCATTACTGATGTGTAACAATACAAAGCTTTTGTGTTGGTTTCTGTTGATGTTTTTTTTTTGCTACCAGGCTGGCTAAGAAATCGTGGTTTGGGAACTTCATTGGCTTGGAGAAAGAGGAGCAGATCTTTGTGGTGATTAGAGACAAACCTCTGAGTTCTGTTAAAGCGGACATTGTCCACGCCTTCCTGTCTGTGAGTATCTGATGAGTTCCGTCATTCACGTCTCTCACTGTCAAAGCTTGTTTGTAAAAAGCATGGCTCTCTCTCAAAAAGCTGTAAGGTCTTCAAACAGTCATACTTTACGCACTTCATTTCTCTCATTTTTTCTGTTTTCTCTATTTCTAATCTTGCTCACTTGTGGCACGTGTGATGAATCACTTTTACTTTCACCAATGGCTCACTCTTTCTCTCTTCTCCTCACCCTCACCCTTTGTCTCCCTATACTCACGTTTGCCCCTGAACCTCTCCCGCCTCGTAAGTCTGTCGGTCTCTCTGCTTCTTCTCTGTCTCCCTACCACACAGATCCCGTCGCTCAGTCACAGCGTTCTCTCCCAGACCAGCTTTCGAGCCGAGTACAAGTCCTCCGCCGGTCCCTCCGTCTTCCAGAAGCCCGTCAAGTTCCAGGTGGACATTGCTTTTTCCGAAGGCGAGAGGGAGCGGGACAGGGAGAGGAGCGAGAGGGAGGGCAGGAGAGAGACAGGGATCTACAGTGTGACGTTCACTCTCATATCAGGCAAGTGGAGCAAACATCTAACCCATTCCACTGGGAAATGAATAAAGCTTCATGAATTTGGATGTATCTGTGCCTCATACACAAGTTGTTCCAAAGCAGAGAGTTATTACCAGCTGTAATAATCTATGATACCACTGGACAAAGCCAGGCTAGCCTATTCACCACATTTTCACTCTCGCTAAAGTAATCAAAGCTAACCAAAGACTTGGCGGTAGCCTTACTGTATATTCAGTGGACTGATATGAAAGCCAATCTGTTTAACTGTCAAACAGATAAGATTAAAGAAGCGAGTTTGAGGAACAGAATTTGTTGGATATGGATCAATCCATTGATTTGTTAAACAAAGATCCAATCAAATTGCTAGAAAGTCAAAACATCGACATACAGCGCGCTTTGAAATTCCCACCGCAAGCCTGTTTCACAGTTTCCGCCCAGCTGCACATCATCCAGAACTTTCTAAAGAAGCTACCGGCAAGCGGACTGCTGATGTTACTCTGCACTCTCTTAGGTGGCTACATTATGTATTACCGGTCACTCGAGGGACCTGCTGTGATAACAGGATCACAAGAGAAACTATTTAAAATGGGACTTTTGGAGACTTTATGAAATATACTGCTGATGAAGGAGCAGAAAGAGGGGGGGCAGACCTCAGTCATTAATATAAGAACTATAGCGTTGTTTTATAGAATCAGGATGGTGTGAATTATTTCCGTGCTGATCTGGTCTAAGCAGGACAACAGGTCTCTCCCTCTCTCTGTGTAAAAGTGCTTTGAATAGTCAGAAAACTAGAAAAGTGCTATGTAAGTTCAGATCCATTTACCATTAAATGCAGAAACAATAACTATGCAAGTCCACATGTCTGTCGAAATCAGAAAAAGGGACACAAGACGGGATCATGATGAAACAACCATGGTGCAGAAAAAGCATAAATTAGTGCCTTGAAATTGATCACAATGCAGGGAAAAAATGTTTGTGTTTGAAAGGAAATGTTTGGTGGTTAAAAAAGAATTCAGTTATATTCCATAAACGCACAAAGAGCACTTTGTAATCATAAATGTATTTAAAATGTTACAGATTGTGTTAAATGGGTACATAGAATCGAAATCGATCACTGGCCCTGGTATAGACTCTAATAAAAATTGTATCACAGAGGACTTTGTGATATCGGCAAAAATCTCACCGTTGTCTAAAGAATATATATGATATCATATCGTTGGGAAACTGCAATTAAGGCTTGGGTCCGATCGAGTGTATCTGTTTGGCACTGAAACCCAAGCTTGGTTTGCATCAACATCATTATTTTTAGAACAATACTTAGCCCATATAACATGTTTGATTTGGTGCATCTCCAGGCCCGAGTCGCAGGTTCAGACGAGTGGTGGAAACGATTCAAGCTCAGCTACTCAGCTCTCATGATCAACCCATGGTGCAAGCCTTATCTGGTAAGACTGCTTCTCCTCAACTGTGTGCACACAAGAGAAAGAAATGTGCACTTTTCAGCTATGACTGTATTGTACTTCTAACTAACAATGACACTTTTTTTTTATATTCTTCTCTTTCATTTTAAAACTTTTCTTCACAAATATCCTTGATTTGATGTTCTAACCACATGATTCCTACTTCTTTCATAGTGCTGGAAACTTCTTCTTATTCCATTCACAGGAGAGGATGTTGCATTCTTCAGCTGTGTCTAACACACCTAATCCATCTGCTTTGATATGGTTATTATCTGTTTAAACATAGCTGATTATGTTTTCTAAGAATGCCTCTAAAACGTCAAAGCTTCCCTTTCCCCCTACAGTTACAGAGTCCGAAGGAGAACAGAAGTTTCCATCTCTACATTTGTGTTGATTAAACAGCTTGCTTGTGAATAAAACAACAGATCGAGCTAATGTGAAGCCCGTGCCCGTAGAAATTGCTGCTTGTTTACGTAAAGAGTGACTTTCCTGTCCTTGCCTACTGATCCCTTCCCAGATGAGAAGAACGGCCGACCCCACGGGACCCCCACCCGCCAAAACTCCAGGCGTTCCGAGGGTGGGGGTGACAGGTGCGAGTGGGGCGATCGGGTCGATGGCGGAGGTATCGGAGGCAGCGGGGGAGTTCTGCAGCGCAGAGGCTCAGCGAAAGAGAGAACCCGACTGCTGTCCTCCAATGGAACCCAGTCCCAACCGTAGGATAGAAAGTGAGACTACGCAGAAGGATGCCTGAACTACACTGGACAGAAAACCGTGTAACTCCATCTCCAAGTATCCCTGCAAGCCATGAGCTACTCCTTTTCTTCCTAGACTAAGTTATGAAGGTGCTTGACCATAGCAAGGATTGAGCCTATTCCCCCCGTCATGCTTTGTGTCCCGACTCAACATACTTTTGATCTGTTGGATCACCAGGATTCCTGCCCTTACATGAGAAGTGTTTAGGAATCACCCTTTAATGAAAATAATAATATTTGAATGAGCAGTTTGGTATCCTTCATAGATACAGCTTCACAGATCAAACAAACTAGGAATTTTGAAGTGCTAATGTGCATGCCAGTTAGCAAATCAGCCTGCTAAAGGATGCTGAAATGATCAGATAGGCTAGTCTACCATATCATGATAATACAGTATCCGACACCAAAAAGAGTCTCTTACAATTAACCAGTGCGCTCATATCATTATCAAGCAACATGCAAATACGAGTCCATACTGAAAGAATTATAGATGTACCCTAAGAGTTAGCAGCCTGCTCCCATCTCAGTGATGAGCTGAACAAAAAGGTCCTGATTCCCTCAGGAGATACGGCATCCTGGAACTCCTGCAGTGTCTTCTCCAGAGGTAAAGAAAACCAATAAAGTAAGCTAAGTAAGTGAATGTGAAAAAGAATATTTTTTTATTTAGTTTTATTTATGTTTACATGTTTCTTTGGAGGATGTCAGTAGCACAGAGATAGCAGTAAAGATAGACTGAAAACACTCTGCAGTGTTGAAGAGGGGGAAGCTGACTAGTCGCTCTTTTGATTCTCTTTGTACTTTAATTTTACTCAGAGACAATACCGAGCAATGCACCTGAGATTTTTGCATTGGACCCCATGTTGCTCTGAAGAGAAGTATTTTTGATTTGAACAGAAATATGAACATTACTATATGAAAAAGAAAAAAAAAAGAACACTATGCGTGAATTGTTCCATGAACCTCATCACAGCTGTTTGTGCCCCGATTGAATGAGCAGAGCGATCAAACACAAGCCACCTTTCTCATTGAGCTTGTCTCTTATTGCCATAGTATTCACATACTGACTCAGAACAAAAAAAAAAAAAAAAAAGAAACAAGAAAAGGATATTCTTAAATGGACTACTCCTAACGCCGAACTTTCAAGGCTTGCCATGTCAATTCCTTGTTTAACAGGACTTCAAAAATGGAAAAGCAAAAGCGGAAGAGTCTCCTAACCCCGGCGCCCTTCACTGCAGTATTCACCAACGAGCCAAGTAGTCCATCGCTGCACCCTCGTTCACCACAGAGAGTCACACCATTCTGCAAACGGACGTAGCAGCTCGGGACGGTCATGTTATCCTCCAGCACTCTGTCAGACTAGTCGATGTTCATCACCAGTCTTCCATACAGCACAATATGCAACAAAAGTGCAGAATGTTTTCAGTGAGATTTATGCTACTGTTCTGTTCATTTTGACCTTTTTATGTTGCCACTTATCTGTCCTATTTATTTGCATTGTTTATATAAAGACATGTAACATTTATTTATTTAAATTTTATGAAATTGTATTTATTAATATTTATTTATGTATGTGTTGGTCACTTAAGCGTATCATGTACATGTTTATTTTTACATTTGATGTCAACAATACATCCAGAGCTAATTTAAGAAATTTTCTCTTTAATTTCTCTTTCTGTTAACCCTTCTTTCCACGCTCAACTCTGATAGCAGTACTGACTAGTTGCCCTCACCTTACTTCTTCAGTGATCTTTGTTTATATCTCACATCTGTCTTGTGACGTTTATCTCTGGTAACTGGAGTGTGTGTGTGTGTGTGTGTGTGTGTGTGTGTGTATGTATGTGTGTGACGACAGCTAAATGTGAGTGAGCTGACAACTTTGCAGCAGCTGCACTTTGAGCTGATTGCGTCCAGAGATTTTGACTGAACCCAGGAATATCAAACACGTCAAACGCAATTAACATATTCAAACCCTAACAGGCACATGATTTCTCTCTCACACGATGAATGCTTGCTGATTTCGCTCCATCTCTTGCTTTAATGCCTTGTCCCTTTGACCTGTCTGTCTGCCTCTTCACCTGTCGTGTTGCCATCATCACCAGAGAAACTGTACAAAGTCGTTTGCCTCACTGTCCGTACACACGTTATGATTGCTCACCATCACCACTTTCATCTTTCTCATCACCACATCACTTTCATTGACCCAACTCTGGCTAAGATTGTAAACTATTCTCCATTCATAAGGGTCAGTAGAGTAAGGTGTTTAAAAAAAAAAGAAATGTCTGTATCATAATTTAAATATAAAAAGTGCACTATTATAACTATTGCCTGTGATAAAAAAAAAGAACAATTATGATTGAAGTGATGGTCAAAATAAAGAGAGATCCACCTTATTGTTATGGTTATAATAATAAACCCTAAATTCATTTGTGTGTCTGTTTGATTTCTGGGTTGAAACGGTTTCATTTTTAATTTATTCTTATTTGCAGTCATGCTGAAAAAGCTTCAACTTAAGATGAGTTGTTTTCTGTACGCGAACACTTTTTTTACGACAATATAAAATAAAAAATATATCATGAACGGAAATAATAAATTTCAAGCTAGATACAAGAAGCAATATTCAAAAATAAGATCTGAGAATTACTGGTTACAAGCTAGTGGAGTTTGAAAAAATATATTTTTTCAGTCCTCTCTGAACAAAAAACGACGCCTTTTCGTTGCCACATTAAAACATACAACCACCACATGTTTAACCACTTCAGTTTACAGAACGTTTACATTTTACCTTAGTATTTTGACAAAGACTACAATAATTCTCCGCCCCTTGAACGTAACAGCTCAGGCACTAGAGAACCAATTGTCACCGCATAATCGCGACATTTCCGACAGTCGCTGAAGGCAGCATCATCTCCATCCAGGCGAGCATCTGTAGT
Organism: Labrus mixtus; assembly: GCF_963584025.1. NCBI lineage: Eukaryota > Metazoa > Chordata > Actinopteri > Labriformes > Labridae > Labrus > Labrus mixtus. Next base: position 12,705,010 of record NC_083632.1, read on the forward strand.
AACGTTACAGTTGATCAGAGGAGAGGAGGGCCGACCCGACCGGGTATTTGATCGACGCGAGAAGTTTTCAGTCGGTTTATGCTGCTTAGGTTTGCTTTCGAGATTTCCTGAACAACAACAGGTATGCTAACAGGATGCTGACATCGTTGTAACGCGTTGCTATGAAACACAAACGCATCTTTCCCTGAGCCGTCGGTACGTAACTAGCTAACTACATAATGGGCAGGGCGCTCGGCTAGCCAGCACTAGCAGCAGCTCGTAAGCTGTAGTTAAAACGTCAGCTAGTTAGCTCTAACGACCACCAATTGGCCTTCAGATATATAAGCATCATAGCTATTATAAGCTTTGTGCTGACAGGTGTATTCAAATTACGGCTGATGCCTTCATATGTCAGTATATCACTGTTATCACTGCTGTATTGAATGTAAACGTTGTGGTCACGACCTAACAGGACATTTCATTATTTATTTTCTTTCAAAGCTTTAAGTGCAAACTAGCCTGTTCATCTACTGTGCTTTTTAACTTTGCTAAATTATTTGTTAAATATCAATATCAAATTGCTCAGAGTTTCCAATCACTAGTCTTTTGCTTGTGACATTTAAAAACATGCACAAGAATCCATACTGTAATCTGTTCTGCACATGTTACATTTACAAATGATCCCTGCACTCATGTTCACTTCATTTGTCTGTCTACTCGCCGTTATATTGTATAGTTTCTGCTTATAATATGTCTACACTCATGCACTTTAACTTATGTCAATACTGTCCATTTACTACTCTGTTTTTGCACATTTACGTTTAATCTTTCATATTTAATCTTCCTATTTAAGACTAGTAATGCTTAGTTAAATCCTGGTTGTATATATTCACATTCTTATTTTTGATATCTTTTAGTGCTTATTTACTTTGTAGTTAATATTATATTGTGTTTAGATTGCTAGCATTGTGTTTTTTACTCATATTGTGTGTTTGGATAACCTGCTGCTGTAACGCCACAATTTCCCAGTTTGGGATCAATAAAGTAATTCTATTTCTATTCTATTAAGACAGGGGCTAAGAGGTACTTTAAAGTTCTGTCTAGTTCATGTTTTATGAATCACCTCATTATGTTTTTGGTGTACAAGAGACTTCTTCTATAAGCTTTATTGTTGCTTAGTTAACAGTGCGCATCGTGCTGAACTGTAACCATTAGGTTGTAATAGTAAAAGAGTCAAATTGTGTTTGCCTAAATTGTGTCCAGCTCACTTAACAGTTTGATGGATTGTCCTGATTTAATCCAAAAAGAAAGAGATGGAAAACTGGTCAAACCCAAGAGAATATATATGACACATTTTTTAACAACATCCATCTCTTTGTGAAGCAAACATAATGTTAATATCTTAAGTGACATAAACAGTATTTGATATTATACCTACCTTGGTTATTGTTTTTTTGTTTTTTGAGAGGAGGTTTTGTTTAATCTTTAGTTCTTTGAGTTAAACTGAAAGAATATTGAGTTGCTGCTTCCTGTGTGTCTGAAATCATGGTCTAACTTCTTTACATGTCTTGCTGTGAAGTTCCAATAACTTTTCATTCTTTGCTTTGCTTCAAGTTGCTGGAACATTTTTCTTTTCTCTCGAGGGCTAAAAGCGACAAACAAACTTGCATTTAATGAATTAACTTTTATATTTCAAGTAAAAGGTTAGTTTTCTGCTTTGATAATAACACTTGGACAATAACATTTCTATTCTGAAATTAATTGCAGGCTTGTGTTACTGCCAAGCTCCGAAAATGAGGTCATCAATCATGATCCTCATTTAAGTCTAAATGTGTGTCCAAAGTCTGTTTTGTTTGACATTCTCTTGTTCTTTCACAATGCATTTGACATTTACTTTTCAAACGATCTGAAGGTCTCAGAGAGTTTACCTTTAACCTAGTTTACCGTTACTGGTCCTGCTTTGCTCTGTACTCTCTAACCTCTGTGGACTAAGTTTTCAGATAGACCTTTGACCAGACTTTATATGGTTGATAATCTCTAGTATTATCTCTAGTACTGATAATTTTGAACACAGCTGTAAAAGCATTAGCATTAAGTGAACTGGGAAGCAAAGTTGCACACAAAGCTTTCTATTAGTTCTAATCATGCAAACCAGTCAAAAGGATATTTGTATTTCATTTTAGGAGCGGGCCTTTTTTAATGTCTTCGGTGTGGGCAAGGTGCGTTTGGTCTGTGATGGCACTGAAAGAAAGGACTTCAATGTTTTTTTTTTTTTTTTAGTGCAGGCTCAACCTAAAGAGCAGAATGTCGACGGGGCCTTGAGGACGATGAGAGAATTGTGTGTGTGTGTGTGTGTGTTTGCCTTTGTAAACAGAGAACACACATAGAGAGCAGACGTGGCCTCAGCAGGGTTGCGGTGGAGCCGTGTCACAGTGACTGAACCTTAGGGCATTATCCATAGCCTATTTGTGGAGGAAAATCAATTTCCTTTGTGAAGAGAAGGCAGTTATTGCCTTAAACAAAACAAAAAACAACCAAACATATCGGCAGCCGGTCAGTGCTTTCCTATCAAACTGTCAGTTTCAAGCTGACAAAAAAAATATGTAGTTCTTCATCAGCTCAATCATCTGTGAATCATCTGTGAATCATCTGTGAATCATCTGTGAGTCCCTTCACAGAGCTTTGTTCCACCTTCAGGACTTTGCTAAAGAGTTTCATAAAGAGTGATTGCATTTTTTCTCAAAGCATAATAGATTTACTGTTGGCAGTTCACATTGTTCCTTTCTCTGAATTTATCATCAAACATGTCGCAGGCAGCTCTTACTGTCCTGTGATTAACTGGGTCTTTTTGTGGTAGAAGAACCATCTGTGGGTTTGGGTTTGATGTTCCTACCCATGTACCTCAGGTGGTTATCTGCTTATCTGCCCCTTGTGTGCATAAATGTCCCAGTCGTGGTCCGTCCAAATGTATGCTTTCATCGCCTGAAAGACATTTTCATTTGTATTAGATGCAAAAGATCAAGTTTTTTTTTCACAATTTAAAGAGAATATGTAGCAACCTTGTTTCATATATTAGGTATTTAACAACCATTGAAACCTGAAAGACAGTTTGGCTGTAAACTAATCATGTCTCTTTATGATCTTGATAATGTCCACTGGATATTTAAACAGGTTTGTTTGTACTTGTCAACATAGCTGTGAGGAAGACTGAAACAAACAAGACTATCAGTATTGGTTTATGTTCACACCTCGGGTAACAGCAGTTACTACATGTTTAAAGTGTCTAAGATGTTTGAGGTATGATATTCCTTTAGGCTGGTTGCTGACTATTAGCATGATAGTTTACTTTCTCTCTCCCTCTCTCACTCTCTCTTACTCTCTCTTACTCTCTCTTGTCATTGTGCGCAGTCATCATGGCAGAAGCCCACCAGGCAGTGGCCTTCCAGTTCACCGTCACCCCGGAGGGCATTGATCTTCGGCTGTCCCACCAGGCCCTCACTGAGATCTACCTCTCTGGTGTGCGCTCCTGGAAGAAACGCATCATCAGACTCAAAGTAAATCCTCTCTGGCTGTCATGCCTGTTCGGCTGTTTAGTTTGTTTATGCTTAGCCTTTGTCTCTGTCCCCAAACTGTCTATAATAATCTCAGTCATGCTTACAGCGTGCCTCTTTCTCCAAGTTATTATCGCTTTTTCTTCTCCTTTCTGAATGTCAGCACTTGCATCTGAATCAGGGCTACATGCAGGAGAATATTCCAAGTATTTTGTCTAGTCAGCCTCTCAGGGTAACAGTATAATATTTAGCTCATTCTTCGCTGTTTGCAGGTTTACAGCAGCTTTTTTTTTTACTGCAGTTTGACTGTGCATCAGTTATCAGTGTGCTTATGAAAAGGAAAGCTTGCTCTCATTGAGTTGCTCCATTGTTATGTGTGTAAATCAATCAATAATGAGGACTGTCTCACTCACTGTGATACTATCTCTGTTTGTGAGTTTCCTCATGCCTTTGTTTGATCCTCACTTCCATGGCTCATTCAATTTTCTGAGCAATGTGAACATCATTCCAAGTTATATTTGATGCATACGCTTTTAGACCAACTCAGAAATATGAAGTTAAGGTTACATGGCTGATCATTTGGTTTGTGAGTAAGGATCATTTCTGACCTCAAGATATATCAAGTTAAGAAGTGATTCATCAGTGTGTGCGTGTCATTGTACTCATTATACACAGGAAGGATGGAATCTAAAAAGATTTTCTCATCTCTCATATGAACAGAACAGTGTGATAACTGGAGTATATCCTGCTAGTCCCTCCTCCTGGCTTTTTGTGGTCATAGCAATCCTGGCTACAATGTACACTCGTTCCGACCCCTCCATGGGACTCATAGCAAAGATACAGGAGCACCTTCCCGTCAGGTAACACAACCTGTGACCGAGAATAGTGCATGTTAAAATTCTACTACTACTTATAAAACAATCTATGTCAACGTTTAACGTGGTTGAAACAGGCCGTTAACCCTTCCCGTTCTTCCTTTTGTTCCAAATTGTCTTCAATTGCTTTTTTCAATCAATTGTTGTTTTCTCTTTCCTCCTGTTAGCTGTTATGTTACCTCCAGTTAGCTCTTGTAATTTAGATTTAAAAAATTGCATATAGTTGTTTTTCCATCCAACTCTTTGTTCTGTTTCTTGATCCCTGCTGATCTTCTTGGCTCTGTGATCTGTTTCACTTTCATTTTTCCCATTTTTTCCATCCTCCCTTCTCTTCTTACTGTTTACAGCCAGTCCATGAGTTCCCAGTGCCAGGCGCTGGTGTCCGCAGTGGTGTTCAGCACCATGCTCTGGCTCCTGCTCATCTTCACAATGCGCCTGTGCCTCAAGCAGCTCCTCTCCTACCACCGCTGGATGTTCGAACAGCACGGCAAGATGTCCAACACCACCAAAGTCTGGGTGGTCAGTGTTGTTTTACACCTTCTTGTTACTGTTATCTAGATTTTATATATGATTTTTAAGACACACAATGCTCTGCAAAAGTACTTAAAGAAGAAGAACATGAATCATTTCTATGTCCTCACTGTAGTATTTTGTTATGTTTCCATGCCAGGCGCTGGTGCGAATCTTCTCTGGCAGGAAGCCTTTGCTCTACAGTTACCAGGCGTCGCTGCCAAACCTGCCTTTGCCGGCCATAAAGGACACAGTGAAAAGGGTGAGACGTCACAGGAAGCAGAGGAAATGATAACATGCTGATTTCTGACCATGAAACAGATGGATCGCTTTCTCACATTCATCATTTTCTGCCTCTGTTACACCAAAATAGCTCTCTTATTGTTTGAGTTTTCGTCGATGTATTTCAATTTATTTTAGTGCACAGTATCTACCGCACTGAACAGAGATATAACCGGTATCTGTAGATGTAATGGAGAAAGGATTTTGTGTATGATACCAGCAGAATCTGATGTTGTTGCAGTGGCAGGAGACACTGCTTCCACTTCTCTAACTGTGGGTGTTAATTTATGCTAATTCATTGGCTGTGAACCTTTTTCTCCGTCTCTGTGTTTAGTAAACCAAATGTCTGATGGTCATTTTATAACTGCTGTAGGATGTTTCTTATAATTTAATCAATTGGGTTTTTTTTTGTGTAGTACTTGGAATCCGTTCGTCCCCTGATGGACGACGAAAAGTACGAACGCATGACCCAGCTGGCGTCAGAGTTTGAGAGCAGCCTGGGTAACCGTCTGCAGTGGTACCTCAAGCTCAAAGCTCTCTGGGCTGCCAACTACGTAAGTTGTTAACCACGGTGCTCTTGTGAAGTGTGGCTTCACGGCACTTTAATGTCCTTAAGCAAAGCAGTCCGGAGGAAATTTAAAATTCCATTAACAATGCACATCTTTGTGAGGTTGTATGGTGTGAATAATTTATCTTTTCTGAATCTATGAGTGATTAAAGTGCCAGTGGGCTCCAACATTAGATTTCTCACTTTGTGGCGTGTGTGTGTGTGTGTGTGTGTGTGTGTGTGTGTGTGTGTGTGTGTGTGTGTGTGTGTGTGTGTGTGTGTGTGTGTGTGTGTGTGTGTGTGTGTGTGTGTGTGTGTGTGTGTGTGTGTGTGTGTGTGTGTAATTCTTCAGGTCAGCGACTGGTGGGAGCAGTATGTGTATCTCCGTGGACGAGGTCCAATAATGGTCAACAGTAACTATTATGGCATGGTATGAAAATCCTTTTATCTTGTCTGGCCTTAACTTTGAGCTGTGTTTAATGTTGGACAGCAGGCCATAAAGGTTAATACGTTTAGTTTTAAGTATTTATTCACAAGGAGACAAATCACTTCTCTTTTTTTTCCCCCTACTGCTTGTTGGAATTAAAACTACTCGTATTTTAAGTTTCTGTTAATCCTGAAAAACAATCAACGGAGGATTTATGATCTTTTCTAAATACATTCAAGTCAATTATCATACATTACATGCATACAGTACGAATGGGAACATTTTAAAGATATGGCTCCTATAAACACAACCTCAAGCGTGTTATATGAGTGATCTGTAGTTTCTCGAAAATTAAAGTTTAATGACATATTTATAAATATACTTTATGTGATCTGTGTCTTCGCAAGCTGTACATAAAGATACGTTGTGCAATGCAATGTAGACGCAACAAGTAAACAATCAGCAGCACATCTGCTTGGTTAACGAACCGTATATGTGGTTACGGCATTAACAAGATGTTACCGGATAAAATAAAGTCGTTTAAGTCTGCCCCGTCATGTTGGAGTATGTAACAGCAGCAGCATTTCCTCCTGTAGCCTGTGCATTTTTACATGTTGAGGACACTGACTATGCATGCACAACAGTGGGACTTGAGAGAGGTATGATGTAAAAATATCAAAAAGGTTTTGTATATGCTATGATATCACCTTTAAAAAAAATATATATATTACTCAGTCAGATAACACAGTTACCTAAATATTCTGTCTGATAATCACTCATGTGTAATGTCATCCTTACTTCCTGTTTGTCCTTCTCCCCTCAGGACTTCTTACATGTGACCCCCACACCCATCCAGGCAGCCCGAGCTGGAAACACTATTCATGGTTTCTTCTTATACCGACGCAAACTCAACAAAGAAGAGCTCCAACCTGTGAGTTTAGCTACATGTTAGAAGAAGCTGCTCCTCTTACATGAAGGCATTCATTATTCATTTGTCTTTGCTATGGCAACAGAAGACTTGAGCCCCATGTCCACCCAGCCATTTTTTTTTCTTTCCAAAGGTATGATACTCCCGGTATTATTGCCACCTACAGATTGTGTCTTGTACCCACATCCTCTTTGCTCCCTGTCTGCTGGGCTAAAAACGATCTCAATTATGAAACATTGCAGTAACAAAGCAACGGAGCAGTGTGGGTCATACAGCGGCCGTTATCAAAAGACGGTTGTCGTAGAGACAAGACGGACATGCAGCGCTTTTCTTCTGAGTGCACAGCCAGCGCTTATCTGCCCGGAAAAAAAAACCGCTAGGTGGACACATGGGCCTTGAAGTGACAAATTCACAGACAGTCTTTCCTCTGTTGAACCCTGATGTGTAATAATCTTGAAATCAATCGCACTTGTTATGAATTAGTTTGTGTTTGGATTGTGTGAATGAAAGTCAGCCGTCAGTGTTTGTGTGTCATAATGTGTTTATGGTTGATTGCATGTGCATGACCATTATTTATTTGTTTTCCTTCATGTGCTCATTGCATTCTCACTCTCATCCCTGCTTTTTGTTTCCCTCCCCTTTGCTTGCCTTTTTTCTCGTTTTACCTCCTATGTGTCTTCTCTTCTTTATTTTATTTCTCTCTCTCTCTCTCTCTCTCTCTCTCTCTCTCTCTCTCTCTCTTTTTGCTTGACACTCTGTTCCCTCCATTGCTCTCCTCTTCGTCCTTGCCTTCGTCTACCAATCTCTGTTTCCCAGATTCGTATCCCTGGCACTTCCATTCCCCTGTGTTCAGCTCAATGTGAGAGGCTGTTCAACACCACACGCACTCCTGGAGAGGAGACCGGTAAAGAGACTGACCCAAACACACATGATAGCAACTTGTGTGATGTAATGTGTGTGTTTGTGTGTGTGTTTTGAGTCTGAGTCATAATTCATCTGCTGTACAGCACATCCTGTCCTTTTTCCATCTGTCTCCGCTCACCTTCTGGTCTTATCTCAGGTCTGTCTGGGTTTCTGGGAAGTGTCTGTCTCTAAATAATGTCTATTTTCTTCTGCCCACACATTTCTGATTTCTCCACTTTTTTTCTCCTCTTTGCTTCTCTTTCTATGTCATCCGAAAACTCTCCTGTATTTTCTATCATCCCATTTTTTTCCCTCTTTTTCTCCCTCACTTGTCTTTTGGCACTCCATACTTTCTACTTCCTGCTCAGTGGTTGTTGAGGTCTGCAGTTCCTTGCTGTTCATATCAGTTTGAGCGGATGTTTGACACTTGTCGAATCCCTGGAACACTTACAGGTATTATTTCTATTTTTTACTAAACTGGCCAGCTCAAAGTTTGGAATCTCTACATTTCAATCTGATATGATAGCAAAATAAATGTGCTTGAATTAAGAATGAAGAAGATACATTCCTGTCTCATACATGGTTAGTATTCATCACTGATCATGTTTAGGAGCAAACATCTTCAAAACTAGTTATTCCAACATTTTTGTTTTATTATTCCTCTACTTTTTAAACAGGCCTAAAGTTATCTATTGAAAGTCATCTTAATTCCCCTCGTAGCACAAGATATAGGCCAGACCAGCTTAAATCCCTATGCTTGTAGTTTTATTGCTTAAAGATAAAAATCCTAATCCCTTTTCCTTTTACATGATTTGTTAAGTACAGTCGATACAAAACGTAATTTTCACTCTTACCATAGATGCTGAGTTGTTTGACAGGGGAACAAAAGCCTTACTTTAGTTCAAGAGAACTCAAACTCATTTATAGAATTATACCCTGGGAAAATGAATTCTAACATTTATTCTGACACAATTTCACTTCAGGTTTTTAAAGATGAGAAAGCCTTATAACACCCCTCCCGACTGAGCCCAACAGCTCAGTCTCTTTAGGTGTAAAATGATGATTCAGCCTTTACTTCATCTCTGTGCTGAACATTTGATAGAGACCTTGATAGAGGTGTTACCTCACAGCAAAGGAATGCGTGCCTCCTTTATTGCCAAACACTTTTGGTTGACAGTGCACCAAATGCTATAGTTCATTCAACAATTTGAATTTCATTGTTTTATTTAATTTACATACTTTATTCATCTCTGAGGGGAACACTCTGTTATTGAGAAACATGCTTCTAACACATTTAGGCCTGAATTACTCATGAGCACAAACAGGACCCATGGACATGCATTAATGGAGCACAATGCTGCACAATGTAAAAAAAATGTAATCAAATTCATATACATAAATGTGGCTGTAATTGTTTTACAGTTATTCAGTGGAAGGATGCTTCCTTCTATCCAATATATACAGCATATTATAATATATTTAACTGGCTGCCTAGCTCATAATTCCCTGAATTTAAAATTGTATTAATTGTATTAAACTTTTCCTGATCAGTGATTAAAGCTGATGCAGACAGCGTTCTATTCACAAAATGTTACAAGCAGGAGTAAAGAGATATATCAATCATTTATATTCAGCTTAAAGTAATGTTGATTTTTTTATGGGATATTTAATCTACATGTATGTATTTATTTTGAAATGTTATCCATATCCAGAGGACAAGTGTGCCTTTGACAGAATTAACAAAACATTTCCACTTATTTACAGTTTCTTCTTCTTTCCATTTTTATCCAAAGACAATGTGCAGCATTGGCAGGACAGTGACCACATAGCGGTTTACCACAGGGGGCGTTACTTCCGCTTAAAAGTGTACCAGGCAGGCAGACTCCTGTGCCCACGGGAGATCGAATTCCAGATCCAGAGGATCCTCGATGACCCTTCACCTCCCTGCAAAGGAGAGGTCCATCTGGGCGCCCTGACCGCCGGAGACAGGTCAGTCGAAAAAGCCACAATGACATTGATCACACTGCACACTGTGTAACATATTATGTTCCTTTGAAATATTTCCCAGAATTCCATGGGCTAACGCAAGGACAAAGTATTTCAGCAGTGGGGTCAATAAACGCTCTCTGGACTGCATTGAGAAAGCTGCCTTCTTTGTTTGCCTGGATGATGATGAACAGGGCATGATGGGAGACGACCCGGTAGCGAGCTTAGATCGCTACGCCAAATCCTTGTTGCATGGGAAGTGTTATGACAGGTAACGTGACACTCAACTGAACACTTTCTTGTGAACATGTAATTAGAGAACTGTCTCTTAAAAGTGGTTTGATTGGTGTGATGATCTTTGTCAGGTGGTTTGACAAGTCGTTCTCAGTAGTTTACTACAAGAATGGAAAGACTGGAGTTAACGGAGAGCACTCATGGGCCGATGCACCCGTGTTAGCACACTTATGGGAGGTAAGGAACCAACAGAAAAGTATGTTGCCAACTTCAGGGTTTTGAGAAAAGGCACTCACTCACACCAATGATTGTGTTTACAGACCACGTTGGCTACAGACTGTTTCCAGCTCGGTTACAACACAGAGGGTCACTGCAAAGGAGAAGTGGATACATCATTATCACGGCCACAGAAGCTGAACTGGGAGATCCCTCCAGAAGTGAGTTATCCATTTACAAATTTCCCCTCATTCCTGTACTCCGTTAGCTGTATTACCACTTATCCTATATTGTAACAGGCACATCATTTACCTGTCTCTCTGTATGCTCATTACATTAAGTTCAGGCAGATCACTAAACATCTCCCTCATGACCATCTTCACAACGTGTTGCATTAACTAACAAGACTCGAGTCTAAAAAGCAGATTCGAGTCTAAAAAGAAGACTCTAGTCTAAAAACCAGACTCGAGTCTAAAAACCAGACTCTAGTCTAAAAACCAGACTCGAGTCTAAAAACCAGACTCTAGTCTAAAAACCAGACTCTAGTCTAAAAAGAAGATTCTAGTCTAAAAACCAGACTCTAGTCTAAAAAGCAGACTCGAGTCTAAAAAGAAGACTCTAGTCTAAAAACCAGACTCTAGTCTAAAAACCAGACTCTAGTCTAAAAAGAAGACTCTAGTCTAAAAACCAGACTCTAGTCTAAAAAGAAGATTCTAGTCTAAAAACCAGACTCTAGTCTAAAAACCAGACTCGAGTCTAAAAAGAAGACTCTAGTCTAAAAAGAAGACTCTAGTCTAAAAACCAGACTCGAGTCTAAAAAGAAGACTCTAGTCTAAAAACCAGACTCTAGTCTAAAAAGAAGATTCTAGTCTAAAAACCAGACTCTAGTCTAAAAACCAGACTCGAGTCTAAAAAGAAGACTCTAGTCTAAAAAGCAGACTCTAGTCTAAAAAGCAGACTCTAGTCTAAAAAGCAGACTCTAGTCTAAAAAGCAGACTCTAGTCTAAAAACCAGACTCGAGTCTAAAAAGAAGACTCTAGTCTAAAAAGCAGACTTGAGTCTAAAAAGCAGACTCTAGTCTAAAAACCAGACTCTAGTCTAAAAAGCAGACTCTAGTCTAAAAAGCAGACTCTAGTCTAAAAACCAGACTCTAGTCTAAAAAGCAGACTCTAGTCTAAAAAGCAGACTCTAGCCAAACTGCTGTAACTTCATATCAAGTTTCCATACAAAATTGTTCAACAAATAATAACCGAATAAAGGTTATTTGTAAAAATGTCAAGTTATCTATGTGCAGTTTATCTGTAAACACACTGCCATGCATTGTGCTGTGATTCTTTTGTAAAGCGTACTCATTACTAAGAACTACGTGGAAGCATTGCTTATAGCAATGAAAAGGTTTCTCGGCCCTGATGATGTTCACTATTTGGATGTGTCGCTGTCAGTGTGAGGAGCAGATCTCTCAGTCCATGGAAGTGGCCCAGGCGCTGGCTGACGATGTGGACTTCCACGTTTTCGTCTTCAGAGACTTTGGCAAAGGAAAGATCAAGAGGTGCAAAGTCAGTCCAGATGCCTTCATTCAGATGGCTATTCAGCTAGCTTACTACAGGGTGAGTGTCCCTCTGAAATATATTCACATTACTCACACCTACATGATTAAAAGGAAGACATTCTGTCTGATGCTGTAGCTCGGTACGCTGAAAGGCAAAGGGCACTTATAGATAAAGGTCAGCATCAGTATGAAGATACATTTGACAGCTGAGCAGAAAGAATACATTGTATGTTGACATCAGTGCATTGATTTGTGAACTCTTATATCATCTGTTGCATTGAGGTTGTTTTTTTGCGTTCCAGTACCGGGGGACGTTTTGTTTGACGTACGAAGCCTCTATGACCCGTCTATTCAGGGAGGGCAGGACTGAGACAGTGCGCTCCTGCACCAATGAGAGCAGTGCCTTTGTCCGAGCTCTGGACGGTGGAGAGGTGAGTCCATGTAAACTGTAAATGTTTATCACTTCCACAGTGTTTGAGGAAAATTGAGAGGTGAAGATTATTATGTTTTTTAGTCAAAATGTCAAACCCTCATTTTACGGAATTTTCAATTTACTTTAAAGAATTTCCAGTTGAACTAACAGCAGTGTAACACAAAATGCCTTTTAGAAAGAGGTCTGTTTGCATCAGAAACAGACATACTTGTGGAAGTACAGTTCTTAACACACTGAGAGAAGCAGTGAGGCTTATTGCTGTCAAAAGGGAGGAAAACAAACCTGTATATCTCTTAAATCAGTGTTCAGTGTTTTCATCACAGACTTGACCTTGGTGACCTGCACATGTGTATTAACATCCTCCCAAGTATCATTGGCAACTCATTCAAAAAGCAAATTGATGAAGAAAACCCAAAATGATATTGAATGAAGCACAAAAACAACATATCAAATGTTGAAGACATTCCACATTATTTTGAAAATGATGTGCCCATTTAGAATGTGATGCCATCAACATGTTTCAAAAATGTTGGTGTATGGTCTATTTAACACTCTATTGCGTCACCTTTTCTTTTTCCAAACATTTTCAGAAGGGTGCAGAATTTTTGTTTCTGGTTAAAGAAGGTTTTTACTGTGCATGGTAGAGTTTCAGTGACCATTTGTGAATACAGTATTGACCTGTGTTCACACACCATGTTCAATAGACCGCCTTCTGAGCCTGTGCAGTAATGGCCACTACAGAATCGTGTCATTGCCTAATGCATGGCCGTCTGAGATAGAGGAGAAAGATAACAGCCACCAATACTGCTTTTTGTCTTTTTTTAAATCGTTGAACTATTAGTCTGCACAGAGTGGTGAATCCCTCCCCATCTTTACTTTCTTTAATACTCAGTCATGCTACAAACCTGTTTCAGTATAACCTTATTAACAGTGAGATGCTCCATCAGGTGTTTTCTTAAGTATTTAACAGCTGTTACTGTTTTTTGTTGCCACTGGCCCGACTTTTCTGAAACATGCTGACTGCATCAAATTCAAATTCAACATGTAATTTCTCCGTTTCAACATTCAACATGTTGTCTTTGCGCTACTTTCAATCAATGGGGTTTCAATGTTTGGCAAACAACCACATTCTGTGTTTATTTACATTTTACACAGTGTCCAAACTTTCAGGAATGTGGGTTCAATGTAGAGGTGTCTCGTTTGTAAGACAACACTGAAATAATAAAGATAAAAAAGAAGAATGTAAGAGGTGAGATAACAAATATCACCTATAACAAAAAGGGAAATGCATTCCTTGAAACATCCTTCCTTGAAAGCTTCAGTAACAGAGGCATACTGGGTTTGAAAGTCTTTCCACTCCATCTGTGTTTCTCCTACGCCTCCTCGTTTTAATCCCTTCCCAGCTTTTTTTCTGCTTAATAACTTAGATCAGAGGTTCAATAACAAGGTTGTATGAAGGCTGTAGGATTACACAGACTGCAAATGAATGTGATCATAGCAGCTGGGTATGAGTAAAGTTTTTTACACACACTGTATAAATAAACATGCTCAGAACTTGATATAAGAAATACCCTCTAAAAAAATCCAAAAGCTTCACAGCATCTTGGCAGAGAAGAATTGAATAGATATTATTATTGATTGTATGATCAAAAGGTGGAAGGCTTATTCTTAAAAAAAAAAAAAAACAGTTTAGTCCTCACTTATCAATAAGAGTATTGCTGCTTCCTTCCTCCCAGATCAAAACTGATCAGTTCTATTTTGAGCTCACTAAACGTATCTGCCGATTGTATATGCTTTACAGTACAGTGTCTTTTTTACTCTGTAATATGCAAAGCGGTCATACCTCATGCTTTTCTTCACCAGCCAGCAGATGTTTGCAGGCGCTTGTTCCGTGCAGCATCAGAGAAGCACCAAAATCTTTACCGCATGGCAATGACAGGAGGAGGCATCGACAGACACCTCTTCTGCCTCTTCATAGTGTCGAAGTATCTCGGAGTAGAGTCTCCTTTCTTGAAAGAGGTGGGATTTCTTTTGTTTGTCACTTTTTTTTTTTTTTTTTTACATGAGACTGTCCTCTCCAGTATCAGTACGTATCTCTTTAACTGAGCCAATTAATCAGCCACTGCAGCAAACTTAAGCTATTGCTTCTTGTGCGTGTTCCAGGTACTGTCAGAGCCCTGGCGGCTGTCCACTAGTCAGACTGCGATGCAGCTGCAGCTGTTTGACTTGGTCAACCATCCAGAGTACATCTCCTGTGGAGGGGGCTTTGGACCGGTCAGTGCTCTCCTCCTTTTTTTTCTTTATCTGTCTTTGTGTTCTGACATCCATCAAGCAGCAATGATTATAAATATCACCTCTCCCTCCTGCAGGTGGCTGATGACGGTTATGGGGTGTCCTACAGCATATGTGGAGAAAACAGGATTAACTTCCACATCTCCTGCAAACACTCATGTCCAGACACTGTGAGTCTTATAACAAACATAGACTGTATAAAAAGAAGGATGACACAACCGCTCCAAAAAGGTGAAGCATTTTGCGTTCCCCCTCATCATAACTGCTGCACTGAAGGCCATAGACCTCTTTCGTGTTAACAGATGGGACATGGGGCAAACTAGAGAATGAAAATACACGTCATAATTGTATTTTCCCAAAAATGGTTTACCTCATTATAATGCTGATCATGCAGATTAATGCCTCATTGTCCATTTTGTAATACCGTGATTAACAGCTCAGTTGGTGTTAGCAGAGTAGAGGAATAACTTTGAGAGAAAACGTAACAATTCCTTACACAATAGTCACTAAAGTGTCTATAACCGTGAGTATCTGCTGGAAACCACAATGTTTATTCTGCGATGGACTTTGCCAACCTGAGGGATCTGGCTTTAGTTCGCAGAAGGGACAAGACAGACTGGATCAGGGCTCGTCCCACGGGGATATATATTTGGCTTCACTTTTGAGCAATGAGAGGGGGTGGAGACACGTCATCCATCTTTATATACAGACCATAATACAAATGATTACTGTTATTCTGAGAGAGAAAAGCTTCTTACAGAAACATTCATTTCCTTTGCCCACCCTCCCAGGATGCTCACAAGTTTGGTGCTGAGCTCATGAAAGCTCTACATGACCTGTTACAGCTGCTGAGCCCAAACCAGCACCAGCACGAGCCCCGCAAGACAGAAGATAAATCGACTGAGGTCAAGAAAGACCTGTAGGCGTTCACTCAGGGGAGGAGGATGCTGAAGGGAAGGTGTGCACGCATTAATCTAACACTGGACTGTTCTGTGAGACATTTATATAATGTTGGAGATTTTTTACAGAGTACCATCTGTATATGCGTGTTAATAGTGGGTGTGTGAGAAGGAAAAGGTCCATAGAATTACAAAATATAGAGATGCGTTTTATATGGAAGCCCATTTCTGCCAATTTAACTGAAAAAAAGCTGTAGGTTTTAAATAGACATTTTACTGTATTACAAACTATTAACTCTGTGTTATCAAATCATAATTATCCAAACATGTTGAAAAGCTTTCTCTAATCAATGACTAGAATTCATATGAGAGAATAGATCTGTGAGTCAATGTGTTTTTTTAACGTTTAGAGATAGAAAGTAGTAAAACTTTCTAAGTCAATATTTTACAGTAGTAAATCATCATCATTTTTTAACTTTATTTTTTAAAGTTTTGCATTCTTACAAAACAAGTTATAGAACACCACAAACATGTGGACATTCTGAAGAGGTGCTTTTTCTTTTATATACAGAACCAAGTCATTTATTGACAATACACCACGTCATTTGATTGAATTCTTAAGTGTTTTAAGATCGTTTAAAACAAGTTTTTCCAAATACTACATCAATATTTGGTAAAACTGAGGATGTATTTGTACTAGGAGTCTTTACTTAGAGATACGTAGTACTTATTTAGAACTATTGTTTTAACTTATATGGAGAAAGTTACTCATGACAAACGGGACCTCATCTTTTCAGAACATTTGTGGAAATGGGTTTCCAGAGAATCAAGTGAAGTTAATTGGTTTAGTTTTAGCATACAGTCTATTGAAAAGATGTATTCATGAGCCCTAAATGTGGAAGAACTTATTGTCACATTGTGTCATTACAAAAAGGCAATTATGAATTGCACCACTCCAAAGGTTAGGGAAAGTTGTCTCGAATGCTTTCACCTTTAAATTTCAATGTTCATGTAAATTCAACTTCAGTGTGTTTGGACAACAATAGGTTAAACTTTCTGAGCCACGATCTTCGATTGAATCGGTTTTAAAATGCCAGTTGAAAGTGTGCGATAAATGCTGAGTCAGGGGGAGGAGACGTGCTTGCCTGGTGACGTGAAGTTTCCAACGTCTGAAGGCAACTCTGCTGTAACAGTGAGCCCAGGTGTTTAAAAAAAGCGTAGAAGTCTGTGACTTCTCAGTGTTTACTCTTTACATTTAGATCTGCTTCCTACAACAACACGATTGTAATGCTGTGCTGAGAGTGCCAGGCTCTTTATACATGTCGTGACATAACTATGCTCTTATTTATTCATATTTTAACTGCTTCTACATTCAGTGCCAAATCACCCAGGAAATGACATTTACATTATTTTTACTAAAGTATTTAAACTGTACATACAAATAAAGCAGTTTAGATTTTCTTTGAGTGGTCAGCACGTATTTCAAAGTTACCAGGGTCTGTCACAAGTGTCACTGCACTCTTTGAATCTGTTTTGTAGCTTTTATTTGTATCACTGTGGTAATAAACAAGCACCTAAACAATGCAAGCTCTAAGCTTTTTATGAAAACCACACCCCGGTTTTCAGTGTCAAGCAGTGCTGCAGGTCAGATGTGGACTATTTGATGTGACATTTTGTAGCTTTGTAGCATCTGATTCAAAGGATGGTGTGTGACCAGTGATGCCCATTCCTCTTTTATTCTCCTTTTATTATTGCCTTTATTGTTTTCTCTCTAAATCAGTTGAGCTTGTCTCATTGTGTTGCATTTTGATGCAATATAACACTGGAACATAAAGCATTCTTAAAGAAAAGTCTGTGTTTATTTGTTGCGTAAAAGATTACACCATTTACTTTGCATTACACTCTTATAAAAGAACCCTTCTACAGCAGTAAAAAAAAAAAAAGTGCCGGTAAGTACAACCTCTGTCAATTCCCTTAATAGAAAAGGAGCTTTACAACGCACACACTCCATTGTTATGGAACTGCCACTGTGGTCTGATCATTTCCACTCATCTCTGAACAAACCGATCCACACCAAGGACAGAGGTGGCCCAACGTTCCTCAAATATTTGCTGTAATGTCTGATTTTCAGTTTGGCTCCTCCCTGTGGCCAAGTGTGTGTAGTTTACTCGACGAGCTCCTCAGTGTCCCTCCATGACTTGTTTCGAAGAAAAGCTGAGCTACTCAATAACTAATACCAGAGTAGAACCAGAGGCAAACGTGTGCTGCTTTTCTCAGGTTTACATTAGTGAAGACTCAATGTATTTGTTGGACTGTTGGAACAAAGACGGAAAAGAAGAAAATGTGATGGATATTTTCACTACTCTCTGACACGTTACAGACCAATAACTAATATGTTAATTATAAAAAATGAGCAGAAAAACACATGTTCAAAAAGTACCTGTTTGATGCATGACTTCTGTATTCCTTTACACATTGCACAATGTCTGTCGATACTAACACAAAAAAAATTGGATACAACTTCTTGGGAACTTTTTAAAATATCGACTTCTTGATATAAACTTTATTTCTCTGCCGGATATCTAGATGTCCCCCCTGCCAACCCGACAGTCCTGAAAACCTTTGTTTCTGTGGGTATGACCTTGGGTGTGCTCAGTGCTACAGTTGTAACCACACCTTTATCTTGTGGTAAGAGTTTACTGTCGAAATACACCAAGATCATCCTCGATGTTCAATATATCAAATTGGTTCTTTTTTATTTACCTGAAGCAGGGAGGCTACCTCTTGAGAGGAAAGATCACTCCTGCAGGTTTTGTGACCTTTTCTTCTCCCGAGTCTTTAGGTTTTGTGTTTCCGTGATTCCCAGAGAGCATTCATGTGTATCTTTATGAAAATTCTGTTTACATACTGCTTTCACATGAGAATATCTCCATCTCCCCAAAACTGAGTATTAACAATATACATGTAGCAAGCTGACATAAATGAATAGTATATATATATATATAT
The DNA here is from genome assembly GCF_963584025.1 of Labrus mixtus. Taxonomy (NCBI): domain Eukaryota; kingdom Metazoa; phylum Chordata; class Actinopteri; order Labriformes; family Labridae; genus Labrus; species Labrus mixtus. Next base: position 12,723,627 of record NC_083632.1, read on the forward strand.
AGAATAGTACCTATTACGTGGATGGATGGAGGGATGGTTGATGGATCGATGCATGCATGGAGGGAGAATGGGATGAATGGAAAGATGCAGGCATGGATGGATGGATCATTAATGTTACAAATTTTTTCAAATCAGAGATGAGTCAGTAACATTTGGAAACTGTAACTTGGGTTGAAATTTCACCGTCAGTCACTACAAACTCAGAAGAGTCAGAAGAACCACCTTGAGGGCATTTAAGTCCGTCTCTTCTCTTGTATCCTTTACAGGGATCCGCTTTTCAGCTCACAAACCCAAAAGGTACAGGATCATTTTGTTGCCTTTTTTTCCCGGCAGAAATTGTGTTGTTTTTTTTTGTTTTTTTTTGCCTTGCTATTTTATCTCTTCTGTCTCTGTTACCCGTCTGCCACCTGTCTTTTTGTCTCTTGTTTCAACAGTGAGGTCATCAACAAACCCTTTACCCATTACCCAGCCTGTCAGACTTCATCTTGTGCTCTCAAAAGCCACAAATAATCCACATAGTCTCTGTGATTCTTTTCCAAATCATGGCCCCATACACACACACACCCACACGCCCACATTTTATTCCAAGTAACCTGTCTGTCACCCGATAGGACTCTTTATATAAAGCTCTTAGCCCCCATAGCTGATACTACTCTTTCTTCATCAGTGAACCTCCCTCTCTGTAGCTGTTCAGGTATGTGCTCTGACTTTCTTGTGCTTTATTATAGGTGCAGTGATATTACAAATGTGTAACAACCTAGACGCAAGCTCTTTGGGCATTCCTTTTTTAAGACGAAGCCTTCTGTCATTTTGATATCAGGAACAGTCAGTAATTCTGTTATCAGTATCTTTTTCAACTATTTTTAGTAAATATGTGATCCACTTAGTTTGATCAAATAGTTCAGTTTGTCAACTGTGAACTTTTAAATGACATCATTCTTAAATGAAATTGTCTTTTATGTGAAATCACTTTTATTTAGAGCATATATTCTGTTCTTTATAACACAGGACCAAAAAACTGAGTAATATGAAAATGCTACTTCTTATTGAAGCATTTAGCAGCAAAGGAGCTGAACAATGGCTCTCGGGGATTTGGTAGAGACCAAAAACAGAGCTAAAAGAAGGGTGCATATTGGACTTAGATTAGTCTGGTGGCCAGACACATATGCATAATTACAATGCTAGTGTTTGCTGGATATCAAAATGTAAGCTGGACTTGCTGCTAACATGTCAGTGTTGTGTTTATAGCTTATTTTTGCTGCCCTCAAGTGGCCAATGATGTCTGTTCTTTGCCTTTCAACACTCAGAAACCAACGATTCAACTGCTGATAACTTTAACAATGCTTTAAAACGTTAACTAACCTAAATTTTGCACGGTCATTATTTTCATCCTCAAGTCAGAAAGAATGTAGTCTATCCCTGATACAAAATATTCAGTATTTACTTAATACATTTAGTTAAATACATCATGTCCACATACCATAATGTCCCAGAATTGAAGGGGCATTTTAGGTCTACAGTATCTAATCTCTTTGGGAAGTTCCAGATTTCCACAAAATTTCAATAAAGCGTGCTGCTCTTCTCTTGATCAAAGCATATTGAAATTAAGAATGCCCAAATGTGACGAGTTATTTTGGTGACTTTGGCCTCTCAGTCAAAGTCTGTGACGCTGTTGCTCAGTTTGGTCAAAAACATTCAACAGTGAAGCGAAGGTATAAATTCCACTCCCAATCCCTCATCTGCTTTTTGTCCCTGTGCCCGTGTTTACTCAGACCCACATGCTCAAGCTTTGAGAGCTTAGCTGAAAGATAACTTTGAAGGGATCTGAGAGACTTTGTGGGCCTCAGTGCTTGATCTATAATGCTAATAGACTCAAAGAGAAGCATCAAGATGTGAATGGAAATAGTTTGCTGAAATGTGTTAACCTGTTTGCCCAGAGACTGAGTTCTCTGTTTCTGATATTTACTAATCAGACGTGTGTTTGTTTGAATTTGCACTCTGTAAAATTATAATTCTGTACTTCCCGTGACAAGTCACATTAAAATATGCAGATACACTGGGGCTCCACACATTGAAATGTCCCTTCAGTTCAGGGAAAACACAAGTAGATCAAATGATAATAGAGGACATGGCTGGTGTTAATAGCATCCAGACAACCAGCTTTCTCCATCCCACATTCTCTCCAGTTAATCAAATTAAACATGAAGGATTGGCCAGCTGATAGCGCACTGCTATCCCCGGTAACAGGACACTGCTCCGGCCCAAAGTCCCTCTGGCCTCATCTATTCCTAGATCATTAGCAACAAATGGCCTTCCCCTTGATCTTACTCTTTGAACAAAAGCGCTCACCTCCGATGAACCTTCAGTGCTTCTCCAGTGGTATGCATGAAAAACATTTGTTTTTTTTCCTATAAGGAAAGAAGATATTTGTTATACATCAGCCATCTGGAGTAGCCAAATATCAATTCATTAGAAGGTCTAGTACTAAAACTATATAAATGATCAAATTTTCATAGAGGTTAGTGAGCATGCTACATTTATATTTACTTTAAGACTGTAAGTTTTGTTAAACAGTAACCCTGGTGGTTACTAGTGGAAACTACAGATTACCGCACATTTGACTGAGAATTCTTTTTTTTGTATTTTGTTGAAAGAACACAGAAGAGCCGTTGTTTCATGCAAATAGATCAAGAAAAAAACACATTAGCCAACATGGGCTACTGGTCAAAACAGACCTGTCTTATAAGCAAAGTTACTCAGTTTTTGATTGGTGAGATGTTACCACCTGTTTTGAATGACATTTTTGTTTTCATTTTGAAAAATGTAATTGTTAAATCATTACACAGTCCAGCTCTGAGGTAATAAATATGCTCTCAGTGAGTTTAGTGCAAAATCCAGACACTTGCAAAACTTAGTTATGTAAGTTTGAAGAACGTAACATTGCAGGTATTTCTATTGGTGTTTTTCCCTCCAGTGTCACCATGTCTGACTCAGAAGAACATGGGTGAGTTCATCTACATCTAATGGTTAACTTCTTAACTTTTCACCATTTATGAGCTCCTGTTTAATGACACTTCATATGTTTCCTGTGAATTCTCTTTTTGTTTGTTTAGCGGTCATCCGGAGGGTAAGGACATTCATTCAGTTATTCAATCAATCAGACATTTCATCAATTCTTCAAACTCAGTCGTTGTCCCTATTTTACCCTAGAAGAGGATGAGGAGCAGGGAGAAGGAGGTGAGTTTCTGCCACTGAACTGGATTATTTCATCAACCTTTAAAAAAAATCTCTCTCTCTCTCTCTATATATATATATATGTATATACATGTATATATAAAACATTCAAATACACACTATAAAACCAACCTGTGAGAGTTTGCCACACAGAATCTTTATAATGCAAACATTGATTTACATATTGTAATCCAAACAGTGTTTACTTAAAAGTTTCAGCTATTATTTTAGAGTTCAAGATCATCACCAAGATGGTAAAACATCAGAATTTAAATTCACACCAAACAGGAAACTGTTAACCTTATACTGCCCAGCTGGTTTATTATCATCATCATAAAAGCACAGTTTAGCATTTGTATGGACATACACGAGTGATGGCTATGAACTGTGGTCATAAACTCTGGGTTATCTTGTGTATTTCAGCTTCATGTAAATTTGCTATATGGTGGCTTTATAACTGTTGTGTTTTTAAATATAACCTTTATGTAACCCACCAACTCTTCACTTTGTTGCTGTGTTGGCTGTCACGTTGAAGAAGAACGGCCCAAATACAAGTAAGACTACACAAGAATACAAAAAAAAAGTAAATGAAAGACTTAAGATAATCTGATCAATTTTATTTTATTTATTTATTTGTCAATTTTATTTCATTAAAAAAAAAACAATAAAGTTAAGAAAAACAAACAAACATAAAATCTCAAATTTTGAATGAAAAGGAGCAGAAAGAAGATTAATCTTATAATATCTGCCCCTCTTTTACAGAAACATTAATTAAAACAAAACAGAACACTTAATTCAAAAACAATTCAAATTAAATTAAATTGGCTGCAGGCAAACACAGCCACTGGCAGCCCCCTTGTAAGTCCTCCTTACCAATTCATTATGCACAAAGTATAATCTGATCAATCAAAAACTACAAATAAAGCTCACTTCATTTTGAAATTCCTTCATGTTTTTTAAACAGGCCTTTGGTCACACAGCTTGCCGCCCCTAAAATCCCCGAGGGGGAGAGGGTGGACTTTGATGTATGTATCTTAAGGGTTGTTGTCAATGGAAAAATCATACAAAACAACACTTAAAATAGCATCAAATAATCTTGATCTTTGTATCTGCTCCCTGTCAGGATATCCACAGGAAACGGATGGAGAAAGATCTTCTGGAGCTTCAGACTTTGATCGATGTCCACTTCGAACAGAGGAAGAAAGAGGAGGAGGAGTTGATAGGACTCAAAGACAGGATCGTAAAGCCCTTTTTCTACTTCTTCTCCAGTTTGTCCATGTATATTAGTGTGTAAGAGAGATACATGTGTAAAATAAAAGTGATGCTATAGCAATGATAAAACGCCAGCCTGCATGTTTTTTCTTTTGCAGGAGAGTCGCCGGGCAGAACGAGCAGAGCAGCAGCGTGTGAGGGCTGAAAAAGAGCGATGCAGACAGACGAGGATTGCGGTAATTAATATTTATATGTTGTTATAAGTCATATGTTGTAATCCCACATACACTCAGATTATGATATTGTGGCCTCGCACATCGTAAAAGAGCAATTGAAGTAAAAATAAATTGCAGTAATGAACTGAAGTTGATTTGTTCAGGAGGAGAGACAGAGGAAAGAAGACGAAGAGGCCAAGAAGAGAGCCGATGATGAGGCCAAGAAGAAGAAAGTTCTCTCCAACATGGGGGCTCACTTTGGAGGGTTCCTGGCCAAGGTCAGAGAATAACATTTGTAGGCTTTTTGTGTGTGTATGCAGCGGGAATGGAGAGAGAATTCTGATATTCACACAATATAATGAGTCCATTTCCTCTGAGAAAGTGAGTTGTGTTCTTCCTGCAGGTTGAGCAGAGGCGAGGCAAAAAACAAACTGCGCGGGAAATCAAGAAGAAGACTTTGGCAGAGAGACGCAAGCCGCTGGCTATTGAGAACCTGCGAGAAGACGGCCTGAGGTCAGTTTAAGGTCATGTAAGGAACCAGCTGATGCTCGTGCCATTTAAATGTGCTGCAAATAAAAGTACTGAGTGAGTTTATTTCTGTGTTAAGTTGCTACTTTTGTTGTGCTTTAGAGAGAGAGCCAAGGAGATGTGGGAATGTATCTACCAGCTGGAGTCAGATAAATTTGACCTGACTGAGAAGATGAGGAGGCAGAAGTATGAGGTGAGTCATTCAGCTTGTTAAATACAGAAGATGTGTTTAAAATAATGGCTAATTGACAACGTCAGATTTTGTTTATTTTTCAGATCAATGTCCTTCTGAACAGAATTCAACATGCTCAGAAATTGTGAGTCAAGCTGCTTGTCTGAATCCAACATGACACAACTCCTACGCCAACAGGAAAGAAAAAAGTGGAGCATTGTAGGGAGCTGCTTTGCATCCTCTATGCAAACATAACACAGATGGATGACATGCAGAAACACAGGAAATATCAAACGAAAAGCTCTTAATGATTTACACTTTAGGTAGGAGATGCAAATATCTAAAATGTGAAAATAGAGTGATAGGTGAGAAAGGGAAGTAAGAGAAGGTGCTACCTTTCTTGACAACTCAGTTATGCTTGCTGTTTGGTGTGACGGTTCATAATCTACTTTTGTTTTGTTTCAATGCAGCAAAAAGGTCCACGGGAAAGGCAAGGTTGGAGGACGCTGGAAGTGAACTCACAAAGGAAGACGATGGCTCACTAGTTTCAGTCGAAGATTGCAGTGTTCATCCATTGAGTTTAAAGACATATAACAGATGTTTGTGTTGGATTTATTGAAATACAACGACTTGCAATTGAAACTGATATTAATAAAAGGCATGTGTACATAAACTTGAAATGTTCCATCAGTGACATTTAATTTGGTAATAGAAAAATTCCCGGAAATTCAAAGATGAAAAAAATTAGAGCCAATACAGAAGACAGTCGAATTTCTTGGAGGATTAACTTCCTTTTAAAGGAAACTTAAACTTTGGATGAAAATAAATCACCTTTACTTCCTCTGTGGCATAAAAACAGCATGAACGTCGTCACTCTTCCCCTCCTGCCAAGGCTCAAATTCAGCCTCGTGAGCGATGCTCGTCACTTTCTCTGCAAAGCCTGCCTCCTGCTCTTTGTTCAGGTCCAAAATGTTCCTGAGATGCAAAATCACACACGAATACAACTTCAATACAAAAGACTGTAACTACAGATAAAATCAACTCCTAGTCATTAGTCATTGATTTAAAATATGGAAAATCTAGCAAACACACAATAAAATCAGATGCACAAAAGCAAATAAATTACACCGCATAGTCACAGCACTCTTGGTCACAGTACTGTCACTATGGTTACAAGCCCTGTTAGTATAAAAACCCTCACTTGGCCAGCTCCACGACAAGCACAGCGTCTGGTGCTGCAATCTGTCTCATCATTGGGCCCAACTGGTAGACACAGCTTTATATCATTTACATAGAGGGAAACAAAAACACAGAAATGAAACATAATCACATCAGCAGTCTGTATTCTTGGTTGAGTTATCATATTTAGGAAGGAAACATATTTCATTCGGTATGATTGTCTTTGTAATCAAACAAAACAACACACTCACCCGGCAGAGAAGTAGATGATGTTGAAAAAATTTGAATATTTTGGTTTTTGGGGCAGTTTATGAAGTGAATCCATTGGCAGGAAAGTCACAGAGATCCCATTCAGGTGCATCAAGTCTGAAGAAGATTGCAGAACATTAATCATCTTTTAACATGTGCATGAAAACACAGCAAAACAACAAATTATGCAACATAATCAAACTCAGTCTTTCAGCTTGGTATGAACATCTTACCCTGTCAGTTTAATGGCTTTTGTTATTACGTAAACTGCTATTTCTGTTTAATCATCTGAAGCCACAGGCCTACTAAAGTTAATAACCACTTACCATTAATGGTGACAGATTTTCGGTCGGTCTGCGTCGACAGCTCCTCTGCCTCTGACTGAGAAGAAGCAGGGCAGCCCCGTCTGCTGGACAGCGACTGGAACAATGCATTAACATTTGCAAAGGAGATGTCCTGGGCTGTCTGTGTATGTATGAAAGGAGGGGAAAACACATGCATTTCTTGGTTTTAGCTCAACTTACTGCTTCTGCATGATAGTACAGACATAACACTCAAATGCAATTTCTGCTATAACCTCTGCAGATCTTACTGTTGTGTATTGCCCATTCTGTGTCTTCAGCAGGTCTTTGTCATCAGTTTCAATGCCAAAGGAGAGGTAAGGACTGGAAACAATGTCTCCCCAGTAGCCCCTGACAGCCACTTTGCCCCCTTTCTGTCCAAAAACACACACTCACAAATGAACACACATAAAGTTACAATTCTTCAAAATTCTGGAAAAGAACTGTGAAAAACAGTCACGCACCTGCCTGAACACTCTTGAGGAGAGCAAACTCTGATTCGTTATTTGGTAGACGCCTTCCCTCATTTCGAATGCCAAACCTCGTTCCCTCCATCGCATGTATTGTTGTTTGTTAATGACACCACACTGCAAAGAGAGAGTTAGTACAAGTAAATGTGTTCATCCCTCAATGCAAAAAAAAAAAAAGCCTCTGAATTCTTCTAAAATAGCACATTTCTATCGACCATCAGGAAGTTACTCACATACCCCTTTCTCGTGCAGTTTCATTGTCAGGTCCCAGTCGAAGCAGCCTTTCTTGGAGTCATAGCGTGATCCGAGGTGCTGCCTGACCCGATAATCCCAGGCTTTGGACATTAAAATGGGAGATGAAGACTGAGGCTGAATCCATGACTTGAATATTCTTGCCAGCTCATCTCTCTCCTTAAACTGTAGAGATATTCAAAATGTATGAAAATAGTCCACTTTCACTTAGTTTCTACAACACCTACGCAGCTATATTTGGTCCTTTATGTACAGTTTGGTAGAAGGCCTAAATAGCTGGTTACAGAAATGGCTCATTCCTAAAAGTGAGAGAAAGAAAATAGGCTACTTTTCACAAATGATGGTACCTTGAGAAGAGTTGTGTTCAGACATGGATGGGCTTCTTTCTCCAAGGTTTCCGTAACACTAAGAGAGAGCTGTGATGCGACACACCTCAGAGTCTCTTCTGTCTGACTGCGGATCTCACTGTTGCCAAACACCTCCAGGAATAATTCTGTCTTCTCTGAAATCATTAAAATGTGATAAAATAACATACACATGAGGACAAAATTATTAGCAAACATTATTATTATATTCAATTATTTCAAACATCCTAGTTTTATTTTGGATACTTACATTATTTTACTTTTCACACAGAAACAAAATTATTTCACAAAAACCAAAAACTACCAGGGTCAAAAATATTAGCCCCCTTAAGAACTGACCTTTTTATTGAGCCACAGCACAAACCACTGTTGTGCAATGATGTGCTTTAACTTTGTAATGCTCAAAGCTTGTAAAATCAAGTTAAAATTGAGGGTTATCTCCCAATTTACACACAGTATAAAAATGTCAGTAAGGGTGTGAGCTGTCACTTGAGAAAGCATCATGCCAAAAACAACAGAAATCAGTTTAGACTTGAGAAAAAGAATTGTTGATGCTCACAAAGCAGGAGAAGGATATACAAAGTTATCACAGCGTTTCCAAGTGTCAAGAACTGGAGTGAGAAGTATCATCAAGAAATTCAAAGAGAGCCACACAGTACAGAACAAGCCTGGCAGAGGTAGGAAGCGAAAGATTTCAAAGACTCTGGAAAGAAAACTAGTGAGAGATGTGTCTAAAGACCTCAGAACAACTGCCAAGACACTAGTGAATGACTTAGCCAAGTCGGGAATTGTAGTCTCAAAGAAGACAGTCACTAGAGCTCTGCACAGGAATGGACTGCGAGGTTGCAGACCAAGAAAAACTCCACTTCTGCAGAAGAGACACCTTCAAGCCAGACTGAAGTATGCTAAGGACAACCTGGAGAAAGATTATGCATACTGGAAGCATGTCCTTTGGTCATAGAGACATTGCTTATGTTTGGAGAAAGAAGGGAGAGGCGTATAACCCAAAGAACACCGTCCCCACAGTGAAACACGGTGGTGGGAGTATTATGCTGTGGGGATGTTTCAGTGCGTCTGGAACTGGGAATCTCGTCAAAGTAGAAGGAATCATGAAGAAAGAAGGATATGTGAAGATTTTGAAAGAAAACCTCAAGCAGTCAGCAGCAAAACTGGGTCTGGGTCGTCGCTTTGTCTTCCAACACGACAACGACCCAAAGCATACGTCGCTCCTGGTGAAGAACTACCTCCAGAAGACCAAAGTGAACATTATTGACTGGCCTGCACAAAGCCCTGACTTGAATCCCATTGAAAATCTGTGGGGTGAACTGAAGACCAAGGTCCATGCCAGAAGGCCATCAAATCTGGAGGAGCTTGAGAGATTTGCCAAAGAAGAATGGGCTGGGATTCCTCAGGAGACGTGTCAGAGACTTGTTGAAAACTACAACAAATGACTGCAGGCTGACATCCAGCAAAAAGGATACACAATTGACTATTAGCATCAGGGGGGCTAATAATTTTGACCCTGGTAGTTTTTGTTTTTTGTGAAATAATTTCGTTTCTGTGTGCAAAGTAAAATAATGTAAGCATCCAAAATAAAACTTGGATGTTTGAAAAACCTGTGTTAAAAATTCTTTGCTCTGTTTAATAGCACTTGGGAAATACTTTTTACCCCTATGAAAAATTAAATTTTCATAGGGGGGCTAATAATTTCGTCCTCATCTGTACATGTTTGTGACACATCTAGCTTTCTTCATATTTTTTCCTCGCACAAATGAAGAGAAAAAAATCACAAGATCCAAGTTACCATTATTTCCCATGCTCTCTGGGGGCATCAGTGCCAGGGAGAGGAGCAGCAGCTGTCTAGCCACCACCTCCATGCTGTTTTCTATTACCCACACCTGCAGAAGAGAAGGAGGGAAGGCATAAATATCTCGCAGTCGAGTAGCCTACACAGATTTGTCCTCGGGGGTCGTATGACAACAAATTTAAGCGATTGGAGCTCACGTGAAGGCTTTCTGTGGTCTGCAAACCAGCAATGGTCTTCAAAATATGTCTTGGATCTCCACTGCCGACGAGTAAAACATTTGCTTCACCTTCAACTCTCACAGAGCCTATACACGGAAAGAAAGCATATGTTCGAAGACTTCAAATAGGCTACAATATACAGAAGCTTAATATACAACATGGTTTCATACTGCATATCAAAGTTGGCATTAAACCTTTAGTAGGTTTTCAAGTAATGTTTCCTTATTCTTAATTATACATTTGCCAATTACTGACGTATAAGGTACAATTATGGAGTATTTCTTTAGTTCTAAAAGTAATATAGCCTAATTACTATACTATTATACGTATAGAATGAATACCTCAGAACTGTAGTTAACTACAGTATCTAAGCATAATGTGACTTATTCAACACACTCAAGCAGATGAAGGTTCTCTTGTGGTATAGGCAAGCCCAAAGAGCCATAATCTTCACTTTGCAAAGAAGTTTTGGTAGCCTACAAAAAAAGCACAACAAAAAGTTTGCTGCAAAATAAGCAGAAAGGGTTAATTTACTTTAAACTAAACGATGTAAAAAATGTTGTTTTTTTTTGGACAAAACACGTTTGTGAGATGACGATATTCGGCACTTTTTGGCTTGCCATACCTTTCTCACCTGTGTTCAGCAGGTCGCGCGCAGGACTGAAACCCCACCAGCCGACGCAGCCCGCGCCCTCTGACGCTCGTCCAGCACTCATCCTCTAAAGTGACGTCACTGTAAGTGGTTCAGACCATAACTCAATCAGTAGGCTGATGTTGATACATATTTAAGTCTCAACAGAGTGTTATTGGGCACAGTCGCCTCTTCGTGGAAAATATTGTAAGTAAGTTTAGCACGAACTTTAACTGATGCTACATTAAACAGTAATATGTTAATATTTTATTATTTATAGAATGACGCTGGTATTCAGGGCCACAAGCTTGTCTTTAACCTAACTGTGGAGAAACACGACGCCATGAACTGCGACCAGATACTATAAACGGAAACAAACGTGATAGTAAGGAAACTGAACTGACTCACCTTTTTATGCCGTCTGGTCTGTACAGCAAGTTTGTGTCCTGTTGCTTGGCAACGTTGTTTTTATGGGGGCGTAAGGGCGCCATCTACTGGTGGAATGCTGGAATCCGCGTTAAAAAGGTGTTTAAATAATATACCCTTCACTAATAATTCCCAAGTCTAATTTCTACAACTCCTAAATATTTTGTGTGATTACTTTTTGCTGATAATTAGTAATAAATTTAATTTGGATGCTACTTGCTTGAATTATCAGCGACTTTAACTTAATTATAGGTCAGAGAGTAAGCGAAGGCTTGATGTGAAACTGTCCAATGTGTTTATTTTAATTTGACAAGAACCAGAACATTTCAAAAGACATGTCAGGACTTTGCTGCACAACAGCACAACAAAAAAGTAAAGATGCCCAGTTTACATACCTTGAGATGAAGAGGCCTATAGTCTAAGGGGCCAACAAACGCATCAGGACTTACTGATTCTGAAATCTTTCCAATAAGCATCCACATTATACTTGGCCAGTGCATGAGAATACACAAAGGATGCAAATTAATCATTTCCAAGTACACAAGTAAGGATTTGTAGAGGTTTACAGTACAATATTAATATATGAAGCCAAGGTTTTAATACCAAACAAATATCAAAAATTGTCTGTACATTACACTCCCACGCACGAGCATTGAACCACATTAAAATAGCTGAAAAGAAAAGCAACAAAATACAGACATGCAAAATTGAGAAAACATCAGGTCTAACAACATAGCCTATCAGCAGTATTTAACGCTCCAGCAAGGTGCCCCTCTAACGCGGTTTTGCTTTGACTGCTGCATCGACCTCTTCCTCCGGCAGAAGAGTGTGCCACTGGGCAACTGGACGTCTGGGATTGGCAAGCATATCCGACCAGTGTCGCAGGCCCACTCCTGTAGCTCCATAACCCATAAAGGTTTTCCCAATTGGATCATTGCTTCCAAGTTTATCATAGTCAAACACTGTGATGACGACCTGCACTTTCTGAGAGAGAAAAATAAACATGTGTCATCAAATAGTTCACCACATCAACGTAGGGATTTTAAATTGATAATCAACATGACGGAACAGCTTACCTGAATCTGCTCAAAGGGGACTTCAAAGCTGAAACTCTCATTAAAGTAAGGATTGAGCGTGTTTTTCTTTACCGTCGTCTTTTTCTTCTTAATGCGTTTTCCATTTTGCTGCAGAACAATCTTCACATAGGGATCTTATGGAAGAGGAAACAAAAAGGGTAGTATACTTGTGTTTTTGTTGGGGCTTCATTATGTTCTCTTGAGTATGTTGAATTTGCCCATTACCAGGAATTAAGTGATTTCCTGAGAGAATGATTACTTTTAGGAATCTTAATTACCTGATAAGCCACCAACGTCCATTTTCTTCAGATTCTTCGCCTCCATGATGTTCACTGTAAGTTTTCCAGCAGTGGGTACATATCGTAAAGAAATGCAAATATCGCCAAGTTTTTCTTGCTGAAAGAGAAATATTACAAATTACCTTCATGTGCCCTCAAATAAAACTAAAGACATCTTTTGAAAATTGCAAACTCTAAAGTATATTATTGAGTGACTTTAAATGTGAAATATCTATTCCAGTGCACTTATTTATATCTTATTTAGTATCACCTCAACAAGGTTGATTGAGGACATATTATATCATACCTCCTCCTTCTCCCCACTCTCCACGTCCCTCCATTGTTGCATCGGCTGGCCCAAATCAACACTGTTCATGGGAATCTTTATCTCGCCGATCATATCATGCTTTGAGAAACGATCAAAGTCAAAGACTTGCAACACCAAAGTCTTTCCTCCCAACTCAGCATATGGGATCTAAAAGGAGAAGTTAATAGACATTTTTAGGATATATAACTGGAGAAGGTAAAGAGCAAACTTTTTGTTTAATTATACTTTATGAACATTTTCAGATCCAGAAGAAAACAGAGAATATTTAACTATAAACATACTGCTCTGTTAGAGGGGATGGATACCTTGACAGACGCCACTCAGGGAATGAAAGACTACAGACGAGGGGGGGTAGAGACATAGGCCGAACTTCTGCTTATTGAGGGTAACAAAATAATATTTCATCAACACAAACTGCGACAGAGACATAAGGACAAGTCAGCAACGGGTATACCTTGAAGATGAAAGTCTCGTTGAAAACAGGGCATAAATTCTTGCGTTGAACTTTAGTCTCGTACTTCTTCTTTTTGTCTGGTAACAAAAACACTTTGACGTAGGGGTCTGAGGTCCCCCCCATGTCCATAGCGGCAAGGTCTTGAGCCTGAAGGATGCCCACTATGAGCTTTAGAAGAGAATACGAGAATCAGAAAGGCGTTCTAAGGCTTCTATGTAGTAAGTGTGTTAAAATGATGTGTTTAAATATTCTGACAACAATTGTGTTTCCACACAGGACCTACCTGGGCATCTGTGAAGTTGTAATCCAACGAGAACTCCAGCTTACCCAGCTTTTCCTGTTCTTTCTCCTCTTCCTCCCCTTGCTTCTTCACTTCCCCCTCCTACAAAATAAAAGAGCCAACACTTTGGATAATCGTCATAAAGGTCTACATTAGGTAAGATTACACAAGAACAGAACACTGAAACCACATACCTTCTCTCCTGCCTCTCCTTCGCCTTCCTTTTCTTTTTTGCGGCGACCTGTCTTCCTCTCCCTCACTTTCTTGGGCTTTTTCTTTTTCCCAAAGCATTTTTTAAAAACACAGAAGATGCAGCACGCCACCAAAACCAGGACCACCACAACTATGGCTGCTACTGCCCACATAGGGACTGCAACAGAAAAAGAGTTGAATTCACTCGTCAGTATCTGAGGCAGAATTAAAGAATAGTGTCAGAAAGGAGTTCATGTATGATCCCCTAGTTTCCATTACATTTATTACACTGTAAAAATGGCTGCATTTTAGGATTTTAAAGAGGATTTAAATCTTTCACATTCAAATAACATTAAAGAGAAGTTAGTTTAAAAGAGTCAGCTTTTTCTTTCAGATAAATGAACTTTAAACATATTGTAAAACACTTTTTCAAAGCTTGAAACCAGTACAAAGTGGGTAATGTGTAATATTCTCAAAATAAATATGATACTAAGAGTGGATTGGACAGTTCATCGAAGCATTCTTTCCTTGATACTTATATTTTCAAGCTCTTGTTTATCTACGGGCGGTTTGCTGACACGTGATGTTTTCAGCAGCACCCTTCACCACAATCTGATAATAACACACTCCCAGCACGGGAGTGTCCCTGAACAACCACAGTGCCTTACTAAGTGCACATAAGCAGGAGTACAGCTCTCTGGAACTTTTTCGGCTTAGATTTTCATCGGCATGACTTTGACTTATATCTAATATTCTTACAAAAATATTTGATGAATATAATTTTCTACCCTATAAGAAAATATTCTGCTGTGTAAAAAGAGATTGAAAAAAGAAGCTTAGTGTAGTGTATTTTCTTCTTCAACAACTTGAACTTCTAGACACTAATTCAAACAGCTTGATTAAACTGGTTAAGATACATAATCATATTTAAAATCCATATGGTTAATTTATGTTTGGGGTTTGGAATTCCTCTTACAAATTATAACCAATGTGTAAGATACACACTTTATTTCAGCATGCAAATGAAGTAATTCATTTGTGTTGAGCATTCCTAGAAGGTGCTTACTTGGCAGATGACCCAGTTCATTCATGAACTTCTCCTTCATGTGGTTGTAGTCGTGCCCGGGGTGATGTTCTGAGTGGGTGTGCTCGTGGTGTTCTGTGTGCGAGTGCTCATGATGAACAGGCTCTGTTGCCTCCTCTGGCTCTGGTTCGGACGACTCTGCAGCCCGTCGGGCCCGGGCCCCAACACTGGCCAGCCTCATGTCAGCTTTAAAAAACAACAGAATCAGTCTTGTTACTCATTTGCTGTTGATTTACTATGTTCTCTGTCATTTTGGACCTACAGTGAGAGATAACACCATTTCATATGTACTCTATGTAATCCCTATGTCCATGCGTTGCAATACAGTTGGAGAGCATAGTACATCGCTAAGCCAGATGCTCAACATGGCTGACCCTAATCCCTCTGTTACTCTCATTCTCTCTGTCATCTCCTCCCCCCATAACTCCAGCCTACCCGTTTGTCCCATACCCATTTTCTCTCGTCACTGTTTCTGAATGTAACTGGATTAAATTCTGGCACTACATTATTAATCCAAAATCCTGGATCCTCATAGCTTAAATAAATAGGGATGGTCTCCTCACTCACTTTTTCTCCATGTAGAGTTTTCTGGAATAACAACTGTTTGTTTTTTATTATCAGTATTTCAAAAGCTGTCCAGTGGCCAAGATAGAGAAGAAACACGTCTTTTAATCCTAATTTGTTCCCCCAATATTTATCCCAAATTCCATACTGACAGCAATTAAACAAAAACATAGTTTCCTAAGCGATGCTGTAGGTTTAAAGAAGACCACCATTAAAATAAATGCCCAAGAGATGTTCTCATTCAGCTGTAATATTTTCACTTGGAGAAAGAATTGATTCAATCTGAATTTAACAGGAAAGCCAGGATTGATCCAGTCCTTTTTTTCTACACTGTAAAATATTTATCAGCACGGTATCACACTCGATGCTACTGAGAGACAATCAAAGTAAAACAGTACACGCTGTGATGCACATACATGTGACGTACTGTACTCTACAGCTGAGTCTTATCTTTGCTGAAATATGTAATTTACTGAACTGTTTTTCACCACTAAGTGTCTGGTAGTCTAATGTTAAACATTAAGCTTCTACCTCACAGTGAGTAAGCAAAGTCACACAGTGATCATACAGTGTCCTTAAAAGCAGAAATGACATTATGAGAAGTACAGATGTGTTCAAACTGCATTACATATCCAATGACTATCTGACTGACTTCTTAATTAAAGTAGTCACAGGATGCACTAATGACTATGGCAATGGTTGAGCTGAAACCCAAAGTTTTTTCTTAGTCAGTTCCAGGAATATGTACCCACCGCTTTTTAAATATAACAGGAAATAAACATTATTATTTTTGATGGAATCAGACATTTCTCAGAGGTTTTTGTTATATTTTCTGCATGAAATTAAAACATTAGCAGAGTGAATATACATGCATAATGAACTTATCAGCTGTTTAAAGGGATGAACACGTTGTTTGAGAGGTATGCCCTAAAACTATTAAAAAAAAAGATACAAAACTAATTTTTTCTCACCAGCTCAATTTGTTTAAAATGTTCCTCTTTCAATCAACCCCCTCAAAAGTCTGAATCCTCTTTTTCTTACCTGTTGATATGTTCCTTTACTCCCCTCTATACCAAAAGAACTTTTGGAGCAGCTTAAAGTTCAAAAGGTGTTTCTTGTCGCTTCCCTTTTTGCCTCACACACTCATCTCTCCTCTTCTGTGTTGTTGACTCTGACTGACATGCTCCTTTCAATCCTTTCCATCAAAGCTGAAACGCTGGCAAATCACTAGAGCAGTGTTGTGTTTTAATCCCCCTTTTGCCCTCCTCCCAATATTAGAATACTGACAACACATCTGTTGCTTTATGTCTCTTGCTGGAGATGCTGAGATCAAGTCAGCATATTTCTTCAGTGTGAAATTATCTCACACTTGCTGGATGACCTAAGCCTCCCCTCATTGAGTTGTGAAGTTGTTCATTAGACTCATGAGACATGGCCGTGTTGGTTGTTTTTCTCTATTAGACTGAAGAGATTGTGTGCATCGGTCCTTTCACTAATCCCCTCTGCGTAGCTGTCCTCGCAGTCAATCGTCGATCTACACACAACTTTCACTTAGAGAGGATATTTCATCCCACCCGTCCCTTGGCTTACCGTTTTACTGTACAAAACACACATCCGCATTTGGAGCACTGTGAAGTGTAATCTGCAGGCGTGCTGCCATGTGTTTGCATCGCTTTATCAGCAGATCACAGGGGCTCCAATCCAACATGAAACAGCTTCATCTAAATAGTTCACTTACTAAACTGCAGAGAGAAAGAACTTCAAAAATAAATAAAACAGCAACCAAAATAAACGAAGTCCTTTCTGGCAATTATGGAAGGGCTGTGCTAATTGATGGAGCCCTTTCATTGTTAAGGTCAATCCCCTAGATATAACATAAATACACAACATTAAGACTATTCGGATTTTAACCTGCATGTTATGTGAGATGTTGGTCACAAGTTGTTTTTTTTTTTTTTTAAACAGAACTGTTTGATCTGAACAAATATAGAATTATTGAATAGATCCATTTTCTTTGCTCAATTTTATAACATCTATATGATTTAACAGCAGTGTGTTGGGGCTCTAGATACAAACTAAAAATAAAGAACACATCATCAGTGATGTATGCACATGACATACAGTACTCTGAAAGGTATTCTTATCTGATAAACATGTTATTTACTGGACATTTTGAACCACAAAGCGTCTGGTAGTCTAATGTTAAACATTAAGCGCCCACCAGCAGTGAGTAAGCAAAGTCCTTCTGCTATCATTACAGGGTTCTATAGGTTCAGGTGTGAGAGAAAAACACAATGTTCATGATAGATTTGCTGACTTCAACATAAAATGTAACTGGTAAAGTGGTTAAAAAAAACCCATCAAACACAAGGTCAACAAGATCTGATTTATTCAATGATAGTCCCTTTTTAAAGAATTCTGTTGGATTAATAAAGTATGCATTTACAAATGTTTGTGGAGGTTAAAACCTCAGCCAGACTGGAATGTATGACACGGGATACAAGTTTTTCCAAATGAACAAATGACCCATTTCAACAGCTTAACATGGTAGTCTTAGCACCACTGATTGAGAATATTATTTTTGCAACATGGTTTGCAATCAAAATTGAGGTATTTCCTGTTATTTTACTGAGAACTTCTCTTGTGCTGCGGCTACAAGATTGACATTTAGGGTAAACTTTTTCTTAACGGAGTAAAAATGCACACAGGGTCGTTGCCCTCCTGACTCTCTTTAGCGTTTGAAATGTGGAGCTTATGTCACGGTGCTGCTGTGACCTTTTAAAGAGTGTGTTTATCAAAGAGGTATTCTCCCATAGAGCCGTGTGTCTCAGACGAAGTCAGACGGGTGAGACTGCCTATGTAATCGCCAAGATTCTTGATGGTATCATGGCTGTCGATGAGGAAGTGCTGCTCAAGGAAGTCACCCAGCTACAGAAAAAGCGAGACAGAAAATAGTGAGTGAGGATTAAAAAAAAATATATATATAGATATATAAATAAAAGAGTAGGGTTGTAACAACACCAGTGTTTAACTTCTATGCGATACAGTTGAAAATCAAACATTGATACCTGTTTTGACAACAAAAATAGAAGTACTAGGTCCCCAAATATTGGGTCATTTCTCATCTTTAATTCTCCCAAATTGCAGGCAAACTCCTGCACACTGTCAAAATTGCACATATACATTGGCAACGTTTCGGTACAGAAACATTTCCAATGTATTTGATCCCTTTAGACAGTTTCTTCAGGTGTCCCCAGAAACACTATATATTATGACTGTATGAGCTGTAGCTTTGGTATTTATCAATACTATCAAAGTAAATAACAGAGTACGTATCACTTTAAAACATGTGGTATAAAAAAGTTTTGCATAATTGAAATTTTTCACAACCAAGAGTGTTCATGCATGTAATAAATCTACTTGGCAAAAGGCTAAACGGTCCTTAAAACCTTCCAGACAATTATCAGAGCGTTAGGTAGGCACTCACACTGTACCAGCATAGTGTTTCTTTCATATTCACAATGAGCTAGAAAACAGCATTAAAAAGGGGCAGCTGGGTTATCAAACAGTTCCAGACTTACGTGAGGGTCAGTGTTGTTTCCAGCTCTGCGGTGCACATCAAGGATACATGTGTTCAGGGTCTTCTGGTAGTCCAGAGAAAAAGTCATGGCATCCAGACCACCTCTCCAATCCTCTCTACTTGGTTTCTAGAAAAGAAAGTGGATTTTTGGATGAACAAATGCACTTAGAAATGTACTCATATTAACAAAAATGGCTAAAAAAAAATCCCCCCCAGACCCTTTCTATAAACGGGACATTGTCTACTAACAGCAATATTTTGAAGCAGAATCCGTCCTCCTCTCATGTTTTGATATTCCAGCAGCTTCTCAGCCTGTTCCCTCTCTTTTACCGAGCGCTCCAAGAAAAAGCTGGAGAAACTTGGCAGGGCCACATCATCTCTGTCAAAGTACATCCCCTACAGAGTATGGAAAGAAACACAGTATTTGAAGATTCAATTGCAAATACTTTGTAATACAAAAGAAAATTCACGCAGTGACCAAGTATCTGGATAAACATTACTGCTAAAGAGATCTCACCAGAGAAAGGTAGGTGTAGGATGCATTGAGCTTCAGGTTGATGAGCTTGTTGATGTCTCCTTCGGTCTCCGAGTGGAGGTTTTGTTTGACCACAGACTGCATTTCTAAAAGACAGAAATGAGGAACGGTATCAAGTCGTGTAGCAGTAAAAAGACAAAGTACCTCACTGCTCTCTGGGAGTCAACTTTCCTCTGAAGTAGCTTGACACACTATATGGTCTTGTACGCCAGCCTTCTTTAACGACACCAGTGTTTAACAGCTTCAGTAACACATCAGCCACACACTTGTTATTATGAGATTTGGGTTCAAGTGGGTTGTACAGTTCCGGGTCAGGTGTTAGGCTAACGTTAGCATATTTTTGCTAGTGAACCGAAGCTCAAATAACCCTATGCTGGGTGAAATTAATTTCCAAATAACATGACACGTGACATTACCCAGTTACATGATCTAAAAAGCTTTTAACATTGTTTGGTAAAAGCGCCAACAAATAGCGGTAAACAAGTGATAACAAACCTCTCGTTGAAGCTGAAGGCTAGTTGTTAAGCTAAGGTTAGCTGCTGCTTCAGTATTAACTTCACAACAGATGAGAATTACTGTTTCTTAAATGTACTTAATCAAAGGACTGTGTCACATTGGCTCCTATTGTTCACTTACTTGGTCCTGTGACTGTAACGCTGCTCCACTTCACCAGTATTGTAGCTGGCTTTATCTTGTCACACACAACAAAACAGCAGCGACCCTCCCCTGATGGCTGATAACTTTAAAGCACCAGTGTAGTGTGTGTGTGTGTGTGTGTGTGTGTGAGTGTGTGTGTGTGTGTGTGTGTGTGTGTGTGTGTGTGTGTGTGTGTGTGTGTGTGTGTGTGTGTGTGTGTGTGTGTGTGTGTGTGTGCGTGCGTGCGTGCGTGTGTGCGTGCGTGTGTCTCTACTGCCACCTGTCGTGTCGGGGACGTATGACATCATTCATACAATGTGAGGTTGTTCAAATACAGACTCATCATAAGCTGATTTTTCAGTTATTTTGGACAGTGGATATTTGATAGGCTGAAGAAATAGTGGTACTTGAAATAATCACATTATTGTATGTATTTGGTGCTTGAAGGTTTAAGGATTTCTCCATTCAAAGTGCACCACACCCACAAAATCCCTTCAGAATATTGTAAATGTTTGGTCATTTTGTTAGTACTTGTAATCTATTTTAACTTCAAAGTATTTTTTTTTTCTTACCAAGATTTCACTAACACCAAAGACTTTGTAAATATTTTTTCTCATGCAGTCGTTAATTCAAATATGCCAAAAAGCCCATTACAATTAAATTCAAAAAAACTTTATTTGTCCCCGGGGGGACAATCCAAAGGCACACAGAGCAGTAAAATAACAACAGTGCAAGTAGACGAAACATTTTAACCTAAATATAAAGTGTCAATTTAAATACAACTTAAAGCTTAAACTTAACTTAAAAATACAAAATATAAAAAGAGTAGATCTAAGTGGACAGTGATCGGACTAACAGATGTAAACAGATGTAACCAGAACTATGTGCAGTAAACGAAAAATAAATATATATATACAGAACTATGTGCAAGTAAGCAAACTAAATGATAAGTTATAAGGTGCATGGTGAATAATGGAACAACAGAACTAATATATACAATATAACTATAAAGGTAAAAATGAGATAAATAAAGTGACCGTAGTGCAATGATGGATAAGAAACAATAAAGTAACCAGAACTGTATGAATACTGAAATAAAATGGATAGAATAAAGTGATGTAGTGCATGAGACCAGATAAAGCAGAGGCTGTTAAGGTGCATGGCAAATAGGAAGGAAGTGAATAAGCAAAGTTCACAGCTGAGAGTCTGCACACAAGGCTGGAGCTACAGGTAACAAGAAACGTTATCGACATTTTTAATTGCTTAGCCAACCAAAATGTATAAAAGATGTGTAGAATTCTGATGAGTTGTACGCTTTGTGTAAATTAAAACACAATTAACATGAGCAGGATGTTAAATATGCAGGTTTTTAAATGGTATAAAAGGTAAACCACCATGCAGACCTGGGCCAAAAATATTAAAATACAGTAAGTTTGCATGATTGTAAAAATAAATATGACATTCAAAACAACCCCCCATTATGCTCAATATACAGAAGCTTGTTAAAGTGGTTCTGTTTAAAAGTCAGTTGTGTACTTTAGTACCCAATCTGTAAGGGGAAAACTGCGATGATTTACGATGGTTTACTTCCTTATAATTTTACCAATAGAGAACATTTGACAGGTTAGTCTTTGACATACCCCTCTTTTATTGACCTCTTCTGATAAAACATGAGACCATAAACACCGTCATAACTTCATGTTTCTAAAGTGGGGTGAGGATGTTTCCCTCTGTGCAGTTCCTTATATATCTTAACCACAATGAAGCCAGGACTATCTCTGCCCCCGATGACAGTGCAAAGAAACCAAAAGGAAATCTAAGGTGTGACACTCCCCCCCCCCCCCCATCTGAAGAGAAAAGACAGTGATTTGACAAAGAAATCATTAAAATAATCATGTTTTTAAAAAGGTTGAATTGTATGCATGAAAAGCTCGTCAACAATTAACCTGAAAGTGGTAGGGATAGAAATTCAGCCAATATAAAGCAATTATCATCAATAAAAGTGCTCAACTGAGACACTTTGACCGTTAATAAGGAAGTAACAGGCGGGGCAAAGGTCTCTGTGGTTGTACAAGGCCAAAAAGGAGAAGCAGCTATATACAAAGCTGCTTGTATGAGAAGGGACCAGAGGTTACAGAGGGAGGGCACGGTTCAGAATTAAAAGTCAACACCTTTGGAATAAAGTTAATATTGGACGGCTTCAGCCCAGGCATGAAGGCATTTTTTACAAGACTTACGTGTTGTTGTTTTTTGTCAACACATCAGTCAAAGTACTGAAAATAGAAACTTGAAGTTTATCTTGGGACAAAAAAACAAATTGAAAAGGTTAATAATCTTCGCTTACCTTGAAAATGATGAAGCCGTTTTTCTTCAAAATCATCTCAGACAAGTCGCTGCTGGGCTTCTTCCTGTGTCTGCTTTGGGTAAGCTTTTTTTTTTTTTAACCTTCTCCTTTGATAGCGATCAAGTAGTGAATGTTTAGTGAAGAGACGGTTACCCTCAACAAAAGAAACTGTAGAGTCTAAACCACAGTTAAGATTTAAAGCATGATATGCATCATAATGAAGATAAGACTGTGGAATTACAAGATCTGAAATATAAGTATGCACAGAAAAAAAAAACAAGACTTGCATAACCTAAGAATGAAGAACCTTTTCAGATTGTGAAATATTCAAATAAGAATTTGTTCTTTCTCAGCAGTAGTAATCTTTTCCCACTGACTTCCTCAGAGTAACAAAAGTATAAATGAGGAAACAACTTAAAATAAATCATAAGCAAGGGCTGCCCATTCAGCATCTGTCTTTACTGTTGAATACATTCAAGAAGAAAGTTAATGTTTTGTATTTTATTAAGTCCATATTTTTAAGAAGGTACTTAATGCTAATATCCCATTTTTACAAAATGTAACCAATGGAAGTTTTCCTTTGTCAATATAGCCCAGAAATATCTAGTTTTAATAAATGTGACTTTCTGTAACCCCCTCCCCCCCCTCAGTTTACCAACTCTTTTTGTTGTGTTTCACTAAAAGTGGATTTAGAGGTTTAAAATATGAATATTAAAGTATGTAACAATTTCTGTGAAATATGTGCATTAGGATCTCTTGTATACAGTCTGGATTTAAAAATAGAGTAACACACTTGTAAAAAGATTTTTTCTAAACGTCTGTGTCAGGCTGCTGTTAAATGTATGATAGATACAAAATGATATAGATAAGATTAAAGTATATTTATGAAGATGCTCAGATTAAATTGCAGTTCTCTTAACTTTATAGATTGCTCTGTTACACTTTGGCTTTTTCACACTATGAATCTCTGTTTTCAGTGTGTCACAGATTCCAACCCAACAACATCATCACCAGCACCAACTCTGACAACAACAACGACACCGACACCGACAACGATTTCAACTACAATTAAACGTAAGTCTGAGCTGCTGTCCCTCATCTTTGTTGACATGTCTGTTTGCTTGTAATAAAGCAGACGTTTGTGAATTACACCATAACACCATGACTGTGAAGAACGATGGTTAATGAAGTCTTCTTACTGTTTTACTCTTGTGAAACTTTCAACTTGATTTTTTCAGCCCCTGATGACGTGGAGAAAGTTATCGTGAAGATTCAAGATGAGACAAGTATAACTCTGACGTGGAACAAAGTCAACAACATCTCGACATATGTCCTAAAATATGACGACAAAGACGGTGCCAAGGAGAAATATATCAATGAAAGCAATGTAGAGCAAGCTGTTGTATATGAGGTCTCTCCTCTGACAGCTGGGACAGTATATAATTTCACTGTCATCACTACATCAGGTGGACTCAACAGCAGTGGAAGATCAGTTGAAACGGTCACCCGTAAGTAACCTTTGGTTTACAACAGTAAACAGTGTGACTCAAGTATTCTTCTTCTTCTAATATTTTCTATATATATATTTGTGGAATTCAACTTTCAATGGCCAATGAGACAAGATGATTGTATAGATTCAGGAGGGCTAACAAACTTGTATTTGTATCCTAGGGCCTCGTAACGCAGACAATTTCAAGTCCATTGAGGAAACTGAGACGAGTATAACTCTACAGTGGAATAAAGTGGAAAACAATGACTATGTAATTAAGTATGGTTCAAATGAGGAACCGTTCACCGTGTTAGATGAAAACCCAGTGAAAAGGAAAATCTCAGGTCTCACAAATATGACCGAGTACAACTTCACCCTCTTCACTGTGTTTAAAAATGTCCGAAGCAGAGGAGTATACACCATTGCATTCACTGGTAAGAGAATATTTATAACTGGAGCTAAAACAGCACACTTTACACATATAAATTGAATTCAAGTTTCTTTGTAAGAGGTGGATGTACTTTGCTTTTTTTGCTTATGCTAATAAAATCTTGGAATTAAATGCAGGTTTTTATTAGCTGCTGTTGCTGATATATTAGTTTGAATGCAACTTGTGTTTTTGAAAAACATTAAGTGAGAGATAACCATTCCTTAAGTCAAATTTAAGCTGTTGTAACAGTTTCTTCTCCATTTATTTTGACACCCTAGCTCCTCCCAACCCAGGGGACTTCAAATCAGTGCAACAAAATGAGACCAGCATCACTCTGCAGTGGGAAAAAGTTAATGGCATCCTCAATTATACACTTGAGTATAATGGAACGGAGATAAACGTTACATCTGAGGGACTAGTTTCAGAGCAATACACAATCTCTGGTCTTACAAATGGGACTAAATACCAGTTCAGTCTGTTTGCAGTGTTTGAAAATGTCAGAAGCAGTGGAGTAAGAGTGTCTGCAGTCACAGGTAAGATGTTTTACTCTGTAAAAAACCTTCAAAAGCCTGGTGAGAACTCAGTTATATCAAATCTGGGTTTCCATGTTCCATGTTTTTCTCTAAATGTGTTCCTTTCTCGTGTTTCTTTACTTCCTAGCCCCTCGTAACACAGAAGCGATAACAATAGTTGGACAAAATGAGACCAGCATCACTCTGCAGTGGACCAAAGTTGATGACATGCTCAATTATACACTTGAGTTTGATGAATCTGAGATACACATCCCTGCATCAGAGGGAAATCTAGTAACAGTTTCAAATCTCACCAGTATGACTATATACCACTTCACTCTCTTCACTGTGTTTGAAAATGTCCGAAGCAGTGGAGCAAACATCTCAGCGGTCACTGGTAAATAATTGTTTTCTTACAATATGCCCATATTCTAACAACATTTGAACTGTTAATAACACTTTAATATAGCCAACATGTTTTTCAGTAAAAAGAAGAAAAAATACATTTTTATATCCTATTGTTATCATAAATTAGATTTCATTACAGTTTCTTCTCCATATTGTTTATACCCCAGCGCCTCCAAACACAGAACTTAAATCAGTTGAACAAACAGAGACCAGCATTACTCTGCGGTGGAAAAAAGTGGGCGACATCCTCAACTATGTACTTGTGCACAATCAACTTCAGGAAAACGTCACAGCATCAAAAGACCAAGAGTTTGTGACCAAAACAATCATTGGACTTATGAGCGGGACTAAATATGATTTCAGTCTCTTTGTTCTGTTTCATGATGTCAATAGCAGCGGACTTAGCTACACTGCAGCCACGGGTAAGTGTTCCATGTCTTTGTATAGACTTACAACAAGAGCATGCTGGGTAACTTTATATCCACTTATTAGACTTTTACCTATTCCTTAATGTGGCTGTTTATATTTTTGAAAGTTGTTTCATATTTCTTCTGTATACTTTAGCTCTATGTGACACAGAAAATGTGTACACTTTATATCTGAAGCGGACGAAATCCTTGAGTGAAATATTTTAAATCTCCCTCGAGGAGTTTATAGATGGTTTTAAACAGGTTGAAATTAATTCTGATGCCTCTATGAGACCCACAAAAATCACACAAGATCATCAACCAGAAAACCGATTATTTCTGAGATATTTTTTTAACCGCTGTCATGGGGTAGGTGTCAAACTAAGTGAGATGATGAGATTTTACCTCAGAAAAGACTACGTACACATTGACAGGACAAGGTCAGAGATAAGAAGTATCATTTTGTCCACAGGGATTGCCAAAACACTCAACACTAAAGTTCCCGAAAGGAGCTTTAATGGAAATAAGATAAGCTTCAGTGTTTCAGAGAGACACAAAAGCTGAGAGCTCTCAAGTGGGGCATGATATGATTTCAGTCAGCCCGTTGTGTTTGAAAATGAAAGAAGATAGAAAGATCGGCAGTGAATTAATCTGTCTTCAATGTATTGACTCAAGTCTGTGACCAGAGATCCACTTTTTTCTTTTTTTACTGAAGATGAGTGAAATCTTTTCTTTTATCAGTTCCCTCCCCAGTGGCTTTAGTGAACGTGACTGAACGCTCCGTGGACAGAATAACCCTTGTGTGGGAGAATGTGAGGAAAGACTGGACCTACTCTCTCCAGATAAATGGGGAAGAATACCACCTAGAAGTACTCGAGAATGTGGTGTTAAAAGAAATCGTCCATCTCAAGCCTGGCACAGAGTATACATTCAGGGTGACCACAAAGTTCTTTGGACACAACAGCGCTGCTTTTGAAGACTTCACAGTGACAAGTAAATACACAACTATTGTTATAGATTTGGTCCTGTGAATAAAAAGTACCTACATGTGCTGGTTCTTGAAAACCTGAGTTAGGATTCTTTTAAATGTTATTTTATGCAGGCTTAAACAGCTGAAGGTAATGCTCTGAAATGATTTTGTCTTTCATTTCAGCCATAAACTGTGCAGCTGTAGACTGGAAATTTACGAACTCATCGATCACAGGAACGGTTGAAGGCTTGTTCTCAAATGCAACAGCATTTCACAAATCACACAGTCATGTCAGTACCAAAGGTAGCACTGTGTCGTTTACTGGCCTTTACCCTGGAGCGACCTACAATCTATTTCTGGTATATGAAAAACAATCCAGAACCTTTGAACAGTGTAAACACACACTGACGATCAGTAAGTATTCATCTCTATTATTTTAAAGGTTTATTTTTGGGGCTTTTTGGGCCTTTATTTATAGATAGGACAGTGGATAGAGTCAGAAATCAGGGAGAGAGAGAGTGAGGAACGAAAGGAGCCACAGGTCTAATTCGAACCTGGGCCGCCCACATATGGGACGCGCACTAACCACTAGGCTAGCAGCGCCCCGTAATCTCTATTTTCACATTAACTATGTTCATTTTTCTCTGTGTCTGCACAGGAATTGTGTAAAAAAAAAAGTAAATATATTAAAGATGTAAATACAGTATGTTTCATTTAGAGCATACTGATAGTGAAAGCCGTCCTGTCATTTCATGTGATTGTTCTTTTTCTTGTTTCTGGAAACAAGATCAAGACATTAGAGAAAATTTTTAATTTGTACAATGTGTTGGTAATGTGTTGATTTGATTGTACTGAAAGTAAATCTTTCCAATTGTCTCTTGAAGCTCCTCCAGATTTAAGTGCTCACTGTGAGTACTTGGCGGCTGGATATTCAATACATATCAGCTGGAACAGACCAGCTGGACTGTGGACCGCAGTGGAGGTGAACGTGGCGGAGAAAACTCACATAGTGAATAACATGGTGGAACATCAAGTCCAAATATCTGGATTCAAACCTGCCAAAACATATAAGGTGTCTGTTGCAGCACTGTCTGGAGATTTAAGGAGTTCTACACCTTTTGTTTTTTCATGTCAAACTGATCCGAGGGGTAAGTGGAGTATGTTTCTCTATATAAAATCACAACTTTCAGTTTGTTTCATTCTCACGTTTTTCTCGTTATTTTGCTCTTTGGTATGACTCTTGTTTAACCCTAACTGGAAAATGAAGACTACATCACTTTGATGTTATAAAAGCTGCTCTGCTGTGTCTGACTTCTGTTACTATTATTCAATCCTGACTTTGCTCTTTGCAGGAGTCATTGCAGGGTCTGTAATGGGTGTGCTACTTTTTGTTGTTCTGGGATGTATGGCTGCATTCGTTCTGTTGAAAAGAAACAAAACATTCATTGGTGGTCCCAAACAAAAGGATAAAAAGCCTAAGTAAGTTTGTGTGTCATCATCTCCTCCTAATGTTAACAACTCTGTCACTGTCCTCTAATGTGGCTAAAAAAGAGAGAATTAGGTTTCATATAAAATGAATTTCAGAGAGAACTACTGGGTTGAAATACGTTGTATTTAAGATTGATGTATTATTTGTGTATGTCAGTTATCTTACCTTCCATTAGGTATACAAAGTGAAACAGATTCTACTTTTCACATGCTTCTTCCAGAACTGTTCCTGTGGAAAAGTTTCCAGACCACTTCTACCAGTTAAGTGTGGATGACAACAGAGGTTTCAGCCAGGAATATGAGGTATATAAAAGAAGCTTATTGTTGCTGGTTCTTCCTCTCACTCTTTCGGTAAGGCAGTAAAACTCCCTGTTTATAATGCCAACTTTCATGCAGAGCCTCATGCCTGTTGGTACAGAGCAGACACGTAAGGAAGCTCATCTTCTTGACAACAAACCGAGGAATCGCTTCAACAACGTCCTGCCATGTAAGCCAAGCACCAGCAACAAAGACTCGTAAAATGATTCAGATCCACTGACTCATTCTTGTTGTGGGTGTTTGACTTTGTTTTGGTTTGTTGCATTTAAACCATCTTCTGTTATGTTACATCATCCTAGACGACTGGTGTCGGGTGAAGCTCACTTCATCAGATGCCAATGGAACATCTGACTACATTAATGCCAATTACATGCCTGTAAGTACTACAAGTTGCAAAAAACATCTGTACACCTTCAGTCGAATTCAAACAATGTAGGAAGACTTAATGTGATTTGTAGGCATAAAAACATGTTTTTTAAATTTTTTTATTATTGTATACTGAATGATTTACAGAATTAGCTTCGACACTTTCTCCTCAGGGCCACAACAGCAGCAGAGAGTACATTGCCACTCAGGGCCCTCTGCCCTCCACAGTCAATGATTTCTGGAGGATGATCTGGGAACAGAGAGTGAAAGGTATTGTCATGGTAACCAACTGCAAAGAGAGTGGAAAGGTGGGTCCTCTGTTATTTTTCAGAATTAACTAAAACCCAATTTTATTCTAGGTGAAATTAAAATGTTGTGAGCGGTTGTAAATGATCTGCTTTTGTGCTTTTTCTGCTTAAAACAACTTCATGACCCTTATTTGTTTTTGTATGCATCCTTTTCCTAGACTAAGTGTGAACAATACTGGCCTGGAGACAGCAGACCTTGCATGTATGGAGAGCTGGTGGTCACCACCAGATATGAGCAGAAGGAGCTTTTCTGGACATTAAGGGAATTTACAGTAAAACATGTGGGTGAAATATTTGTGATGTAACTTAATAGGTTGGATGCACATTTGACCTTCTAGAGGAGGGTGTTTGACCATTTTCATTTATATTCTATTATTGTTGTATTGGTCCACAATGTAGACTTTCAGTTCTTTAATTCACAGAAGGACAGCTCAGAGGAACGCACAATGAAACATTTTCACTTCACCGCCTGGCCTGATCATGGAGTTCCACAGGGCACAGAGGTCCTGATCCAGTTCAGAGGACTGGTGAGACAGCACATAGAGAGAGAAGGGACTGGAGCACCTACTGTGGTCCACTGCAGGTACAAAATGAGATCTTATTTTCATGGGTAAAAATCCACTCATCTGAATATCTTAATACAACAATTTGTTATTGTATTTGACAGCTTCTGTGACATAACTTGAATATAAGTTGTGAGTGACGTGAAGTTAAGTATCTACTTTGTACCATCTGAACTACCTGATGATGAACACACCTGGTCTTTGTTTCAGTGCCGGAGTAGGGAGGACAGGCACCATTATTGCCCTGGATGTCATGCTTCAGCAGCTTGAGAAAGAGAGAGCCGTTAGCATCAACGCTTTTGTGCACAAGATGAGGCTGAGTCGACCACACATGGTGCAAACAGAGGTAAATATATTTGTGTTGTTTCAGGCTCAGATACCACTTCCTTTGTTAGCAACCCAGGCAAGGTTGTATTTATAAACTAGCCCCATATAAGCTTTACCCCCTCCCCCATTCTTACACAAACATTATTGTGTAAATTTTCAATCAAGATAATGAAGGCAACACTTTACTAAAGTTTACTAATGTTTATTTACATAATTTTCCACTACAAAGGCATGTAGTGGATTGTGGTTAACAACTGAACACTGGTAAAAAAAAAAAAAGCACATAAGGAGAGAGGCAGATTACTTTGTGGTTATAGCACCTTCACAAAAAGCTGTGCTTCTAAAATGACCAACTGTTGTTGTTTCCCTTTTTTTTTCAGTCCCAGTATGTTTTCTTGCACCAGTGCATCATGGACAGTCTGCAGCAAAACGAGAGGACTGAAGAGAACATATATGAGAATGATGACATGATATATGCCAATGCCACTGCACTCCAGCAGTTTCACAAAAGTAGCAACACTTAACTATATTGTTGTCTTTTGTGCAACTCATTTAAAAGCTAATGTCAAATCCTACATGCAAAGTTTGGTTTGAAATTTTAAATGACAAAAGTTGATGTTGTATATTTACTGTAAATGGATAGCACACTTAAGATTTTAATTTGTTTTCTTATCACCTCTTTAATGTGTAATATTAGAATGACTATCATGTGGGTGAAAAACACTCCTGAGGACAGAGGAATGTTTTAAAATTACATTCAGAAACAATGATCTCAACTTGTACAAGACATGAAATATTTTTATTAGAAAAAAATAAAATAGATAAATAGTACAGACGTTATTGCACAGCATCAGCTGGTCTCAAACTGTCAAAGATTAAGAACAGTTTTTGGTTCCAGTGTTTGTCCTTTAAGGGTCAACATTTTCAACTTTCCTGAAACAGACAGCACACCTGCTACACTCACAACCTCCTCAGCGTTTTTTTACTTGGTGGGTTTCTGCTTCTAGAGACTTTGAGGAAGTTAGCAATGATGAGTTTCTGTCTGGCCTTTAATGCCTCAGGGTTGATATCTGGCTCTGCACGTTGCTTGCCGGGATGCAGGGGCTCGATTTGACCAGCGTCAGACGGTGGAGGCACGGAGAACTTTTTAGCGATGTTGTGCAGGACACTGCACGCCTTGATAATATTGGACTTTTTGGCCAAAGAGTTTTCTTGTGCAAAATCGAGTTGATTTAAACACCTGAAGCGCCTCTTCATGGAGCCGAGCGTTGTTCGCATGACATCGTGGATCTTTGTGTGGGCCTCGTTGAAGCTGGTCTCGCTGTCATTTGCAGGTTCTGCCACAGGAGTCAGGACATGTTTGCTTAAGTTGTAGCCTTTCCCTGCTTTAAGAAAGACAAGAAAGAGAATGAAATTAATCTAACATCTGGACAACAAAACCCTAATATATATGATGAACCTTAAAATGTAATGAAGAAAAATGTGCAATCTCTGAAACACAGATGACATTGTAAATACTGTATATTAAGAACTGCACAGCTGTTATGTAGGGTTCTATTCAAAGGATGTAAGGGGCATAGTATGTGTTGTATGTTGTAATATGACTCACTCAGAATAAATTATAAAAAACTTTTTTTTTTAATGTAAAAAATGTTTTCTTATGTATGGTTTAATATCTTACCAATAACCCAAAAAGGTCCGTGTATTTCCTCCTCCATTTCCCTCCCTTTGAAAGACGACTCCCACAGCTCCTGCTCAAACGTGCTGCCTACACAACACTTTTCGACACTCAGTATGTTTCCGTCAGAGTCACATATGATCTGGCTCACCACAGATGTGTACCCCAAGGTGTTGACAAAACCCCTGAATGTGTCCGTCTCATAAGGGGAGGCTCTGATCTTGAAGTGAGCCGCGCCAAGGACGCCCAGCACATTGGGGATCCTACATAATTTCTCTGTCTTGAACGCGACCTTCTTTTTGGCCTCATGGGTTAGTGGGAAAGAGATGAACTGGTCGGACATGCCTGCGATGACTCCGGATACAGTGCTCATGATCGCGAGACAGTCCGTCTGACACTGTCCGACCCTCTGCAGGACACAGGGTGAGGAGACTCCGTGTGCGTAATAGTTCAACGCCACCATAACCATCTCGTCCACGGACAGAGTTGGGTTCTTCAGAGCCAACTTCTTTATGAAGATGCGAGCAGCGTCCAGGATGAAACTGATGCAGGGTCTGCTGAGGTTGAACATCTGGAACAAAGCTTCGTCGTCAAACTCATCAAAACAGCTCGGAGCCCCGAAGTCCGCTCCGCCGTTTCCGAGGAGCTCCTCCTGGACCGCGAGCCACACTGGAAGAGCGAAGGACATATCTTATACTGCTGCAGTTTGTTAAATACAAGAAAACACAGAGATTACAGAATGACTGAGAAGAAAATAAACAACAACAGCGAGAGGCATGGACGCACACTCTTCTTTATGATTTAGAGAGTACTCAAAGCTTTACTATATCGCCACCCAGTGGACAGGAATACCAACTACAAACTGAACGCTGAAAGAAATAAAATTAGAAACATCATTCCGTAATTGAACTTCAGGCCTATTTACATTGAAAATGTACTTTAATTGGAAAGTATTTTTGGAGAAATAAAAAGCACATACAAATGACACAACTTAAATAAAATAACGTAATTTCCTGTCAACATTTAAATTACAGCAGTATACTCACAGTTTGCAGATAATCGTGATGTTCATTAATATTTTTTCATTTTACTCTCAGCCAATTCCATGTAGTCTAGCCTTATCCTATCAAACTTATCCGGCCTCATAATCGTCACAGTAATAAACCAGCCATTTGGTTATTTGAATTAATCAAGAAGTCAAACAATTACCAGGCGAGTCCTCTCGCATGTCACTGCCAACTGCAACCTGTTGATCGTTATTCCATTCATGGATATTGGCTGGCTCCAAAAAATTCCTTGCATGTCTCCTGAAGGTGTCATACTGGAAAATCCAGAGCTGTATTGCCTTACATACCTATGGTTAAGCAAAAAGAAAATACAAAGCTGCAGTAAAAGTGCATTCTTTGCTGAATGAATATAGATTGAAACATTAGAAAGAAGAGACCTACCTTCGCCAGCTGGAAGAATGAAGCGCCTGTGAAGTTTGTAGCTGCAGATAACTCCAGATTTCCCACATGGGTGCTGGCAACAATGGGCTGGCTTTGCCACTTTCTGGAATAGTTGCAGATGTGGCAAAGCTGTTTAAAAGCCACAAGTGTGCCCGTGCTTTGCCGCTGGACCTCCGACTGCCTCTTACACACGGGACAGGTTTCAAATAGTTCCCTCAGACACGAGTCAAACACAATGTATTTTGTGTCGCCATAAGTGACCAGCGGCCCAACTGTACTGCAATAAAGAAATAAGAAAAATACAATTTAATTGGACTTCACAAAGAGGTTTTTATATTTATTTTTGATCAGCTGATAAATTGCAGTAACAAATTACTCAAAATACTGTACTTACAACATTTCAGACTCCTCTTTAATAGAGTCGTCAGGGTTAAAGGTTGATCTAATAGGCTCAGCTTCTGTTGATCTGCAATAAAGAAATGAGAAAAATACAATTTAATTGGACTTCACAGAGATTTTATATTTATTTTTGATCAGCTGATAAATTACACACACACACACACACACACACACACACACACACACACACACACACACACACACACACACACACACACACACACACACACACACACACACACACACACACACACACACACACACACACACACACACACACACACACACACACACACACACACACACACACACACACACACACACACACACACACACACACACACACACACACACACACACACACACACACACACACACACACACACACACACACACACACACACACACACACACACACACACACACACACACACACACACACACACACACACACACACACACACACACACACACACACACACACACACACACACACACACACTAATAATATTAGTAATTAAATAACTAATTTGAGACTGATTTGAGTGATATTTTGGTTATATTTCCCTCAGTACAGGGTGGTGCCCCAAAACGAGATTAAACATAGTTTGATGATATTTTATTTATATTATTAATAATTAGAAACAATTATTAAAGAATATAACCAAAGTTGACTTGATACAACCCCAACATACTGTACTTACAACATTTCATACTCCTCTTTAATAAAGTCGTCAGGGTTAAAGGTTGATCTAATAGGCTCTGCTTCTGCTGATGTCTCTCCCTCTTCTTCCTCTTTCACCTCCAGAAAACGGGGCCTCTTACTTGGTCTGAAAGCGTTGCCGTCTGTAGGTGTTGATGATAGGAGAAGTTGTGGACCAGTGCAAACAGGCTCTGTGCCAGTACTGACCTGAGACACTGTAGCCTGTGTGCCTAAGAATAAAAGAAAACAAAAAAGATTGTTTTGTTTAATTTGTTCATTGTCACTCTAATAACTAGTGTCTTTAATTAAAAAATAATCATTTATATATATATATATATATATATATATATATATTACAGTGTTTCTCCTAGGCTTAGAGCTCTGGGGGGGGGAGAAATCGCGAGTCGGACACTGCCACAGATACCAAAAGGGATCATGGTGTTCATGTGTTTCTCTTAATGACAGCAGTCAGTATAGCAAATGAACAATTATTTGAACCTGTAACGGTCTGTCCAGCTTAGTTTTTGTTCCTGCGTCTCCTGTTTCTGAGCGCACCTGAATGTATCTCTCATTGTCTGAGCACCCCTGAATGCAGCATGCTCAAGGCGCATCCCGAGTAACGGCAGTGAGAGACATGCCCAGAGAAGTCTGAAGTAAACCAAGCGGACTACTGTATTTTCTGATGGTTCTTACGGACTTTTTATTATTGCGTGAGTCCGTCAGACACAACCACACACACCTAGGCCTCCGCTGGTGAGAGTGTGCTCACCTGTGTGCGCACAAGTGTCTGTGTATGTGTGTGCATCGGGGCGAAACTCCGGCGTGTGCGACTTATAGAGTAGAGGAGAATTGTAAACGCGCGACCATGTAGAGACAGAAATGACATGCCATCGTGTAAATAAGATAAATAACATAAGGCTGTTTAGTTTGTTTAATAAAAGGTATGAAAGGCATCCTTATGACTTCTGTTGTGATCTGGCGCTATATAGAAAATAAAATGAACTTGACCATCAAGGGGGGCGGGCCACCCCCCTAATATAATGGTAGGGGAAACACTGTATATATACACGCACAGACACATCTTCTTACCTTTGCTTTTCATATGGCAGTCCCTTAGTGTACCCCAAGACAACTGTGTGCCGACAGATGACCCATTTGGAGGTACTGTGCACTCTGAGACTTGGTGTGGGGAATCCGTCTGACACCCAGCATCATTGAATCTTGATGAACTCATTTGGATACTGGAACTTGTGGTCTGTAATGTACTCTGACGACAGAAAATAGCAAATTTTGCATGGCTTTTTAGCATGAATCAGAAATATTATGTATTCTTTTCCACAACCAAATAAGCAGGTCACGTTATTCCATTCATGGATATTGGCTGGCTCCAAAAAATTCCTTGCATGTCTCCTGAAGGTGTCATACTGGAAAATCCAGAGTTGTATTGCCTTACATACCTATGGTTAAGCAAAAAGAAAATACAAAGCTGCAGTAAAAGTGCATTCTTTGCTGAATGAATAAAGATTGAATCATTAGAAAGAAGAGACCTACCTTCTCCAGCTGGAAGAATGAAGCACCTGTGAAGTTTGTAGCTGCAGATAACTCCAGATTTCCCACATGGGTGCTGGCAACAATGGGCTGGCTCTGCCACTTTCTGGAATAGTTGCAGTTGTGGCAAAGCTGTTTAAAAGCCACAAGTGTGCCCGTGCTTTGCCGCTGGACCTCCGACTGCCTCTTACACACAGGACAGGTTTCAAATAGTTCCCTCAGACACGAGTCAAACACGATGTATTTTGTGTCGCCATAAGTGACCAGCGGCCCAACTGTACTGCAATAAAGAAATGAGAAAAATACAATTTAATTGGACTTCACAAAGAGGTTTTTATATTTATTTTTGATCAGCTGATAAATTGCAGTAACAAATTACTCAAAATACTGTACTTACGACATTTCAGACTCCTCTTTAATAAAGTCGTCAGGGTTAAAGGTTGATCTAATAGGCTCTGCTTCTGCTGATCTGCAATAAAGAAATGAGAAAAATACAATTTAATTGGACTTCACAAAGAGGTTTTTATATTTATTTTTGATCAGCTGATAAATTGCAGTAACAAATTACTCAAAATACTGTACTTACAACATTTCATACTCCTCTTTAATAGAGACGCCAGGGTTAAAGGTTGATCTAATAGGCTCTGCTTCCGCTGATCTGCAATAAAGAAAAATACAATTTATTTGGACTTCACAAAGAGGTTTTTATAGTTATTTTGATCAGCTGATAAATTGCAGTAACAAATTACTCAAAATACTGTACTTACAACATTTCAGACTCCTCTTTAATAAAGTCGTCAGGGTTAAAGGTTGATCTAATAGGCTCTGCTTCTGCTGATGTCTCTCCCTCTTCTTCCTCTTTCACCTCCAGAAGACGGGGCCTCTTACTTGGTCTGAAAGCGTTGTCGTCTGTAGGTGTTGATGATAGGAGAAGTTGTGGACCAGTGCAAACAGGCTCTGTGCCAGTACTGACCTGAGACACTGTAGCCCGTGTGCCTAAGAATAAAAGAAAACAAAAAAGATTGTTTTGTTTAATTTGTTCATTGTCACTCTAATAACTAGTGTCTTTAACTATTTTATAATGAAAAAAAATAATTCATATATATATATATATATACGCACAGACACATCTTCTTACCTTTACTTTTCATATGGCAGTCCCTTCCCGACTGACATCCAGCATCATTGAATCCTGATGCACTCATTTGGATACTGGAACTTCTGGTCTGTAATGTACTCTGAAGACAGAAAACAGCAAATTTAGCATGGCTTTTTAACATGAATCAGAAATATTATGTATTCTTTTCCACAGCTTAATAAGCAGGTCACACGTGTGTGTCATTCTAAACAAAGTACCTGCTGCACACACCTGTAGGTGTCTTGACTCATTGTATTTATAAATCTATCCTGAACACCCCTAACACTACTTATATCACTGAGGGTGGTTAACAATGCTATACCTACAGTTTTAGGTGAAAGTCTGTAAATAGCCAAGTAGTGCTCAAATTTCGAAACAATAGCACTACTTAACATGTTAACCAAGACATACAGCTGAGCTACATCTAGCGGCTTTCAATCAAAATAAAAAGACGACAAATGAAGCGTACTTACAGGCTGTGATTGTGAACTTCCATCGTGGCCAAAAAGATTAGGAACAGCACCTTCTTTCAGAATCAGTTTTTTTGCAAATCCCAACTTGAATTTTGTCCAGTTAGCGAAGCAGTCCTCGATGAAATGCCGGGAACACAAGAAGATGTTGGGGCTGTACTGCTGAGGAACAGTCCTAAACATAAACGACAGCCACATGTTCCTCAAACTGGCACTGCTCGGCAGTCCATGCAGAGAAGAATTGGAGTCGCATTTGAAGAAACAACGTCTGGTTGTCATGTCTGTATGCAAACAGTTACCAAGTAGCAACGAGAACTTGTTGTTGTTCTTCCGGTTTTCCGGCAGGCTGCAGGCTGTACACTGTAGAATAATGCTGCCCTCCACAGTCTAGGAGTGTGTACTTAATTCATATCTTCAGATTCAAGCAAGAATCTAAGAACTGCGAAGCCAACAGATTGAAAGTTTGTATCCACAAAAAATATAGACTTAAAGAAGAAGGATGAGAGTCCCAGGTTAGATAACTCACTGAATAACTCACTTCTTTCATATTTGTCACAAACAAACACAACATGATGGACTGTTTCCTCCTTTCCACACTGACACAGATCATCAGGGTGTTTACCGATGACCTTTAAATAACTGGACAGACCACAATGTCCTAACCTCAGCCTAGTTAAAACTACACCGTCCTTTCTGAAAACTTTTAGCAGTAACCTCTTCCTTTTTATTCTGGGATCAGTCTGGGATATGAAGGAGGTAGTAAAATGACAAGGAATGTCCGAATGGTTCTTCTCTGTGATTGTGAATTGTTTGTTTTAGTGATTTTTTCATTTTCACTTTTTCTTTTTTCATCTGTCATGATGCTTTTGATGTTGTGTGAAGCACTTTGCATTGCCTTGTTGTACGTACACACACACACACGCACACACACACACACACACACACACACACACACACACACACACACACACTGGTGCTTTAAGGTTATCAGCCATCAGGGGAGGGTCGCTGTTTTGTGGTGTGTAACAAGATAAAGCTTTGTGTGTGTGTGTGTGCGTGTGCGTGTGTGTGTGTGTGTGTGTGTGTGTGTGTGTGTGTGTGTCAAGTACATTTAAGAAACAGTAATTCTCGTCTGTGGTGTCGTTAAAGAAGGCTGGCATAGAAGACCATATAGTGTGTCAAGCTACTTCAGAGGAAAGTTGACTCCCAGAGAGCAGTGAGGTACTTTGTCTTTTTACTGCTACACGACTTGATACCGTTCCTCATTTCTGTCTTTTAGAAATGCAGTCTGTGGTCAAACAAAACCTCCACTCGGAGACCGAAGGAGACATCAACAAGCTCATCAACCTGAAGCTCAATGCATCCTACACCTACCTTTCTCTGGTGAGATCTCTTTAGCTGTAATGTTTATCCAGATACTTGGTCACTGCGTGAATTTTCTTTTGTATTACAAAGTATTTGCAATTGAATCCTCAAATACTGTGTTTCAGTGTTCTGTTCTTGTGTAATCTTAGTCTATCTAAGTCTAAATCTAAGTTTTCCGTGCCTCCACCGTCTGACACTGGTCAAATCGAGCCCCTGCATCCCGGCAAGCAACGTGCAGAGCCAGATATCAACCCTGAGGCATTAAAGGCCAGACAGAAACTCATCATTGCTAACTTCCTCAAAGTCTCTAGTACCAGAAACCCACCAAGTAAAGGAATCGCTGAGGAGGTTGTGAGTGTAGCAGGTGTGCTGTCTGTTTCAGGAAGCAAAGAAACACTAGAACCAAAAACTGTTCTTAATCTTTGACAGTTTGAGACCAGCTGATGCTGTGCAATAAAGTCTGTACTATTTATCTATTTTATTTTTTTCTAATAAAAAATATTTCATGTCTTGTACAAGTTGAGATCATTGTTTCTGAATGTAATTTTAAAACATTCTTCTGTCCTCAGGAGTGTTTTTCACCCACATGATAGTCATTCTAATATTACACATAAGAAAACAAATTAAAATCTTAAGTGTGCTATCCATTTACAGTAAATATACAACATCAACTTTTGTCATTTAAAATTTCAAACCAAACTTTGCATGTAGGATTTGACATTAGCTTTTAAATGAGTTGCACAAATGAAAACAATATAGTTAAGCGTTGCTACTTTTGTGAAACTGCTGGAGTGCAGTGGCATTGGCATATATCATGTCATCATTCTCATATATGGTCTCTTCAGTCCTCTCGTTTTGCTGCAGACTGTCCATGATGCACTGGTGCAAGAAAACATACTGGGACTGAAAAAAAGGAAACAACAACAGTTGGTCATTTCAGAAGCACAGCTTTTTGTGAAGGTGCTATAAC
The DNA here is from genome assembly GCF_963584025.1 of Labrus mixtus. Taxonomy (NCBI): domain Eukaryota; kingdom Metazoa; phylum Chordata; class Actinopteri; order Labriformes; family Labridae; genus Labrus; species Labrus mixtus. The sequence goes on from NC_083632.1 coordinate 12,763,582, forward strand.
CACAAAGTAATCTGCCTCTCTCCTTATGTGCTTTTTTTTTTTACCAGTGTTCAGTTGTTAACCACAATCCACTACATGCCTTTGTAGTGGAAAATTATGTAAATGAACATTAGTAAACTTTAGTAAAGTGTTGCCTTCATTATCTTGATTGAAAAAAAAAAAGAATGGGGGAGGGGGTAAAGCTTATATGGGGCTAGTTTATAAATGCAACCTTGCCTGGGTTGCTGACAAAGGAAGTGGTATCTGAGGCTGAAACAACACAAATATATTTACCTCTGTTTGCACCATGTGTGGTCGACTCAGCCTCATCTTGTGCACAAAAGCGTTGATGCTAACAGCTCTCTCTTTCTCAAGCTGCTGAAGCATGACATCCAGGGCAATAATGGTGCCTGTCCTCCCTACTCCGGTACTGAAACAAAGACCAGGTGTGTTCATCATCAGGTAGTCCAGATGGTACAAAGTAGATACTTAACTTCATGTCACTCACAACTTATATTCAAGTTATGTCACAGAAGCTGTCAAATACAATAACAAATAGTTGTATTAAGATATTCAGATGAGTGGATTTTTACCCATGAAAATAAGATCTCATTTTGTACCTGCAGTGGACCACAGTAGGTGCTCCAGTCCCTTCTCTCTCTATGTGCTGTCTCACCAGTCCTCTGAACTGGATCAGGACCTCTGTGCCCTGTGGAACTCCATGATCAGGCCAGGCGGTGAAGTGAAAATGTTTCATTGTGCGTTCCTCTGAGCTGTCCTTCTGTGAATTAAAGAACTGAAAGTCTACGTTGTGGACCAATACAACAATAATAGAATATAAATTAAAATGGTCAAACACCCTCCTCTAGAAGGTCAAATGTGCATCCAACCTATTAAGTTACATCACAAATATTTCACCCACATGTTTTACTGTAAATTCCCTTAATGTCCAGAAAAGCTCCTTCTGCTCATATCTGGTGGTGACCACCAGCTCTCCATACATGCAAGGTCTGCTGTCTCCAGGCCAGTATTGTTCACACTTAGTCTAGGAAAAGGATGCATGTATGTACTTACTAAAGTTATTATCTTCATTCTATCCCAGTTAAATTGCATCAAGTTTTTCTTTGATACATTTGCAAGATTGATTGCTATTGCAAAAGGGACATCATATATTGTATATGTTATGATGCACATTTGTGTTACCTACATATATATTTTTTCCTTTAGAACCACACACACACGTATATAAACACACATACACACCAAGATCCGTAGATTGATTCTCATAACTACACGAATGGGACACGAGATATGATTTTTTCCATTTAATCTTGTTTTAAGTTTTCCATTATTCTCCTGTGTGTGTGTGTGTGTGTGTGTGTGTGTGTGTGTGTGTGTGTGTGTGTGTGTGTGTGTGTGTGTGTGTGTGTGTGTGTGTGAGGGAAATGGAGGAGGAAATACACAGACCTTTTTGGGTTATTGGTAAGATATTAAACCATACACAAGAAAACATTTTTTACATTTATAAAAAAACGTTTTTTATAATTTATTGAGTGAGTCATATTACAACAAACAACACATACTATGACCCTTACATCCTTTGAATAGAACCCTACATAACAGCTGTGCAGTTCTTAATATACAGTATTTACAATGTCATCTGTGTTTCAGAGATTGCACATTTTTCTTCAGTACATTCTAACAAACACTCACTTCTAGTTTGGTGATTGATGTTTCTCATGTGTAGGTTCTGATTAAGTTTCTCAACTCGATGTAAAGACTTCAGTCCATTTTAAGGTTCATCATATATATTAGGGTTTTGTTGTCCAGATGTTAGATTAATTTCATTCTCTTTCTTGTCTTTCTTAAAGCAGGGAAAGGCTACAACTTAAGCAAACATGTCCTGACTCCTGTGGCAGAACCTGCAAATGACAGCGAGACCAGCTTCAACGAGGCCCACACAAAGATCCACGATGTCATGCGAACAATGCTCGGCTCCATGAAGAGGCGCTTCAGGTGTTTAAATCAACTCGATTTTGCACAAGAAAACTCTTTGGCCAAAAAGTCCAATATTATCAAGGCGTGCAGTGTCCTGCACAACATCGCTAAAAAGTTCTCCGTGCCTCCACCGTCTGACGCTGGTCAAATCGAGCCCCTGCATCCCGGCAAGCAACGTGCAGAGCCAGATATCAACCCTGAGGCATTAAAGGCCAGACAGAAACTCATCATTGCTAACTTCCTCAAAGTCTCTAGAAGCAGAAACCCACCAAGTAAAAAATCGCTGAGGAGGTTGTGAGTGTAGCAGGTGTGCTGTCTGTTTCAGGAAAGTTGAAAATGTTGACCCTTAAAGGACAAACACTGGAACCAAAAACTGTTCTAATCTTTGACAGTTTGAGACCAGCTGATGCTGTGCAATAAAGTCTGTACTATTTATCTATTTTATTTTTTTCTAATAAAAAATATTTCATGTCTTGTACAAGTTGAGATCATTGTTTCTGAATGTAATTTTAAAACATTCCTCTGTCCTCAGGAGTGTTTTTCACCCACATGATAGTCATTCTAATATTACACATTAAAGAGGTGATAAGAAAACAAATTAAAATCTTAAGTGTGCTATCCATTTACAGTAAATATACAACATCAACTTTTGTCATTTAAAATTTCAAACCAAACTTTGCATGTAGGATTTGACATTAGCTTTTAAATGAGTTGCACAAATGAAAACAATATAGTTAAGTGTTGCTACTTTTGTGAAACTGCTGGAGTGCAGTGGCATTGGCATATATCATGTCATCATTCTCATATATGGTCTCTTCAGTCCTCTCGTTTTGCTGCAGACTGTCCATGATGCACTGGTGCAAGAAAACATACTGGGACTGAAAAAAAGGAAACAACAACAGTTGGTCATTTCAGAAGCACAGCTTTTTGTGAAGGTGCTATAACCACAAAGTAATCTGCCTCTCTCCTTATGTGCTTTTTTTTTTACCAGTGTTCAGTTGTTAACCACAATCCACTACATGCCTTTGTAGTGGAAAATTATGTAAATGAACATTAGTAAACTTTAGTAAAGTGTTGCCTTCATTATCTTGATTGAAAAAAAAAAAGAATGGGGGAGGGGGTAAAGCTTATATGGGGCTAGTTTATAAATGCAACCTTGCCTGGGTTGCTGACAAAGGAAGTGGTATCTGAGGCTGAAACAACACAAATATATTTACCTCTGTTTGCACCATGTGTGGTCGACTCAGCCTCATCTTGTGCACAAAAGCGTTGATGCTAACGGCTCTCTCTTTCTCAAGCTGCTGAAGCATGACATCCAGGGCAATAATGGTGCCTGTCCTCCCTACTCCGGTACTGAAACAAAGACCAGGTGTGTTCATCATCAGGTAGTCCAGATGGTACAAAGTAGATACTTAACTTCACGTCACTCACAACTTATATTCAAGTTATGTCACAGAAGCTGTCAAATACAATAACAAATAGTTGTATTAAGATATTCAGATGAGTGGATTTTTACCCATGAAAATAAGATCTCATTTTGTACCTGCAGTGGACCACAGTAGGTGCTCCAGTCCCTTCTCTCTCTATGTGCTGTCTCACCAGTCCTCTGAACTGGATCAGGACCTCTGTGCCCTGTGGAACTCCATGATCAGGCCAGGCGGTGAAGTGAAAATGTTTCACTGTGCGTTCCTCTGAGCTGTCCTTCTGTGAATTAAAGAACTGAAAGTCTACATTGTGGACCAATACAACAATAATAGAATATAAATGAAAATGGTCAAACACCCTCCTCTAGAAGGTCAAATGTGCATCCAACCTATTAAGTTACATCACAAATATTTCACCCACATGTTTTACTGTAAATTCCCTTAATGTCCAGAAAAGCTCCTTCTGCTCATATCTGGTGGTGACCACCAGCTCTCCATACATGCAAGGTCTGCTGTCTCCAGGCCAGTATTGTTCACACTTAGTCTAGGAAAAGGATGCATACAAAAACAAATAAGGGTCATGAAGTTGTTTTAAGGTTTATGCAACAAAAGACTGAAACAATTTGTGCACAGTTGCTCACATAAATTTGAACTCTCTGAAAACACGTCAGCCACAAAAGCAGATCATTTACAACCGCTCACAACATTTTAATTTCACCTAGAATAAAATTGGGTTTTAGTTAATTCTGAAAAATAACAGAGGACCCACCTTTCCACTCTCTTTGCAGTTGGTTACCATGACAATACCTTTCACTCTCTGTTCCCAGATCATCCTCCAGAAATCATTGACTGTGGAGGGCAGAGGGCCCTGAGTGGCAATGTACTCTCTGCTGCTGTTGTGGCCCTGAGGAGAAAGTGTCGAAGCTAATTCTGTAAATCATTCAGTATACAATAATATAAAAATAAAAAAAAACATGTTTTTATGCCTACAAATCACATTAAGTCTTCCTACATTGATTGAATTCGACTGAAGGTGTACAGATGTTTTTTGCAACTTGTAGTACTTACAGGCATGTAATTGGCATTAATGTAGTCAGATGTTCCATTGGCATCTGATGAAGTGAGCTTCACCCGACACCAGTCGTCTAGGATGATGTAACATAACAGAAGATGGTTTAAATGCAACAAACCAAAACAAAGTCAAACACCCACAACAAGAATGAGTCAGTGGATCTGAATAATTTTACGAGTCTTTGTTGCTGGTGCTTGGCTTACATGGCAGGACGTTGTTGAAGCGATTCCTCGGTTTGTTGTCAAGAAGATGAGCTTCCTTACGTGTCTGCTCTGTACCAACAGGCATGAGGCTCTGCATGAAAGTTGGCATTATAAACAGGGAGTTTTACTGCCTTACCGAAAGAGTGAGAGGAAGAACCAGCAACAATAAGCTTCTTTTATATACCTCATATTCCTGGCTGAAACCTCTGTTGTCATCCACACTTAACTGGTAGAAGTGGTCTGGAAACTTTTCCACAGGAACAGTTCTGGAAGAAGCATGTGAAAAGTAGAATCTGTTTCACTTTGTATACCTAATGGAAGGTAAGATAACTGACATACACAAATAATACATCAATCTTAAATACAACGTATTTCAACCCAGTAGTTCTCTCTGAAATTCATTTTATACGAGATCTAATTTTCTCTTTTTTTAGTCACATTAGAGGACAGTGACAGAGTTGTTAACATTAGGAGGAGACACACAAACTTACTTAGGCTTTTTATCCTTTTGTTTGGGACCACCAATGAATGTTTTGTTTCTCCTGTTGGAGGAAGAAATGATGCTCAGTAATACAATCTGATTTAGTACAGTTCAGACGGAGATTGATTTTTCTATAGTCACTAAGGCAGAGCCAACCTGATAATATCTGGTCTTTTCAACAGAATGAATGCAACCATACAGACCAGAACAGCAAAAAGTAGCACACCTATTACAGACCCTGCAATGACTCCTGCAAAGAGCAAAGTCAGGATTGAATAATAGTAACAGAAGTCAGACACAGCAGAGCAGCTTTTATAACATCAAAGTGATGTAGTATTCATTTTCCAGTTAGGGTGAAACAAACTGAAAGTTGTGATTTTATATAGAGAAACATACTCCACTTACCCCTCGGATCAGTTTGACATGAAAAAACAAAAGGTGTAGAACTCCTTAAATCTCCAGACAGTGCTGCAACAGACACCTTATATGTTTTGGCAGGTTTGAATCCAGATATTTGGACTTGATGTTCCACCATGTTATTCACTATGTGAGTTTTCTCCGCCACGTTCACCTCCACTGCGGTCCACAGTCCAGCTGGTCTGTTCCAGCTGATATGTATTGAATATCCAGCCAAGTACTCACAGTGAGCACTTAAATCTGGAGGAGCTTCAAGAGACAATTGGAAAGATTTACTTTCAGTACAATCAAATCAACACATTACCAACACATTGTACAAATTAAAAATTTCAAACACAAAAAAATAGATCTATGCATCTCTTTACAAAAGAGTAACATATGTGAATAAAGGGTATTTTTCTCTAATGTCTTGATCTTGTTTCCAGAAACAAAAAAAAGAACAATCACATGAAATGACAGGACGGCTTTCACTATCAGTATGCTCTAAATGAAACATACTGTATTTACATCTTTAATATATTTACTTTTTTTTACACAATTCCTGTGCAGACACAGAGAAAAATGAACATAGTTAATGTGAAAATAGAGATTACGGGGCGCTGCTAGCCTAGTGGTTAGTGCGCGTCCCATATGTGGGCGGCCCAGGTTCGAATTAGACCTGTGGCTCCTTTCGTTCCTCACTCTCTCTCTCCCTGATTTCTGACTCTATCCACTGTCCTATCTATAAATAAAAGCCCAAAAAGCCCCAAAAATAAACCTTTAAAATAATAGAGATGAATACTTACTGATCGTCAGTGTGTGTTTACACTGTTCAAAGGTTCTGGATTGTTTTTCATATACCAGAAATAGATTGTAGGTCGCTCCAGGGTAAAGGCCAGTAAACGACACAGTGCTACCTTTGGTACTGACATGACTGTGTGATTTGTTAGATGCCGTAGCATTTGAGAACAAGCCTTCAACCGTTCCTGTGATCGATGAGTTCGTAACTTTCCAGTCTACAGCTGCGCAGTCTATGGCTGAAATGAAAGACAAAATCATTTCAGAGCATTACCTTCAGCTGTTTAAGCCTGCATAAAATAACATTTAAAAGAACCCTAACTCAGGTTTTCAAGAACCAGCACATGTAGGTACTTTTTATTCACAGAACCAAATCTAGAACAATAGTTGTGTATTTACTTGTCACTGCGAAGTCTTCAAAAGCAGCGCTGTTGTGTCCAAAGAACTTTGTGGTCACCCTGAATGTATACTCTGTGCCAGGCTTGAGATGGACGATTTCTTTTAACACCACATTCTCGAGTACTTCTATGTGGTATTCTTCCCCATTTATCTGGAGAGAGTAGGTCCAGTCTTTCCTCACATTCTCCCACACAAGGGTTATTCTGTCCACGGAGCGTTCAGTCACCTTCACTAAAGCCACTGGGGAGGGAACTGATAAAAGAAAAGATTTCACTCATCTTCAGTAAAAAAGAAAAAAGTGGATCTCTGGTCACACACTTGAGTCAATACATTGAAGACAGATTAATTCACTGCTGATCTTTCTATCTTCTTTCATTTTCAAACACAACGGGCTGACTGAAATCATATCATGCCCCACTTGAGAGCTCTCAGCTTTTGTGTCTCTCTGAAACACTGAAGCTTATCTTATTTCCATTAAAGCTCCTTTCGGGAACTTTAGTGTTGAGTGTTTTGGCAATCCCTGTGGACAAAATGATACTTCTTATCTCTGACCTTGTCCTGTCAATGTGTACGTAGTCTTTTCTGAGGTAAAATCTCATCATCTCACTTAGTTTGACACCTACCCCATGACAGCGGTTAAAAAAATATCTCAGAAATAATCGGTTTTCTGGTTGATGATTTTGTGTGATTTTTGTGGGTCTCATAGAGGCATCAGTATTAATTTCAACCTGTTTAAAACCATCTATAAACTCCTCGAGGGAGCTTTAAAATATTTCACTCAAGGATTTGGTCCGCTTCAGATATAAAGTGTACACATCTTCTGTGTCACATAGAGCTAAAGTATACAGAAGAAATATGAAACAACTTTCAAAAATACAAACAGCCACATTAAGGAATAGGTAAAAGTCTAATAAGTGGATATAAAGTTACCCAGCATGCTCTTGTTGTAAGTCTATACAAAGACATGGAACACTTACCCGTGGCTGCAGTGTAGCTAAGTCCGCTGCTTCTGACATCATGAAACAGAACAAAGAGACTGAAATCATATTTAGTCCCGCTCATAAGTCCAATGATTGTTTTGGTCACAAACTCTTGGTCTATTGATGCTGTGACGTTTTCCTGAAGTTGATTGTGCACAAGTACATAGTTGAGGATGTCGCCCACTTTTTTCCACCGCAGAGTAATGCTGGTCTCTGTTTGTTCAACTGATTTAAGTTCTGTGTTTGGAGGCGCTGGGGTATAAACAATATGGAGAAGAAACTGTAATGAAATCTAATTTATGATAACAATAGGATATAAAAATTTATTTTTTCTTCTTTTTACTGAAAAACATGTTGGCTATATTAAAGTGTTATTAACAGTTCAAATGTTGTTAGAATATGGGCATATTGTAAGAAAACAATTATTTACCAGTGACCGCTGAGATGTTTACTCCACTGCTACGGACATTTTCAAACACAGTGAAGAGAGTGAAGTGGTATCTAGTCATACTGGTGAGATTTGAAACTGTTACTAGATTTCCCTCTGATGCAGGGATGTGTATCTCAGATTCATCAAACTCAAGTACATAATTGAGCATGTCATCAACTTTGGTCCACTGCAGAGTGATGCTGGTTTCATTTTCTCCAACTATTGTTATCGCTTCTGTGTTACGAGGGGCTAGGAAGTAAAGAAACACGAGAAAGGAACACATTTAGAGAAAAAAAAGGTAATGTCAGAATGTGACAAACTGAGTAAGAGAACAAAGTCTTTACCCCGATTTTATAAGCCACTGTCACATATATTCAGAGAGAAACACCCTCTGTTACATGGAAACCCAGATTTGATATAACTGAGTTCTCACCAGGCTTTTGAAGGTTTTTTACAGAGTAAAACATCTTACCTGTGACTGCAGACACTCTTACTCCACTGCTTCGGACATTTTCAAACACTGCAAACAGACTGAACTGGTATTTAGTCCCATTTGTAAGACCAGAGATTGTGTATTGCTCTGAAACTAGTCCCTCAGATGTAACGTTTATCTCCATTCCATTATACTCAAGTGTATAATTGAGGGTGCCATTAACTTTTTCCCACTGCAGAGTGATGCTGGTCTCATTTTGTTGCACTGATTTGAAGTCCCCTGGGTTGGGAGGAGCTAGGGTGTCAAAAGAAATGGAGAAGAAACTGTTACAACAGCTTAAATTTGACTTAAGGAATGGTTATCTCTCGCTTAATGTTTTTCAAAAACACAAGTTGTATTCAAACTAATATATCAGCAACAGCAGCTAATAAAAACCTGCATTTAATTCCAAGATTTTATAAGCATAAGCAATAAAGCAAAGTACATCCACCTCTTACAAAGAAACTTGAATTCAATTTATATGTGTAAAGTGTGCTGTTTTAGCTCCAGTTATAAATATTCTCTTACCAGTGAATGCAATGGTGTATACTCCTCTGCTTGTGGTATTTTCAAACACAGTGAAGAGGGTGAAGTTGTACTCGCTCATAGTTGTGAGACCTGAGATTTTCCTTTTCACTGGGTTTTCATCTAACACGGTGAACTGTTCCTCATTTGAACCATACTTAATTACATAGTCATTGTTTTCCACTTTATTCCACTGTAGAGTTATACTCGTCTCATTTTCCTCAATGGACTTGAAATTGTTTGCGTTACGAGGCCCTAGGATACAAATACAAGTTTGTTAGCCCTCCTGAATCTATACAATCATCTTGTCTCATTGGCCATTGAAAGTTGAATTCCACAAATATATATATAGAAAATATTAGAAGAAGAAGAATACTTGAGTCACAATGTTTACTGTTGTAAACCAAAGGTTACTTACAGGTGACCGTTTCAACTGATCTTCCACTGCTGTTGAGTCCACCTGATGTAGTGATGACAGTGAAATGATATACTGTCCCAGCTGTCAGATGAGAGACCTCATATACAACATCTTGCTCTACATTGTTTTCATTGATATATTTCTCCTTGGCACCGTCTTTGTCGTCATATTTTAGGACATATGTCGGGATGTTGTTGACTTTTTTCCACGTCAGAGTTATACTTGTCTCATCTTGAATCTTCACGGTAACTTCCTCCACGTCATCAGGGGCTGAAAAAATCAAGTTGAAAGTTTCACAAGAGTAAAACAGTAAGAAGACTTCATTAACCATCGTTCTTCACAGTTATGGTGCTATGGTGTAATTCACAAACGTCTGCTTTATTACAAGCAAACAGACATGTCAACAAAGATGAGGGACAGCAGCTCAGACTTACGTTTAATTTTAGTTGAAATCGTTGTCGGTGTCATTGTTGTCAGAGTTGATGCTGGTGATGATGTTGTTGGGTTGGAATCTGTGACACACTGAAAACAGAGATTCATAGTGTGAAAAAGCCAAAGTGTAACAGAGCAATCTATAAAGTTAAGAGAACTGCAATTTAATCTGAGCATCTTCATAAATATACTTTAATCTTATCTATATCATTTTGTATCTATCATACATTTAACAGCAGCCTGACACAGATGTTTAGAAAAAATCTTTTTACAAGTGTGTTACTCTATTTTTAAATCCAGACTGTATACAAGAGATCCTAATGCACATATTTCACAGAAATTGTTACATACTTTAATATTCATATTTTAAACCTCTAAATCCACTTTTAGTGAAACACAACAAAAAGAGTTGGTAAACTGAGGGGGGGAGGGGGTTACAGAAAGTAACATTTATTAAAACTAGATATTTCTGGGCTATATTGACAAAGGAAAACTTCCATTGGTTACATTTTGTAAAAATGGGATATTAGCATTAAGTACCTTCTTAAAAATATGGTCTTAATAAAATACAAAACATTAACTTTCTTCTTGAATGTATTCAACAGTAAAGACAGATGCTGAATGGGCAGCCCTTGCTTATGATTTATTTTAAGTTGTTTCCTCATTTATACTTTTGTTACTCTGAGGAAGTCAGTGGGAAAAGATTACTACTGCTGAGAAAGAACAAATTCTCATTTGAATATTTCACAATCTGAAAAGGTTCTTCATTCTTAGGTTATGCAAGTCTTGTTTTTTTTTTCTGTGCATACTTATATTTCAGATCTTGTAATTCCACAGTCTTATCTTCATTATGATGCATATCATGCTTTAAATTTTAACTGTGGTTTAGACTCTACAGTTTCTTTTGTTGAGGGTAACCGTCTCTTCACTAAACATTCACTACTTGATCGCTATCAAAGCAGAAGGTTAAAAAAAAAAAAAGCTTACCCAAAGCAGACACAGGAAGAAGCCCAGCAGCGACTTGTCTGAGATGATTTTGAAGAAAAACGGCTTCATCACTTTGAAGGTAAGCGAAGATTATTAACTTTTTCAATTTGTTTTTTTGTCCCAAGATAAACTTCAAGTTTCTATTTTCAGTAATTTGACTGATGTGTTGACAAAAAACAACAACACGTAAGTCTTGTAAAAAATGCCTTCATGCCTGGGCTGAAGCCGTCCAATATTAACTTTATTCCAAAGGTGTTGACTTTTAATTCTCAACCATGTCCTCCCTCTGTAACCTTTGCCCCGCCTGATCAACGGTCAAAGTGTCTCAGTTGAGCACTTTTATTGATGATAATTGCTTTATATTGGCTGAATTTCTATCCCTACCACTTTCAGGTTAATTGTTGACGAGCTTTTCATGCATACAATTCAACCTTTTTAAAAACATGATTATTTTAATGATTTCTTTGTCTTTTCTCTTCAGGGGGGGGGGGGGGGGGGGGGGGTCACACCTTAGATTTGCTTTTGGTTTCTTTGCACTGTCATCGGGGGCAGAGATTAGGTTGATAGGTTGGCTAAGCAATTAAAAATGTCGATAACGTTTCTTGTTACCTGCAGCTCCAGCCTTTTGTGCTCGTAGCACAATAAAGCAATATGTAATGGGCTTTTTGGCATATTTGAATTCACGACTGCATGAGAAAAAATATTTACAAAGACTTTGGTGTTAGTGAAAAAAAAATACTTTGAAGTTAAAATAGATTACAAGTACTAACAAAATGACCAAACATTTACAATATTTTGAAGGGATTTTGTGGGTCTGGTGCACTTTGAATGGAGAAATCCTTAAACCTTCAAGCACCAAATACATACAATAATGTGATTATTTCAAGTACCACTATCTGCACTACACACACACACGCACGCACGCACACACACACACACACACACACACGCACACACACACACACACACACACACACACACACACACACACACACACACACACACACACACGCGCACACACACACACACACACACGCGCGCGCACACACACACACACATCATATCTCGTGTCTCATTCGTGTAGTCATGAGAATCAATCTCCGTATCTTTGTGTGTTTATATACGTGTGTGTGGTTCTAAAGGAAAGAAGGAAAAAATATATATGTAGGTAACACAAATGTGCATCATAACATATACAATATATCATGTCCCTTTTGCAATAACAATCAATCTTGCAAATGTATCAAAGAAAAACTTGATGCATTTTAACTGGGATAGAATGAAGATAATAACTTTAGTAAGTACATACATGAAACTAGATCAAGTAAATATGAGCAAACTTACTCTTTTCTGCATTAACCCACAAACATATAACTTGAATGTCCAGGCTGCTCCTGCAGCTGCTCTGCTCCTCTTATGCTCTGCTCTGCAGCATGGAAACCACATGTTTTATACTGTACGAGCTTGTTAGGTCTGAGCAGGCTTGTTAACTCTAGTCAGGCTCTCTCACAGTAGTACAATACAATGTTACACCCAAATGTTTTATTTACTTTTACATGCTCTATTAATCCCCCTGTGTCATTGAGAGACATGCTTCTCACACAGATTGGACCAAATTACACACATGTACAAACAGGTTCTATGTCCATGCATTAACTGAGAGATGTCAGAGTTGGGCTGATACACAGAGAGCGTGCCAGAGCTATTGGGAGGGTTGATGCCTTGCTCAGAGGCACATTGGCAGTACTAAGGAAGTGACATGGCATCTCTCCAAATTCCAAGCTTTGGTTTGCAGGGACTCAATAAAGAGCAATCGATCAATGTGAACACTTGTGTGCCGATTTGGAGTTGTGGAAATGCTGGGGTTTTTTTTCTCCGGTACAGGCAGATCCCAGTCTCTTCTCCTCCAGTGGTTCAAACTGTAGTATTGTTGTTGCTGATAAAACGGTTATCCTGTTTTGATCAGAGTTATCAAACCATCCTGCTGCTTCTTCACTTTGGTCATCTCAGTAAGTTCCTCTCGTCTCTGACTCACTGTTTTCTATCTGTCCAGGGCCCGTATCAGAAAGAAGGTTCAACAAATTCTCAGGCTGTTTTTGAAACAACTACTGTACTTGAGTGCGTACTGATTTCTCTGGCCAAGAATTCAGTAGATCATCAGACCAGTCTTCTCACTGACTGTTTCCCACAATGCAAAGCGCCAGGTCAAAGATTGAAAAGACGGATAGCAACGGCTATCTTATAGAAAATACCCAAAGCAGACAATTTAACCAGATATCGCAATCTCTCCTGCTCTGTATACCTATCGAAATAATTAATTTAACTGATTCTATAGGATTAAAGATGACTGATGAGTCACATACTTTGGATTTCAGAAACTGATGTGGATGCCATTGATGTTTGCCTGGACGAACAGTTTCTGGTTTCTGGTTTCTGCGAAAGAAATGGAAAATCTTCATTTGATCTACTATGTCCCTGTGATGGCCAGAGCCACACAGGGGTAATATCACTCACCTCATTAGTTGTTCACCAGCACGTTTATTTAGCAGTCACAAATACAAACAGCTTACACACTTAAGTTGCTTTATTATAACCCCTATATCTCATTGTGATAGGTCTGTTTTTTGAATTCATACCTTAGTTTTCATCTTGTTGATTTAAAGTTTAAGTTGACCTCTTTTATAGACCTAGTTCTGATAATTTGGTTTATAAACTCGGTTTTCTATTTTTTGGTCAAATAGAAACCCACCTTTTCTTTAAACGTACTCCTGTCTCTTGTGCCTTACTGTTTGGTCCCTAACAATTGGTGGCAGTGGTGGGATCATTCAGTGAAAAACAAAGGATTTTTTGGTTTTCTACCCAGTTCCCCCTGAAAAAAGGACAAATGCATCATGGCGGGAAAGTGAATACCCAGGAAAGGCAAGCCAGCAATGAAGAGGAAGACAGTGGCACTTCTGGGGTGGTAGGAAGCACTGAGGGTGAAGGTAAGGAGCCAACTCTGTCAGACCTGATTCTCCAGGCCCACATGGGTCAGTAAGAGGCCCGGGAGGCTAAGCATAATGAGCTAACTGCACTGCAGCGCTTTAACATCAGTTTCAGCTTCTGCATTTAGAAGTTCAGGCCAGAACAACTCCAGTACCTGATCCTCAGTTTCCAGACTCTGACCCATCAAATGTGGAGGCTCCATTGACTACCATGCACTATCCTTCCACCCAAGCTGAGGCCCCTGCAGGTCCTTTTCACTCACACTATGAGCCCAGGTTGGATAAATTGTCTGATAATGACGACTTTGAACACTTCCTAGTCACATTTGAACGTATTGCTGTAGCATGCCGGTGGCAGAGAGCTGATTGGGTTTTTCATTTAATACCACTCCTTACTGGCAAGGCTAGAGGTGCTTATGTGCATATGGACATTGATGACTCTCTTAATTATGAAAGGGTAAAGTCTGCCATTCTTGCTAAAAATGACATTAACCCCGAGACTTACAGGCAAAGATTCCGCTCCCTGGACGTCAACCCTGATGAGAGCCCTGATGATTTGTTTGTGAGGCTCAAGGAGCTCTTTGGGAAATGGATCCAGCCAAAAGACTAAAGCATCCGGGCAGTACGTGAAATGAGCAGCCAGCTAGCAGGCCAAAAAAACCCTCTAGCAAAGAGTTAATTTGTTATCTATGTGGACTTGGAAGGCCATTGTTACGCCGCTACACAAACCCACAGCCAAATGCTATCCTTGAGCCTGACTCTAAGGCCAGTGAGCCTTAGGAGCCCGTAACTTAATGCCTTTCCTTACGTGTTGCGTAAATGTGAAGGTGTATCCTGCCTTACCTGAATGTGTGTGCAACTGTCCTGTCTGTTTGAGGGGTGCGTGTAGGTGACTCGGTTTAGTTCATGTGCCTCGTGGAGTCTCTTTGACTCAAAACCAATTTCCGCTGGCTCCTCCGCAGGTGCTGCTAAGGAAGGTTACAGAGACAGAGCCACCACAGCCCCCCTCAGGTGTGTCATCAGTACTGACCCTGCTTCTCCTCCTACCAACCACACCTACCGCTAAAGACACTGAAGTGAATCCCCCTAACGCATCATCATAACTTCCTTCCCCCTATAAAAAAAAAACACAACTAAATTGTGACACCAACCATTTTTTCTTCATATTTTCTCCCATGTTTTGTTTTTCCACAAAGACTTGCAACTCGACTTGGACTTTAACACCAATGACTCGTGACTCCACTTGGACTTGAGCCTAATGACTCGAAAAACTTGAGTGTTATTTAAGGGACTTATTATTTCCGCGATGCGCAAAACATGAATGGAATCAGAGTTTGACATTGAAAATATGATCAACTGTGCACAAGATATCGTGGGATTTACCTCATCATGGTTGTGATTTTAAAAAATATATTTTTTTAAGAATAGGCTAAATAAAATAATTCAGTGAATGGTGTAAACAGATTTTTACTCTGTTAAAATGTTGTTTCATTTGGGGAAGAGAGCTAATGACTTGTTGAGGACTCGAAATTTAAAGTTAAGGACTTTTGACTCGACTTGGGACTTGCCTGTCATTACTTGGGACTTGACTCTATACTATTGGATAGACTTGAGAATTACTTTGGCATCTCAGGACAAGATCTAGAGTGGTTAAAGTCCTACCTATCAGAAAGATTTCAATGTGTTTTTTATGACAACATAACGGCACGGGGTTCCACAGGGGTCTGTACTGGGTCCATTGCTGTTTTCAATCTACCTATCCCCATTGGGTCAGATATTGCATTCTTGCCATAAAAAACAACATCACCTAAATAGTACAGACTTTATTGCACAGCATCAGCTGGTCTCAAACTGTCAAAGATTAGAACAGTTTTTGGTTCCAGTGTTTGTCCTTCAAGGGTCAACATTTTCAACGTCTTTGCTTCCTGAAACAGACAGCACACCTGCTACACTCACAACCTCCTCAGCGATTCCTTTACTTGGTGGGTTTCTGGTACTAGAGACTTTGAGGAAGTTAGCAATGATGAGTTTCTGTCTGGCCTTTAATGCCTCAGGGTTGATATCTGGCTCTGCACGTTGCTTGCCGGGATGCAGGGGCTCGATTTGACCAGCGTCAGACGGTGGAGGCACGGAGAACTTTTTAGCGATGTTGTGCAGGACACTGCACGCCTTGATAATATTGGACTTTTTGGCCAAAGAGTTTTCTTGTGCAAAACCGAGTTGATTTAAACACCTGAAGCGCCTCTTCATGGAGCCGAGCGTTGTTCGCATGACATCGTGGATCTTTGTGTGGGCCTCGTTGAAGCTGGTCTCGCTGTCATTTGCAGGTTCTGCCACAGGAGTCAGGACATGTTTGCTTAAGTTGTAGCCTTTCCCTGCTTTAAGAAAGACAAGAAAGAGAATGAAATTAATCTAACATCTGGACAACAAAACCCTAATATATATGATGAACCTTAAAATGGACTGAAGTCTTTACGTCGAGTTGAGAAACTTAATCAGAACCTACACATGAGAAACATCAATCACCAAACTAGAAGTGAGTGTTTGTTAGAATGTACTGAAGAAAAATGTGCAATCTCTGAAACACAGATGACATTGTAAATACTGTATATTAAGAACTGCACAGCTGTTATGTAGGGTTCTATTCAAAGGATGTAAGGGGCATAGTATGTGTTGTATGTTGCAATATGACTCACTCAGAATAAATTATAAAAGTTACTTTAAAAAAAAAATGTAAAAAATGTTTTCTTATGTATGGTTTAATATCTTACCAATAACCCAAAAAGGTCCGTGTATTTCCTCCTCCATTTCCCTCCCTTTGAAAGACGACTCCCACAGCTCCTGCTCAAACGTGCTGCCTACACAACACTTTTCGACACTCAGTATGTTTCCGTCAGAGTCACATATGATCTGGCTCACCACAGATGTGTACCCCAAGGTGTTGACAAAACCCCTGAATGTGTCCGTCTCATAAGGGGAGGCTCTGATCTTGAAGTGAGCCGCGCCAAGAACGCCCAGCACATTGGGGATCCTACATAATTTCTCTGTCTTGAACGCGACCTTCTTTTTGGCCTCATGGGTTAGTGGGAAAGAGATGAACTGGTCGGACATGCCTGCGATGACTCCGGATACAGTGCTCATGATCGCGAGACAGTCCGTCTGACACTGTCCGACCCTCTGCAGGACACAGGGTGAGGAGACTCCGTGTGCGTAATAGTTCAACGCCACCATAACCATCTCGTCCACGGACAGCGTTGGGTTCTTCAGAGCCAACGTTTTCATGCGGATGCGAGCAGCGTCCAGGATGAAACTGATGCAGGGTCTGCTGAGGTTGAACATCTGGAACAAAGCTTCGTCGTCAAACTCATCAAAACAGCTCGGAGCCCCGAAGTCCGCTCCGCCGTTTCCGAGGAGCTCCTCCTGGACCGCGAGCCACACTGGAAGAGCGAAGGACATATCTTATACTGCTGCAGTTTGTTAAATACAAGAAAACACAGAGATTACAGAATGACTGAGAAGAAAATAAACAATAACAGCGAGAGGCATGGACGCACACTCTTCTTCTTTATGATTTAGAGAGTACTCAAAGCTTTACTATATCGCCACCCAGTGGACAGGAATACCAACTACAAACTGAACGCTGAAAGAAATAAAATTAGAAACATCATTCCGTAATTGAACTTCAGGCCTATTTACATTGAAAATGTACTTTAATTGGAAAGTATTTTTGGAGAAATAAAAAGCACATACAATTGACACAACTTAAATAAAATAACGTAATTTCCTGTCAACATTTAAATTACAGCAGTATACTCACAGTTTGCAGATAATCGTGATGTTCATTAATATTTTTTCATTTTACTCTCAGCCAATTCCATATCGTCTAGCCTCATCCTATCAAACTTATCCTGCCTCATAATCGTCAACCAGCCTTTTGGTTATTTGACTTAATGATTTAAAATATTGTTATAGCAGCCACCTTCAAAAAAAAAAAAAAATATTCAATTACAGTTCCATCCATATCTCTCCTGTCATTTTGGATATTTCATGCACAGAAGTCTTACAGAGGATAGGAAATGCTAATTATAAAAAAAACAAGTTATTATTGTAGGAAACCATGGTCTCTATAAACCAAAATCTGTTAAATGACCTCTTGAGGAATTTAAGTTGGAAGAAACAAAACAGATTCTTAACAAGGTGATTTAAAAAAGACATTAACTGTGTTGTGTTGCAGGTTAAACAGATCAAATACATCCATATTACTGAGTATTGTCAAATATATGACATTACAGGAAAATAAAACGGGCAGACACAACAAATTCAACAGATGTTTAATATAAAAATATAGATTGTTTATTTCATAAGAAAGCCTGAAAAAAATCAAAGTGTGTAATGTAGTGAATATACAGTCTTCATATGCTACATTTCTTAGACGATGCACATCATTTAGCTCATTACAAATCTGTTAAGCATCAGATCATGGTCTAGGAGAAATAAATAAATCATACACTCATAAAAGAAAAGGTTAAAAAAAAAAAAAGACCTCATCAGTTGAACCAGTAGTCAGCTTCTGTTTGTTACAGCCTGGGTGATAAATAAAACATTTGGTTGACTTCACTAATGGAAACATCTTTAATAGGTGGTATTCCCCCCTTCCGACAGTCATCGTTCCTCTGTCCTCGAGCGTACACATCTGTGGAAAAAGAGTTAGGGTCAGGAAGATATAAACTATGCAAATCAATCAACTCCAATCATCATCAATCATCCTGACCTGTAATGTTGTCTATAGAGTCGAGTGGAGCTGTGTTGTTCATGTTCACTCCAAACAGCAACACAAAACAGATCATCAATGCAACCAACAGATA
The DNA here is from genome assembly GCF_963584025.1 of Labrus mixtus. Taxonomy (NCBI): domain Eukaryota; kingdom Metazoa; phylum Chordata; class Actinopteri; order Labriformes; family Labridae; genus Labrus; species Labrus mixtus. Next base: position 12,782,425 of record NC_083632.1, read on the forward strand.
GATCGGCACAGCAAGGGCCCAATATCTACGCCAGAGGAAAAGTTCAGTTAGCATATCATAAACGTTTAGTAATATATGCGCCACACCTTTTCATTGAACAGTCAAGTACAGGAACGTGTCATTAGATAACCCTCTTTCATCAACCATCTTATCCTGACGTTCAGCTTACTTTTGAGGCCAGTAAGTGAGACCTGCAGAATGAAGCCACTCTTCTGGTACGAATGCCCACAGGCAGTACAGAACTGTGGAGAAAAGGAGACGTCGTGTTAACTGGCATCTTTTGCTTAAATATCAGCTACACAGTTTGATACCAGGAAAACAAATGATAATTCCAAAACACACACACACACACACACACACACACACACACACACACACACACACACACACACACACACACACACACACACACACACACACACACACACACACACACACTCAGTAGACTAGACTATTAGACTATTTATTTCCCCCCTAAATATATAGTGATCAGTCGAAGAGGCAAAATAAATGAAAATACTTTTAAAATCACATTTTTATTGTACACTTCAACTTCTTTGGATTATTGAGCAGCAAGTACTTCAGTGTGTGTGTGTGTGTGGGTTTAGATGGTAGGGGATGTGTTTTGTTTGTAAGACTTTATAGTTCCTCAGGGTAATGTAATGACCTCAGGAATCAGAATTGGTTTTAATTGTTTACAGCATCTGTACACATGTGGAAGTACGACGTGGACTGAAATATTATTAAGAAAAGTTAAATTGTAGCTGTAATTGTAATACCGGAAAAGTGAAAATACAAATGTGACTCACAGAAGCCAAACTGTGAGCCGAGGAAGAGAACAAACCCGGAAATGGCCCTCTCAGGCAGGGGAGAGGGAGTGTTTTCCACCATGACCTGAAAGCACAACAAAAACAAAACAACAACAGAGATAAAGGTACAGTGTCGAGGTAACACACAAACATTATACAGAGAGTCCGACATACACTTACCTCGAGCTACGTACCTTTTAACCTGTATTAGTTTGATAAATGTAACAGCTCCTGGTTTAAGCCACTCAATAATCTCTGTCAGATATTTGCCTCCTAACCGACCACACTGCTACTTTTTAACAAAGATGTCCTTTAAACATGCGACGATATAAATTCAACACAAATGTATCCGAGAGACTTAGACTAAAAGATTACATTTAAAAAAAAAAAATCAGGTGAATTTCTAACAAAAACACTTCCTATCCTTCCCACATCAGCAGCTGACACTCTAGTGCTACATGACATGCGCTCCCGTGTGAAATGTCTCCCAGAAAGTAGTTCCGCATTTGGAATAAGAAGCGAAACACTCGGTGGAATATTGTATATTTTACAGCACATTAATGCGTGATGTCAACTTTTGTATGTATGAAAACAAAATAATATAATAAAACAGTTTCGGCGGGTTGCTTCGCTTCTGACGGAGTAAACACGTGTACGTTACGGATGTTGTGATTTATGTTTCTGTCGGACACATTTGACTGCTGCACATCTCGGAAATACACATTTCAGCATGGCTTCGCAGCACCCTGAGCTGTAACATGGAGCATTTTCTTTCAGTAGTTTAAGAGACAGGCGAGCAAATAAGGTAATTGCTGCGCCCGTTCGGTGAACTTACTCCGGGGAGACATTTCGCGGTGAGACAGTTTCTACTGTGGCGTTGTGACGTCACCTTGTAGCCCTGAGACGGAGTTCAGCCGATCCAGCGTGGCTGAGGACTCGTACTGTTAATAGGTAGTGCAAAGGTGTTTCTAAAAAATGTCAACGATGAAGATGAAGAAAACACACTCTCCTGCTAAAACGCAACAACCCACATCCACGGCGAAAATAAAAAATAAAAACTGGATAAAAGAAAAGTTTAAAAGGAGAAAACCTCCACCCAAGAGTCAAGAAAAAGCGAAACCCCAGCAGATATCACCTCCAGGAGATGCACAACAGTTCTCTGCCAACTGGAAGGCATTGCAGGAGGTTTGTCAACTCATTCATTTTCTCTCTAGCTTGATAACAAGTTTACATTTTTTTTGTTATGTCTTTATATAAGATTCAGTGATATCCAGCAGATCCTGAAGATTGTTCACAACTGTACTTACCTTTTCCACAGATTTTGAAGGCGTCCCAACCGGAGGAGACGCAGCCTGTGACACCAAAACAGAACGGCGCCCTGCAAAATAAGCAGGCCAAACATAATTTCTCTAAAAGTGTGTCAAAGAACAATGTCCCTCCCAGGCAGACAGACGCACAGAAAACAGTGAAGCACAAATCTGTTCCTAACAATGCTGTCTCCAAGGATACTGAGGTGACCTCAAAGGTTCCTGCTATTTCAGAGACAGGACAGTCTGCTGCTCCAAAAAGGAAAAAGGACAGCGGGAAGTCAAACAGTGAGCCAGCAGCCAAGAAGAAGAAATCTGTGGTGGAAGAGACTAAACCCACAGAGTGAGTATACGGCTTGACTTACTGCGGATATTGAGCTCAAGAAGAATTGTGCATGCTACTTGATTTTGTCCTGTGCTGTTTGCAGAGAGGACCTTTGGTTCGATGATGTCGACCCAGACGACATAGAGGCGACAGTGGGAGCAGAGGCAGCGGAGATCATGAGGAGGAAACAGGGAATTCAGAAGAGCAGGGACACGGAGAGTGCTCTGGTGAAGGAGAAAGCCTTTGAGGGGTGAGTGATGACAACAGAAGTGTCCTTTTTTTTTTAACTCCACTAATCGGCTTCAAGAAGTTCATACTGATTCATGTGTAATGACGGATAAAGAGGTACTTTAATGTAACACAGATATGTTTATTTAATACTTTCCCAGTTAGTCATGCATCTGTGATAATTAAGCTGTTAACTGATTATTCCAACACAACTTGAATGCAGCATTTGCTGTTAGACAACATTATGTGTTGAGTGGAAGTTAAAAAATGCTCCATGCTTTTGATTTTAAAGGACTCACCTGCTGTTTGTTTTATTATTTTTCTACCGTACCACTGTAAACACTGTTTGTTCAATAGAAGGAGATCTTAGAAACTGGAAACACAGCATAACAGCGAGCAGTGCTTTCCCCTAAAGGTTACATCATCTGCATGTCAGCAACTCTAAAGCTATTATTGACTATTAGGAACTCCAGTCACTAGATCAAGTCTCCCCTTTTAGCTAAGCTAACCAGCTAGTTTATGTAGCCCTTTATTTTATGGGCAGATGTGGGAATGGCAAAAGCATTTTGTTATAACTTAGAACATCTGCTTTTTCTATTACAATAAAGCTAATGCATTAATAATAAAGCTAAAAATAATCAAATATATTTGTCTTTTTTTTTTACAGTGATCTTTTTGTCTTTTTCTTTCTGTCAATGAAGCGTATGAATACAAATCTGAACATGCAGCTGCTTTGAATGCATGAATGTTTCACAGCTGTAACTCTACCGGCAGTTTGACCTTTTAGTTGACCGTCCTCATTTTTAACCCTTTCTGCCACTCGCCATCCGCCAGCCTCACCCGAGCTGTGGCCATCGATTGTGAGATGGTGGGAGTCGGCCCTGACGGAGAGGACAGCATCTTGGCCCGTGTGTCCCTCGTGAACCACTTTGGAAAATGCATCTATGACAAATTTGTGAAGCCCACAGAGAAGGTGACGGACTACAGGACAGCCGTCAGCGGCATCAGACCAGAGGACATCCGAGACGGTGAGACAAGGCAGAAGTAGTAAAATAAAAACTAAATAAAAAAACGGAAACAAGATGTAACTACTTGCTTTTAAAACTTTTTTTTTTACCATAATGTTTGTCTCATTATAGGAGAGGACGTACGGACTGTGCAGAGGGAGGTTGCTGAGATCTTGCAAGGCAGAATAGTGGTTGGACATGCCATACACAATGACCTAAAGGTAGTGTGGTTGTAATATCTTGGATGGAACTTGAATGATTTTCAAAATATTTAAGATTAACAAATATTAAACCCCTGTTTCAGATTTTGCTCTTGGATCATCCGAAAAAGAAAATCCGAGACACTCAGAAGTACAAACCTTTTAAGAAGACTGTCAAGGTACTTCTACTTTTAAGTCGACTGAGCATGTTTACAATGATTCCATTTAAAGAACCGAGAGAGTCCTTAATTCAGACCTCAGTATCAGTGTTGTATAACTGAATTGTTCTCTTCTTCTTTAGAGTGGTCGGCCCTCGCTTAAACTCCTCTGTAGAGAAATACTCAACGTTAAAGTCCAACAGGGTGAACATTCATCAGTAAGTAGTGAACACACCAACCCAAAGCCTCAGTATTTTTTTTTTTGTTTGCGACTGACACAGTCTGCTGTAAAACATCTTGGGCTGATCCACATCGATCTCTCCTAACGTTCACCAGGTTCAGGACGCACAGGCCACCATGAGGCTCTACACGCTGGCCAAAAAACAGTGGGAGGCTGAAATTAAAGCGAGTCAGAAAAACAAAAACCCAAACATGAAGAGCGAGAGGAAGCCAAAGTTTCCCAAGAACAAAAGCAAGAAGCGCGCGGGATTATGAGTTCGACAAGACGATGGACAGTCTCTGGATCAGAACGGAGGTGACGTGATCGAGGTGCTTCCGTTTGTCCCCGGAAACAAAAGTGTTGGCATTCCAGGATGTTAAAGATTTTTGGACCAATTTCAAAGACTTTATAGCCAGATTTATCTGAAAGCTAAAGTGTTATTTGAACTTTCAGATGTGTCTGGTCTTCCTCCGGTTCAGATAGATTTAAACTCAGCCTGATTCAGGTCAGGCCAATCACAACCTTTTCTCTAACGAGGGGCGGGTTTAAGAAGCATCGAGGCATTTCTTAAACAACCAACGGCTGCAATCGCGTTGACATCAAACTAAGTGAAAAGTAGTTTAAGTTACGTAGGAATAGTAAGTATTGGTTACTTTTAATTTCATGCAAACATATGTCTATTATGTTGAACTAGAAGCCATATGAATCGGACCTTGGAAAAAGCTACTTAGCGTAGGCGCCAACCCCTTCATCACCCATTTCTGTTACTGTGACTAGTTGTAATGTCCTGTGGCATTCATAACACTGTGTGGGGATCAGTAATGACTGAGAGGTTCCTGACTGATTCTCATGAGTCTAAAAAGCTTTTTTAAAGAATGACACAAATCCTGGCGTGTTCAGGCTGTGACTCACAAACGGACACAAATGTACGAGAGCATCCTTTCAGCCGTTTCCCCCTTTGAATATGTCCAAATATCAACTCCAAATATGTAATTCCCTGCTGTTTGAGGCAGGTGTCCAAATCCCGAGCCATCCAGTTTCCTCCACGGAGGGCTCTTCAGATCTCCAAATCAGTCGCCCACTAACACTCAGCTGCTTGGTTTCCTTCACTCTGGTCCCAGCTTAGTTATATCAACTGTTTGCTCAGATTTCTGGTCTGGTTCGTGATCAAACGTTTCCTTGTTGCCTTAAAAGTTGTGTTTTAAAACAGTATGAATAAAGCATGAGATACTCCGTTCTACTTATTACAGTTTCTGTTTAAACAACTCGTCACCATTGATTACGTTTTCTCAAAGTGAATCTATGAATCCCAGTTCGGCTTTCAAACTGGATTCTTAATGGAGCAGAGGGATTTGGTTTCCAGAGCAATGCTCACCGAGATGTTTAAATATTTAATTCATGTTTTTTATGCATCGCAGCTGGTTCGAATAGGACTTGAGTTTTGTGAGACTTCTTCCAGGTGGATCGCTTCGTCCCAAAGCTGAGCAGTTCTCTACCGAGGTTTTCTTGAGTCTTCTCCGTTGCCTGTGTTCGTTCCCTTCTTTGTAGTACAATTCCAACCTTGGTGAGAAGACTCTAAAGTGAAGTTCTTCAGTGTTGGAGCCTGATTCGGAGGCCTCAGAGGAAGAGCTTTCTTTATCTTGATCAAACAAAGACTCACGCAGAGTACCAGTTACCCTTTCATTTTGGAAGGTGAACTGTCTTTATGTTTTTGATTCTGTGATGTCCTTTACAAAAATGTGATGCCTGGTTGATTGGTGGATGCAGGGTTGACATTACCTACAAAAGTGAAAGTGTCCTGCCAGAGTAAATATACTTTTAATAGCATTATTACATCATCAGAACTGAGAATAATTATCTTACACAATCTCACTGTTGCTGTTGATTTTTTGTTTCAGCCATGGTGCTGAAGTAAGGGATTTAGACTCCCTGTGTGCCTGCAGTGTGTCAGTGTGATTTGCTGCCGAGAAGCTGATGCACAGTGTGTCCTGCATAGCAGAAATGTAGCTGCCGCCCTCGGTCTGCAGCCTCAGGGCTCTTAAATTCGACTCCGCATAGAGCTCAGGCAGATGCTGTGTTGTCCTCTGGCAAAGTAAAAGCGACACAGGACACAGTGGCGTGGCTTCGGACTCGGGGATGGACTCGTGTGGTGTTATAAGATGTTCTTCTCTGTGTAACACTTGAGTGTTTTGGTACAGCTGTGTCATCCATACTGCAACAGGAGAGCTCAAATCCTGTCTTATCACAGGATTTAGGAGAGATAGGACTTCAATTAAACATTATACACAGTCAAGATTTCTAAAGAGTTCTGGAAAAAAAGGTGATGTGCAAAGCTGACTCAGCTCTTCATAATTCCTGAAGATCTAATCAAGGCAATAAACGTTATCCTACTGTGAATAAAATGTTAACAAAATAATCATATTAGCTATAAATGAGGTTTAGCTATTAATAAGACGGGTTACACTAATTTCTGTATCTGCGTTTGAAGGCTGTTGTGTCTTTATCTTAACTTGAAAGAACATCTCGGGCATAGTGGGGGCTTGTTAAAGCGATAAATAATGAAAGCTAAAAGCAGCCTTTTAAGGAGGGAGGCTTAAGAAAAGACTCACTAAACGTACTCCCGCTTCATGAGAAGTAGATTCACACGTGTTCTGGATTGAATAGATGACACGTAAAGCGGACTTAGAAGGTAAAGTTTAGCACTTCTTTTCATCGATCAGTACGAGTTGAAATGATCTGAACCCTACACTGCATTAAGATGAGCTTCGATCACTTAACTGGAAACCACCGTGATCTACGTTCAGACGAGAGACTTTAACCACGAAAAATGAAAATCTCAAAAACTGAATGGGCAGGAAGGCTTCTAGAAGGATCCCCTCTTGACTACACTGATCTACTCATTTGTACTGTTTGAAGTTAATCTAAAATCTGCATTAGTCCCCGTACGTTTCCTGAAACTAAAAACTGAACTACCAGAACAAAATGCAGTTTTTAGTTTCAATATTTATTTACCTGTAAGTTGAAACAAAACACTTTGTGTGCAAAGAGGAGATAGAAACACAAGAAAAACTTGTTTAAAAATCAATGATACGTGAAGATGTGCTACCAAAAATGTCATCACAAGTTACACTAGTTCTATTTAACATAAACCATAAAGGTTAGCGATAACATGAGCATTAATATTTACCACTTCCTGTCACATCTTTAATTTACCCGTGTGTATGTGAAGCAGGTGTTTTTTATTGTACAAAGCTGGAATCTTGAGAAAAATACACTCACTAATTATACTCGATCACAAAAAGCTCAACTCTTTTATTTGAGTCTTCAGTTTCATCTCTCCTCCTCTAGATTTTAGAGACGTCAAACTCTTCACTACTCTTCTCTCATTGGCTACTCCAGTGATGATTGCAGCCATACTTGTGCTACTGTTGGGTAGTGTGACATTTTATCATATTCAAAATATAATTTAATACACAAACGAGATGTTTTAAGTGTAAACTTAACTATTTTTAAATTGTCAGATAAAGCACACTCTTTTTAACGTTCATGATTTTGGGGATGTGCTGGGTTTAGATTTTTTAAAATAATAACTTAAAGGGTTGCATATTAAATAACTGAGGATTGATGGTCAAAACAAGGACTTTTAAGTAATTGTTCCTCTTGAATTGATTCTTTTTTTTTATTACAAACCACACGATGGACAACAGAGTAAGCAATCAACAACAAAATGAGAATGAGGGGAAGTTGCAGTCTGCATGTATTTTCCCTATTTAACATTAAACCTTAAAGCTGACATTTTTTAGAAGATTAAGTAAGTGTTTTTAAGCTTCTGATGTTTTTTAATTGGGTATAAATATTAATAATGAGAGGAAACTGAGGCCAGGTCAAATAGTCCATAAGAGTCCTTTCTGCTAACGAATAAGAGGTCAAATGTTGTGTTTGGGTTCAGCTTTGATACCACTAAATCTGCAAAAAGAAAATCCTTGATACATTTTTTCTACAACATAAGAAACTGCTCAGTTCTAGCTCATGAAAATAATAAATGCTGGGACCTTGCCCTCCTTCCGGAGATGTTCTCTTATGTGTTTAGTGTGATCAAAGGAAAGTTCACACTTTAAATACAAACATTATCAAATGGTTATTGAACAGAATATATCAGAACAATTATAAGTGAGTATGAATAATGAGTCAATACACCAGAGAACTTCAATCAACACCACAGCTTTATTGAACTTCTTTTACAAAACATATCAAACCACACTGTTCCAATCATCACTCATCCAATCTATTACCTTATTGTAAGGGCTCACAGGTGAACAGAACACATCTATTCAACATGATACTGATCACACATTTGGCTAAAATGTGAAGGAAAACATTCCTTCCTTTTTTTTTCCACATAACCTTTTTTTTCTCTATTGCCTTTAGGAATCATTTTCAGGTTTGTGTGATCGTTGGCTGTGATATCAGCCTGAATCTGGAAGAACATCATGTACAGTCGTATGCCAGAGCTACAGACCCCTCCAAAATAAAGTGTTTTTGTTTGTTATAATTATACAGGAATGTAGTGTTGTATAGAGCTGTGGTTTAAGTAAGCCTTAGCTTAAAAGAATCTACACAGTAAGACATTGTTTTTGTCTTTAAATTCTTAAATGTGAGAGCCATACGCTCATCTGTGAGTAGCAGTGACTTGCAGAAAATAGTCCCTGAAACATAAAGCAGTAGCACGTAGCTCTGTAGTGGTTTTGCCCAGCAGCTTGCAGGAATCTCCGTCTTGGTAGCTGCAAGGCTGGAAATGACATGTTAATAGGGCTGCATCCACACATTAACAAATCTCATGATGGGACTCAAGGCATCACTGCTTTCTCTAACATGCCTCTGACTTCATAATCCAATAAAATGTAGCTTACAGTCTTCCATACTGCTGCACATTGTTTCTGTCTCGAAGGTGATTAGAGTCAATATTGACATTTCCTGTGTGCTCTGCAGCTCTGCAAAAGTTGATTTGTGGGTCTTGTTTGTTGTTCTCACACCCAAACCAATTATGTCCCAGTGCAGCCTTCTTATTCTAAACATAAAATGTGTTACAGACCTGAAGATCTCTCAGGGTCTCATCTCTGAGGGGTCATTTTTCACCGCTCCAAGTCAGTGGACGCTGTTTGATACAAAAAAAACAAAAAACAGACACCAACACCTCTCACCCAATGCAGACTCTCAGCTGTGAACTTTGCTTTTTCACTTCCTTCCTATTTGCCATGCACCTTAACAGCCTCTGCTTTATCTGGTCTCATGCACTACATCACTTTATTCTATCCTTTATATTTCAGTATTCATACAGTTCTGGTTACTTTATTGTTTCTTATCCATCATTGCACTACGGTCACTTTATTTATCTCATATTTACCTTTACAGTTATATTGTATATATTAGTTCTGTTGTTCCATTATTCACCATGCACCTTATTAACTTATCATTTAGTTTGCTTACTTGCACATAGTTCTGTATATATATATTTATTTCTCGTTTACTGCACATAGTTCTGGTTACATCTGTTTACATCTGTCAGTCCGATCACTGTCCACTTATATCTACTCTTTTTATATTTTGTATTTTTAAGTTAAGTTCAAGCTTTAAGTTGTATTTAAATTGACACTTTATATTTAGGTTAAAATGTTTCGTCTACCTGCACTGTTGTTATTTTACTGCTCTGTGTGCCTTTGGATTGTCCCCCCGGGGACAAATAAAGTTTTTTGAATTGAATTGAATTGAATTGAATTTCCGTAAGTGATGGACAACATCAATACAGATTATTGACCCACCAGTTTCTCATTGTCAATCATATTGTTTGCATCCTCAAGGCCAGTGCTTCTTTGTGTTGACATCACCCCACATGTGCAAACATACACATCGCCATGGATATACCATATGTACAGAATCTACTTACAGTAGGCTGTTTCTATCATCCCTGTTCTGCTTTTTGCTGCTTCAATCTTCACGCGATCTCAGGGCGTCTGCCGCTGTCTCCACTTTCTTATGCATGAGCCGCACCATGCTGCCGCCAAGAGCCTGCTCGTGGATGTGTTCTGAGTCGGCTAATGCTCGCTGTTAGAGCACACTAAGTTGGACATACAGTATTTATGGTGGGCTGACGAAGAAACACTGTCAGCTTTTTTTCTGTAGACGGCTCCATGCTCGTCTGAATGCTCAGGCCGAATCTACTGTTAGTTTGTTGCAAAGAATGTAACCTTCAAGAGAGTGAAATGTGCTCAATTGACCTATATTTCTAATAAATCCTAAAGAGCTTTACAATAACTCAAACAGAGATTGGAGTGAAACATGTCATGGAGTTCTCAATCTTTAAATTCTTAATGAATGTAGAGCTAATGCATTTTTAGCGCTGATAGCTGGATACTCTATAGATGATGATGTAGGCCTTTTAACAATATTATTTTAAGGTTTTTACAGCACATTCCTGCTGTATGAAATATACTTCCAGGAAATTTTGGAAAGATAAATTATGCTCCCCAGAAATTCCTCCCGAGTTTTGGGATCTCTTGACTTTTCCTCCAGCGCCAACAGCTGGTTGACATTTTTTGTTTGTTTGTAATGAATTGTTTGGTTGTGTATTGGATAGACTACCACAAACATTTTCTAGGAATAATTAAGATCCTTATATGTAAAACGATGAATAAGGAGAAGGATCTCCTGACTGTTCATCCATTCCAGCGTGATAATTAAGTCAACATTTGAACATTTCTGACACTTTCATTTGTGTGCCATGATCCTCAGTTGTACTCTGTTTTTGTAACCATTCGCAAACGCTAGAATTTAAGCATTCTAACATTCTCGATAGTAACCCTGGTCAATATGAATGCAGCATTGTAACTGAGACCTTTTTGGCATGTGGTTCTTAGAATGAAAATATTAGCCTGCAGCATTGCAGTGCCAAAGTGCATATTTTCAGAGCTTCTACAAGGCTGCAGACTCCAAGTCGTTTCATTACAAAAACAAACTGTACGGAAAATGTAATCCATGCTGGTTAAAGAATCCCTCACATTTATCAGGAACAGATAGACTTATTTCACAATTCTTGAGTACAACACCTGTATGAATCTTGAAGGGGCTGCGGGGGTTTGGGGGGATTGTAAATGAACGAGGTGTGTACAGAATAGAGTTATGTATTGTTTCCAGATACAAGAACACTTGTAGTTATTGGTTGCAAGCCATATGGAGTCCTCAATAGTGGACATTAATAATAGGTAGTCTACAAAGACAAGTCAGCTTTACAAGACCTGGAGTACTTTCATGTGAATGTAGCTCATGTTTAGAGTGACATCTACAATCTACATGTAGCTGCCAAGGGGCCAAACAGTGACTCACAGGACAGTGGTAATGTAAAGAACGAAGTTAGAAAACATTCAAATTGACAAAGTGAGTGAATGTAATGCTCACATAAAAGCCTCAGATCTGTTCTCTAGAATAGCTGCTCCTCTTGGGGTATCTTCCATGCAATTCAGTGCCTCATTTTGTTCTCATATTAAGGATATTACGTTGTCCCACTTTCCACATTCAACAGATCATTTCATTGTATGCTCTGACAAAAAGAGTGGATGAAAGTACAGAGGCTCAGTGTTAAGCAATGTGTCCTCACAGCACAGAGAAGTCTGACCTTTAGCTTGTTAAAAAAAAATGTTCTGAAGGTCTTCCTGCAGTCTGAGCTCATGCACGTTGGCTCTAAGGACTGTGTAGCTCTGAAAGCAGCTTGTTTTTGCTCTAACTTTGGAAAATTATAGATGCGATGTGTTTGTTTAACAAACAGCCCTTTGCAGCTTTAAATGAAAGCGTATCAATCTTTTCCGTACTTATATGAAATGCACTTTTAAAAAGCCCACCTGTCTTCCTACTTTATTCATCCTCTTTCTGTCCGCACTTTGCTCTTACGGGAACATTTTGTGGTCAGAGGAAACTTAAGCAATGGCCTTTTGCCCTTTTACTGCTGCTGTAATTTTTATGAGGCGATGTTTAAAGAGTTTCCTGCCGACAAGTGCATCAGCAACATAGCTAATGGTCGTGCTTCTACTGTAATATGCCTCCAAACAAAATGCATGCTATGCTGAAAACAGATTATCTGGCAAATATAAAAATGGTCCAAATAACAAGACATTTTATAAAAGTGAATGATCTGATAAGCTGTTCCTGCAGCGTGTCTTGTTGCAGCCTTCAGAGCAAAGATAACTCCATCAGAGCAGTTTCTGTTCCTCTTCTTGTTATCAGTATTATTCTAATTGGACATATTACTCCACACTGTGTCATATCACCCACCTGCTCCTCTGTTGTACCACATGACTGCTGATGTCAGCCAAGGCTGGGAACCTGTAGACAAAATGGTGTTTGTGCGTCCGTCCAGCAGAGTGAGCATGTGTGGGGAATGTAGCCTAAGAGGAGGGGAAAGAGAGAGAGAGAGAAAATTAAGACACATAGCGTTGAATCAACACGTTTTTTTTTTTTTTTTACCTCATAAAAATATGCGTTTGTGTGTATTTTTCTCCGCAGCATATGTGTTTGTGAAGTTCAGCAGCCTTGTGAGAAATTAGCCTCTGTATTCACCGGGGTCCTCCCACCCCTCTGTCTTCTTCTCTAATCCGCCCACATGTATCGTCTGAGGGAAAAAAATAGTGCAGAAGGTGACGCTCCTCCAAAGGAACAGAGAGTGGCTCAGTGAGGGAAAAAGGCTCAGTGAGAGAGAGAGAGAGAGAAAGAGAAAGCGAGAGAGAGAGGGAGGCATCTCCATTGAAACATTTTGGAAAAAAAAAAAAGGGGGAGACAGAGGAAGATCTGAATGGTAGCTACACCCTGCGCCTGGAAGCGTAGAGACACTGTAACAAAGGCTGGCAATTATTTTTGGCAATAACAAAGAGGTGGGAGAGGGACTCTGAAACCGAGGAAAATAGCAAAGAGAGAAAAAAAAGAGCCAGTTTTCAGAGGGACTTTTGCTTCATTTCATCCGAAAAGACTCATCCCTTTGCCATCATCAGCATGACCATAAGCTATAAGAAACAATCGGCAATAACGAGATTTTTTTAAGCAACAGTCGCGTGCAGTCGTGTATGTTGGTTTATTAGAATCGTTCTTTGGGGAAAATAAAACAAATCATCTGAATGCCTGCGAGAAACTGGATACTCTGTGAAATCTTAAGCAAAGGGAGATTTAACAAAGAAAAACTACATTTTGATTGATCTGTAGGCTTGATGTGCGTGTCTCTGCACGCGCTCGAAACGAACCTGAACCAAAAGCAAGTGAGTATTACCCGTGTCTGTGTATATACATATATATATATATATATATATAAGTGTCTGTATGTTGGTGGCTTTATTCTGCGTTTATCCCGTCTAACAACAGCGCATTTCTTCATTGGGCAGCTCTAAAAGGAAGACAGACAAAAATACAGCGTCTAGCCTGCATTCAACAAGTATCGTTAAATCCACATTAGCTGCGATTGATTGTGTTCTTGTACCCTGTTTGTGCTTTCATCAATATTCAAAGAACCAGAATATGTCAAAAATGTTCCAGTTGTACTCTTTATCATGTCATTGTATTTCTTATATATATTTTCTTTCAACTATAAAAGAGACAAACTCATATTTTACACAGCCAGATTTTGATCAACTAATTCATACCTACATTTTTTTATTCATTTCATAAATCTTCACATTTCATTGCATAAATGGTGGGTGTTTCCCCATCTACACCACTAGATCAGAGCAGCTCCATGCCTCTGAGGGGAATGTGTGTGTATGAGTGTGTGCATTACTCTCAGCCTGTTTTTTTTTTTTTCTGTCTGCATGAGCAACTGTCTTCCATGTGTGTGTTTATTTGTGTTTTTGTTTTACCTGCATGTGCCTCCACTGTGTGTGTGTGTGTGTGTGTGTGTTTGTGTCTCGGTGTAAGTGTGTTTTTTGTGCAGCAGCAGCAGCAGTGGGTAAGTGTCAAGGCCTCGGAAAAAATGGAGGTTTGATAAAGAAAGGAGGGTGAGAGGGCTGACACACAAACACACGCACACATGAGAGAGAGGGAGAGGAGAAGGTGTGAGGCAAAGATGGGGGGGGGGGGGGTGGTGGTGGTGGTGGTGGTTAGTGGAGTGGATCAACAATAAGGACATCGTGTCACCGACATCTCTTGCAGGAAGTCTTTGGGGATATTTGAAGACCAGTCTCTGAGATGTTTTTCATCTTCACCTGTTTTATCTCGTCTTATTGCTCTGTCTGCATTACCCCGCATCACACACTCAGTCTTCAGTTTCATAACCCCTCTTCTTCTTCTTCTTCTTCTACTTCCTATATCACTTCCAAGCGTGCTCTTCTTACCACCCTCCTCCTCAAATCCTGCATTATAAATCTACAGCTGATGCTATTTTTAGATTGAGGGTAACCCAGAAAACACCCCTTCGATTTTAGCACAAAAAAAAAACCAAAAAAAAAAAAAACCACCCACCAGAGACAGACAGTGGCATGCTGTCAGAGGATGTGAGAGTTGTGATGGGGTTAGAAAAAGAGGGCGCTGCTGTTTTAGCAACCAGGGGAATAAATCTATTTTGAGGCTGTGATTTGATTACGCATCTGCCGTGTCCTGTGCGTTTCTTTGCTCCGACCCTGTCCTCTGTCCTTGGTTATGATAGTTTCTCTCTTTCCTGCAGATAACTTTTCCTCCGTCCCTTAGCTGACTCCTGGTCAAGCTCTTAAAAGCCCAAAGCCTTGACCTTGAGCCTCACCTTTCATCTTATTTGTTCTCCGAAACACAACTTCCTCTAACGGTTAGTAGTCTAATTCCTGGGTAGTTTAAAGGCCAGAAGACAGGGCAATAACCACGTGTTCCATATCATTGCACTGCTGGTCCATAATGGTCCTAATCATGTAAGAAGAGCAGCGTCATTAGGAGTTGACAGGTTAAAATGACCTGAGAAGGAGTGGGAGGTGTCAGGGTTAAAGCTGTTTGCTCCTGATGTTGATTCTTCAAGAGCCAGATTTAAAAAGATGCACTGAGGACTCAGATTTTGATCCAGCTCCAAAAATAGAGCCCCTTCCTGACATGACACTCTGCCCCCCCCCCCCCCCCCCCCCTCCCGCACTTCGTGGTGTTTCAGGTTTTTCTGACCTCACCTGCAACAATCACTTCACTTTCTCTTTCTCCATCCTGTCACTTTTCCTCCTTGTGTCGCTTGTGAAATCTCCCCCTGTGGGCGGGCATATCTACCTTCAAAACAATCTTAACAACTACCCTCCTCTGGACTCTGGCTGAGCTTCACTTCTGCTCTCTTCTATTCCTGAAATGGCCTTATGTATTAATCATCCCCCTGCCAGCTAAAAGGAGCAAACCAGGAGCGCGTGATTCTTCTTCTCTGAGGGAGAAAAAGTTCACTTGTGAGGGTGCTCATCGCAAGTGAGATACAGCAGCAGCATTGTCTAGAGGAAGGAGGATTAGGGGTTGACCAATATGCACAGGCCCCTTGAGTGCGTGTCTTTGCTGCAGTGTGTGTGGATTGGTTCGTCCCTGGAGATCTCCCTGCTGGTGTTGCCGAGTAGAGGAGCTGCCCCCTTGTAGATTGGCCGTTTCCTTTTTTCTGCTTGCTTAATTGATTGGCTCTTTAATTCCTGTTTTGGGAATTGAGCCTTTTTATGACGAGAAACGCCTTGTTTGTTCCCCTGCTCTGTTTACATTAGCAGCACTGCTCAATATGTGGTCTTGTTTTTCTCCAGATTGTTCCCTTATTTTGTCATCCACTGCATCCATTCATGATATTTTGTACAATTTTCATTCTTCAAATTCAAATGCCACCTACTCATGTATATCCCAACTCTCCACCTGGTCGGCCACTTTCTCCTCTCCTGGAATTACACATAAGGTGCAATGGTGAATTGTTTATTTATTTATTGGGGGGGGGAGGGGGGGGGGGGGCGTGTGAGTTGTGACATTGCACTAAAAGGGGGAGGTGACCACAATACTTTTCACTGCGCTGCAGTGCCCTGTTTTCTCCTGTTGGGGTCTCCTCAACACTGGGAAGTGTGAGAGAAAACGAGAGAGAGAGAGAGAGCGAGAGGAGAAAAGGTAGATATGGAGGGGAGAGGAGTGAGGAAAGGAGAGAGGGAGGGGGATGATATGGATTGAACAGCGTGAAGCCTTGTGGTAACATCCTTTGATGAGGTAGCGGGTGGGAAAAAAATGGCTCCGCACCAGAAACACATACGTAATTCGTACTCGCTCTCCTTTTCTTTCTCTCTTTCTCTCTCACACACAAACACACACACACACATCCTTACGCTCGTTCCCTCTTTCTTTCCTCCTTTCTCCATCACTGCAATGTTTTTATTCCTCTTATAAGAACTGCGCACCATTTAAACCCCATTTCTGTCTTACACCTTAGCAGCCATTCAGGTGGCGTCTTTTTCAGTAACCCCCCCCCCCCCCCCCCCCCCCCCCCCCCCACACACACACACACACACACCTTTTTTTCCCTCCCCTCTTGTATTCTCCCCTCTCTCTCCTCCACCTCACCTGCCTTCCTGTTCTTTTCCCTATTATCTCGTTCCTCCATCTCATCTCCCTCCTTCTGTGATTGATAAACCTTTCTCCTTTTCTCCGCCAACTGCTCACTCTATTCCGCATAGTCAGCACTCCTCCAAATTCTTCTCTCTCTCTCTCTCTCTCTCTCTCTCTCCATCCCCTCTTTCTCTTTCTCTATCTGTCTCCTTCTCTTTCTCTCTCTCTCTCTCTCTCTCTCTACTATACTCTCTCCTCCCCTCCCCCCAGTTACTGCTGCTGGTACCTCACAGTCCATGCATCCCATAATCCTGCACTCCCTGCCCCCCTTCTTGCTGCAGTGTTTCTGCTAATATATATTAGTGTCAGTGCGTGATTCGTGCACGAGCCATGTGCACACTTTTTCCTATCTCATCCCTGTTCTCTCTCTCGATCCATCAATCAATCAATCCACTGCAGAAACGATCGGCTTCATAATGATTATTTCAACCTCAAAATGGTTTTTCTTAGCATATTTGTTGCAGCCAGGTGAGTGCGTGTGTGCACATCCCCCTCCCTCCCATCCTCTCTGGTGAGTGCAGTAGTAGCAGTAGTAGGTGGCGCAGGACATGGTGGCCGAAGCAGGAAATGCTGCAGGAGAGAGAAAAAAAAAGCTATGGAGGAGGTTGTTTCTCCTCACCGCTCCTTTCCCTCCTCCTCCACTGAGTTTTTATCCTCTTCCGCTCTGCCTTCCTTTACAGCTCTTTCCTTTTTTTTTTAAAACTCCACTGGATCCCCACTTCCCTATCTCCATTTTACACCCAATGCTCACCTTTCGTTGCTTCTCTCTCCTCTCACTACCTCCCCTCTCACGTTTCCCCTCTTTTCTCTGCTGTTTTTTTCCAAGCGATCACACTGCTGCCAGTGATAAAAGTGGTGATGCTGGCCCTTTAAGAGATGCTCCTACCTCCCCCCCCCCCTTTTTTTTAGCACAAACCCTCAAACTGCAGACCCTCTCCTGAATTGCAGCTCGAAAGCATCAAACTCATTTAACCTAAACTTATTAAGATTAGTATTCTGGTCTTGATTAGGACTTTTATTTACATTTGAAGACCTGAAAGCAATCATTTCTGAGGAACGCTGGGAAAAACGGGATAGCATCCTACCCTAATTAAACTCAAAATATCCCCAGTGAATAAAGGAACACTTAAGTATATTTTTTAAATCGATAAGCTCGCCACACACGACTCGGGGA
Source organism: Labrus mixtus (assembly GCF_963584025.1). Taxonomy (NCBI): domain Eukaryota; kingdom Metazoa; phylum Chordata; class Actinopteri; order Labriformes; family Labridae; genus Labrus; species Labrus mixtus. The sequence continues at coordinate 12,800,447 of NC_083632.1, forward strand.
CAAAAAAGCACTCAACCACAGTTACAGACTTGTGGCTGTCCAATTATAAAATATTCAGCAGTTCACCAATAAGATACAGAAGCCAATGAAGAAGTTAAAAGAGACGCGGCGGCAAAGTGAAGTCCCAAAAAAAGTGGATCTAATGGATCAAAGTTTGAGATCATGGAGGGTTGTCTTGGAAAAGTTAAGCATCCCGTCAGAGTCTGTCTCAGAGAGAAAGGGAGCGAGTGGTGCTGTCCATAGTGCTGAAATCTAATCCAGCCCACAACACAAGTGAGCCTGCATAAAATAACCCCACAGGAGAAAACTGGCTAATGACAAAGGTCTCCTCCCAACTTCATACCTAATCTCGCCTATAAACTGTTTAGATTTTATTACATTTTATTAATTCCTAACAATACAAAATTAGTCACAAGCAAGTTGCTCCAGCAGCAAACACTGCAAAGACATGGAAAGAAAGTAGAAATTAAAAACATCTAACAAGACAGTAACCTGTTTATTTCACACCTTCATTGCTTTCTAACTTAACAGAATTTGTGTTTTTTTTTTTTCAACTATTTGGGTTTTAGTTGCAAAAGATGCAGACTTAAATACTTTGGCAGAATGATGCAGTAACATCCTGCCATACAGGAGAACAGGATTTTTTTTTTTTTTAACCAGAGACTTTTAGTTGATAGTTGGAAAGAAATATAGAAATGTAAAACATCTAACACTGTTAACCTCTGATGTGTCTGTTCTTGTTTCGTTTTAACCAATAAAAGGTTCAAGTGTTGTTTCAGTTTTTGAGCGGTAAAGATGAAGGTGAAACTACTTTTTCAGAGTGATGCAGTACAACTCAGCCACAGAGGAGTGCAGGTTTTTTTTTGGGCAAGTAAGCAGATTTGATGCTCCTGCAGCAAACACTGCAAAGAATTGAATAATTGATACAAAAAGTAAAAATATAAAGTATGTAACTCATAAGTATCCAGATTTTCACAATATTTACAACGTTCTTCCTTAATTGAACCACTACTGGTTTAATCTTTTCTTGAGATTAAGTTGCAAAGATGTAGACTCAACTACTTTTTCCGAATGATGCAGTACAACAAATTATGCAAAAGAATGCAGATTTTATTTTAGCAAACAAGCCAGTTTCAAGATTAGCAGAAAACACTGCAAAAACTTAGTACAGTTGAGAAGGGCTGACATTTCAGGCATGTATCATCGCAGAATTTAGATTATTCTTTTTCGATGCACACGAGACCATCTGTTTATAGTTTCAAGTGTGTGCCGTGCTAAATATTTCTGCCTCAGCATTTCCAAACTCATGCAAAAGTCTTGGTCTTAGAAGATCTTACCTGAATGCGGATAAGTCTCCAGGATCTCCCAAATGTAAAACATTACACCAAAAAGGCCAAAATCAAATGTGATTAAAAAAATAAACAAAAAAACAACCTCAATGTTTTTGAAAGATCTGAAGAGAATAGAGAAAGCAAACTTTTCCATCAACAAAAAGTTGTCTCTTGAGATAAAAAGTGGAGCGAAATGATCAAACAAACAGAGTTAAACGCTAGAAATAAGTTCAAAAGAGAAAGACTGCAGTGTCCTACATGACAGAGGAAAAGTGAGAGGGGGAAAAAGAGGAAGAGGCGGAGGAGGAGAGTTGACCCAAAGTGAAGGAAGCTTACTTTAGGGAAGAAATGGGACAGGACGGATGCAAGAGAGGGGAGAAATGGAAGAAAGATGCAGCAGAGTAAAATGCAGTAAGAGAGGGGAGGAAGAAAGAGAAGACGTGAAGGGGGAGAATGAAAAAGAGGGGGCACTAGGTAGAGATAAGACAGTGTTGTGAGAGGAGAAAGTGTTAGAAGAAATGAAGCCTCGATTCCCCTCCTTCAGTAAAATGTGATTCCTTTATGCGGAATATGAGAGTGAGAGAGGGAGCGAAAGTGAGGGAGATAGAGGGAGAGAGAGAAAGAGAGAGTAGTGGGAGCGAGAGGGGGAGGGCCGGTGAGAGCTCAGAGGAGAGGAGAGGGGGGGGGAGGAGGAGAGTGGTGCATTTCTTTGAATAGAGAAAAAGGTTAACAACATAGATACGGAGCATGTATGGACGCGTGTCTTCAGAGAGAGCGAGAGAGAGAGAGAGAGAGAGAGAGAGAGAGAGAGAGAATAACTCAGGCTTTTTACTGCAGCAGAATTCATTCACTTTTATTGTGCACTCTCCTTTTTCCATGCTCTCCCTCTCCCCCCCCTTATGCCCTTTCTCCCCTTCTTCCTTGAATAGTGTAGAGACAATATTACACTATTGCTGTTCACTGTATCTGCCTCAAAGGGCTCATGCTGCATTCACTGTGTCCTTTTCTCTCTGTTTCTGTCCCTATCTGAAGGTCTTTGATTGCCTCATTGTCCTATCCTTCTACATCCATCCTTTAAATATCTGATTTATAGCCTCCCCCCCTCATCTTTTTCAACCTCTACCTTCCCTTCGTCCTCCTCTCTATCTCCCCCTCACACTCTTTCACACACACTTTGCATGGTAGAAGTGGCAGAGAGAGAGAGAGAGAGAGAGAGAGAGCATTGTGCATCACTTGAAGCTCGGTGCAGTTGGAGGGGGCTGCAGCAGTGTGTGTAGCAATGCACACAGGCTGATTGAGGAGATCTAACATTAGTGCGGACATGGCACTCGCGGGAGGCAATTAACACAAACACACACATGTTCAAATGCACACACACACACACTACACACACACACACTACACACACACACACACACACACACACAAGATGCTGCAGGTTACGTCAGTGAGTCATTCGAATCACTTTTCCCTCAATTTCTCCACTCTTTCTGTCAGTCTTTGCAAACCTCACACACTTTCGGGCTTGGGTAAGAAAAAAGAAGGAGGGGAAAGGGAAGAAGAGGAAGGGGAAGGGGGAGGAGGACGCATACTCAGGACTCACAGTGGCCTAATTAGGGAGAGGATTTGAATGAACACCGATCAGAGCATGGAGAAGATCAATTCATAGATTGTTCCACACAGGAGACGCAAGATGATGGTTAGAAATGTAGTTCAAAAGGGGGGGGATTTTATCATTGCTTGGACACACATCACACTCATTAAGGGTGGGGAGTTCTTCATCACTGTGGGGATGCAGACTCAAGAATGTGCTCAAATGTACCTGCTGTCATGTGTTGCAGAAATAAGTTGCTGGCATGTTTTTGCACCAAGATTGCTGTGTTAAAAACAACTTTGCCCCTCCTCATCCACTGCACCTGCACAAGGTCATTTTGTGTCTTTCCTTCACCTGATTATCACGTGAATAACTGCACATACATGTAGCAGTGCAAGTCTTCATATGTATTGCAATGTTGATAATCCAGATCTTTATTTCTCCCTTCTCCTAAATTTCTGCCCTTTTCTCTCCCCGCAGACTCCTCAGTCTCCTCCCTCCTCCTCCCTTCGGTTTCTCTCATCCTCTCCCTCCCCCCCGGTCCTCTATGCTCAGTTCGGTGTGTGTATCCTCTTTCAAAGGGCGCAAGGGTGGGAACAAGTCGTCCAACAAAGCATGTTACAGCGCAGACATGACTTGTCCGTCAGAGAGCGAGAAGATCGTGATAAATTGCGGGGGGGTGCGGCATGAGACCTACCGGAGCACCCTCAAAACGCTACCTGGTACCCGCTTATCGTGGCTTACCGAGCCTGACGCGTTCAGCAACTTTGACTACGACCCGAAATTAGACGAGTTCTTCTTCGACCGACACCCGTCAGTCTTCTCCTTCATCCTCAACTATTACCGCACTGGGAAGTTGCACTGTCCCAACGATGTGTGCGGCCCCCTGTTCGAGGAGGAGCTGGCCTTCTGGGGCATCGACGAGACGGACGTGGAGGCGTGTTGCTGGATGAATTACCGGCAGCACCGGGATGCGGAGGAGGCACTGGACAGCTTCGAGAATCCAGAGCCGGACGCGCCGGACGACGACCCGGCTTTGGGAGGTGCGGACGGGGACTTGAAAAGACTGTGCATGCAGGAGGACGCTAGAAAAGCGGGCTGGTGGAAAACCTGGCAGCCCAGAATCTGGGCACTCTTTGAAGACCCCTATTCGTCCAAATATGCCCGGGTGAGTCCCCCACGTCTTAAGTTGTTTATAGACTGTTGCATATTGTTCCCAGATAGCTTGAAATCACTTTTTGACTAATTCTAAGTTCATAAAAGTTTGTTTTTGATTCGACCTGCCCATATTATTGCTGATAATCCAGCCCCTTATATATATATTATATATATTCCTGCAGACCACTGGCTGCTGGAATGTGACAGTATATCTCGTATGATTATAAGTAGCAGGATATATACTTACTGTCGTCAATAATTAATGCTGATAGCATAGAGAAAATGGAAAATTATATTGCAGCTATATCTTTTGATAGATGGTCCTACTACTTCATACAACAAAAACCGAACACATCTCCTGACCTACACTTGATTTGACACTGTGTTTCACACGCGCTGGATTCACACTGAATGCAGTTTTTTATTGCTATCATAATTCCTATCGCTGTATTCTGCTCCTCGAGCAGGTTTAATACATATCAGTCTCCAAACGCGCCATCCGCTGCGCTGCCTGCATCCAAACGCCTTCATTAGGTCGTATTTGTCCGTTTACGATGCACATCAGTGCGCCGTATTTCATCTTAGTCTTATTTATTGCAGCAGCACACTGAGGAGGCTCGCAGGACGTCGAAATGTCAGTGTTTAAGTGTCAGTCTCTTCCCATATTTAGACTTGGTAGAGCTTCAGTCTGTTGGGTTGCTTTTGCCTTTCCTCCTGTCCCAGTTGAATGCTACATGGCGTTTACGCACGAGATTTACAGCTTTTACGCACAACTTGTTTCCATGTTGGATCAGCTTTGCCTGTTTCCATGATAACACTAAAAAGTTGCAGATTTAGCCCTTGAAAAAAAACATTTAATCATACAGGTAGTTGTGTAACAAGTACCCCAGACTGTGTTTTTGATATGTTGCACATGAAAACAGTTAGAGTGGGCTTCATTTCTCTGGGACCCTCCAGCTGCTTGATCACAGCCTCTTTGATTTGTGTTTTTTTTTTTTAGTAAAACCTGTGATGGATTTTGATCATCCTGGTCTTATGCTTCTGTCATAAGCATGTTCTCTTCTGTCATGAGGGTGTTCAAGGACCCCTAGGTGCTGTGAATGCATGCATCCTGTAGGCGCACATGCAAAACCAGACAGTCAGCAGACACCTGCAGTGGCCAAATCATGCATTCACCCCTTAAATCACTGCACACTCAGCAAAATTGCAAAGAAAACGGATAAAGACAATGGCAGCACACACACATCTTCTGGCTATAGGTATAGATCCTGGATTCAGTTCTCTCCTGAGAAAGGGGATGTGACAGACAGGTAGTCTGATCGAGGCCACCTGATCCGCCTCTCTGGACTCAGGATCAAGCAGGAAGTGCTTCTTTAAGTGTCTCTCTTGTCTCGATCAAATTGATTTCTTACTATCCCATCCCTCACCACCTACACTCGAGCAGAACATCACACATTGAGGTCGTTTTCCTGCAGAATGTCCAAATTGTAGATATGACAGGAGCAAAGCTAAACATGTGCTGGAATGTAAAGGGTTTTGGTGTTGAATTCTGATCATAGAACAAGAGGAGGCAGCATTTTCAGATTTTGGATTTGAAGCTACTGTACCTGCTGCTAGCAAGTTGTTTATTATGTAATGTACAGTTTAACGCCACAGTTCTCATAATTCATATAAAGTCTAACGTTCATTGAGTGTAGTGTAATTTTGCAGATGGTGTATTCGACACCCTGCTGGGGTTATGCAGAGTGTAGAGCAAGTAGTTGGTGGGATTCATTTCAGTGGCTGCACAACACCTGCTCCATTTCTTGGTGAACGCAGCCCCTTTTCTCCCTGTAGGTCTAATATGCCAGAGCTATACGTCAAACAGTGTTCTGACCCAAATCACATTTTTTTTTCATTTTCATGTCTTGTCCAATGTGGAGGAAACCTTTTGCTTGTTCATCCTGAGAGATGTGAATTATATGTGTGAAAGAGAGAGAGAGAGAGAGAGCGGGAGAGAGACGGAGAGAGGCTAAGGTGGAAAAAAAACGAGATGCTGGTGTGGAAATACAATGAGACAGATGAGAGGGAGACAGAGGGAGGAAGAGGGAGACCAGAGGAAATAAAGGGGGACAGGATGGAGAGACGTTCCTCTAATGATTTGAGGAGGTTTTGTTTTGCATGGCTGTGATGTAACGCATCAGCAATCAATGTTGTGATTGGAGCGATCGACGCAAGGCTTTTTTTTCCCCAACAACAACAACAAAAAAATTCACACCTCCGTCTTTGCTCCTGATCGTGTGAGGCTTGCTCGTGGATCCACCGTAGTGGCACACACACATGTACAAGCACACATATGCTGGTGTCTGTGCAGGATTTTCTGCTGCAGTAGACACAGGAGAGAGAAAGGAGGAGGAGGAGGAGGAGGAGGAGGAGGGGGAGCACCGGAGGAGGAGAAAAGAGGTGGAGGCAGGCGGGTGGGTGTGAGTGAGTGAGAAGGAGAGACGGAGCACGGAGCGAGGGAAATGGAGAGGGGGTAAGATAGAGGAGAGAAAAAACAGTGGGAAAGGGACTGAAGGGGAGCCTGAGAGGGAGAACGAGGGAGACGAAGAGGAGGAGGAAGAAGAAGAGGGGGTTTGAGATAAACAGGCAGGAGGTGACAACCATAGAAAAAGAGAGAGACGGTGCATGATGGGGGTGGGGACCCTTGTCTTTGCATCTTCGATTATCCGTGTAGGTTTGAGCTTTTCAATCTTCGACCCCAGCACCCCTCCTTTCACGTCCATTGATTTATATTATCTATTGATTATCTCCTCTTTTTGTCTTCAAAAAAAATCCATTCTCCATGTTTCCCCATCACCTCTTTAAAACATACAGCAGCTCATTCTGCTCTGTAAATGGGTGGGAACATGTCTGCTGGCCCATAAGCAAAATTTATGGACGTATATGTTTCTGTCTGATGAGGTGTAGAGCAATACCATTTGCATCTGATTTCTTTATTGATCAGTTCCTGGGCGACATGGATCCTGCAGTGCAGCTGAAGCTACATGGGCTGTTATGCCAGTTTTTTTTTCTCTTTCTTCCTATCGGTGAGATCGCATGGCAAACAAGAGACATAAATGAAAAGAAAAGGACATTAAGAAGCTCAAAAATTAGACAATTGACAAAAAATACAGGCACTGACAGGTACAGTAATGTATCGGTGATGTGAGGAGAGAGTGGGAGGGTTTTGGAAACCTACAGTTTGAAACTGTGATCTGCCTGAATTATAAAGATTAGAATTTGGGGAAATCAAGACATTTTTACAAGATCTTTGTAAATAATTAGGCAAGTGTTGTGTTGCTGAATAGTAGTGATCATATTGAGTGTAATCACTCGTAGCTCAGCAGGCTCAGTATTTGGTGATAAGCTGCGATGAAGAAGGTATTGTTTGGGAATAATAGATTTCAAAAAGCCCTTAAGGTAAGAAATCGTTTGTGAATTGTAACAGTACAAATATTGAAATGACAAGTTGATGTTTAAGTTTGGTTATGTCAGGTGTCATTTTAATGAAAATGCAGCAGAGAAGAAGAAGCTGTATTAGACATGAAAAGACGTGATAATGGTGACAAAATGTACAAATTCTCCCATAGAAATATAAGGTACTGATTTTTTTATGGAACTGATTTCTTCTTTAAAAAGAAAAGTAACATTTGCACTGCAGCAGCCTCTCTGGATGTTGTCCTGTAACGACGTCCCACAGGTTCATCTGTGTTTTGGTCACTTCCACTCTTGCACCAGAAGGGCACAGTTGTCTTTGTCAGCACTCTCCTCACAAAGCACCATTTGTAGCTCAGCATGTACAAGATGCCTCTTTGCCCTCTCCAAATCAGACTTTGTGTAGCCTGTATTCGATTGGTTTAAGTTACTGCATCCATGCCGACCTCCTCTCACTAAAGGTCATGTCTTTTGGTTCCTTGTTTGTTGTTCCTCTCCGCAGCTTTCAGCATTAGAGTGCACAGTGCTGCCATAAACACAAATGTGACCTGCTGTCTTGCCAGGCAGCAGACTCTGAACAGGGCGTCTCCAGGTAGAAAAATCGCTGTGGTGGACAGAATGGAAGAAAATAGAGATGCAATGATAGGCATGTATATATAGATCTGGGCCGGGTTTGGAAGAGAACATCTCCCCGGGCAGGGTTTGGTTGACATTACCATTTTTGTTGAGGACATTGCAATATATTTTTGGAGAAGAGGACAATGTGTCCATGAAAACAAGTTTGTTTTTTAACTTACCCAACTAGCTTCCTCTTTTTTTCCTTACATATCATTTTCAAAAAAACACTAAAAATAATAATCGAAAGGCCTTAGCGGATCAGAATAACAAGGAACTGAAACAAATGAACATCCTTTTATGACCAAGAAATCTTTCAGTTTACTCAACAGTGTCCTGGTATAAGCAATCCTGTGAAATAAAGATCATTGCCTGAAACTTTAATGGCCCTTTATTCGTGATCCAGTAGGCCGTATTTCTTATTCATTCTTCCATGTTGCCTCCATTCAAACCCAGACCCGTCAGTAGTCACATTTCCCACTTCCAGTCCTGCTCCTCTCCCAGTGGGCTGCATCTGAAAATAGCAAAGTGAGGGAAAGGAGGCCTTAATTTCATTTGCTGGTGGCAAATCTTTTCCTCCATTTACTGGTGAGAGGATGAGACTGTACTTGTATGATCAGTCAGGACTAAAGCGATACTACGGAAACACAAGTCAGACAAAAGGAGGCTCAAACCTTTCTTAAGACGGATGAAGAGGATGAAGTTGAATATTGTTAACTGCTCTTTAAGTTTATTAACTGGTGGCCACATTGCCGTGCCTTATTGCTGTTAGTGAATGTATCTGACTCTGCTTTCATTCTCCCTGTAAACATTTTGTACAGCAGGCCCGGCTCAAATTATGCTTGCATCCTCCGAAGTCCCAGTCCCTCTGCAGATTCTGTAACATGAGCGCTATATGTTGGCAAACCTTTACTTGACAGATGCCTGTTGTCTCATAACAAGGCCACAGACAAGATCTTTGTGATGAATAAGCGGTAAACATCTGAAGGAGGCAAATAACATAAATATGTTCTTCAGTAATTCTCGGATTCTTCTTAATTTAGTAAATAAATGTTCTTAGTGTTGTTATTTAATTGGATTCTTCTGGGTAATCAGGCTGTTCAGTTCATGTTAACAGTTTTTAGATTTAACTTCAATTTGAACTTGATAGGCTTTATCTGTATTCATACTTATACGTTCTAGTCCAAGGCTTTACCAGACTAAAGTTTCAAAACAATTCTTCCTTGGCATCAAAGTACAAAATGGTACCGAAACAAAAATATGAGAAATTACAGGCAGAGGATATGCAATTAAAAACATTAGAATATCGAAAATATGGATTTGTTATATGTTTACTATGAGTATTAATCAATCACCAGTCATTTGAAAGACTAAAAACAGGGTGAAAAAGCAAATCAAGTGTACATCTATTATACATGTAACATCCTGGAGTAAATATTTGTCAGAACCAGTAACTTAAACTTAAATGTGCTCACTGGTCAGTTTAAGAGTTGCTTGTAGCTTTTACCAATGCTCGCTAAATTCTAGCGGAAGCAAAGCTGCCGTTGACTCTGACGTCGTCATTTCCATACACGCATGAGAGTGGTATTGATCTTCTAATTTAACTCTTGGCAAGAAAGGATATGAGCATATTCTCAATAAAGCCAACCTTTGGCTTGAGGCATTCCATTAACCTTTCGGACAGAAGCATTGAACAAGTTGCATGATTATGTTGCAAAAATTGCTCCCCCATCGCTCCACATTCATTTCTCCCTCCCTTTATGTCCTCCTCTGCCACCTTCTTCTCTTCCTCGGCCCATTTAGTCGTGCTGGTAAAGTGCTGAATAAGGGCTCCAGACCACCGTACAGACAGTCAATTAGTCGGACCTTGTGGTGAACCCGTTACATTTAGCTCCTCTGCTCTGGGATTGGACAGATTCAGGACGCTGGCATGGTTCAGAGCTCACACGGTGCCAGAGCAGATTACAATGGTGGGAGCCTGAATTCTCTAAATGGGGCAAATCTTGTCGAATCACATGAGAGGGCGGCGTATTGTGTACTATAGGCCCCCCACACGCATTAGCAGATGTATATGTAAACAAACCCCACACATACGCAGTGTGCAAATACTGACAGAGAAAATGTTTTTGTAATTGCGTGCTGACTCAGAAGTCACTGCATCAAGAAAGTCAATTATTCATGTACAATATCCAGCACACTGTGAAACTAAAGGAGGACTTAATGTGGCCTAGAAGCACATTCACCCACATCCATTATGACGTGCATCTTACATTTGACCCCCTCAAACACCTGGCGGCTCATAAATCACTCTCAGTACACTCACCTTTACACACTGGCCCATACTCTGTAAGTGTAGCTGCCCATAAACCATTCTGCCCAGCGTCCACACTCACACTACCAAGATAAATCACCGTGCTCCACACGCCTCCACATGTAACCCTGCAGACCACTCTCACACATGTCATTGCCCCAAATAACTGCGTCCAACAGAGACGTTAACCCACATACTGGACGTCAGGAAGCTAATACGTCATAATACACACAAGTCTTTCCAAACAGTCTTAATATGAAGGGCGGGAAGCTTGGAAACGTTTTCATTGAGAATTCTGTTGATTTTTCTTTTTAAAAATCAGTCAATTGTTCAGCAAATAAGCAAAAAGTGACCTCCTCAGATAGCTTGTTTCATCTCACCTATATACGAAAAATGAAAAGGATATATATGTCATGATTTGATCTGGTTTAGTATTTAGTTTCTTTCAGAGTTTAGATTTGGTTCTTGTTTTAATTCTCATTCTTCCCTGGTGTTACTTGTTTCCCTTGTCTGTTTCTTTATCTTAATGTTCCCTAAATAGTCTTCAGTGTTTCCTGTGTTATTTCGTATAGTTGTGTCCCTCTATGTTCGAATCTAGTGTGTATAATTCTGTGTTACATTCCTAAGTTCTCTGTCATTAGTGTTCCCTGATTTATGTTGCAGTTCTTGTTGTGTTTCTAGTATTTCTCTGCTCTCTAATTGTTTAAGGACTAATTATTCATAAAAAAAACTCATGCTACTAGACAAAAATTTACAACCACATCCTTAGCTGGGCTGTTTCTGACTTTTTCACAAGAAATATCTTGGATAGTTTATCGATTGACCAAAAATTAATCTTGTCTTTATGCCTAAATGTCCGTTAAAAGTGAGAAATGGTTATTTTGTTTTACCCTTATGCAAAGTTAGAAAATAGTTGTATTATCAATACAAGTTACTGAGCATTTTTCATCTTTATAAACTCGTCAGTAAGAAGGATGAATGCTCCTGCTCTCTTCTCTTTTCTTCTCTTGACCAACTGTTCAGTCTTTAAAATGTCAAAAAAATCGTGAAATACGGATATCACAGTTTTCAAGATATCAAAGTAAAGTTTTATCTCCTCAACGGGCCAAAATGCGACAGGTTTTGAATAACCTATTCGATGACAATGAAACCAATGCACATTGGAGAAGCTGACAACAGTTAGCTATTACAATATTTATAAAATAATTAATCAACAGAGTAACGGATATCTAACAAATAAGCTGATTATTTCACCAAACAAATTAACATGTAACGTGAAAGTAATGTCTTGATGGTTACGGTGTTGTCAACACACCTGTGATAACTCAGCATTTCTGTGATACTATTGCATGTTTGATCGCATGTCGACAGCCTGTATTGCTTACATCAAGCTGCAACCTCGGTGGTTGATAAATGAAGCCAAGGTGGAAGAGCGAAAAACAACGGCAGCTTCTCTAGTGTCAAGGCTGGTCGGAAAATCCCATACACCTCTATGTTAAAATGCTGATTCTGACAGCAGAAATAAAGATATCTACAGCCTGGTTAAAACATTTTTGTGAAATTGGTACAAACTGTACGGGGGTGCATTTTCTTTTATACTTCATCTGTTTTGATTTTATAAGGGATAAGAGTTATGAGTAACCAGGGGCATGACTCGTATGACTACAAGCGGTTGTGGCTGTTAGTCAGGAAGCTTCAGGCCCGCCTCATCTCCACCTCTTTGCCTGTTGCTTCTGTAGGTTGACAAAAGTTTGGTTGAGACAACATTTCCAGTATGGCCACCACCTTTGCTGGGCTTCAAAACTACCCTTCAGAAACCAGCGGGTGACGTCACTGAGACTACGTCCATGTTTGTACGGCCTATGACTTAGTCACAGTATCCATTCCTTTGAAAAATGACATGGGAGGGCTTCACTTGGACTATTCCTGTGTGACCATCTGTTTCCTCGTGATTGTCCCTCCTGTCCAAGTGGCAGCAGAGTGCAGGCAGAGCGATGAAAACGTGATCTAGAGAAGTGTGTATCAGCCGGATGAAAGAGTCGATTTTGGAAAGGAATGTATCAGATCATCCTACGGTGTTTGTTGAAGCACTGATATTTCTCAAAATTCTGCCTTTTATTAGCCTTTTTTTTCTTTAACCAAATTATCCCATGACTTTCTCTTTTATGATGCAGCTATGGGGTGGGAATGTTACTGGAGCACAAAGGGATGGAGTGAGAACAGACTGAGGGGTTTTTAGGAAAAAAGGAGGAAGAAGCATGAAGACAGACAGTCATCACAGCTCTTAGGATGGGGACAGCATTGTTTTTAGTGTCTGACAGCACAAGCAGGACAGGAGAGGTTGGACTGAGAAAGGTGGGAGGAAGGGAGGAAAAAGGGAGGATCGACTGGGGGTGCGCGGGGGGGGGGGGGGGGGGGGGGGGGCTGCATTGCAAGGACAAACACACATGGTATGCTGCAGTAATCTGGCCTGAATACAAAACAGATGAATGAGAGGTAATGGACACATGTAAACCTCCTCGCATGCTGTATTTGTTTGTCTTTAGCTATGTGTGAAATGACTGCAGTGGGACCTGTATGCTGCAGAGCAGATACCACACTGTGATATGTCGACTGACCAGGCTGTGTGTGTGTGTGTGTGTGTGTGTGTGTGTAAAAAGCTTACCAGTTTAAACATAAGCGTGTCAGGGAGTTGAGTCATTCAGGGAATGTCTGTGAGGGAAGTCTGCTTTGTGATTGAAATTTTACCAGGATCACTTCCAAGAGTGCTGACCTCAGAGAGTCAGTGTTTCCAGCGCTAAGACAGTAAAATATACGCAAGGATTATCCAGAGCAGAAGCTAATTATATCACCAAGTTCAGTGCCACCTCTCTCCAACCTCCAACGCTCCTCCTCCACCTTCCTCCTGCATTCAGGTGCTTAATGAGATAGAACTGTTATGGGTCTTTTGCACGTTTTCCACATATGCATTCATGCAATGAAATGCAACCATTCCTCTTCTGCCTTCTCCACAGTCCCACCCCGTCTCTCCCGCCTCACCTTTCCTGCCCTTCATTATCCCGCAGTGTCCCTTGTTGGGTGCTGGATGACCCCTAGCAGGGGCTCGCAATTTTTCTGATTTAACTGCCCCTCCCGGATCGAACGCCATTCGTCCTCCATGTTTATTGCATTTCTGTTGAAGTGAGACTTGGCTGCAGTTCCTCTGAGACAGACAGAAGGACACAGAGGGAGAAAGGGTCACAAGAATTTGATATCTCCTCTGATATTGGTTCCTGTATTGTGATATTAACAGCTGTCATGGATCCCTTTTTATAACTAGCAGAGGTACCACTAGATCACCTTGAAACAAAGACTATTCTGTAACAGTATATGCTGCAATCAAACACAAGCCAACTTTTTAATGTTCATCTTTTAAAAAAGATATAAAAACATCCAAGGCTTAAATGCGATTGTTGAATTCAGTGTGGCAGACAAAAGCTGTAAATCAAAAACATCATATTTCATCATATTTTCAGCTTTAATATTAGTTCAAGGAAACTCTGTTTATATTAAACAAAGTAACTATTCATTTGGAGTTTGTGTCCAAATGATCTAAGTTAGTTCAACAAACTGCTCATTTACGGCTTTGTCTTCAGTCCCCATCATCTCCTGAGGGAACCATCTGCCTTTTAGGTGATTAAGGCTTTATTACCTCAAGCCATTCACAGATTTAGTCTTTTTGACATTTAAAAATGAACAAGTTACTCAAAGCTTATTAGAGTTGTTCCCCTCTTAAAGCAGCTGCTTCTGTGACTATAAAAGATGTTGACAAGAGCTGTAAGTCTAAACCAAAAAAACTTAAGCTGAAGGACTCTAAAACGCTCCTTTGTGCGGGGGGGAAACTATAAAGTCAGAGGTGGGTTCATGACTACAGACAAACTTTGTTTTCATACAAATATTCATGTTTCCCATTGGAAATAACAATGTTTGTTGGAGCTGTTTGAAATCAATAACCTGTGACAATCTTTAATCGCCATCTTTTAGCGATCAAAGCTAATAAAGTTATGCAGCTGAGTTGAATTTTATTTCCAAGTGATACAAGCTTTAGTTGGTGGACTTGACACAAAACAACTGTCTGATTACTGTAACTGTGGTTAATATAGTCGGACACATTTTATGGCCCATGCCAGCACAACTTAAACCAACATGAGGCAGACTTGAGGTTGAGGGTCATAAACGGCTAAAAGCCACTAAGTGTAATTCATAATTCAACACAGAAAAAAAATGTAACACTGGAATGAACTGAAAGACATTTTCTACCCCCCCCCCTCTCTCTCTCTCTCTCTCTCTCTCTCTGCCTGCCTCTCCACTCAGTTTTACTGCCTGTCCATTTTACACGCCATGTGCCTAAAGGGAACTCTCTCCCTGTTGACATTTCAGTCGTTCCCTTTGTCTTGTTTGAGACTGTTTGACTGCTGGGTTTATAATATTTTAGAATTCTAATTCTCTGCAGTGTTTCTCCGAACATAAAAACAGTAATGAAGACAGTGATTGTGGTGATGATGATGATGATCAAGATGATGATGATGGCGCAAGTGAAGGCTATTCCTGTAAGCCACCCAAGGTTAAACTCTTGCTGATCGCTAAGGGGCTACTTTGAAAGTCTCTGACTGATGGCTGCAGTCATTCACCTAAGATAATAGATTAATCACCCGATGCCAGACTGAACCATTTGCTTGGCTTGCCCTTCAGGAGAACGTTCTGTATTTCACATCGTTTAAACGTCCATTTTTCATGCCTCATTCATGTGCAGATTTCACATCATCCTTCAATGTCTTCTTATCATTGCTGACTCTGCAGCCGCAGTCGCCCATTTGCTTTGCCCTCTGGGAAAGAGACTCTACATTCGCCGACTTACGGAGTATGACGCTCTTCATACTAATGCTGATCAAACATCCCCATCAGTGTGCATGAAATGAAGGCACGGTTAATAAGGAGTCAAATCCTTTATTTTCTCCTGTCAAGGTCACTCAGCTTGCACCTCACAAACGTGACTCTTTCATTGAGCAATCTGAAAGATCACAATCTCCTCTCTTCTCTACATTCAGCCCTCTTTGCCAGCTGTAGGAGCAGCATTTGGCTCAATCCTGTCCTTGGTGCCTGAAAGCAGAGGCTAACGCAGTGGTTGTCATGGTGACAGAGAGCCAGAGCAGGGCTGTGGTAATACTGTAATGATAAAGCTCTTCTGGATGGTGCCGCAGTAAACACAGCGCCACTAGGGTCCCGTTAAGGAAGAGCGTGGCACACCGCCGTGCATGCAAAAATGCCTGTAGGGCTAATATCACCTCCGACAATCTCTTCTCGGTTATACCACTTACATTCATGCTCCCCCAGCACCTCCTCCTGTTCTTCACCTCTATCTCTTCTTTATTGCACTCTCACTCTCTTCGATTGCCCAGCCGCCCCCCCTCCCCTCCCCCAAGTTATTGTCTTCTCTTCTCTGCTCGTCTTTTTTATCCCCCTTCCCTTCATTCCTTTGCTCTCTCTACTTCATTCATCCGTCGAAACACAGTCATTGCTCTCTATCAACTCCCTTTCACGGTCTCTCCCTCTCCCTCTCTCAGTCTCTGACTCCCGCTCTTTTAAATTTATGTTGATGATCTTTCCAAATCTAATTTCAGAGTCTAGAGCGCGAGGGAGACTCTATCCGGCCTTGAAGGTCATCGGGGCTGCAGGTGTCACACATGGTAGCTTTCCTGGAGGGAATTCAACACATAAAGTCGTGCCCCCCCCACCCCCCCATAAATTCAGAGCATTAACACACACATACATACCTGCATGATGCAGAGAGGAGAGGGATGACGGGAGAGAACAGAGACAAGCACCGGAGGAGATAAATAAGTGTGAAGTGACAGATTGCTACTCCTCCTTTTTATCATCTTCCTCCACCTCTTTTCTTTCTATCTGTCTCCTCGCTCGTCCCTCTCCATCACCTCAATGCAGCTCATGTAGCTACCACTCACTATCTGCGATCACACACCTCCTGTGCCCATAAGCTGTTTGTCTCTCTCACATGGTGACTCATGTCCATACGGCACGCGCGCGCGCGCGCACACACACACACACACACACACACACACACACACACACACACACACACACACACACACACACACACACACACACACACACACACACACACACACACACTGCTTTAGACTGCCGCTTACACCAACACATACACACACATACAGTATAGTATAAACACACTCTCCTACACGTGTGTGTTACATACAAATAGCTTTGCGTATATTTTATGAGCGATCCCGCAGTGGGGGTGCTTCTCTCTCTGTCCTCACACACACACACACACAACAGATCTCTGCTTGACATGCTGCTGCATATTTAATCGGCTGCTGTGATGGATTGATCAATATTGATTAGATGTTCAGATCTACAGTGTAATCCACTGTGCTCTGCCATCTTAAAACACTGCATCATTCTTTCACCAACACCATGAATGAGCTTTTGTTTCATCAGCGGCAGCGTTTTAACTACAGCGTGAACAACCAGTTGTTTATATTAACCGCAATTCAGTGTTTGATCTGAAAAGGTTCAGCTCTCATTGGCCAGTTTCTCCTGTAGGGTGGTCAGTATGGGTATCCAGACTAGTATCTGAACTAGTATCAGTATGTGTAACGGTATCATAACAATAGGTTGGTGTTCTTCATCAAAGTTTTAAACGGGTGTTTTCTAGCAAAATGTTTTTTAATCCCACAAGTATCAGAGGGACATCGGCCAATACTTAAGTCTGATATCGGTACCAGTATAGGAAAGGACAAAATGGTATTTGAACTTTTCAATACCTCTGAACAGACTGCTCCCTCAATGTTGTTGCAGAAAAGGTTTTGTCTTTCAGCGTCTGGTTTTCAGATTTAAATACCGATGAGTTGTTTCCTGTGTGTGTAAGATTTCCCTGCAGAGTTCCCACCGGACACCGAAGTTTAATTTAGAGAGAGCGAGAGAAGGTGAGTCTGCAAATCAGGAGAGGCTTCACAGTTGCAACACAAATCTCTTGGCGTATTCATGCTGTTCCAGCTAGACAGGAAGAGAGAGCATGTCTTGAGAATATTGTTTTTGTGTGGGAGTATGTTAATTCAGGAATGTCTGAGCGAAAAATGAGATAATGGCCTCGATAAGAACTGATCAACACTGTAGCAGTAGTGGTTTTATTTTTAAGCTACATATTACAACAGCTGACTTTTGCCTCCTCCCATTGTCACTTGTGTCTTTGATTCTATTACTTGCATCTACATTTATTGTGAGGTATTTTCTTGCAGCAGAAAACAAACTTGGACAGCTGCATGGGACATTAGGGAATATTTAGCTCTACACTAATACTACGCTCTCACACGTTTGGTTTGTTGACTGTATTTTTGTTTATGCTGAATTCAAAGTGTCAGCTCAGTATTTTTAGGAAAGTGTTCATTGCACCAACTCTTCAAATTAAAATTCTGACCTCATTAGTCACATCACCTGCAACCACTTCTGGAGCCTCAAATCAGGGTTTACTGTCTTTAGATGGCTGTTATTTGATGTATACTACATCCTTCAGAATGCAGCTTTGAGTCAAACTCATCCATTTTGGTGTTTTGTGAACACGATTCTGACATTTCCTAACATGTAGGAAACACACACGGAGAACTCCTTCTGTCCCTGTGGTTAACAGAAGTCACTCTAATGCCGAACACCTGTCATTCACTATTAGCCTTCAATCTCCTGAATTCTTCTCCTCTTTTTCATTTCTTCTTATTCCGGCTCCATGTTTTCTTTTGTGCTTTCTGTCCTCTTCCTCCTGAAAGCCCTCTTTGCATGGCACAGTCACATCCCTTCACGATCACCAGAACGACGAGCTGCCTCAGCTTATCCAAGCAAAACCTGGCCCCGGATGCCTTCGTCTATCCGAGTTTGAATTGACTCACTATTTTGGCGTTCTCTCCTCACCTCCCCTCACTTTACCGTGCTCTGTCCTTTCTTCTGGATTTCTTCCACCTTTTTTTTTTTCTTTGTGCTTCTCTACACATGGATCCACATCGTCTGCTCTCCCTCCCACCTGTCCGCCCCCTCCTGTGTCTCCACCTGTGTAGCAAGAAGATAAGATGTTACGCCACTTTTGCTTCTATTTTCAGATTTACCACACTAGTATGTGTTTTTTGTACATGTGTAACAGCACCTCTCCGGTCTAAAGGCACTGCAGCGTTAAAAACACACTTAGAGAATAGATCCACACATTTCATTTTCAGTGTTTCTCACCTCCTCAGTCTCATGTCTGTATTTCCTACACCATTAATGTCATAAGGAATAAAAGCAGCAGCGGTGTAAAAAAAGTGCATAAGTGGAAAAACTGTCCTTGTTGCACTGATTTGTAAACCTGAGGTTTTTTAAGTTGTCGAATGAGAGAGCATCCTGAACAGGTCTCACTGGTTCTATCCTGCTTCCTCGGGACAGAGGTGGTGGGGGCTGGTATGCGAGAAGAGGTAGGAGGGTGACGAGACCCTCAGCGTGTGTGAGTGTTTTCATGATACAGAGTGAGAGAGAGCACTGCAGCAATCTGAGAAGTAGGTCAGACATCGACTAGTGAGAAACAGCAGAGAAGAAAAGAGGTACAGAGAGGAGATGGCGAAGGAGAGGTATAAAAAGGCCAGAGAGTGAACGGGTGGAGGGTGGGGTCGGGAGGGTGGGCGGGTAGTTGGGTAGAGGGATGTGGGAGTGACAGATGATAGAGAAACAGAAAACCTGGAACAAACCTGACAAACATTTTTCTCGACATACTCAAGAAAAGATCCAAAATGCCTTTCCCACTCCCCTTTTTATCCTGCCTCTTTAAGGAACTTCCTTAAAAAAAAACCAAAAAAAACAGTAAGAAATACTAACATTATCATTGCTAATTCCACTACTAATGGAGCCCAATATACAAACTTTGTCCTACTAATTAGATATTGACTCTACTGCATCCCTGACTTTCCTGGAAGGTCACTTCTTCGGCTAAATCCTCATCAGCTAATCTCCTCACTAAAGACGGCGGCTCAGCATCTTAAGTCTTCTGCTTTCTGTCATGGAGGCACTTAGAGAAAAAATGTGTAGGCTCTCATCCAAAATCCAATTCAAAGAAAAAGCTGGAAGAGAGAAACGGGACCTTTCAAGAAAAATAACTCAAACCGTTTCCCTCCATTTGCCTCGTTATAAGCGTGCCTCTTTTAAGCATTATTGCTCTTGATATTGCGTAAGTGCCTAACGTCAAAAAATGCACGTTGACACGCACAGTATGCTGAGGGGCACTCAGGCTTCTTATATATACGTGCTCCACTCAACTATGAATTACCCTTCTCTTTTGCTCTTCAGGCCATGTCTGTGTTTTATTATTTATTTGATAAAGCACAAAGTATACTGCTTCTATAAATACACTGCAGGCCCTGTAGGAATGGACCGCAGGAGGGGAAGACTGTGAAAAAGACACACGCACACACACACACACACACACACTGGAGTTATCATGCTACTCTAATTGATTCAGTGACAATTGAATTGGTTACAGTAGAATAAAAAGCTTGGGTAAATATAGACAGTAAGCTTACAGATCATAGAGATGGCCAGTGTTAATAAAATCGCCTTTGAGTGATAAAAAAAATGAAGAAGAAAACAACCGAGGTCTCTGTGGTGGAACTTTGCTTGTTTAGCTGCTTTCTGCCAAGGAAATGTACCCACTGTAGTAATAGAGGATGCCACATGTACAAAAGGCCATTATTACAACACTCCTAAGATGTGGAAGGGTATAGGGTCAATTTAAAATAATGTGTTTTTAAACTTGAATGAGGGACTTTGCTCTTACTGTTTTTAAAGAAATGTCTGTAGGTCAAAAAAGGCAGCTGAAGCCTTATACCATTACAAACATGTTCGACGTAAACTTCAAGTTCACCTCAAGGACAACCATCAAAATGATTGATGTCCTTTTGCGCACGTAAAAATAGACATTGATTGTATGCTAACTAAGACAAATCTAATCCTTTAGAGGTAGGATGCAGATCGATTTTGAATTTGTGCATTTAATCAATTAACCACTGTAATTTTGTAAGTAAATCTATAACTTTAAAGATTTAAAAAAAAAAAAAAAAAACATTTAGTATTGGCGTGCTGAAATACGCAGTCTCTTTCTAGAAAATACCTTCAAGCGGGTAAAAGCGCCCAAACAACATGGGAAATCTTTGGAAACTCATATTTTATTTCGGTCCATATTAAACAAAGTATATTTAATGATGAATTAATGAGGTAAGCAGTACTGCTGCTCAATGAATCTGCAACTTACTTGGATCATCAGTTTAGTTAAGAGGGAGGTTTTTTTTATTCTCTGTCTGCCATGGAATGTGCACTAGCTTTCTACTTATTATGATATAAGATTTCTAAAGCCCCCGTTTCCACCAAGCAGTCCGGTTTGGTTCAGTACAGTTTGGTTCAGTTCGGTAAGGTAAACCCTAAACTTGCTTGCGTTTCCACAGCCAACCGTACCCATATTTAATAAGCGGAGTGTAAGCCAGATGGAGATAGCCGCGTCAGCTATGTAATAGTGTGACATCATAGCAGCACAACACAGTGTAGCAGCTATTAATGAAGTTAAACATTCAAGAAGAACAGGGACACAGTAAACAAGGGACCCTTTAGGATCGGAACCCTTGGCACCCAAACAGAAGGGTACCAAAATAAGGGATCCGTAACGTCCTACTTTTTTGGTACCGTTCTTTTGGGTTCCTGCCGAACCAAACTGAACCGGGCCGCTTGGTGGAAACGAGACTAAAATATCTCGCACTAATCAACTGTTTGTTTGGAGAGTGTGATATCATCGTCTACATCTGTTAGCAGACAGACTGCAGTTCACTTTGACAGTTTCATCAAAGTCGTGTTTTGAGGCTCATAACACAGAACTGTGAGTGAGCGCATGTGACAATGAGCTGTGAGACTGAAGTGGGGGGTTTCTGGGCTATTGCTTGCAGATTATCAGTTAATTATTGATCTTATCCTCACAACTTGGATTTAGCAATCAGCTCTTGCAGATTACCAAAGAAAAAGTTGGTGTTCATTTTGACTAATCTTTCCTTTTCTGTTATGGATTAAGAATTATATGAATGCAGAGCACTTTTCTCTCCTTTTCTTTTCATCTTTTCTCCATTTGTTATTTAGATCAGATCAGTTTTATATGCTCCCAGAGTGAATAAAACTCATGGCTGGGACATTACAGGTTTGAGTCACAATATTTTGTGACTGCATAGAGATATGCAGCAAAGGGCCATGGTCAGATTCGAACCTGTACAGCCGCTGGGATGAGGACAGTCAGACCTAAAGGACCTGACCTGTTTATTTATTTCCATTATAAATAAATTGTAATATATTACTAAATGAAAATAATGTTTATTCTAAAAGAAAAATACAGGGTATGATATAAATAATAAGCTGATCCGTTTGATATTAAATTCATGGTACTATTCATAATTTGATGAACCTTTAAATACTTTGTGTCATCATTTCCTGATAGCACATGATATGACAAGATACTGACAGCACGTCTATTTTTATGGCTTCATCTTTCATTACAATCACTTATGACTGTCACATACCATTTGATCTGGCCTAATGAGTCTGATTATCCTTTGACTTTGTTCACAACGGTCAAATTGTGCCAAAGTCCTTTCAAGTTAATCGACTTGCCCACCGGTAAGAAACTAAAACACTTGTTTGGTCCTGATGTGGGGAGAAAATTAACTTCAGAAATGATTTTTTTTATTGCTAGAGTGTAAGTAATGTTACACATACACTATTTTTTTCTTGTCTGTTTCCCTAATGCTGTAGTTTTTCCTTTAATGCTTTAATGCTACTGTCTGTGCTTAAGATTGAAGTCTTACTGAGTGTTCTTCTCTTGTTTTCTTTGGTTTCCTTCTTCTAGTATGTGGCATTTGGCTCCCTATTCTTCATCCTCATCTCCATCTCCACTTTCTGCATGGAGACACATGAGGCCTTTAACACCATCATCAACAAAACAGAGACCGTTTTGGTGGGCAACGTGACACATGACGAGATCGTGTACGAAGTAGTAACCGACAGCTGGTTGACGTATGTGGAGGGAGTGTGCGTCATCTGGTTCACCATTGAGGTCCTGCTTCGAGTCACCTTCTGCCCTGACAAGTTGGAGTTCTTCAAAAGTTCCCTCAACATCATCGACTTTGTGGCCATCCTGCCCTTCTATCTGGAGGTCGGCCTAAGTGGTCTGTCCTCCAAAGCTGCCAAGGATGTCCTGGGGTTCCTCCGCGTCGTCCGATTTGTCCGTATTCTCAGAATCTTCAAGCTTACCCGCCACTTTGTGGGCCTCCGGGTCCTTGGCCACACCCTTCGTGCCAGCACCAATGAATTCCTCCTGCTGATCATCTTCTTAGCCCTTGGTGTCCTCATCTTCGCAACTATGATCTACTATGCGGAACGAATCGGAGCAGACCCAGACGACCCAACTGCCAGTGCCCACACCAACTTCAAGAACATTCCAATCGGTTTTTGGTGGGCTGTCGTAACCATGACCACACTGGGTTATGGAGATATGTACCCAGAGACGTGGTCAGGGATGCTGGTGGGTGCGCTGTGTGCCTTGGCTGGTGTGCTGACCATTGCTATGCCAGTTCCTGTTATTGTCAACAACTTCGGCATGTACTACTCTCTGGCCATGGCCAAACAAAAGCTCCCAAAAAAGAAGAACAAACATATCCCTCGAGCACCACAACCAGGGTCACCCAACTACTGCAAGCCAGATGCCCTTGCTATGGCTACTGCATCACCGCAAAGGCTCTTGGGAAATGTCCTAGGTGGTGTGATTGGCTCTGGAGGCATGGCGGGTGACTGTCCTCTCGCACAAGAAGAAATTATAGAGATTAACAGAGGTGAGCGATTCTGTTTTTCATGCTTAGTCTCTTTATTTGTCCCTTTTGAAAACTACCAAGAACTGGATTTATTCAAGTGTCACATTTTTTTATTCGTTTTTTGGGAGAAATCACTGGCCCATCAGAACTCATGTGTAATTTATGATCAACTGGTAGGTCCAGAGTTGTCTGAAGGGCACCCATCTGTCAGCGGAGAAACAAACACTGCGGAAGGAAAATGAACTCAATTATCTATTAAAATGGCCCTAATGCTTCTCATTTTGGGCTGACGTCACATTTTCTCACTGGCATGAGCATTATAACGATCTGGACGAGACGATCATTTTTTTTTTTCTTTTTTGATTGGTCTTTACATGCAGCAGCAGCAGCAGGCATCAGACAAAAGTAGCAGTAATGCACCTTTAATGCATTGCTTTAATGCCTTAGTCATCAGTGAGCCAGAAAATATTGGTTTCATCAGTGCTTTTACATCCTGTCTGGTTGGCTCTCTTCAAGGCTAAAGTGTTTTTTTTTGTTTTTTCTAGAAGGAAATTTTAGTCAATTTATTTGACAACTGGCTCTAAGTCTGCTTTGCAAAATCATCACCACATGCTGTAAGACAACACAGAACAACAGGCGCTTGGTAACATATTTCAACATTATGCCTAATTGAAGGTGTTGATGACCCCAACAGCCGTCTTTTCCAGTCATTGATGAATGAACATTATTGAATAAAAAAATTAACTTGTATGCCTGTTAAATATGATATGATTAATATATCTAATGTAAGAGCAAACAAATCAGTTTAAAGTGAAGCAAAAAAAGACAAAGGCCATCAAATGTGAACATTTTAAATGCTGAGACAAAAGACTTGATATATTTTCTGAATTCAAAATTGTTGGAAAGGAATGAATCGATTACACCATAGTCTTTGAGATTTAGTATTGAGTTTAGTTGTGATCTTAGGTTCTGTTTTGAAATATCAGACCATCATTTTAAAATATCAATCCTATTCACTGTTATACTATATCAAATAAAGTAATAAACCTTTTCATTAAGACATGTACGTTTTTCCTCTCCATGTTTTTCTTTTTAAATTCTCCTCTACGTCTTTTCCCCTTGGTTTCCCCCCTTCCCTCCCTCCAGATTCCAAACAGAACGGTGATGCAGCCTCGGCTGCGCTGGCTAACGAGGACTGCCCCACCATTGACCAGGTGCTGAGCCCGGACGAGAGGAGCCCGATTGGTCGAGGGACTACTCGGGAACGCTACCAGCAGGACCGCGCCTGCTTCCTGCTCAACACCAGGGAATTCCGTGCCACAGATGGGAATGTGCGGAAAGGTACGTATCACACCGGGAGACGGATACATGAACATGAACAACTTGTGTAAACACAGTAAGATGCCAGGCGAAACATATTGTTAACATGCAGATTATATAGGTCCAGATAGGTACACATAGGCTCTTTATGTAATCATATTCAAACATCAAGGAAAGGTGGGTTGGATGAAAAAGCACACATAAGACTGATTTCAGAAGCCTTGTCTACAGATTGAAGGATCCAACTTTAGATCGTAAGTACACATACACACAAACATTATTCATTCACTGTTACAACAAATTTAGCTCTTCTGCTCTGCTCAATTTGTTTCCACCTCTTCACATTCATGTTGTCTGTGTTTCCATCAATGCTTGGTATCATATTTTATTTCCTCTGTTCATAAGATGTTCTGTCCCTCTACTCTTTTTTCTCTGTCTCTCTCTCTCTCTCTGTCTCTTTCTCTCCCATCTTATAACATCGTCTTTGAATTTAGTTGTGTCCCATAATGTCACAATCATTCATGCTCATAAACGATCTGTCTTTCTCTGTCTCTGGACTCAGACAGTTGACCATGCATTAATTTACTTCTTGTCACTTCTGTTTCTCTCTCTCTCCTGCCTCGATCTCGTCCTTTTTTTTTTTTTTTTTTGCCCTCCCTTCCCTTTCCCTTTCTCACCATTTTGATGTCTTTCACGCCCTACCTCCCACGCATTTCCCCTCCTTGAACCCTTCCTCCTCTAACCCTTCTCGAAACTCATGCCCTCATTTAACCTTCTTCCTTCTTCCTTTTGTGCTTCCCCATAACTTTCCCCACATCCTTTTTTTTATTGCCCAATGTGCATTATCTTTGTGCTCATGAAATCCTAACACCTTTTTTTCATTTACTACTGCAAATTCAACCATCACCACCACCACTGCTGCCAACCTGCACCAAAACACTCCCTTACACTCCCTCCAAACTTTCAACACCCCCCTTGTTGACAACAAACTAGAGGCAGCAGCCCTGGCACCCAGCCCAGACTCCCCTCTGACTGAGGATTGGTTTAAGATGGAAGGGTCTCTGTTACAGCAGGACCTCAATGCAAACTCCACCTCCTCCTGGATCAAACCATAGACCAGAGGTAACACTGACCAAAGTTAAATTCAAAGGAACCCATAGCCTAGTTAACTTTCTCCTAAAACCACACAGACATTTTGACCAAGCTCTCTATGAAATAGCATGTCTTGCACAAACTACACAACACTAGTGCAACACCAAGTTCAACACAGACAACTGCATGATTTCAAATCACAGATATACCACCATGTCCACAGTGTTGTGTCTACATGTTCAATGAAAGGGTCACCTGTGAGAAGTCTTCTCTGTGTCTGAAAGTGAGGAAAGTGTGCTTTTACTTTGAAGCCTGGCATTAAGTGATTCATGCAAGAAGTTTCAGTGAAGTTAGGTAGTGCTTGAATCTGAATATTGAAGGTTAGGTGGCATTTCAGGGCTCATCACATTGACCAAACTAGTGAAACCTTACCTCAACAACCTCCTATCAGCACAAAAATGGTTTTTAGTATGTGAACTCAATAATGGCCACAATAAGCAGTGTGCACTAATCTGTGTGTTTCTGAAAGAGCTTAAGACTTGCATACATTCACAAGCACTTTAATGTGGGTGTGCCCATGTGCACATCCAGCAGCAGCACTGAAAATAACCCAGTTGTCGTGTCCTGTGTCAATAACCAATAAAAACTGAAACACTGAAGAAGACTGAACGGGAACAGTGGGTCACGTTGTTGTCTGATGTGCCTCTGTGTTGTTGTTGTTGTCTCTCTCTTCAGGTTGTGTCATATCACGCGTGTGTATGTGGGCTTTTTCATTCTTACGTGTTATACACTGTGTCTCTGTCCTCTCAAAGCCGTCTGAGTGTTGTGTTTGTGCTGTCGTGTGTTGCTTAATTTTGTTTCTCCCTTCTACGGTGTTTATTTGTGTTGCTCCCTACCCCACAGACCTCCACCTTGGCAAACAAAAGCACACACTGCAATTGAGAAAGCAAAAATACTCCTTTTTAGTGATTTATATACATACCAAGTATGTTTATGTACTTTTGCATAGAACAAACCGTTCAGAGATTAACTGAACTTTCAAATGTTCCTAAATCCGCCTATGCAAGAACACAATTGAAGAACTGCATATTTACATGAACATATACCAAGTTTGTTTCAAATAAATTTGCGAACCTCTAAACCTTCACATAATTGCAAAACAAGCAGTGCTATGATGCCAAAGGTCTCTGGGGTCAGCAGAGCCACTTGGGTCAAGGGATAGTACCTCTTGAAACATGCCACGCTGAAAACAAGCAATCATTTTAAACTGCTGTGTTGCAACATGTTGCTCCATCTTTGTGAACAAACTAACATTGCGCAGTATTTGCTTTCACAATAAAGTGTTGTAAGCGTGTAATGTGTCCGAAATACTACTCCCTAGACCACAAATCTGTGCTTTCAGTTCCAAGTGTAGTTCAAAGTTCACGAACTGTTGTTGTGTTGTACTGTGGAGACCTGGATAGAAATCAAAAAAGGATTACAGGCTGCACTCGGTGACTGAAACACTTACTAAGTAGACAGACAAACCGCAATGACATATTTGATTGAAAGTGGCTACATGATGTCTAAGGTAAGCAAGCCTCGAGCTCTCCAAGTCCTTCACTCTGATGTCCACGACATCGCTTCAGTTCTAGCTGTTCTTGTGTATGAACGGCAATTTAAGTGCAAGAAAAATCCCTCTTTAAAGCGAATCTGGAGTCCATTCAAAGTGCTGACGCTTCAGAGTTTGCGCTTCTTACAGTAAAGCTGTACGCTGGTGAGTAATAGTTGTATTTAGCTAATGGGTCAATAATGTTTTTTGTCTCTTAGTCAGCTTGGATTAAGATGTTGAGTCTTGTGTGCTGGAAAAAATAAATTGTACTTGATGTGTGTAGTACACAACTCGCACTGTTTAAATAAACAGTCTACCTATACTAATTTACAGTTTTAACAATCAGCTAAAAATCTGTTCTCAACCAAGAAAGGGCGTTAAAGCTTTGTCAGCAGGGAAAGAGTCTCCTTCCTGTTTTTAAAGAGGGATTGTCCTGCTGTCTAAAACTCTTTTTTTGTCTGCTTCAGTTGTGATTTATTTTGTAGAACTGCGCTTTAAGATGTCTTTGCAGAATTCTTTTTTTTTTTTAGCTTCTCAGTTTATTCTCTTTGACTGTCGGCCATTTAACTTCTTAAGCGCCCAATGCAATATGCATGTCTCACTGAGGTCAAATGGTCAATCAACCCTTTGATTGCCCACTCCAAATCACTCCTCTGGACCTCTTTCAAGGGTCTCCTTTGTTTCCATCTTTCCCTCTCTGTCTCTAATGCTCCTCAATCCTTCTCTCCTTTCTGTTCCTCGTTGTATTTTAACAATTGTTTTTTTTCCCTTTTGTTTTTTTTGTGGTTAATTTGTCTTGTGGTTCTAAAATAGTGTGTCTATCTTTTAGTGCTTTTTCGGTGTTTTAAGTAACTTTGATTTCAAGGCTTTTAAGTGATGTTTTTTGATTTTTTTAAATGTAGTATTAAGTTGTTATTTTTTTAAATCAACATTGGTTGGTGTTGTCTGTGTTAACGGTCTCTTTTTGTGTTTTGTACCACTGTGTTTTGTTGTTTGAGGTTTTGACCTCCTCTGTGTTCTTCCTGTGTTTTCCCATCACCTCCTGTCTGCCCTTTATTAATTGAAATTATCAAAGAGATGGCCACAAAACAATGAAATCAATTAACAACACAATGGGGACAAACTGTACATTATTCATTCACAAATGTAACCAACCACAAAATATTAAAACTAATACATTTTTTCTCTCCAAAGATACAGATAGTATTTCCTTCCCTCATAAAAGACAGAATTTTTGTATTGCAATAGTGAGGTTTAATGAAGCCTATACAGATTAGGCTGTGTGTATATGTCTAATAATTAACAAGCTGTTACACTTCTCACCTTATTTAAGAGTTAAAAATAATATTTGCGATATCAACTATGATAGTTAGTCGACTAAATGTTGGATTGCATTTTCTAATGTTCACTTTCTGGCCACAACAACGTCCTTATCCATGCTGGTTCTTTTGCAAAGTTATTTATCCAAGAAAACATTCTTACTCCAAATTTAAATCCTTATAGCTTTCCTGTGCAAATAAATTTCCCCCCCAAAAAAACCTGTGTTTGATGTGCTAACACTTGTCAGTGTCCTTGGTGTCTTTATACACTTGTGGTCATAAACATCCATATTTGTATTGCCACATCACAATACTCTGCAAATATTCTTTTGTCTGAGCCAGAGTTTTACCTTCGAAAAGAAAGAATGCATACTTATATCTTTGCTTATGCACATATGATCAATATTTATTTACGTATGAGAGGTTTATATAAACATAAAGATTAATTGGCGGTGAGCTTTAATTATAACTGTATGTACCGACATCCTCTTGTTAGCTGTAAATAGTTATGTATGACCTATATACAGCTAACAAGAGGATACAGCTGCATGTCATTTAGTTTCCCCCGAAGACATCCAAAGTAGTGTACGATATGTATGGACACATTCAGGCTTCAGAAATTCTCATAATGTGACCAATACATTGCATCATAGGTAACTGCATACCATCCATCTCTCAACTGGCAATTGATCCCATGAATGATACAGTATGTGGCCATGCCGAGAATAGCATCTGAACAGTCGACGCATTGTGTGCATCCACCGCAGGCGAGCACGCGCTCATGAAATCAGAAAGCATATGTGCATTAAGTAATAGAGGCAGTCAAGTATGTTCTCTGCCTTCTGCATGAATGATCAAGTCTATTAATTTGTCTTCAATCTGTTTAACTTAACATCATCATAGGTAAAAGCTGGTCAGAATATTTGCTGTCTTTCCTCTCTGAGTGTCTCTGTGTCCTCCCTCTCCACATCCTTGTCCTCCTGTGATTAACACTCATTCTTCATCCCATTCCCAGGCCGCCACTGCAGTGTATCTAAAGTCTGACTGTAGGTAGGTACTAACTCCCTCGGTAGTGTAAATTAAGTGTGACTTTGGACAGGAATTATGTCATCACTGAATACAGTGACAGCCAGACTTACCAGTTCCCCTGATAGACAGTCCCAGTGCACCAAGCCCCTGTTGATGTTGTAAATACAGTACTTAGCACAGAGAGGAGCTAGCTAGCAGAGCGTGACAGACTGCAGGGGCTGAGACATGATTAGCTTTATCAGCAGTTTTATTGCCATTTCTGAAACCTCTCCTTGTCAGCAATACTTTGTATATCAGGTCCATTTTACTGCCCAGTTTTTAATATTTTCCAACCAACTTCACCTTCATCCACTCAACAGATTTTCTTCTCTTATCCATGTGTATTCATATCACACTTGACAAGCATCTTAAACCTCTGACTTCAGACCAAAACATCTCGAGAATTAAATACTGCAAACATGCTCTATATAGTTTGTTTGGTCGCAAAAAATAAAAGTTGACATGGTGACTTATTGGTAGTATTGAATTCTCCTCATCCCTGTGAGCTGCGTGCTGATTTTTGCTCTTCACCAAGCATAGATCCAATGGAATTTCTCAGTAGCATAAAAAGCTTGTCTTTTAAATGTAGACCCTCTTGCATACTTCAAATCGGTAGTGCATACATCAGTCAATCAAAGGTGCCACAAGCATTAAACCGTTGCTTTATATTTAACCTAAAAACATGATTTGGATAAAGAGCTCTCTTATATAAACTGTTTGGAAATTATTGTTACAGTTAAATTAATATAAAATAAATTATATTTTATTGAACATAATGTAGCAGCACATGTTTTACTACACTAAAATTAATTGACCTTCTTTCGTTGTCTATTTTAATCAACAGCATTACGACTTTAAAGCTATCTACAGCATCAAAGCTCCAGACCTCTAAGACTTTGAGATGATTATATTACAAATCCACATTTTGAGCTAAGCAGAATCTTGATCTGAGGAATTCTGAATAAGAACTTTATCTTTTTTTTTTTTTTTTTAATGATACATCATTATGAATGAGTTAGTGCTAATGCTAGTGTGAATCATCAGCAGCACAATGTTCAGCTATAGCCTCAGCAGAAACTTCATGTGGCAGTGACAGTCTCAGAAAACGGTGTGCGATTGAATGGAATCTTAAATTAAACAAGTTGCTCAATGAGCTCCGGTGAAGGGTTCAACCAAAAAATTAAAAAAAATTGTCTGCACTCAGTGGTAAGGGTTGTTGTAGTCCTGAAGATAAAAAAAAGTTTGCTCGTCCCTCCTGTTGTTGGCCCACAACTGTGATTCAGCAAACATCAATTGAAGCTGATAATTAGTGGACCTGACACTTTGTCCAGATACATTTGGGTGTTAGGAACAAATACTTTTAGACCTGAAATTGAAAATAAAGCGGCTCCTCAGATTGGTCGGACAGCTTCCCAGAAATCTTTGAGTGGCATACGGCCTTAACAACCCAGTAAAAATGCTTCATCAATATTTTACTGAGTTGCCGTCTGACTAATGTGCCTGAGCCAGTCAGAATACAAAACAACTTTTATTCATTGTTGGCTCAAATGGTTTGTAATCCAGAGAGCTGAAGAATTGGCGTGTTTTCCCATTTTAGCAGGAAGGCACAAAGGGTGACACAATGGAAGTTTCTTTTTTTTTTTTTCCGTCTGACTGGCTTTAAGGTGGTTGGAGTTTGACATAAAAAATATAGCAGAGTATTTTTCCAAAGACTCTTAAATTACAGTTTTAGAGAATAATCTGGGAGATAAAATGTCAGCTAATAAAGTTTTTAATAAAACGTTTAAACTCCACCCATTACATGTCAGTTAGCCATTGTTAGGGCAGATAAAAGACTACCTACCAATGGTGTTGTCCACTTCACCTGATAACAACACTCGACCAGCACAGCACTACCTTCTATGTGGCTGCTACAGGGGGAATTCAATGTCTGCATGCTATGTTATACACCCAAAGTACAGCAGGAAAGGACACAAAGGTGTTGTTAATTTCTTCTTCAAATTTTTTATTTTTTGAACAACCTCCACACTGTGCAAGAACTACGAATTCTGATTCAAAGTCACTCCACTTGCACTGGTGGATGTTTTCAATAAATAATGTTGTCTTGCCTTGTGTCATTTCCCACTGTAAACCAGAATAAACAGATTACTACAGGATGCGATTACCGGGGGTTAGGAAGTGCTTTTAGGTGTTGCAGGATTGATATTTTTGTGCTGGCCATCTGAAGTTTCCAGGAAACAAAATTAAACACTTGTTTCTGAACCTTAATCTAAGACAATAATACACCATCACTCCCCTGCTGGTTTAATTCTAACCTGTATTTCCTAGAACTTCATGTGGTCAACGCCTACAGTGTATCTGAATATTTACTCCTCTGTGTTCTTGTGATACTGTAAACTATTGGCCAGATAGTTGTCTAAAGCATCTGAGAATTACACATGATGTATAACGATCATACAATTTCGGGTGCTTTATTCAATGGGCCTTCTATAAAGTCAAACATTTGAATATTTATGAATCTAATGCTTTTCTGTTGTGAAAAAAAAAACACATCATAACTCTCATTTTCTTGTTTTGTCTTGTCTGTCCTGTCTGTGTCTGTCTTTGTCTGTTCTTTATATGTCAATATGATTTATTTACACATTTTCTATTTCTTCTCCTTCATTTTATTTTTATTTCTGTTTTGAACTTTGAAATCATATTCATGTACATTTATAACAAACCAACTAAATATGGAAATATTGGATAACATACCCAAACATTTCATCTATGTTTTCTTTATATTTTATTTGCACAATAACATAATTTCATATAATCAATAAAAAAACAATATAATTGTTTGAAACATAACACACTTTTTTTTTTAAATGATCTACCTAAAGCGACAGGCTATGATAAATCTCGCAGTCTCAATAACATATCAGGGATGGCGGGGTCCTCACTACGGCTTGCTCCTATCACTAGCCCACCCTTTGAAAACTATGAGACCCCAGGACCTCTCCATCGCTGTCGGTCCCCCATCCCCTCCATTTTGTAGCAGAAAGGATGTTAATTACTGGATGATAAGAAATGCAGAGGATTAGCTACGGACTGATTGCGATGAAGCCTCCATTTGGATCTTACAATGTGCAAAAGCAATAACACAAAAATGAAGTTGAACCTGGAAGGAGCGACCTCTCTTCTTGGCAATCTAATTGTGTAATAATGCATGCGGGTTAGCTGAAGGGGTTAAAAATTAGAAACACTTTTATTTTAAGTTATTAGAATAAATGTAAAAAAAAAAACATTTGGATTGTTAGTAAATGATATCCGAGGTTAAAAAAAGAACAAAACGAAACTGATCCTTTTTCAAACTTTAGTGTGATAGCCATCCATTTTGAAATGTTCTGGACCAAACAAAACCAAGCTCAACACACTGTCCAGAGAAACGACCGTAACTCAAGATACTTCAGTTCATGTAGCCAAAGACAAAAATACATTTTTAGATTATATTGTTGTTGAATAGGTTTCTACTTCCTGTCTTTTACGAATAATGGATGTATAAAGTAGAAGTTTGGTATCTCTCTGTCTTAAAACAAAAAACTACTTAGCTTCTTTAAGTCTCAGTGTTTAAGTCTCTTTAAGTCTTCAGTGTAAAGCTTAGTGAGGTCAGAAGTTGAAAAAAAAAAACTAAGCTCAACTGAAATTGGAAAGTAGTACAGACTGACATTTGAATTTTTTGTATTCTGTTTCATCACATTTTAATTAAGATCAAACATAAACATAACTTGGGGTTTCCCAAACATGTTGTCTAAGACATTCCTCTCAAGTATCCTGATCGTCTTAAACAATATCTTAAAAATCATGGTAAGAGATAACATGTTTCCTTTTGATGCTTAAAGATTCAAAAGTAGTTTGTTTAACTACTTAAAATGTAGTTCTTTCCAGATCAATATGCAGGCTGTGGATCATAATGAGGGTCATTTGATTAATGGAGGTAGCCAAGCTAGTGCAGATATGCTGTTTACTTCCGGTCTTAGCCAACAGATTATACCAATGACTGTGGTTCACGAGCTCCACCATTACACATCGTAACCATTTAGCGAAATGCACTTTTGTGTTCTCGTCTATTAGGTGCTTTTAGGGCAGTTGAAGACCTCACAGGTAGAGCTGCCTGGCTAGCTAAATGATAACTCCATTGTTGGCTCAATTTGGCGTCCACATCTTCAGTTAATCCTTTCTATGTGACAATAGAAAACTACTGACTTGAGGTTTTAAAAAAATGCTAATCAGGAAATGTATAGTCAAATATCTACTTACAGGCTTTGAATTTTTGAAAGAAATTGTATGTAGAAAGTGATTATAACAGATAGAACTATAAAGTTATATATGAATGACAACAAAGTTAACTGTACAGTGAAAACACATACAAGCACTTTACTTATAGTCATTGTTAATGTACTAACCTTGAAAGTTTTGCATGTGGGAATAAGACACAGAGGACATTACAAAGTATGAATTCATGAAATTAACGAGACCGACCAATCAAACACGTCTCTTACAAATAATGTCCAACTTTACTAAATATCTGTTTCGCTTCTTCTTCGCTTTTAATAATTTTGAGATTTTTGTTCATTTCCATCTCAACAAATTGCAATCATGTTTAGAATTAAAGATAGTCTATCATCCACTTCCATAACTCCTTTTTAATTTGTGTTTGGCAAATAACATTTTTATCATCCTAATCAGATTGTCGTCCTCCCACGAAAGTAGGTCTTATGTCCAAAATGTTTCGCAAAATAAAATATATATATATGAAGCCACATTCACATATGCAATAAACATGCAATATTGTTTGAATGCTGGGAAACATGCTGCGTTCATACATATGTAAATATCCAGATCTATTTTTAATCTTAAAAATGCACAGAACTATAAGGCAGTCTTATTTTCTATTGTTGATTTAGTCCAGAGTGTGAATATGTTAAGCAATGACATGAGCCATATGTCTTGTTTTGTTTCAAGTCTATGTGGTCTTACTGGTCGTTAAACAGAGTTGTTTTTTTTATTATGGCTGCCATTTTGATTTTTTTAGTTTTGTAATATTTGTACGTTTTCTTCACTTGTATTGGTAAAGTGTATTTCATTGTAAGGAATCATTTTCTTTACCGCACTGATTGTCTAAAATAAGATATGTCCAAAAGATACAGTGTTGTATTTAACTGTCCTTGAGTTTATTAACAGGGGGAAATGTAATAGGACTGAAATCACACAGACAAATGTGCTTTGGAACAAACAAGGTGAATGGAAGGAGATTTCCACAGCTGTTTAAAAAAGAAAAAGTCAGGTCCTGATATTGCCACTGTCATGATCTATTGTCCTCGTTCCATTTTGTCGAAAAGAATCAATGTGCTTCCAGATTCCTCACGTTGGAGAACTTAGATATGCAGTATACGAAGATGAAAGTTATGGCATCACTTGGATGTTTGCTTGAATCTGTTATCCACAGAAGTTTGCAGAGGTTCAAATGTCTGATTAAGGACTGATTCTACCATACAGTCACTGCAAGACGTGATGCTTGCAACAATTCAACTAACGCTGGGTTTTGAAAGCCATCCCGCATTCAAAAAAAAGTTGTTAATAGTTGTGGTTATATTAAATATTCTTACATTTCACATTATGATGTCAAAAGTTAGAATAATTTGGTGTTGTCTTAAAGTATTTGAAACAGCATGCAGAGCTTTGTATCTCCAGTGACTCCAAAAAAATGTTGACAGCAGCTCTTTAATGTATGAAGTCAATCTGAATTTAGGGAAGGCAGGGTTACTCTGGGATACTAGTGTTTTTTAAATAGATATAACTTACATATGTTTCATGAGCATGCTAGGAGAAAAGCAAATAATAACGAGCATTGATTGGCCTGGTTTAAACCCTTATAGCTACTCTCGGTCAACATCAACAAACTTTGGATTTTGATTAGTCATTCATACTCGCATCACTTCTCTCTGCGCACTAAACTGCATCAAACATTTTAAGCGCACACGCATACTGTATAATACTAAAATGACTCCACAATGTGGATGTCAGTTTGCTGATACTTGAATTATAATGGTATGTCACTTTTTATAGAATGTACATTTTGTGTTACAGACAAGGAATAGATCCAAACATTTTGCATATCTGCAATTGAATGTTTTTCTTTAATGTTACAACTGATCGATCGTGGATGAGAACAATAACATAAACTCACATGCCACCACTTGAACTTGAAGATTTAAAGATTTAGGGCCTGTGTCCATAGACTTGCTTATTGTGCTGGCAGCGCCCCTTTTCAGTAGATAACCAATGTAGTGCAGAGATTTTAACACCCTAGGCGTCACCTGTTTTTTTACTTACATGCTCACTAAAGTAACTTTTTTCTCACCAACCAATCAAAATCAAGAAGGGGCGGGACATCTGGTAGCAGCTTTTTAAACAACAAAGGCAGAGGAAAATCTAATCTGACTCACCTTTTCCGTGGTACGTTTTACAGGTCTAGGTCCGGGACAGGATTCCTTTACATTGTTTTTAATTTTTCTTTGAATAAAGGCCAGTATTAAGCATGAAGAGCTTTTTAAAACAGACCTAAAGGTCACTACAGGGGTTAGAAGTGGAAGTTTCTAACCTAGAAACAATAAGCGTAGGCGAGAAGCACTCTGAAACTAAGGTCGTGAGCACTGCCAGCACAAAAAGCGCCATAAACGGACAGAGGCCTTTATGGTTATAGATGCTTTTATTTCAGATTTGCTTTGTTTTTTTTATCAAGATTCATCTGAAGAATGTCACAACTGTATTTCTGAGTTTCAAGGGTCGTACACATTGTTGTAGCAAATGTAAATCACCCAGGATATTCTGATGTGAACATTGTTTAAGTTAAGAAAACAGGCAGATGTTGTAAGTGCCTCTATGAGGCCCCTCTAGGCTCTGAAGTCAGTTTAGGAGTTCATGTAAACTAGCTAGATTTAACTAGCTAAACCTTTCAAGCAATGCTTAATAGGTCGGTAGGTAATATTGAAAATGTACATAACTGTATCTACACATGTGAATACATTAAAGTCATATGAAATGAATATATCTATGCATACTTTGTGAGTGTTGGGCAGGTTTCATAAAAACATTTCTTCCAGAGCTGGGTTAGTCCATATGTTGTTTATTGAAAGTTTATGGTTTTATCCTGAAAACAAGGAAACTTCAGAGTGCACTCTTTGTTCTGATTTGGACAGGACTTCATTTATTGTAAGTGTGCATGAAATGTAGATATTTCAACTGTTGTTTTACCACTATATATGAAGTATGTAAGCATAGGAATATGTAATGTTGTTTTTCTTCTGGCAGTCCTATAATTTGTGAGAAAGAGGGTAGAAAGTGGCTTTTTGATCTTTGATGAACAATGAATTGTGCAATGAAGAGATTCATAGCAGGTAAAACTATGTCTGGTACTATTGTGCCTTATTAGGTTTTGCATGAATAAGATGGTAAATCAATATTTTCCAAGCCGCAACCTCCGGTCTTGATAAATTAAGTGCAAAATCCTGCAGTTTGTCAAGTGCGCTTGAGGCTGGCTCCAGGAGCACTGGAAGTCACATACACACCAGGGCCAAAAAAGCCTGTTTATACTTTAGAAATTAACATGTTTACAGCCTGGTACAAAAAACCAAATCGGTCTGATTAGTTATTGTCATAATGGGCACACACTGCCTGTACATCATAAGTCTTAAAAACCCCTCAGCTCCACTATGACAGTGATCTGAGTGATAGCAATGCATGAAAGAGATAAATAATGTCAGAGACATTTCATACAAAAATTGGTCCAAGGAGGACACCATGAGGCTCAGCAGACCCTGTTCTATATTATATAGATATATGTTCTTGCCAGTGTTATTGCCATTGCTTTGCTTGTTCAAGACCAAATTTTAAAATTTTAATTTCTCATGTGGTTATATGGTAATTAGAATAACACTTCAAACTTGTTATTTCAGAATTTAGGAATTATACAGATGTAACATTTGACAATTGGAGAAGGTCTTGTGACTCCTTGCAAGATTTAAATAATAAGACATGTACAGTGTGTTCTATACAACTTATTACCTCAAAATACTATTTCAATTCAATGAAAATATTCTTTCTGGGCTGTTGAGATTCATAATGTAAACCACAGACCCATGTAGGATGTAATAAGGCCTTATATTCCCTAACATTTACAATATAAGTTGTCTTCAGAAAATATGAACTGTCTTGCTTTTCTCTGGAGAAAGCTTCAACTATAACATGGATATTGACAGAGGAAGCCGTGAGAAGGGGCAAATGGGAAGAACTAACTTGGCTGCAACAAAGGATAATGTTTCTGTTGGATTGATGTTTGCTGGTGAGACCAGAACACAAGTGTTACATTTCCCAAGTAAATAATACATTATGCCTTCACGTGATGAAAAACAAAATGGTTTGCCACAACAGTGTGCATTAATTTCAAATGCTTTAGCTACTGTTGTTGGCAAATGTATTCTTGAACGAGCACGTGTCTGCACGATGTATAGCTTATTATGTTGAAGCTTCCTGAAACAGTGTCAGTCCAATGTTTTATTTTACTAAAATGAGAATTCCTCTTTTGAGTATGAAAAGCATTGATTGTGTTTTTCTGTGTCCATCTGTCAAACTTGTTTTTCATGAAATGTACATCCTTCAATGACTATGTGTTCTCACACATACATATACACATGTACTTACAAACACATCAGTGAATAACAAGCTAACGCCTGCATATTGCCAAATTCTTCACTTTCAAATGCTTTTCAATGACTAACTCCTACAAAGATCCTTTTTCTTTATCTGTTGACATATGGCATAGTGGAGATCACAGTGCTGGTCATTTGGCTGGCAGTTGGTAACATTTTGTGTTTTTTGGTTTAATACTGTCAGCCACCAGTGTTGTTGTTGTCCATTTCTTGATTTTATTATTGCATTGAACTTTGTGTCTTATGTGACAAAGAATGTTTTTGTAGTTGAGGTGTCATTACATTTTAAATTTGTGCACTTTATTTTGACATGCACAGTTAACCAGCAGTTTACAGGTAATGGTGATCACTGACTACTTTCCTATTGCACATAATATTAATAAATACATTGAAACTGTGATATGAAAATCAATATCTTTGGCTAATTCGAAAAAAAATTGCTCAGGAGAGTCTTGGCGGTTCTAGTGTTAAAATGTATGACCAAGCTGGGCTTATATCAGATGAGCACTTCTGTGAATCAACCGAGATAATAGTGTTTAGTTGTAATGTTACAAATGTTTAATTTCACTGAACATTTGTTTTCTATTTGAACTTCATTTTAATGGCCTTCTGTTCTTGTCTTTACAGTGTTAAGTTTCTAGCATTCGCCTTTTCTCTTATGAGGAGTCAGTAAGCGGTAAACACAAATTTGCGGCAGGAGCCACGTAAGCGACCTGTGTGACACGGATGGACGGTGTAAAGGAGTTCTTTGGGTTGACAAGAGAGAGACCAGAGGTTAATCACGAATTAAAAAAAAAAATATCACATGGTCTGCTCCTCAAGTTGTTACCAAAGCAGCCTCTTGGAACTCTGACTTCATTTAGACAACTGTCTGGCAGACATTTTTTCCCTTTTTTGGGCAAACTGACTGAGCATTGCACTGACACACTTTTGGAGAGAAAAGGACTCCTGTTTACACATTCCAGATGACATATCTCCAACAACATTATACTCGCCATCTTGTATGATGACCAACTCAGCACCATCCACAGTGCTGAACAACTGAGCAACTTCACCAGTTTCCGAAAAAAAAACAAAAAAAACACTTGTCTTCATAGAAGACACTGAATGATCAATGTAGCATCTCTGCTAACATATTGTAGCATTTGTTGGCGGGGAAATAACTTGACTTATTCCATCAATAGTTGAAGAGAGGGGAATTTATGCATTCAAAGGATCTTAAGATGTCATTTTTCTCTTGGGTTCCTTTCAAGTGAAGGACACATATACGAGTACATGAGAGACAAAGGATTGGTCTTGCTCCTTAAAACAATTGACTTTCCAAAAAGATGCACTGAATTCTAACAGGGCCAATTGAATCAAGCCCAATTGCACACAATTTAATTATGAACATACTAAAGTCCCCCATTCAAGTTAAGCTCTTACAACGCACTGTTTGCCACTGAACTTATGTCTTCCATTAGCTTCTATTAGTCTGAAACACTGCCCTCTTTACAAATATTGAGATAATCAAAAACAGCACTAACTATGAAGTTGAACAAATGAAGCACATGTAGCATCAGCTCAAACAGGTCATGTATAGCATTAAGCATACATTTACACTCAACATTCACCATGAGAACATGGTAGATAAGACCTATCTTTATCTCTTATGTACGTGCTTGGGCTTGCCCTAAAATTCATGGGGAGTGCCGGAGGTCCTGTAGCATGCACTTGCTAAATGACCTTCTGTAATGTAAAGTAGATAAGGGGGAGTATTTCATTTAGGTTGAGGTTTCCACTCAACCTTGTGCTGGCCATTGCCTTTATTCAGTAAATAATCATTCCTACAGTCTTTTCACTGCCACTTACATCCTGCCTATATGCACATTTAAAGTACTTTCCCAATGTCTGACTGACCAAGTGCTCAGACATAAGGAGAAAAAAAAGATGGACCAAGGAGACAAAATAGAAGTCTGACTTACCATCAGCCTTTCTTCAATATCAATGGATATTGGCCTGCCTAAATTACAATGAAAACTACATTCCAAACACAAAACACTTGTGTTATGTTGCACAAAACTGCCCATTTGCTGAAAATTCTGTTACTAATTTTGAACGGGACCAATCAGATAACAACCCCCCCCCCCCCCCCTTACACTGGCCTACACTGCCAGATCGGCACAAGAATTCCCAGACAAATACTGCCCAATCCCTCTCTTGTCCCTGTTGCTGCCGATGACTGCTTGACAGGGAAGTTGATGCTGGGATAGAGATGGCCCATCAGGGGAGCCCTTAGGCAAAGGGGGAAATGAGATGGAATGGACCACGAGTAGTGCAAGTGTGGAAATGTACAAAGAGAACAAATCTATATTTTGATAAACAAATCAACTATCCATGGCTTTGGAGGAAGTTTATGATCAGAAAAGGTCCTGAATGGAAAGAAGAAAGAAAAAAATCAGATGCAAATCTTAAAAAAAAAAAAATTGGCATCATGAAATGGAGTCAAAGTCTGAGAAAAAAAGATGAAACGCAAATATTTTGTCATGGAGGGTTGGCAAAATTGTTTCCCCCACAAGCTCTGAGAATATTTTATTTTGAAGGACATTGAGCAATGACAGACTCTTGCCAACAAAGACACTGGACAAAGGATTTGACGCTGAGATAAACAAATTAAGAAAAAAAAAGATACTGCATTTTTGTAACTTTGTTTACCAGCATGACTACTTTGCATGACTGTCTTTTCTGCAAGCCCTTAGTTGAAGACAAGGGTGCTAGAGATACAAAAAAGTATATATAAAATGAATTAAAAAAATGTTATATGCAATTAATGTTTAAAAAAGATTATAATGAAAGAGAAGAGCTATATTTTGTTTTGAAAAGTAAAAAAAAAAATGTGAATATTGGAACGTGTATGTTTGCAAAGTACACCCTGAACTATGTTTTGTTTGATGAAATCTCTCTGCTACTACTGCCCTACATCCCTCATTCAAGTGTTTTCAGCCGCTGCCATAGTTTATTATTTATCCAGAGTATTTCATTTATAACCATTCAATTGACAGTGATCACTCAAGACTTTGCCAAACTATGGGTATTGCGCAAGGAAACTGTTTTTCATCACAAAGTTTGTTTTTCTCCTGAAATCATTGCACAACTACCGTAGCAGCAGCAGCAACAAGCAGCAGCAGTCCTACAACAACAGCTCTCCATACCGCAACTATGAATGCTTGATTAGTACTCATTGTTTGCTTTTTTTCTTTGGCAATAATACAAAAGTTGTCACATGATTGTAGCAGGGCAAACAGAGAACCTCGAGAGTATCTTCAACGCCTCAGTGTTAAGAGATTCAAAGCCTTGAATGTCTCGTGGCAGGATTTTGCTGGGATCGGCAGTTTTGTTTCGCTAGCCCTTAGTAGAAAAAATACAAGTGCAGGTTATCCAATTAGGATGAATAAAAGACTATGAAATATACAACACTGGCGAACAATCAAGAGAGATTTCCGGTTTGCATGGAACCAACTGCCATTCCAAAGTTTGTGTGTGGTTTAAAGGACTCAGGTGTGTCGATGGTGTGTGTGGACGTAGGTGTTTGCTATTTTCTTTCCAACATAAGAAATTTTAGTATATATTAGATGATGATAATGTTAACACCTCACAGTGATGTGTAAAAAACGCATGCATTATGACTTGATGATCTCTCGAGGGGGAGCAAAGTCTTGACATATTCCCTTAGCCTCCTGTCATTGTTTGTCATGAATCCAGTCTTGATAACTATGAACACTGTGCCGTGTCGTAGAGCAGAAACGTCTTCCTCCAAGAGGCAACTGAAAACTACTCACACTCACGGTGTCGACATGAGTGTGTAGAGGTAGCTCGTCTTAGTTTTATTTTAGATGGTCAAGTCTTTGCATCGTCATTAACTGTGGAGTACACGTGTCATCCAGCTGGCTTGTTGGCAGCTCATTACCGCACATAAGTCATGTGAGCACCAAACAAAGAGACCCAGAGCTTCCAAAATGATGTCAGTGAAGTACTTTTAAGTGTTGCGAAAAAAGAGAGGATGAGAGGTACCAGTGTCCACAGAGGGAGATTGATGTAAAAAAAAAAAAAAAAAAAAAAAAAAAAAAATACAATGTTACTAAAAAAAGCATCACAAAGTTGAGTGCTCTCCAAGCACCTCAACCATGGTTAGGTATTCAAAGTAAGTTTCAGGCCCTGCTGGTCCAGGGTTTAGTACAGGCAGCTGAATGGTCCTCTGTCCATTCTTAGTACATAATGTAAATGGAGGGTCAGCAGAATAATAGAGACTCAGTGTTGTTATATAGACTATTTAAGGTTTTACAGGTTATAAAACTTCTATTTCCATTAATAGTTGATGGGATTGTGTTATGGTCCCTTGTCTTTAAGAACTCCCAAATTCACTTCCCATTCTGAAAGGCATTAAGCAACAATGGCTTCAATGGTCACAAAGATGTTTATGAATATTTCAGAGGTAAACTTCTAGCAATGTTGTGCACACTTGCAAAAACGTTGTGCTTCAACCAGCTGTTTTTGTATTTTCATGGCCAAGTGCTGTCTTTTTTTTTGTCTTTCCTTGTTTTTCACTGTCGAGTTTGTCATTTTCTTCATTCTCTACATTGTGACTGCTCTGCCGAAACCAGGCTAAAAAAGATGTCTTTCCTTTTTTCTATCGCATAATACTGCCATTTGATTTAGTCATGTTGAACAGAATGAGTTACAATGTTGAGAGTGCTAAGTCTGTTTTATCTGACTAAGTTTCCAATCTGTTACAGAATGTTAAAGACTTCATACACAGTAACCAAAAGAACAAAATGCTTTATATGGTAAGTAGGTGCCACTGTTTAACTGCTACTTTGTGTTGTAACATGATCATGTCCTCTCCAGGTGTTTGGAAGGTATTGTGTGGTCCTTGGATGACATGTTTTCTATGACATATAATTTGTTTTCTTTATCTGCCTGTTTCTGTTCTTTTTTCCAATCACTGAGGACACTGTATGCAATCTGCACCATGAATGCCACTGATAGACACTTACTGTATTCTCCCTGAGACACAGATGTTCTGTCATCAGTTGAGATGATTGCAACACACGTGTGTAGTGGCTTTATGGCTTTCCATAAAGTGACTTGGCAATCACACTTAAGCTAAAAAAAAATATTTTATTTTACAAAGTTATAAAACCAGAGTTGATTTAGAGGAGATGTTACCATACTGAATAGATTTTCTAATATATTTAATATTATTTTAATTAGAAATAATGTGAAAAACACAAAGGTCATATCAATATACATAGATCTAATAATACAGGCTGAGAACATGCATTCATGTAAGCATTCCAAAGATAAAAGTTGCATGTTCATTTCACATGCCATCAAATAGTATAAAACAGATTTAGGTACTAGTCCATTGTACTGCGGTCTCAGTAGGAGAGTGAATGGGGAGAGGAGGTGGTCACTGGAGTTTCAGCTGGATTTTATTTTTGAATTGTTGGAACACAAAGAACAACTCATCAAGAACTGTATAAAGTATATTTCAATGGAATGTTCATGATCTATCTTTTTATATTTTGAAGAAAAAATAGAAACATATCAATAAAGTGTCATAATTGAACATATTTCTACTATTGAGACTTAAAATGTATGAATGTCAATGCGACCTAATGTGAACCAATCTCCATAGCAGCTTGAATGAATAACTGATTAACACTCATGGGATGCTTTTTCAGAGACGTTAAAACTGCTTCAAATCATTGAAATGAACT
The DNA here is from genome assembly GCF_963584025.1 of Labrus mixtus. NCBI lineage: Eukaryota > Metazoa > Chordata > Actinopteri > Labriformes > Labridae > Labrus > Labrus mixtus. Next base: position 12,844,743 of record NC_083632.1, read on the forward strand.
TCAAATAAATGAAAAAGTGACATCACTGGTGTTGCTCACTCCTTTTTTTGTAATCATCAGCTGTTCACATCACCTCGTTACATCTATCCAAAAGCCCTGCTCCACCTCCTCATCTTTAGTCTATCATGTTGCTGCTGACTTTGTAAAATATGGCTTTCTCTTCCTCTAGTTCATTCGTGATATTGTTACGAGTGACCTTTCACCTCACCATCACCAGCAAGCCTTAGCAGTTTCATCACATTCATCATCCCATCAGCCTGAGATCACATCATCAGCCAATGGTGCACCATTTGGTCAACCCCAGTCTTTGCAGTTTGGTCAGCCTCTTCATCCCTTCATCCTCAGAATTTTTTTCAGCCATTCCCATCAGCCCCATTGTTCAGTTAAAGCAGCTTTCATCCCATCAGCTTCAGATGACATATTCAACCATCTTCTCATCAACCCCAGTCTTCAAAGACCAATTAGCTTCTTCATCGGCTCCTCAAGATCGTCGGTTGACGGCTTTCCAAAACAACCCCCACCCCACCACTACCCCCTCCCCACCTGTGAAGACTGTTTCGTCATGAGCCGGGGATCCGGCCGAAGATTTCTGCCTTTTAATGAGGCACTTTTTTCTTATCACTGTAACTTTTGCTGCTTTGCTAAAGTGCCCATGATGGATAGGCCGGGTCTTTGTAACATAACAATAAGTAAGGTCTTTTACCTGCTTTTTGTAACATAAGAATGATTAAGGTCTTTTACCTGCTTTTTGTAACATAAGAATGATTAAGGTCTTTTACCTGCTTTTTGTAACATAAGAATGATTAAGGTCTTTTACCTGCTTTTTGTAATATAAGAATGATTAAGGTCTTTTACCTGCTTTTTGTAATATAAGAATGATTAAGGTCTTTTACCTGCTTTTTGTAATGTTAACAGACACAGAGTAAGGTATTTTACCTGCTTCTTGTAACATAACAATGAGTATGGTCTTTTTACCTGCTCTTTTGTAATGTTAACAGACAAAGAGTAAGGTATTTTACCTGCTTCTTGTAAAGTGTCTCGAGATAACACTTGTTATGAGTTGACGCTATACAAATAAAAATTGAATTGATTGATTGATTGATCGCATACGCCAAGATGAAATGTCTGGACTCTATGGGGGGGTAGATCTTGCTGCCACTCAAGGGCAGACATCTTCAATTTCCTTGTCTCCCTTGTAGAGTTCAAGTGCCAAAGATTCTCATATAATCATTTAATACCACATCATCATGTAAAATAAACATTTGTTTTAAATCATTTACTTGTCTCTCCTGATTGAATTGTGTGCTCCTGTATATACTGATTTATCCTATAACACTGTGTACTGGCAGTCACATTTAACACTGTTCATCAGCCCGTCAGGAACACGCTACAGTGATTGATATAATCAGACTTGAAGTGGGGACACAACAAAAAGTTTTAAAGTTTTAAAACAAGCTGAAGGATGACACATTCAATTTGTGAAACTTTGGGAAGATGTTGTGAACTCCTCTAAGAAGGTCAACATATCAAGCTTTCCTATAGCTCCTAAAATAAAGATGCGTCGTTTACAGTAAATGGTAATCTATAACTTAGAGGTCAACTGTAATTGGTCATGTTATTTGAGAATGACGAGTTAATGGATGTACATACTATTTTAGATTACATGCTGATATCAAATGACAATAACTTCGAAATCTGACACCAACATGTTCAAATGATTGGCTATATTTCATAGAATAATCCTGTTCTTGGCACAATGACAGAGATTGTTATATGTGCAAGGATTAGAAGTAGAGAGACAATCTGTAGTGACATTAACCCTTTCAATAATGGAAGTTGAAAATGTTTGGAAAATCAGAACGTTATCAATCAAATTATAACTAAAATGGTGAGTTTATCTACCTTCTTTTACACCTGTGCAATTGCACACACCAACTAAAAAGCAAAGCAATGCTTGTAAGAAAATGCTTGTCTCCATGATGAAGGCGCAGAATCATAACCTGGTGTAAGGACTACATGGTGAGAAATAGTAATGTGATCTGATGAGTCACCTATTTTCCACTTATGGATACCCGCTGTCTGTTTGACACTGTTCTAACTGGTAATGGATCTGGGTTGGGATGTGAGCCATCTCATGGGAGTCACGATATCTTGTGATTGCAGTGCAAAGCAGCATGAAAGCAAAATAATTTTAGGGCATTTTTAGAGAACAGACAGAAGCACAGTCACCCCTAATCCAAGTATATGATGTGGAAAATCATCAAATGTAATGGGGTGTAGTCAGTTGATTTTCCTTGACCTTTGTGGCTAAAGAAACTAGAAGAATTTCTCACTACATTTAATAAATACTTGATATTTGTGTTTATATTTATCTAATCAACACTTCGCATGTCTGTATGGTTATTGCCTTATAGGCACACTTGGACAAAGGGTTATCAGATTCAGAGTAAGCAATCTGTGTTAGATACTGGTAATTCAATGACATGATATGTGATCAAATGGGAGTGTTATGTATCAGCTCAGTGAGCAGTGTATTTATTCTGTGAGTGAAGACAGTTGTGAAAAAAAATGTCTGCAGAGGCCTAATTCAGTTTTCTCTTCTTTGAGCCAAACATCATTGCCCTCTGGTGGTAAAACAAAGTAGTGTCTCCTCTGTTATGCTTTGATGGAAGAATAATTTAGACCAATACATGAAGTATATTATGATTGATTAGTCTTTCTTTGTTTTTGTTAATTTACTTGATTTAGTTCTTTATTAGATAAACTGAAATCGAATATCTGACTTCAATAAAAAATAATAAAAACCTCTTCCTGTCAAGTGCCTTAACATATTTGTACATGCAAAACACAATTAGCTTACACGATAGTATAATTATCTACATGATCTACAGTACCTGGAAGTCAGTCCATTGAGGCACAGGTGGTTGGTCTTTCTCCTGCTGTAGCATTTAGCTTGTATGTAAAGAGGCAGACAGGCCGGGTCATCTTGTTTAAAACTGAAGCATCATCACTTAGGGGGGGAAATGAGGAGGAACATTTGAAGCTTTAAACATTCATTCAAAAATAAATACTGTGCAGCATAACAAATAATAAAAATGAGGCACTATAGTAAACTTTGTTAATTATTTTCAATTAAAAAAACTACCATGAGGCAAAAAACACACCTTATTTTCTGCAAGACAACAATTTTAACTATATGAGCACTACTCACAACTACTTATCTGAACTCAGCTTCTAAGAAAAGGGCTACGATAATGCTAATATAACAAAGATACAGCTGTAAAATATAAACACCAGTTTTACTACTACAATAACTGCATGTGAAATTTAAACACTGACAGTGCTTATTGCTTCCTTTGAATAAAGTCACACGTAAATGTAAAGTCAATTAAATTATGAGACATTACAAGGACTAAAGAGAGGGAAGGTCACTTACCAAAGTAGTTAAAATAAATACTATTGAACTTGACAAACTGTTGTTTACTATAATGTTTTTGAATGTAACTCGCACACTAAACTAATGCTTTTTGACAGCTAGCTTGTAGTGCTACTTATGGTTATCATTTTAAAGGCAGGGTTGGTTATTTTCTCCAGATAAACTTTTTAAGATTTTGTTTGAGATTGTCTTTAGGTCCTGAAAGAAATACATATTTAATTTAATGTGCCCTGAAAAAGGAATGTCCATCAGAAAATCCATCATCTGTATTAGTTGTACCATGTAAAGATTAGGACCAATGTTTGCCACGAGGTATCAATTTGATGCACTAATCATGCCGCCCTGTCGCCTTGCTGTTCTCTACTATAGACTGTAAATAATAAGTTCTCTACCCTTTGCGTACCCTTGCCCACACTCAAAGGGCGTCACAAAGTTTATACTGTGAGTTTATCGTTGGCCGTTGTGAAAAGTGAAACAGTCACGTTTTATTTTTGAACATGTATTATGATAAAGTTTAGTGTTTACTTACCGCTGAATGAGACATGAGAGGACGTAGTTTCTACACAATGCATGCGATAACCTAAGGTACCTTCTGGAGCACGTGCATGTACGCGAGGGGCGTGGCTTTCGAGGGAGCACAGAGGGGAGGGGGTGTGTCCTACAGTCCGTTGGGGATTGGATATAAAGGAGGTCAATCAAGTCACCATTAGCTCAGAGACCCTTATTCAGATAATGGATTCACACCACACGGCTTTTTATGGCTGGTTAGAAAATGAAGGTACAGTTGAATACATGTTATCTTTTTTTGTATTAGCCTATATATAATTCGGGTAAGCTATCATTAAAAATACTATTTTTTTTATTTTTCATTTAATGACGCATAAATGTTGAGTTTTCAACTCAGGTTTTTGGTCTTTCTTTTTCCACAGGCACATTAGGCTAAGACATTTTGTTGAGTAAATAAAATGTTAAGAGTTATATTTGCTTATTATACAATTTTAAATAAGGTTGAGGACTCGGTATAGTGAATGTTAATTCATGGATAGTAAATAAATAACCAAACAGCAGCATAATCCAATTAACAATTTTGTATGCATTTGTATGTCATTTCCTATATTTTTATTTAACTCTTTACAAGTTTGTTGAACATGAGGCCTACTGTAAACACATTCTTGACATTTCATTATGATGCAAAATCTAAAAAATGTCAGAAAAGGAGCTTTTGCTAAATGGGAATTACCACAGTACCTTTTATAAATTAATCCTAAATAACAATGCAAAACAAACTGACAGCTAGCTGGTTGATATTAATATGTGCTAGACATTTTGACAAATATGATGTATGTATTCTGCATATTCTTTTGTATTAGTTACTAAGTTACACCGTTTTTTTCTCAATAATACAAAGTTAAATCAAGTACTTTGGATTTAATGAATAGTGAGAAACCTCTGTCTGTCAGAGCACCACGCTTGTTAGAGATGGTTACACCGTGCATGTGGTGCCAGGCAGAGGTGACATTTGATAGGAAGGTTGAAGGTTGACTTGCCCCATAGCTGAAATGGAGGGAAAGGACAGGGAGGGGTCGCAGGGCTCTAACAGAGATTGAATTTCAACAGGACAGCATTCCCAAAAAAATGTTTTAAGACAGTCAACGTGAGGCAGCAAGGGAACTGGACAAGATCGTGGATGTTCCCTGAACAAACAACTGGAAGTGTACGGCCTGGTAGAACAGTTTAGCTGGGCTGAAAGTGGACAGAAGGTGGACAACACAGGCCCAACAAGGACTCTGCTTATGTAACAGACGGACATGATGACAGAGAGAAACACCGACAACCTGATGAGACACAGGAGACGAACAATGTGATTTTTCACCTGGCCGTTAGCCTCTGTCAGAAGCTGTTAAACACATAGTGAGTAAATGCTTTTATTGCATCAACTGGGTACTAACAATACGTTTTACTGGTCTTGTTTAAATTCTAATTATAACTTTCAAAATAGAATTATTGATTGACAGTTTTTATAGGGACTTTTTGGTTGATATTTTACATTTAACTATCAGTGTCTACTATATGACTATAAGACACTACTGCAAGGTTTTCCCTTCATCCATATGTTACTAATAACATCTATAAAAATAGATTTAAATAAAGAGCCATATTCTGTCACTCTCATTTCGGACAGGGTTATCTTTTGAGTCCAGTTGTTCTACAAGTCCTCTGGAGAGCTGTTCGTTTCATTCCCTGACCTGGCCTTCAAACAGGGATGGACGGCACTGACCCCAAGGACGATGAGAGAGGAGATATAAGGAAGGAGAGTGATGGAGAAAAAGACAAACAGCTGAAGAACCAGCTGAACATTGAGGAAAAAGGGGAGAAGGAAATCAAAGGGAACGAGAAAGAGAAGAAGAAAGAGAGCAGGCGTTCTGGTTCTCTTTGGAGGAGTGGATGGGCGTTGAGCGAAAGACTGGCCATCAATGTCTCAGGGATGCGATACGAAACACAACTTCGCACCTTGGCCCAGTTCCCCAACTCCTTGCTTGGTGACCCCAGGCGGAGGTCACGGTATTTTGACCCACTTCGAAATGAGCTCTTCCTGGACCGCAACCGGGCCTGCTTTGACGCAATTCTGTATTTCTACCAGTCAGGCGGGAGGCTTCGGAGGCCCGCCAACATCCCGCTGGACATCTTCATGGATGAGCTGATGTTCTACGAGCTGGGCGAGGAAATCATGAACCGCTTTAAGGAGGACGAAGGGTTTCCCAAAGAGGAGGAGAGGCCGCTGCCAGCCAATGAAATCCAGAAAAGAATGTGGATGCTGTTTGAGCACCCAGAGTCCTCGTCGGGCGCCCGCATCATAGCCATCATCAGTGTGATGGTGATTGTGGTGTCCATTCTCATCTTCTGCCTGGAGACGCTGCCTGACTTCAGGAATGAGAAGGAGGCACGAGAGGTAGGGAATGTCTTTGTTTGATGAAACACTAATACGGGATTCAATTATGGAGGGTTGGCATTTATTTTCTGGTTTCTAGGTTTTCTGAGTGAAGGCATTTTGAATTCAAATAGATGTTCTCCATTTAAACCAAACGTAGTTACCTTAAAGCAATAAAAGCGGGTCTGACTTTAGAGGGCTGTGTCTCAATAATTCTACTACTCATTCCAGTGTGTGTGTGTGTGTGTGTGTGTGTGTGTGTGTGTGTGTGTGTGTGTGTGTGTGTGTGTGTGTGTGTGTGTGTGTGTGTGTGTGTGTGTGTGTAAATACAGTATCAGAAATTAATCTTTTTTTTTCAATTGGCCTTGTAGGTTACATATTCAATGAGTTAGCTTTGTTTTGTTTTTGTTTTTTGTGCAAAACTATAAATGAAGAATTACGTTCAAAAGAAGGAATTAAACAGAAGAACTAGTGTCAAACATAAAACACTAAATGTAATACAAATGACATACAGTATATTCATTTGGCAAATGATAAAGCGTTTTAGTTTAAACTGAATGTGCAGTAAGGGCCAAAGGAGTGTGCAGAGGTTTACTGTATGAAATACAGAGACAATGTCCGATTAACAGAGATAAAAATCCAGATGTTGTGATTTAAAGTAGTAACACTGTATTGTCCCCATAGGGAAATGTGTGTCCGACCCAAATGCTCCACAAATGTAGCCGTCTTTACAGTACATAAGAAAAAAAAGAATAGAAATCCTGAAGGGAATTTTTGGCCAAACTAAAAAATGAAAAAGCCAATCAACATGTCAACAGCTCATACTCATGACCAGCGTAAAGGACACATCTTCCACATAAAAATGAGTGTAACAATGAGTGGAATGATAATAACAACACCATTAGGCTGTTGCTCAATCTCTACCCCGTCAAGAAACATGACTTAAAATATGATTGCTGTTGGCAGAAAAGACATTTTTAAATGCTCGAGTCAGTCAATGGTTTGAGGTTAAATAGGATGTAACATCTTTTTACATATTGACTGCAAAACTAACAAAGTTTTTCAAAAAGTCCAGATAAAACCACTCTGTTTAGAGGTTCTGAATGGGATACTAATGACTGCCTTTCTCTAACGGAAATCTGATATCATGGGAAGCAGGTGTTTAGGTAAACATGCACATGGTGAGTACTACAGTGTGTTACAAGGAAAAACACTGACATGGGCAGAAGGATTTGCCAATATGTCTGGAAGCAGACCAGAGAGAGCAAGAGAGAGAGGCTGAGGGAGGCTTATGCTGTGATTATTTTAGTCAGCTGTTAAATTTGATACACTCAGATTCAGGAAGCGCTAAAGGGTAGAGGGAGTAGTGGGTGGAGCCTTGAATACAGATTAAAGGAGAGAAAGGGAAGACTGGGTGAGGAGGCACTGGCAGTTAGGTGCGTTAATGAAAGGTCACACAAGTGACCGAACACAAACACAAAGGTGAGCCAAAGCCTTCCGGTGGCTTAGAACTGGAGAATGAAAGGTCTCACAGGATGAGGAGCATACGTCGGGTCATGTTAACACATTCCTCCAGGACTGCTTTGCTAGGATGGCCAGCACTAGGGGTGGGGGCGGTGGGGGGGGGGGGCTGCCAGGAAAACTACTATAACTCACTTCAGTCCAAGTCCGCCGCAGACCCACTGAACCGCATTGGCAATGTTACACGGCTGCAGAGGCCGCAGGGAGAGATGGGATAGCGACAAAGGTGGAGATGGATGAGGAGGGTTGCAGCAAGACGTTCTCATGTTTCTTTTCAGAGATCTCACGGGGTTATATTTAGTCTTAGGAGAGCCCTTGGAGCGGATCAACACATAGATGTCCACCTTTAGTAATAAACACTGTCACTGACCTGCTACTGAAAGTCAAAAAGGAATACTCCAGGGTTTTTTTTTTTAACTTTCCTGAAACTTTATATATTACACACGGCCCATTACAGCATGCTAAACTGATCCCTTTAATCCATGTCATCCGCTTCACACATTTAACTGGATGCTATGCGTAAGATGCTTTAAACCGCTTCAATCCGGAGCTTGAATGTCGAATGTAACGCTAACTGACACAGAAGATGGAGAGACAGGTGGACTGAAAAGGAGATAGGTGCAGCTATGATTGAAATGCACAACCTCAGATGTCAAACGCTTTTATGATGTTGTCTAATGTGGGAACCAGTAAGATAGTGGATAACATGATGTCTCTATATGGTTTATGAGAACATGTAACAGTTTGTAATGTGATATAAAAAGAATGGAAAGTAATAAGTCTTCATTTTAAGGAACAGTTTGATTAGAAAATAGACACCACGTTCATGTCTGTACAGTTAACAGTGTGGGGGAAGGTTTTTTTTTTTTTTTTTCAAATCATCCCTTTGCCAGCTACTAAAATTCAGACTGAGAGGGGCTTCACTTGAGAAAGCTGAGGGAGAAATCCAGTTTGGTCAACTAAAGATCCTTCGAGAAATTAGTTCAAAACTGATAAAACTGGATATTATACCACATGTACGATATATTAAGGTATATTTTTGGGCTTTTTATACCTTTATGTAGAGATAGGACGGTGGTTAGAGTCAGAAATCAAGGAGAGAGAGAGTGTGTAGAATGACATGCAGCAAAAGAGCCACAAGGCGGACTCAAACCCAGGCCACTTAAATGTCACACAAATAATCACAATTTAGGAAAAGTTCTAACCTAATTAAATGCCTCACATAACATGGGAAAGTGCAAAACAGTACTATAGCCAAATAATGTTCACAAGTGAGCTTACAATCAAAACATCCTAGAATAAACCTGGGAACTACTGTAAGTTTGCCCTGAATATGAAAATCCTAACTGTGCTTGTTATGATGACAAATCAAAAGATTGACATGTCTTTTTGTTTTTCACAAATCTGGATTTAGATCATCCTTTAAGAGAAAAAAATACTTCCTTCATCTCCTTTCATAGCCCATAATAGTCTGTAGATTCAGTATTGACTAAATGGAAGAAAAGGTAATTAACTACTTGAATCACTGTGTGAGTATGCATGTATTTTAAGTAGCAGAAAGCTACTGCACAATGTCGTTAAATTATGGTGTGACTTAGTTCAGACACACAGCTCAAGCTCCACTTCTTTCATATTAGACGTATGCGTCACTCTCACAATCACCTATCAATGTATCCTCACAATTTGCCGGTCTACTTAAGCTGCAAGATTCCCTTACTCTCTGCTATGTCATTGCCATTGCTGTTTCGCACCATTGCTGCTGGTGTTTAGCCCCACCACCAACCCAGGGTCTTCTTGCAGGCTCTGAGTGGGGGTTTAAGATGTTATCTCATTTATCTTCGGTTTCTGCATGTAAGGAGTGATGAGGTCGGAGCCTGGACGGCAAACACAAACTATGTTCTGCTGATGCAATAAAAATTTCAAACCATTGCAGTCGTGAGTTTTCTGAAAGTTGTTACATAAATAATACAATTTAATTCTTAACACAATGGGGAAAATGTAGCTGGGGCCAATAGCTTGCTAGCTGAGCCTAGCACAAAAGCCATTAAGTGCAGGAAACATAGAAACCTGCACTAAAATCACTTATTAGCATATTCTGGAGAGAGAAGAAATTCAGATTTTTGACTTAAAGAAGCTTTTGTATGCCGTTTTTTAACTTTTGCTTTTGTACAGAAAAAATGAAAGCTGATACCAAGCTATGGAAGTACTGATGCCTGAACCTTGTTTTGTTTTTAACATGGCCAAGCTAGCTGTTTCCCTCTGCCACCTGTGTTTGTGCTAAGCTAAGCTGTTTCATATCTTTCCTGTCTGCTCTGTCTCTTTTACTTTAGGAATACTTTTACAAGTACCACGCCCTGGCCAAGAACATCTCTGAGAACATGTCTCCCCCACACAGTGTTTTCCACGACCCATTCTTCCTGGTGGAGACCATGTGTATCTGCTGGTTCTCCTTCGAGCTCTTCATGCGCCTCATCAGCTGTCCAAGCAAGACGCACTTCTTCAAGGACGTCATGAACATCATCGACTTCAGCGCCATCCTGCCTTATTTTGTCACTCTGGGAACAGAGCTGGCCAAGGACAACGATGCCTCTCCGGCCACGTCTTTGGCCATCATCAGAGTCATCAGGTTAGTGAGGGTTTTCAGGATCTTCAAGCTGTCCCGCCACTCTAAGGGCCTCCAGATCCTCGGTCAGACTCTGAGGGCTAGCATGCGGGAGCTAGGCCTGCTTATCTTCTTCCTGTTTATTGGCGTCATCCTGTTCTCCAGCGCCATCTACTTTGCCGAGGCAGACCACACCAACACAGCCTTTATTAGCATACCACATGCCTTCTGGTGGGCTGTTGTCACCATGACGACAGTGGGCTATGGCGACATGTACCCAGAGACAGTGTGGGGTAAGCTTGTGGGCTCGATGTGCGCCATTGCTGGTGTGTTAACTATCTCGCTACCAGTGCCGGTCATAGTGTCCAACTTTAGCTACTTCTACCATCGTGAGACAGAGTGTGTTGATCAAACCGAGTACAGCCATGTCCAGACCGGCACGGAGTCGGACGAGGAGCCTCAGGGTGGGGAAATAGATGAAGGGGAGAGGGATCCAGAGGGAGATTATTACGCAATTGAAGGAATCTGCAATCCTTTGAACGGGACTTTGCTGGGTGGACTGTGTACGGGCCAGAGCCCAGAGTTCAGAGGAGCTAATATGTATCTGAGGGAACCACTGGTTACACAAGTGTAGGTTTGTTACATCTGAAAAAGGAAAAGTGAATGGAAAAGCAGTTTTAAAGTTCACAAGTGAGCAGGTCCAGAAGTGAGGAAAAGAGATAAAAGGAAACTTGCCAAGAGGAACTGTCTCATTTTGTTAAAGAAAACCGTAAATATGGCACTAATGAGCCTACTAGAAACTTTTTATTGCCTTAATTTATAAATATTTATTACAACACTATCCAGCCAAATGTTGCTAAAAGGCATTTTTTTGTATAAAATAGCTTTGAAAAAGCCCAAAAAGACAGTGAGTTGTATATTCTCAGGGTCATAAACTGTTATTTAATAATGCTATCAGCTTGTGTTGGAGGTGAAAATGACTTTTTGAATGTTTATTCTGTGCCTCGAAAACTATGATGTCTTAGTACTGTCACTTTGTGGCCTAATGTTTGAAGTGGAAGCAGATATATGAGCGCCTATAGAGATGTCAGGTGTCATCAAAAATCATTGGAGGCAACCAATCACTGCAGACTCAGATCTCTTGTAAACCAATCCGTCATTCTTTACATTCTTCTGTTACTTATGTACAAAGTTCACATTTGTGTAGTTTTGGTGTATGTGACCTGAAGAGACTGACATGACCTTTATCATGCTTTAATACAACTCTGTTACCTGCAGGCTGCAGTCTTACAGAGGCATGTTTGGATGCTACAGTTCTGTAATTACCTGCTTACTTCTGCACACAGAGTTTTTAATAAAGATTATATTTTATAAATTTTCCTGTACCACTGTTCCCTATACCTGTTAATTATGTCACAAAGAGTGTCACAAAAAGTCACATTTTGCAGTGTTACTTCAGGATACAAAATCTGTCAAACTATAGAAGCACATTGGTTCAGTGCTAAGGCTACTGTATCTCTTAGCACAACTTTTGGTCACTGAGGTTAGCCCGATCTAATATGTGTGTCACGTTTGCATGGCCGTGACTGACCTTTTCCACAGCTACTAAGCTGTCATAAGCTTCCTTTAACATTGCTCTCAATTTCACTGGAACACACAAGACTTTCCACTACATCACTGTAATGGCCCATGGAAGGTATGTGTGCTGCAGTAACATTGGCAGTGTTAACCGACTCAATAATGTGTGTTAGTTTGTGTTATTGATGTTAGTTTTATGGTCAGTTAAGGGCATATAAATAGTTTGTGGGAGAGAAACATGATCTCTGACTGCTTGCACAGATTGTCAGTCAGTGAAGATAGAACATAAATGCTAACAGAGATTTTTAACATTACCAGCTACCTTCCTATTAGCTTGTATTTTTATGGTCTACATTGTGAATGTGAAAGCTAAGCCACATAAACCCTTTGTCCCTATGTCCCTCCACATTAACCTTAATCTATTGATAAGTATTGACATATTTTCCACTTAAGCAGCAGAAAGAAAACATGCTCTTAATAAAGATCTGATGCTAGGTAGCTGAGTAGCCTGCTATCAATTCTATCTTTTTATTATTTCAAAAATATCTCAATGAGTTACAGAAAAAGAACTTCAAATGACCATTTTTCCTAGAGATGAAGTGTTTTGAGATGGTTCTCTTGAAGTTTTTACAAGAAATTAGAGCATTGATCTCGAGGATATAGTGTTCAATATGAGAACGATGCTTATGAAAGAAGCTCTCTTTTTACGCCCCTGTTTTATGGCAAACACTTAGCTAGAGAATGATTTTCAACTTGACTAAAGCAAAAGTTGTCAACTCAAGTCGAGGATCAGGCTGTAGAATATTTTTTTTCAAAAGGGCTTCAAATCCTTGTATACTTAAAAAAAACTGTCTTAAGACCCTCATTCTAGTACAAAATGAAAGCGCTGCATCTCTTGCTTCTTTATATTGATGTTACTCTGAAAAAAGACGATTTATGGCAGCTGCCCTTTGTATACATATACCATATAAACTGTATATAAACTATATGACAACCAAACTTTCGCTAATGTTTCCCAACCCAAACACAGGAAACTGAACTAATCCATAGAGCCAGGAAACGGTGGTTTATGGAACTTTTAGTAATTACTCATTTGTCCACTAGAGGGTACTCCTACTTTCATTAACATCCAGTCTATTTCCTCCCTGCTTGGTTGTTGTATTCTTTATAGTCTATGTGTTCGGCATCAGTTTTTATACATGTTTTATTTAGACTCAGACAAACAAATAGGTGTAGACATGCTAATGCTGAGTGCACATATGCTCTTTTAATTTAGATCTCATCTCAAACAGAGTAGAGTAAAAATATAATTATTTGTCTTTTTAGTCAAATCCAAATTAGAGAAACTGCAAAGCCCCATATATTACAGTCAACATGACTGAGGAACAGTCCTTTAATTCAAATATTTTATGAACTTTTTTCTTTAAATAACCATTACAACACATCAAATAAATAAATAAGTTACATTTACAATGCTGAAAAAATAACTTAGCCGCTCATTTCTTAACATAATCAAGTCTGCAGGTTGAACCAGGTCAGTAAAATCTATTTTTAGAGGCACATCCACAGTTTTAGATCTGTTTTCACTTGTCCATGGAGAACTGAGGACTGCCCACAGTGTTTAGACCCATTCCAAGAAGATCATCAGAGTCCATGTTGAAATATCTCTCATTGTTTTGTGGCTGTTCAGACACACTCTCGCCTGCCAAAGTATTCCTGAGTGGTAGGAATCGAGTGAAGGGGACCGCGTGTCGGTCTGGAGAGTGTTTGGATGCCAGAGACACCGGGACTCCATGGTGTGAGGAGAGGAAACGAGTGTATCCGTCTGCCAGGAGCAGCTCTCTGAAGGTGCAGTCGGCTTCCACGTATTGTCTCTGAAAGTAACAACATAAGTGAGCTCTCGGTGAAGGGCTTTAAGGACAGGATATAAGAGTTCACTTTGATTACCGTACCTGCCCCCTTAAATGGCCTTCACTGTCCATACAAAGAAACAGAGCTGCAGACCGTCCTTTGATGACTACATTTCCTGGATTTATAGATTTAAGCTCCATCACACCTGGAAACACAGAAACATCCATAGATGGGTCTTCTTTGCAAATGGTTCTAATTTGTCCCAAAAATCTTTTTTATTTTATTTTATTTTTTACTGGATTATCAGACAAATACTCACTTTGAGGAGTCTGCGCATCACTTCCTGACACTCTCCCATCCAGAGTCATCTGCAGATACATGCCTCTTCTATGATTGTCTGCAACAAGGAGAAAGAAATCAGCATCATGAAGAATTCCTTCCATATTGGCATGAAAGATTTTACTGAATTGCAGAGGAAAGCGTTGTGATACCTGTGTAGAGCAGCACCTCTCGAACTTGATTATTCAAGTTTGAAAGTGGGTTGGAGTCAGGGAGATAAAATGGCAGAGAGAAAGGAAGTGAGATGATAAAGAGGAAAGCAGGCAGGTAAAAGGTCAAGGTATGTGGAAACAGAAACATTTGGAAAAAAATAATATAAATAGGAATAAATAGAAAATGAATATCTCTATAGTAATAAAAAAGAAATAGGATAAATTGAGTTGAAGCGAGTGTTTTGTAAATTCTAAACAGGAGCATCTTTTGGGTCCTTTTAAAGGTCTTTGAAGAAGGAGGTCCCACTTCCACAGTGTAACACATGAGTCAGACGTTTCTTCATAATTGAACTGTGATTTAATGGCGAGAGGAAGACTTCTGTTTAGAGTCTATGTATGGGCCTCTTCCGGGTCTTAGAGGGCACGAGCTGCCCGTAAAGCAGCACAACTTCAGGTGGGATAAAATTAGTCTGAGTTCTTAAACGATGGATAAATAATGATGTTTTGTTTCATCAGGTTGCAGTTTTCTGTCCTCTTTGGGGTTTCTTTAATACAAATTATTCAATATGATTCTGAGTTAAAGTGGTTCATGTTGTTACTGTATGTAAAATATGTTCAAATTGATTGCTTGCTTAACTTTCTATTAGAAATACAAATACTTTCCTGCCCTATTCAAACAACATTTCTTCATTAATACTTTTGTTTGTTTTTCATGATCAATCATTTTCCCTCCAAGTTCTAAATTACCACATTGCCTTATTAGTTACCTTATTTAGTAGGCTATCACCTTAAATATTTGAGTGCAATAGGACAACTCACTTTGACTCCCACTTACAAGGGTCAGTAACTTTGCGTTGTGTCAAAGCCGCTTACAGGGATTTTCCATTCAAGCCTACTTCAAAAATACACACATTACCCCACAGCTAAAGGATGTCTCACAAACGCATCTCTCCACGTCATCTGCTTAACAAACTATAATAAACAAGTACAAGTGAAGTTTTATGGTGTTTATCTTATTTTGACGGTATGTGTGTTTGTTGGAAAATGGGGATGAGTGGGTGAAACGGATTTCCAAGCAGGAGACGAGTGTTTACGGGACTGCAGCTGTGCAGACACAAGAGACGCTCTACGTCACCTCTTAACTTATTAACGCTCGTCTCCCTACAGTCTATCCTCATCTCAAATGTGATGCTACTCAGGCTACGTCACGTGGTCACATGATATAGTTTCCCAGTTATTCACTTGTCAATTAAAACAGTCTCAAAGCCACAGTTAGATAAAATGACGTGATATTACATTTTCAAGGTCTAATATTCTTCTGGATTTAAGAATTTATTCATGACACCCCCAGGAGCATACTTTTTTTTTTGTGAGAAAAACACATTATATTGTAATGTGAACATAGACTCCATCAGTATGGAAGAGGATTAGGACCGCTGAAAAAAATAGATTTTTGAGTTCTGACTTTTTTCTCAGAATTATGGGAAACAAATGTCAAAATTAAAAATATATATTTTCTGTACATAAGCATTAGTATAATGTGAAAATTGTGTCAAAAAAGCTTGTTTTTTTTTCTCTCTCTCTATTTTTAGTTGATAGAAAAAAGTATCTCC
Organism: Labrus mixtus; assembly: GCF_963584025.1. Classification (NCBI taxonomy): domain Eukaryota; kingdom Metazoa; phylum Chordata; class Actinopteri; order Labriformes; family Labridae; genus Labrus; species Labrus mixtus. Next base: position 12,860,764 of record NC_083632.1, read on the forward strand.
CATCTGTGCCCTGGTGTGGGAAGTGAAGTAACATTAGAATAGACATAACTATGAATAAACACAACAAATATTATTACTAAAAATAGAATACAATTTATGGAGTCTGCCAGGAGATGGCGCTAAAAACGTCCATCATTCTCGTTACCAGTTTGATCATGGAAAGCTGCCATGTTGAAGTGAGGTGAGAAGAGAATTTTCTGAGCTGTGGTGATTTGGGGGATTTCTGGCTCGTTTAAAGCTCATGTGAGAAATTTGTAGTTGATGGTGAAACACTGAAATGAAACCGATTCCTCTATATGACCTGGAAAAGCGATCAACCCTGTAGACCATCAGCCACAGCAAAGATATCGTAAGCTTCATGACTGTAACGGGTCCGTGTCAAACATGGCTCAGACCGGAAGTGCCTCGTTTTCTAGGAAAAGATCTGCAGTGATTGATATGTTTGATGTTTTTGTTGTTGTTACAGGAAGTAGATAGTTACACATGTAGGCTACAGGAGATGATCAGCAACGACATTAGACCTACCTCAAGCACAAAGGATGAAAAATGTTTAAAAGTCTTAGCCTGGTTTCATCACTTTATCCAGGCGTGTCATCTCTGGATCATATTTGACAAATAAGCAGGACTAAGCACTATCTTTCATTTATAATATTAAATATATAGCCTATTAAAGGAGCTGGCTCGTAAAGCAAAGTTGTCAGCAACCAACACTTAATTATTTGTTATGATGAAGGGATTTCTTATAAGATTAGATGAACATGTATTCATCACCCCAGCAGTGACATTTTTTATTTATAATTAAGGATGTGTATGAAAAGCTCAATGGAAAGATTCATTGAGATTTATATTTCTTAAAAGTCCGCACAAAAACGAACGTAGTTTACAAAATGACAAAACAATTTTTTTAAAAATCAATCCTGTAGGGAAATAAACACGTGAACTATTTTTCACCTCCACCATGTGTTAACAGCACATGGTGGAAGGGTTTCCTCCTCCTGTTTTGGCTCCTCTCCAGACCTGTTGTAATCAGTTCATGGTTGACGGAGTAAAAACTAACATGCAGAATATGTTCTCAGAAGAATATGTCCGTGTCCACTTCTAATCTAATTTTCAGATATTAAACGTAGTCATTGACAGAGGGCACAGATGAGCTAGCGGTTAGGTCGTGCCCAGTGTGTGGAGGCAATAGACTTTCAAGTGGGTGGCCCGGGTTCAAGTCCCACCCGTGGCTCTTTTCCTACATTCTCTACCCTCTCTTTCCAGATTTCATACTTTTTTCACTGTCCTGTCCAAATAAAGGCAAAAAACCCCAAAAAATAAATCTGAAAGAAGTCATCATTAACAGCGCCCCCTTTACTCACCTGCACTCCATCGCACCTTGCCCTGCCTTGTCTCTTGCATTTTGAAGGTTTCACTCATGCTGCTCAATGCTAAGTTCATCTGCCATGTGTTCTTCAGAAGATGACATCCTAAGCATAAACCCAGCATCTGCATTTCTATATCTGACGTCTTCATTCTTACCTGAGGTCTTTTGTCAGCTTAAGGGGAAAGTGCAAAGAACTCCTTCAGCACCATTTTACAGGTATGTTTTTTAATTACAGCTTTTACAATCAGTATCATCATAATTATTATCATATTATATTCAATTATCATCACTACTCTCCAATAATATGAATTTAAATCATAACACAATTTGTTTTTTTGTTTTTTTTCTCAAAATGTACACATACAAGTAGCATATCTTAAATGTCCATAATTTAAAACATATTTCCTTTTTCAACCTCAAAATGAACTTACAGTCAGTCTTTAAACTAAGTATGAAATGAACGTACAGTTTAATACACACACACATACATACTGTACATACATACATACAATAGCAGTTATCATAAAAAATGATAAAAACAAAATACACACATTTTACAAAGTCCCCAGGCGTTCACATCATTAGATGACTGATATCATGACGTTCACTCTAAAATGGTTGATTTTGGCATGCATATTAACACAAATGCTTAACTCTTTTTTTTAATCCGGTTTGAACTGGATTTTGTTGTAAAAGCACTTTGCTAATTGTCTCATTGTCTGTCTTATTCACATTTGTGCATCTCATGTCTGTTATGGCTTAAGAACATACTTTTTTCCCCCCGTGTGTACACTTTTACTCTCCCTTTGAAGCTCCCTCGCCCAAAACCTGACTGTTTTTTTTTTTCTTCTTGTTGTTGCTAGGCAGAGTATGTTCTATCATCAGTCTAAATCGCCTGCGAGGATGCGTGTCAGGGGTGTCGTTCTCTTTAAATGAACAGGAATGCATTCTCTGATTTAAAAACTATAAATCCTTTGTGTCAATAGTGCCATCTCACTCTCAAAAAACAGAAGATGAATTCACAATAGGCGATGGTCACTTTCTACAGGCCACTTTCTACAGAGTCAAACAGCATCATGCCACAACTATGGATGAATGATGGAGTGAGAGAGAGAGAGAGAGAGAGACAGAGAGAGAGAGAGATGGATGAACGGACATTCACTCATTATTTTATCATCTTTTTAGAAAGCATTCACTCAGTGTCTTTGATTCTTCAAGGCGCTGGCCTCGAATGTCGGTCATCTTTTAGAGTCCATGTTTGATTTTGATGCTTACTTTGCGTCCACAATTTTTTTTCTCCTTGGATTAGGAAATAGGAGGAGGGTTTCTACAAAAAGAAAGTAAATATGCACATGTTAAGAACCACAGTAGCTCCTGTTGAGATGAAATGACTGATCTGAGTGCACACATGCTATTTTTAACTACGGATTACACATGTCAGCGAGGGTGCTTTCTCACCTGGTGTGCTTGTCTTTTAGCAAGAATATGTCCTCACAGACGCAGACTCTCCTCTTGGACCAGAGTTCACTAAGAGAGAGAAGGTAAACAATAAATACAAGTCACTCAGGAAGTTTGAGACAAACGGACCAAACACTGAAGCTACTGTAAGGTTTAAAAGTTGAATGAACTGTGGTTCTTTACTCCCAATGACTGTGAGGAAAGCTGTTGGTTTTAGCTTTGAAATGTCATACTATGCTTCCTCTGAAGATTAATTTAAGGAATTTTGTATAGATAAAAAGCATGTTTGTACTAAAACATTGGTAAGTATGAGGGCTAATGGCGGGACTATGTTAGCTTAACTGAGAAACAGCCTGTAGCTCGCTTGCCAGGCTCTTTTCAGAGGTCACAAAATCAACCAATCAGCGGCTCTAAACATAAATTAGTAAGCTAATCAGCCAATAACACTTCACTGTCTCACAGTCTCCAAAATGTCTTTGATATGATGTGTTATATCAAAAGTGTCTGGTTTCTTAATCATGACATATTTCAATGTGAAACAGGTTAAGACAGGTCAGAAATAATGTTTGGTGGCGGATGGGTTAGATTTAGAGATGAAAAGTAGTAGGGGGAAAAGTCTGACTTTAAGGCTTTTAAATGTGTCGCAGTGTGACAATATCTTTATATACAACCTCTTAAAGCGGCTTCAAGCCTCCAAAAAAGACATAAAAACACATCCGAATTCTAAATCCTGTCACTCTTACCACACACAAAAAAAACATGTGTATGTGATGTTTGTTCAAATTGAACACAGTTTGTTCAATTTATATAATTTTTCTGCTTTCAACTCTTACCAGATTATGATCGCACAACCACTAAATGTTCATGTTTATTGTCCATAATCCACATGTCGGCCTGTGAGGCTGGTAATGTTTAAGTCTAAATGTCTCACACTTTGCAGCAAAGAGTTTTTTTAGTTGCCTAAAAACTGATGAACATATGCAGCTGCTTGGAGTCATCAAACAGCTGTTACATTTTTACATTTAAATAAACTGACTCACAGGTTTTTTTATTCAAGCACTATTTGCCTTAGCTGGTAAGAAGAAAGCATTTCTGGTTAAATTGACATCATGTTTCTTCTCACAAAGGTTTAAACAGAGAGAAACCACAGAGTATAGCTTTGTGCTACCGCCTCACCTTCGCTCTGGACTTTCCTCAGGGTGACGGAGGGCGTCGCGATGGCAGAGGCACGGAAGTTGGCAGGTAATGTTTCTGAGGAGTCGGCGGTCATTCCGCGGAGGTCCTTCTCCCTGAACATCTTCCTCCATGACGGTGAACGTGTGAATGTTTTGGTGCCGTCCTACAGGGACAAAGAGATAACACCAGGGATTAAAAGTAATAGCAATCAGTGTAGAGATGAATCATTATGCATTTGTGAGGTTTAACAGAGTTGTATGTGACAAAGCAGGATTTGTTGTGACACTTTTACACAGACACACAATTTTCAGGGCTGGATGCTGTAACTAAGCAATTAGCACTGATGTAAACACAGCTGAACCAATCTGGCATGGTAGCAATTGCCAGCATTGGTGCACTTCTTGTTCTTATAAATGCTATCTTTATTAGAACAAGACAGATTTCACTTTATTGTATTATTGTGTCACACATTTGACAAAGAGCAAGACCTGAAAAGTTTGGATCAGAGGTTTTTTACTTTTTAAAGTGAAATAATCTTAGTCGAGGAAGTTCAAACCACAAATCACAGAATGATTTTCAACCGACAGTCTGCCTAGTTGTACCTCATCGGGCCTCCTCTCTGTTCCCATCGAGATGAGAGCATTGTACTCCTTCTCCAGGACCTGCCTCGCCTGAAACAAAATCCAAATTTGAATCAATGAAAAGTCAGAAATGTGAATGATCTAATAAGCAAACAGAAGATGTTTGAGATATACGCACACCAGAGATGTTTTGCTACATTAAAACAGACCATCGAGAAGTTGTGCTATGGTGTACCTGTGTGTTCTGATTGGGTATCTGGAGCAGGAGCGCTAAGTCCGTGTAGTCAAAGGTGTCATCAAGAGCCAGCAGAGAGCCGTGCACTCCGCTTTCTAACAGATTGTCTGCAAACTCCTTCAGCCCTATAGACTGCACCCAGCACATCACTCGCTCATTGGACCAAACCATGACATCTGAGGGGAAACGCAAAGACAGGCAGTTAAGTATAGCTCATCAAAGTGTGTGTTAAATGTTTGCTCTGATATGATGTGTGAAAAGGACTCACCTTGGTTATGGTGTTGACTTTCATCCCTCCTCCTCTCCAGCTCCTTCCTGTCATAGTTCAAGCGCTTCAGGCACATGATGCCGTAGTGAAGACTCACCCTGTCAGTTACAGACGGAAAAATAGAAATTAATGCGACGGACATATTTGTAGACTTTTCTGCAGCCATAGGTTTGGATTTGGATGTCACCATCTTATTATTTTGGAGCCACAAGATACCATATTTGGATGTACGGATGAATACACTGACTGAAAGGTTTCTAAGGTAGGGACTTGTCAATCACAGGTAGCTCTAAAGGACACTGAAGTTTACTGTTGAATTTTCTGTAAACGGGGACAACATTCAAAGAACTTGCATCACGCTACATTCAAGAATACTTGAAACTAATAATTGATACATTTAAGAAATGAGGAAAATGTGTAGAGAAGTTGGGGCGGCTTTGGCTCAGTTGGTAGAGTCGTTGTCTCTGAAACAGAAAGTCAAGGGTTCAATCCCCAGCTCCTGCAGCAACATGTTCAATGTGTCCTTGGGCAAGACACTCAACCCTGAATTGCTCCCACCGCTTCGTCGGCGGCGTATGAATGTGTATGAAAGGGATTAGTTACTTCTAACTGTCTCACTACATAACAACCTCTACCATCAAGTGTGTGAATGGGTAATTGTGACATGCGGCGTAAAAGTGCTTTGCGTAGTCAGAAGACCAGAAAAGCGCTATACAAGCTCAAGTCCATTTACCGTTTATTAATCTACTAGGAAGTAGGGTCATTTAATCAACTGTTTCAATAAAATAAGACTTTTTTTCGTAGCTAGTGCAGTGCCCTCTGCCGGCCCTTAGAAAAATGCAGTTCTACGGCTCTTACACATCGGCTTTAGTTTTAAAAACAGTATGTTTATACAGTCTATGTTGGGGGTCCAACAACATAAATCATTATCATGAGTGAGTGAGACCTGTGGAAACTGTCCACCATCTTCAGCTGGCCCCTCAGTTCTTTCTTGGTGAGGTGATCGAGCATTCGGGCATCCACCAGGGACTCCATGAAGTAGGAACGGTACTGTGGCAGACCCAGGCTGGGCAACCACTCGTTTCCCACCCACTCGTGGTTCATGTCTCCATAGGCCAGGATCTAGAGGATGGTGTATGATGGAGTGAAATAGTTTTAAAGGTATTATAAGAGGTGCTTTATAAGTCAATAGCAAAGTGTTTGGTTGGCTTGCAGCTTTTAGGGATGCCTTGCAAAAAAAACTAGAATGAATAGATTCAAATGATCCTGAAGTTTATTTCCCATACAATACTACTATAATACTCAGACAGTGCACAATAATGTTGTTATTATCTCTGCGATGGTCTCTGTAAATGTACCAAGGCCCCTCTGATTGAAATGTTGTTAGCAAGAGATTTACCACAGTTTAACCTCTTTATGACAGAAAAAGCTCAAAGACTGCATCCCCTGGCTCATCATAAATTAAAGTATTAATTTCCACATGGATAAGGCCATCAAAGATTATGGAATATGCTAGCTAGCATGTAATATTTGGAATCTGAACAGAATTCAAATGTAATAAGTTGTTTTTGTAATCAAAAGTGTACCACTGAGTGTTTTCCTGAGTGATGAGTCAGTTTTCTTTTGACAATGAAGGTCATGTTATACTGCATGATGTAAAGATGGTCTATATTTGCAACAAGTATTTTGCTTATTAATATTTTTTTTTTTTTTTTTTTAAATGTAATGCCTTTATTCTTTTGTGTAATTAATCATTTTTATATGCATCACTTTCTTGCTTTAACTGCCTTTCAAGATCTGCCTGTTTTATCGCGTTTCTTCCATTCAATTTTCTTTTAATATTATTGTTGACCATTTGCTTTATTTGAATTTAATAGACCCCCCCTCTCTTTGGCATGATGGTTAAATGTTTATTTTATCCTCCTATGTTCCTGCCTCTACTTTGTCAGTCAAAGAACTTGGTAAACTTGCTTTTTAAAGGTGTTTTGCTGTAAACAATAATTCATTACTATTATTATCATAAAAACTCACCTGGTCCCAGCTGAACTCTTTCTGCTCCTTTTGGGTCAGGCAGAAAAGGAATCAAAGAGAAAAAGGGAGAGACAGTTGCAAGGAGAGGGACAGATCACCAGAGGGAGAGTGTGTTTGTGTGTGTTACAGAGAATCGGGACAAAAATGAGAAGAAGAGAGGGAGGCAGAAGAAGGAAAAGTGTTGTTAGTGAGTGAGAATTAGTTGGAAAAAGCACCACATCGAAACAGATTCTAAGGGGATAGTAAGGGACAGGGATAGCCAAACACGCCTAATCAGAGACAAAGAAGAAGAAAAGAGCTGATCAATGTGAGACCTTTGCTCAGTTATAAGAGGCCAAAAATTATACAATTAATTAAACAGCTACAAATAAGTAAATCAATGTCTTACAAATTTCATTCTGTTACCATTCATTGTAAAAAATGACATTCTTACTGGTTTGGTGGCAGCAGTTAGAGACTCCATCTCAGCATGTGTCATCCAAATATTACTGGTCGACTGTAAACAGTAAACACATTATTGTCATGTAATATTTGAATGATTTACGGTTTATTTTCTCATCTTAAAGCTGCATCATGCTTTTTTAAACGGAGCCTTACAGAGCGAGTGCTTGCAGGTGCAGACGGACTAGTGAGGGAGACCATTTCCTGGATGGCCAGGCGCAGTTTGAGCCTGTGCAGAGGGTTGCTGATGCCAATCTCCCTCTGGATCTCTGTGTCCGACAGGTTAGCCATAATGGCACCGCTCTTGACGTTGGCACGACAGGCTGCGACGTACCAAGCCGGCATCCCGACCCACAGCTGGATAAGCAGAACGAGGATGTTAAGTGTCATGATGATACTTCACAAACCATCAGGTGAGAGTCACTCTGCCCTAACCTGACCCTATTACTAAAATGAACCCCAGCTGTTTAGATTCCTAGTGAGGATGTGATATGAACACATTAGTCACACAGTATATGCATACACTTAAATTAACTGAGCCTCCAGTTCAACAGGGCTGCTTCATGTCTTACCTCCAGCCATGTGACAACAGTCGGGCCATCCCATGAGGCGAAAGGCAGACCTTGACGACAGGCTTCCTCCAATAGGTCGTGCCTGGCAGGGAGAGTGGAAAACACAAGTTTGACAGATTCCTATTTTCATATCTCACTTCACCTCTATAAATAGAAAGCTTTGATACCAGGACATCTTCTGCCTCGCTGCGTCTTTTATAGAACCTTTCTTACCAAGCGTTTCAGCAAAAGATTTTAAAAAATGAAACAACAACAAACAAAACATTTCACTGACAGATGAATGATTTTTCAAAGGCTCTTGCATGACCCACATGCATCTTAAAGTTTTGCATGTGGGTCATTCCAGAGTAAGGGGACCAGGACTTCAAAAGTCCCATAGCTACTACAGTGGTCACCAGCTGGGCTCTGGGAACAACTAGAAAACCATCAACTGATCTAAGGTGCCGCCCGTGTTGAGAGGGCTTTGGTACATTGTTGATATAACGAGGGCCTTCTTCATAAAAAGCTTTGAGGGAAAGCAACACAAAGTCATCATTCAAAAAATGAATGAAAGTTGTGAATCAGAATTATATGATCTAAAATTCTTGAATAGATATTAATCCTAGCAGCAACACTGTGGACCGGTTGAAAATGATTTAGGGAAGACAGAGTACTTCTCTTGGAGAATGCATTTCAAAAATCTAGACCAGACAAAATAAAAACAAAACATGGGCAACTCTTTGGGAATCCTTAAAGGATTCATTTTTGAGGAACTTCTGAGTCGTCCAGTGACTTTTAAGCAGGTAGCATAAAAAAACAGTATTAGTGGATTATCAGGGGATAAATAATGTGGTTTCATCAGCTAGCATTGCACTTTAGCTTTCTGAATAACACTAGAGACATGTACAAAAGGTGACTGATCTCACTTCTTTTTGCTGCGGCGATCTTTTTCCACTGTTCCAGTCCCAAGTTTGGTCAGGCCTAAGGGGTCAGCTGAACCCAGGTCATCAGAGGGGGTTGAGGCTGGAGAGGTCAACGGTTACAAACCATTGTTATCATATAAATATCAGCCTTGCTGTTAACAACTCTTTGACTTTACAGAACGTACAGCTGGATCACAAACACTGCTTACTGAACAAGTACTTTTCACTGTTTACTGACCCAGAGAGGATGATTCGCGACCAGGTGCACCGATCCGCCCCTTTTCCTTTTTGCCAAAGAGACGACCAATGGACGACTTAATGCTTTTCTTTTTGCTGGCTTTGTGGAGGGAATCCTGGCTAGCAGTGATGGCACCATCAGCAGAGAGGCTACAAGGACAGAACAGTGAAATCGAAAGCAAACTCTTAGCACAGCTAAAGGCTAGTTTGGTAGCCAAATAATCCATTTATGATATAAACTTTCTTGAGAGTACCTGCGAAATTCACGGTGGTCGTCTAGTCCCGCCCCTGGGTGAGTATGTGTCATCCTGTCCAAGCGTAGGGCTCGAGGAATAGAAGGGTTGGAGTCGATCAGGGCAAGAGCTCTGCACTCTTCACCCTCTTTGCTGTTCTGCCGGGTGGAAAGAATTGGGTCAGTTTCCCTTATTTATCCTTTTTTTCCAAATTCATTTCAGAGTTGACTCAGTACCTGTCTGTCAGATTCCCTGGCAGGGGAATGTGGCAGGCGAGGCGTGGAATGTCCCGAACTGGGTGGTGAAGGAGACGCCAACGTGGACGAGGTGATGGAGGGAGTCATGTAGCCCCTCCCGACACTGTCCCGACCTCCCAGCGAGGAAGGTGGAAGAGGAGAGGCATCCAGGGCCACGCTGCTGACCCGGCTCTCTATCTCTTCTGCCCTCAGCTCTGTGCTCTCCTTCTCTTCCTGAATGAGCCTAAGAGAAGAGAGGGAAGAGAAAATTGTACTTTCTTTATCATAACACAAATCCACTTCCTTCCTTCCTTTCTTCCTATTAAAGGAAGGTTAAAATCTTGGTTTCCCAAAAAGTCTAAGGCTCTGGATAAGAAACACAAAGACATTATCAACATGAATCTCACTTAATCTCCTTGTTGATTGCCTCCAGCTGCTCCTGTAGCATGATGGCCAAAGTCTGTACATCTGTCTGTCCGCTGGGGGAGAGCAGCTCTGATCCAAACAGAGTCTCCCTGTCGTCCTCATCATCAGAGCAGACTCCGTCCACTCCGCCATCATACCCAAGACCCATCATAGAGCCGTTATCCCAATCGCCATACTTGAAGAAGAACAAAGTGGTGGACAGGAGGCAGTAAGTTATCGGCTTAATAAAATATATATATGATAAAATTGTTGTAATTATAAGAGATCAACACCTTGCCACCCTCATCTCTTCCACCCCCCCACCGGCCACGGTGTGTCCTCCTGACCACCACCCCACTAGAGGAGCTGCTGTAGCCAGCTGGGAGGGAGCCTCCACCCTGAGGGTAACGCAGCTCTGAGGCACTCCCTGGAAGAGATCTCCGAAAAAGGGTGGAGGGAAGTGAGCTCACGCTGCCCGCCCTAAGGTGAGATACAGAAGTCAGTTATTATGCCACAACACTTGAAACCGCAATGTCCCCATTTTCTGAGAGTATAGTGCCATCACTCCTATACAAATGAAATGCAATCGTAAATATCATTTGCATATTTTTCAGGCAAAGCAAAACATTCTTTGTACAGAATGAATAATTTATTGTGAGACAAAAAAAAAGTACAATGCGGCTTAACAGTGTAGTAAACAAATATTTGTACTCAAAAGAGACATTATTCATAAATGATCCCCCCCTGGGAGACTTTGTGTTTTATTGCGACATTCTCAAAAAGTAGGACATATGGCAAAAAGAATGTCCTGTAAAGGTTCACTGTATCTAACCTTGAGTAAGAAGAGCCAGGTCTGCCTCTCAGCTGATCCAGCTCCAGTTGGATTCGCTCCAGCTCAGCAAGGAGCTGTTCCTGAAGTACAGAGAAAAACAAATACACAAGGTTTTTTCTAAGGGAAAATGACTCGAGGCGTGGAATGTCCCGAACTGTGTGGTGAAAAGAGACGCCAAGGTGTCTTTGTTTAACATGGGAAATCTTGTTTGTGACAAAAAGTGGGATTCTTGAGAACTGGGAGAAGATTTAGAGTAAATAATTGAAGGTCAGCTACTTCACAGTGTAGACAAAAATGTTCATTTTCTTCCGAAGAATTGAAGTTCTTACTTTTAGCGGTTTGTTGATACATACGCTTTAAGAATCTCTCAGACAAGAACATGATAATACAAATAATACGGCTGGAAAGGGGAATACCTTATTAGCCAGAAGATCATCTTGGATTTTCTTCATATTGGAAAGTTCCTCTGAGAGAGCATTCTAACAGAGCAGACGCAGAAGAGTCAGAACTTTTCATTTTATCACAAAATATGCATGGCCACTAATAAGTGTGCTCTGTACCTTCTCCTCCAGTGCTGCCATCCTCTCTTTGAGGTGAAGCTGCAGCCTCTCATTGGACTCAGACAGAAGCTTGTCCACTGTATCTGAGAGGCGTTTGTTGTGTTCGTCATTCATCTTCTCCCTTTGCCTCGCCTGGAATCAAGCAAAGCAACAAGAGAGGTGCTCGCCATATAGAAGGAAAACTTTGAATTTGCCTTAAAATGAGAACTGCTTCAAAGATGAGAAGAACAAATGACGCTACCCTCTGAAGCTCTTGGTTCTTCTCCTCGAGTTGAGCTTCCATTTGTCGTAGTCGCTCCTCAAAGTTCCCATGGCGCTCCTCTGCCTGTTACGGAGCATAAACATGTTTCTAACGCATGAACAGACTGAAACTCTTAAGGATATTTTTTTAAATGAAGAAGCATGGCTCAATGATTAGTTGTTCAAGATGAGGAGACGTTGTGACAGCGTAGTCAGTCAGGTGCAGCGTGGGAAAGCACTCGACACAAAGTACCTTGTTGAGAGCAGCAACTCTTTGTGCCAGCTGGGCCTCGATCTCAGGCAGCGTCTCTGCCCTCTGTAGAGTCTGCTGGAGCTTCTGCTTGGCCTCATCCAGACGTTCCTGTAGCTGTCTGTTCTTCTCTTCACTCTGGAAACAGCAATAACACAAATGTACACTATCAGGACCAAGATCAAAAATCATTTAAAAAAACATACCAAACCAATTTTTTTGATTTTTAAATGTTGCAGCCCCTCACTGGACATATAGCCCTAATTTCATTATAACTGTAGTTCGATTATTTGAGATACTCCTTACCTGTCTGTGCAGGGATTCCTTGCTGGCCAGCTCATTTTCCAGCTTGTCTTTGATATCATGGAGAGAAGTCGCCTCCCGCTGGGCGCTGAGGTACCTGCAATCGTCACCAAGCCACCACAGAATTATTTGGGCTGCAATTTTCAGCTGACATATGGGTTTATTGTGACTATGTGAAAGGTTCACTGGTACAGCGGCAGTTTGATTTTTCACTATAATATTAGTTCATCATGGCCTATTACTGCACACAGTGGGGGGGCCCTTTGAGTGTTCATCACTGAAGTGTTCACTTCAGTCATTACTCTGCATTCACAGCATGTAGGCTAAACAAGCAATAAGAAGTTTCCCCGTGCAGCTTGTAACGACGCCTACACTACTCGGGCTGAAAAACTCCTTCGCATTATTTGGCTGATTTTGTTTTGCAATTTTTATTAAAAGATCGTCCTCCTGAGAGACGGTAGAAAGAGTTGACAATGACTGATCAGTCATTTTTGCTATTGGACTTTTTTTTAACAGGACAACGTTCATTGGGCCATTATTATTATTCAGGAAGAAGATAGGCCTGCACACTTGCTCAAATGCCACACAAAAAAAAAGTTGTGATGAATAAAAACCCTTTTTTTGTGGCATTTGAGCAAGTGTGCAGGCCTATCTTCTTCCTCAGTTTGCTGTTTTTGCACTGCCCTGCACCTACATGATGTGGGTATAACTACCTCCTTTTCCTATTATTATTATTATTATTATTATTATTATTATTATTATTATTATTATTATTAATATTAATAACATAAGCAAAAAAAAGCAAAAAAAAAAAAAAAAAAAGACAATCTAATACTTAAAATATATGATTCCAACTCAATTCTTAAAGGATACTGAACATGGCACTATAAAGAAGTCTGCCTATGCTGTAAATTGGGTTTGAGGAGGCAGTCCTCAAGTGACATTCAAAGTTTCCAACAAACACTGAGCCAAAAACACAGCTATGTACTTTCACACACCACTGCAACCTTAATGACAATGATGTACAGTAAAAAAACTTTGAACTGTATAAAGACACTGTCAGCCAACAGGTGAGGCATATGGTCCTCCTCATGTGATCATTAAAGCTGATAATTCTGGTTTTAAAAGAATGTGTCTGAGGACCTCACTAAAACTCAGAAAAGATCTCTCAATCACAGCAAACGTTACCTGCGTTCTAGTGTTGTTATCCTTTCCTCCATGTCCTCCCTTTGGCAAAGGGCCTGGAAGAAGCAAAATGTATCATGAAACACAATAATATGAATGAATAAATGTCATGATATACACACAGTTGTTTTTACATATTTATTTTAAAAGGATGTGTGGACGCCCTACTTCAATAGTACATTTAAATACTGTGGGTGTCAACTTAAAATCAACTTTTCTTTTTGTGTGTGTGTGTGTGTGTGGGGGGGGGGATTATTTAGTCCTACAATTTGTCTAAATATACATTGCATACCTGTTTAATAATTCTCTTAATCCCCCCTCTTATTTCAAGGATTAATAATGCGTTTTAGCACTCCTCCAACATATGCCCATTGAGGTCAAATATACACTTGCATCCCCGGGACTCGAGGGAGCTCAGGGTCTTAGCCAGGAACAGACATATTGACCCTACAGACCTCTTTCACTTCCCTTTGGAGCTTCTGATTGGCCTCCTCCGACTTCGTCACCTCCCTCCTGGCTGCCGCAAGCTGTTCCTCTATTTCCCCAACCTGACGTGACACAACGAAGGGACACAAGATGACACTGATTGAACCCACATGCTTCAGTGTGAACTACAAAAGCACCAAGTGTAAATAGACATGACAGTGATTCATTACAAATGTTGGCCTCCAAAATGTAAGATTCTTAAAAAGCATCCCTGACATAAGTGTAACACACTGAGAGTCTGATGCTCCAAAGTGAACCAGATGGAATAAACCTTTTTGTGCTTTGACCAGATAGTCATGGTGAAGTATTTGGTCTGTTAGTTATCTTTACCTAAATAGTGTTGAACCATTAATTTGACAGTGCTTTATGCAGTTCTTTATGATTAGATTGAAAATCTGTCTTCAGATGTACTCTGCAGTAACATTTAGACTTTTCAAAGAAGCTGTAGTTCTGTTACTGGCCATGAGAGGGAGGAAGGAGACCTGTGAATGCACTGGATGGAGAGAGACCCTCCTTTTTGGGATATACTGTCAGAAAAGCCTGAGGAAAATCTCTATTCAATAGGTGCACTATTACTTTTTATTATTAAAGTCAGTATTCATTATATAAACTTAAATAGAACAGAGAAACATAACTTCAGTCATATTGTAGGAATACATCCAAATGCTTGTTTGTTTATATTTTTCGTAAGACTTTCAATCACCACAACTATTTTACAGTGCTAAAAAAACACAACCTTAAACCAATGGTTTGATTTTGTGGTAAATGCACTCGTTTTCTTACTTGCCAACACTTACATAAGAGAAATACCTCTCTCATGGAGTAAATGATAAGACCGTTTTGTCAACTTATCTACACATGTAGTGGGAAATTATGTAAAACAGTTATTAAATCTGAGTCTGCAATCAATTAATTTGACATGTAAAAACTATAGATTGATTTCTTTATGATTTTTTTTTTGTTTTTAAGTGAAAATATTCCTTCAACATTTAGCATATACCTCTTCTCTAACTTTACATCAAATCTTCACTGAAAGACATATTTATTCCAACTGTGAAACATCAATTAGTTTCCTTACTAATTTCTGATTACAGTTCAGTAAATTCTTTAAGTTAGTGATATAATTAGCATAATTTTAAAATAAAGATGGAAAATCTAAATAAGTGCAAACACTGCATAACAAAACCAATCAGTAAAATGACATGACATGTAAGCAACACCAAAAAGCAAAAATAATATGCTTTGTAGAATTAAACATGTTAGAGTTATGAGAACACCCTTATTTTGTACGGAAGTGTTGTTTGTGTGAAGTGGAATGGTCATCAGCATTTTGACTAATCAGATTTTTTTCCTGTGCAGGTGTGACCAAGTAAAACATTTCCTCAGTGTCAGTGTATGAGAAAATGTCCTTCCATAGAAAATCAATATTTTTAGGGTCTCATACCATAACATAGGTAGATATAGTGACTATACATATATATATATTGAGACAGTGTATGTTTAACATTAAACCATGTTTCCACAACTCAAATGTCTCCTTGAAAAAGAAATATCCTCACTTGGCAAAAAGGTCCTCACACTGAAGTACCAAACTTTGTATGGTCCCCACAATGACAGATACACAGAAACACACACTCACCTGCCGGCACATGAGGGCCAGCCTCTCTCTGAGCTGGGACAGTTCAGCTCTCTGCCGCTCTATCTCTCCTTCTCGCTGTCTTTCCAGCTCACTATCCTCCAGGCCAGTGGAGGGACCATTTGGTAGTCGCTATAATGATCACAAAATAAAAATTATAGTGATGAAGAAATATGAGAATCAGCTGAATATGAAATTTGAATATATGTTGCACATGGGTTATGTAAGACATAGAACTAAAATCACAAAGACACATCATGATACCCATACATCTACTATTCTACTGTTGATCTTGTCGCTATCACAAACACAAAAACTACTGGAACCAACATGCATAAAACCCTCCCTTACATCTTTCCCGCCGTCCACCCCTTGTTGACGTCTTTTAATTTGGTCTCTTAAAGAGATTACCTGGGAAGGGGGGAGACACAATGGGTAAAAAGATAAGACAAATGAATGTAGTTTCTCTACACCAGGCTAAACCATACTTGAGAGACGGAAAATACTTCATATTGGACTTTACCTCTTGAGAAGACGCTGCAAGTTGATCCTCTAACATGGACACCCTCTCGAGGGCCACACGGAGCCTCTCTCGAACCTGTGAGGTAGAAGTTATATTTGACTGCTTAAAGACATAAGATAAGAGATACTAGAGCAAAAGAATGCATTGAACAGTCAATAGAGTCATATGGTATTTCCTTTCACTGCATTGCTGTTTATTTGTTCCTACACCAGGTCTATACCTGATTAGAAGCTTAACACTCTTCAGTATGACTTCATGAAAGAGCCGTTAAGGGGCTATTTCATTCTGTGTAGGTTACCTTTGAAAGACGCGAAAGAAGGAAGGGATTTGTAGGGCCTTGATATTGGTGTAATAGCCAATTGTTCAGAACATGAACACAAATACAGTAAACAACCCATAAATGATAGCTAGCTTGTAAGCAAGTCGAGTTTTCAGTGATATTTATAGCTGCCAAGAAACGACAAACTCTCAATCTTCATTGGGCTAGATACTGCCATATAGTTGAAAATCGGCCCAAGCTATAAGTGTTTAAGAACAATCTTCTTGATTTCATATGAACTAATACTGGTAAGCTACTTCATGCTAACATGCTATAGTCAAGATACATTAAGAGTATATCTAAATTCTTGTTAAAGAAAATCAGATTTTTTTTTCACTTGTTTGCAGCAGGAACTAGCCGCATGTTGCTGATATTCTGTACCTTTTGTGATTTGTGACATACCTTTAAGCTAACATGGCTAACTTGTTAGCAAACTGTATTGACATATGTAACAGGTACAGGGATACATTAGCATTAATTAGAGATATTAAAATACATTGTCTCTGGTCATTGGGTAAATTAGGGTAATTGTTCAGTTTGTTAGCTCTGTTTCACTTTTTGACATATCCTGAGGAGGATAGCTGGGTTTTTTGTTGCCATTGCTTTACTATGTTCACAAGCTAGCTGCTAACCATGTAAGTTTTGGTGCCAAGTCAGTTGAGTATATTGCCTGAAACAATTGGTAATTTTTTGGGTTAATTGTGTCTTGTTAAGACTAGCACATACAAAACATTGTAAAAATCATTACAAATATTGGTTATACCAACTTGAGCAGGAAGTTAGTGAAGGATTCCTGTTTCTATCAGTTTGATACATACAGTCCATGATCTACTTTGCACGAGATAGCGGTCTGACTCACCTTCTCATCTAGGGCCTTGTGGTGCTCAAACAGAGACTTGAGGGCCTTGAGGACTTCCACCTCACTTGAGACCCCCGCTGGGGACTGGGCTTGTCTTTTCACCACTGTCATCCTCAGACTACGCTCATGGCGAGACACCAGACACTCAAGGTGTTCCAGCAACAACTACAGGAGAGAGTGGTTTGAATGGGAAAGAGATCGGGATGTGACAGGAGGATGGAAAGATGTGAGAGGTAGAAAAGGGGGTTTGAAGGACGGGGAAACAACGGATGTGATGGAGGGTAAGTAAAGGTAAAACATAGAAGAAGAAGGCTCAGAGAAGATGCAGTGGAGTGAAGGGTTATTAGAGATCAAATTGGATGGTGAAGAAAGGGACAATGAGTGAGAGGACGAGATAAGGAAAGCAGATAGGGACGAAAAGAGTCACGAAGAGGAAACATAAAAACAAATGGAACAGTGTCACACCCACACAAGCACAATGGGTGAGGAAGATAACACTGAGGCTGTTACAGTGCTAATAGGCAAAATGGCCGCTAAACATCTTACACGTGTGTTGTTTCTCTCCGCCTTGAGCTCAGCAATCTCCTCCTCCCTCTCCAGAAGCTGCTCCCGGCAAACGTTCAGCTCTTTAGTCAACACAGCAAACTCCTGTGGAACACACAAGCTGCATTCAGGGGCAAAGAAAACAAACTGTTTAAATGTGCCGTTTTAATAGTTTAAGTGGTGTCTGTTCAGCTGCTTCAGCTGCAATGAGAGTTTCAAGGAATAAATAATCATTAAGGGCAGAACATTGTCCAAATCTAATGATGCTGAAAATTAATGGAATTAGCTGCTCTCTTCAAACACACACACATAAATATATCACTTTAAACATACGTAACTAAAGCCCTCCAGAAGTACACAGCTCTGCAAAACACCTGAGACTTTGCATGTATGAAGGCGTACGTGATGTAAACCTACATAATAATCATGTAAATCACTGACACAGTTTTCAACACCATCTCTCTCTTGCTCATCCTCCTCTGTGAACTCGCATTCACGGATGGATTACATCATACAGTGTTACACAATGGCTCTGCACTGGAATGCACAAGAGAGACCCCCAAAAACACGGCATCAATATGTCATTTACAACACCACTGGGAATACATTTTCAAACTCCTGCATAACGCAGAAACAGAGTGCAAACCGAAGAGCGTGTCTTACATTTTTCCTTAAACAAAAAGGATCTATTGTCACTGATTTCTTTATGTCTCCATAAAACAGCATCAAAGCCTGCAGCTCGGAGGCAGTTGCAGGTTAGGAGAATGAGGATGAAGATGTTTACAGTCAGGATCGCCTGCTTTATGATTCAGAAACAGTTGAAAGTAGACACATTAAATTGGTCTGTGTTTGCACAGAAAAGGGAAGAGAGAAAGAGCCAGAGAGGCATCTATACAGATGGTGACACAGTGGGTCCACTGGCTCTTGGCCTTATGGGATTCTTTTAGTTTGGATAGGGGTCAGCTTCTCAGCTGGCTACTCTTGTCTCTTTTTAGTTTATTTTCTGTTTCATCTCAATCTAATTATATTGGCTCTGCCCTGCATTCATTTAAATTATGACAGTTGCAGTCCCATTCTACGAAGGATAAGCAAACCGCTTTATTCAGGCGGGAAATTGAAATTGGAAAATGCCTTCTCCTGTTGTAAAAGCTTTAGAATGATGATAATTCACAGTTTTTTGTTCAAAGTATTAACACGCCTACATCTAGTTTAGCATAAAGTAAGACAAAGACATGCAGCACAGCCTCACACTTCAGTTGGTAGACAAGGGGAATGTAAGTCAGTTTTTTTTTAAAGTGACAAAAACTGAATCACTTGTCAAGTCACTGAAAACTCTTCTGTACGTCATTACATTGGTCAGTTCTACAGTTGATGATTACATGTAAGCTTGTCTTTGCATCATTTTGTCATGTGTGTCAATGTTATGTGATTTCTGGATAATAATGAGGGTCCCTTTAGTGAAGTAAATAATCCTTTTTCTCTTTTTGACTTTAACTTTATCTCTGAGTACAAGCATTTTATAAGGGATCCGTTCAGTCATAGCCCTTAGTGTCACATATCACAAGTTCACTAGACATTTGATTTAGACGTTTGTGCTGCTGACCCATTCTGCAAAAAGCTAGTCAAAAAATAAAGGCACCTCACAAGTGTTAGAAATACAATATACTGGTAAAGTAAAGTATGCATACTGCAAAACAAAATAAACGAAAAGCTGTTGTTATTAATATTGGATACAATCTTTAAATTCCATTTATAATTAATGAGCAAGTTCACCCAGTAAACAAAAGAGAATTCCTAGAAAATCTCGTATTCAAAGCCATAAACAAATATTAGCTCCCGGTGTCATTAATCATCCAGTAACCGCACGGTCAAAAAACATAATAAAACCTGATTACACAATAAGAGGAAAAATGGGGATGCAACTTAGACTAAACAGACAGTATAGCTGATAGGAACACAAACCCTCTGCATTAGTTAGAACAACATTAGTGCGAAAAACTCTGAAGATGCAAACAGGGAAGTATTTAACTTCCACTGTAGCTGCGTCTCTCTGCACAAACTTTCACCTCAAAGGCTTACTGTCTCAAAAGCATGCTTCAGATCGACACACACTCAGCGGAAGACACTTGTACATACAGTAACTAGACACTGATAGCACAGAGGATAAACAATGTTACCGCACAAGGAGGAGGGTTCAACTTCAGTGAATTTCATTATACCTTGACTTACAATCTAAACTCGGTATATGTATGTATGGATTGTATACGCACACTCAGACAAGACAAACTCAGCTGTACCTGTGGCAGAGCGATAGATAGCTGTCGTTGAAGTGACTCCTTCTCGTGTCCGAGCTCCCGGAGGCGTAGCTGAGCTGTCCCCAGGCAATCCTGTGTCTCCCTCAGGTTCTCCAGCAGCCTCTCCCTCTCTGTTAGCATGTTGACCATTAAGGACTCCAGGTTCCCCGTGCTGCCTCCTTCATCCCCTCCACTTCTGGGCTCCCCACCTCTGAAGCCCCCTCCTCCCACCGCACTTCCAGGGCCACCGACCCCTGCCCCGGCAGGTGAGGAGGGTCCCCCACCAGTCCCACTTCGCCCATCCTCAGAAATGGTGGGCATCACCTCGCACATCATCATGAGACCGTGGCGTGTATGAGTGTCGAGTTAATAAAGAAAACTAAACAGCGGATTGTGCGTGCAGAATGTCTGTTTTTCGTGCCTTGGGTTGTTTATGAGCTTCTACTAAAAGTTTAATGTACAAAATATAAATCTTTACATCTTCAATTTTTCCAAAAATATCATTCCATTGATCCCTCTGTTTGTTGCCTCTTTTTTTATCTCACTTTTGTATGTCTTTGCTCTCTTCTCTCACTAATTCCCAATCCGCATGGTCAGTGATCAGAATGCTAACGTTCCTGTGTTATGCAAGAGGAAGAAGTATCTACAGGAAAGCCGTTGCGTGGGTGGCAAGGACTGGCGTAGGGTGTGGAAGGGAAGGGGTTAAGGGGAAGGAAAGGATAAAGAAGGGCCAATGCTTCTAAATTGTGTCCACGAGGCAGATCTCCTCACAGCGCCGGGGTTAAGAGCTGAAAAAGAAAACAGGGCAAGCATTAGATCCCCCTCAATAAACTTCACTGTGCATTAAGCAAATTAGAAAGACACAGCAAGAGTGGACTTGTTTGAGAAAACAACATGAACTAATGTAAGTTCATGAAAATGTCACAGATGAAAGAGAACAAAGAGTATGTTAAAAATAATAACTCCAAAAATGTATAAATTCTGCATCACTGCTTATGCATTCAATATCAATCATTAAATCACCAGTTACTCTGAATGAAATTATGTATTTGAGTAGTCTATGCACTGGATCATGCTACTTTTTGAGTTGTCTAGAGACAGAACTGAAAATATAATTGTCCAGATGCCTGGGCAGTTGCCCAATGACAGTCCAAACATACAAAATGCTAATTTAAATCAACAAAATGAATTTTGGTGTATAGGGGAGTACTTTTCAATTCCAAAATCTACTCTCTTGCTGTACTTTACCACACCTAAATCAGTACATTAAATAGCCTACAAGACTACAGCCAGTGGCATGTTAGCTTAGATTAGCTTAGCACAAACAATGGAAACAGGAAAAAAAGAGTAGCCTTGCTCTGTCCAAAGTAGACTCACAACTATTGTCATTACTGATGTTACATTGTTACATGGCTGACGCTCTTGCTGTAATTATTATACCTGTAAACTAGATATAAGACAACTGCCAGCTTAGGGTAGCTTAGCACAAAGACAAAAACCAGGGTAAAACAGAAGCCTTGCTCTGTCAAAAGGATTGCCACTGTAATCTACAGTATGTCACTGGTGTTACAAGGTGTTCAGGTTACTCACTAACGATGAAAAATAAATGCTACAATTATAAACTGAAAGTGTATCCTCCATACAGCAGCATTAGCATGGTCTTAGCACTGAGTCGCAAAAGTCAGATTACAATAATCACGTGAAGAGAGCAGGCAGGGTTTACAGAGAAGACCATGGCTAAGGATACGGTGTCAAAGCAAATCTTTAAGCAAATATTTCAGATTTAGATATCATCATAGACAGATCATCATCGATATGTTTTCATGCAACATTTCCAGTCTAACTATTGAAATCTGTGCTACCTTAAAACCACCAGCAAATTGATATATGAGTTCAGTCCTAGATTTTCATTTTCTGTGATTTTACTTTGTTTACAGTCTGACTAGCAAGTTGAGAAGCAAGAATGAAGTGAGTGTTGAGAAACAACGTCTCAGATAGTATTCTAAGCAGTACGTGCATACAGATTGCTGTTAATTACTTGTTTGTTAGAATGTGGCCCGAGATTGAATAACGACGGATTGTGTTCTGCCACGATCGCTATCCACATGGACTGTTTTCATGAATACAGCCATAGCCTGCTAAAATGTAAGTGGAAGATACTAATCAAACCACTAAAAAAAACAGAAGACATCGGATACCAAAATCCAATTCAGCAAATTAAAAAGCAGAATCTGTGAAATACAGATAAACACCTGTGTCTTCATGAGTCCAGCAACTCTAACCCTAACCTGGTCTGAAGTTGACTTTATTTTTCTACAATTTAAAGCTCAGCAACATTTTATTACTTTTGGACAGCTAGGATGTTTAGCTGTTTCTAGTTTTCATTCTTAGATGCTTATCAACTGCTGGCTATAGCCTTACAATAAATAGTGTACAAATGAATTTAATTGTGTTTCATTAAGGTCTCAGTCACTGAGATTAAGGTATGTCCATTGTAGCTTTAGAACTCGTGAAATTGCTGAACTCTTAATGATTTAAGCGAAATTACAACAACCTTCATTTGTTCTCCTTTAAAAAAAAATATTCGGCCTTTATTTGCCTTTATAAGTTAAGACAACGGAGAAGAGACTGGAAGTGTTGGGAGGATGCAGAAAAGGGCTAGTTGAAGTTGAATTTGAACCCACGGCCGCTGCAATGAGGACTAAAACCTCCGTACATGGGATGTGTGACTTAACTATAGGCTATATGACGCCCCAACTTTAATTTGTTCTTGACCTCAGTTTTTCTTTTAAACTATGTGATGGTGATTCTGATATGTAATCACACTGAGAACACTTCCTTTAATCAGTTTTGTTGTAAATTATCTGCATACCTTAAATTACTCTCT
This sequence comes from Labrus mixtus, assembly GCF_963584025.1. Taxonomy (NCBI): domain Eukaryota; kingdom Metazoa; phylum Chordata; class Actinopteri; order Labriformes; family Labridae; genus Labrus; species Labrus mixtus. The sequence continues at coordinate 12,883,822 of NC_083632.1, forward strand.
TAACTGCATAAAGCCTCTGGCCCGCACTGCAAACTGTGGGCCAAAATGATATGGATTCAGGCAATCAGCATTATTATAGCGCCCTGTGTCGCTCTCCTCCTCTTTCCTCCCATATTCTTCACTGTCTAGTCTATAATACTCAGGGGCTTGCACTGGCCTTTATACTTTTAAGTGGTTTGGACTGATTTAGTGCCCCATGCAGGCTTCTTTACGTCAGTCGGTCTGGGCAGCACAATACAGACTGTCTTTGTCCGACTAAATTCATCCATTTTGTGAATCAAACCTATTTAGCACACAGGCCTCAGCACCAGGGAAAAAACAGGTCGTCTCATCATATGGTTGTCCAGTACCAAAGATGGGGACTGCTCGCTGGTAATTGGAGTCCTGATACAGACACTGAATTAGCTCCTCATGCTGGTGAGCTGGCTAGAGCACTTGGCAACGTCACTGTGTCCCACTAAAAAACAACTTACTTCCTTCCCAGGCTCCACTGATGGATTATCACTGATGCAAGACTGAACATTTACTGCATTTCCTTCAAATACAGTATCGGAAATAAAAGTCAGAGTAAATGTTTCAAACTTCTTTGTCACACTGGTGGTCAAATTTTTTCACCCTAATACAACATTATGTTAGGGTTGCTTTCACAAAGTCAGTGAGTCAATCATAAGTTGAGAAGACCCCAAGTCCCTTGTCGTTTTCCTCAATAAAACTCTGTACATTAAGACTTGTTTTTTTTTCTCTTTTTTTAGCATGATTGCAACATTGTACACAGAGTAATGCAGGAGACAGACAGAGAACGCATAAAAGTTGTAAACTTTGCAAACTGAGTCTCAACATTAAACATTAAACTTTCACACATCAGGATGGTCTACACTAGCACTATAGTTTGATTCTAAGTGTTTAGCTTAGTTTTAAGGTTTGTATTCCCTAAGTGTTCATAGTTATACGTTTCGTACTTGGAGATGGATAATCCTCAGAGGTCTCCTCTTCTCCAAAACAAACTGAACAGGTAATTAAACAGGTAGCAGCACTCATCCAAGTAGTTTCATGTTCGAAATATGTTTTGAAATTCTCTGGGGGGCTTGGGTGAAACAAGAAGCTGCAGCTAACTTCAGCTCATTTAGGCCATTTTCATACATGAGCTGTTTTCTAGATGATTTCAGGACATTTACAGTAAATTCTAATATTTTCCTTTCACACGTGTACTGAGATTGTAAGCTCTCAAAACTTGAAATAGCCCGTTTAGTTAAGGTGAGGCGAGGAGCAGCATGGGTAACGCAGGCAGGGAAAGGAGTCCTCAGTAATTATGACTGTTCCTGGGTGTATATCAATAAGATGTGTAAGGACGTTTCCACATTACAAACAGCAGTGGACAACAATTTACCAGCAACCGAGGCAAGCAGCAGAGAGTTTTAAGCAGCACAACTTCTGTCAACGTAAATGACATCATCACCCCGCCCATTTGTTCCAGACTATTATCTGCTGTGTTCACATATAGGCTCATCCAAACTTCAAATAAACATTTTGGGGGTTGACAGGAAATATCTGCATGATGTTAAGTTAATGAGTTTCTGACATTTGTGTTAATTTGTGTTTTTATTCCATGTAATATTTTAGTTAAAATGATAATTTTTTTATGAAAAACATAGTCCATTTGAAAAGTTTACATATTTGTCTAACAGCCGGAGCTTATGTAAATCTCTGAAAACAGGGCAACTTCCAGATAAAATATAAGACTTAATAAAACATGGACGTAGTCTCAGTGATGTCACCCATTGGTTTCTGAAGCGGATTTTTGAAGGCCAATGATGGCAGTCGCCATAATGGAAATGCTGCCTCAAACTAACTTTTGGTCAACATAGTAACAGACAGAGAGCTGGAGCTGGGGTGGGCCTTAAGTCTCCTAAACTCAATATTAATATATACTTTGATACACACCTCATGTATATGCTAACCAATCAGTTAATCTTACAGTTGAGTCATTTGCAGCATCAAAGGTCCAAGTTGTACTTTCATCTCTGATTTTAGCACATACAAAACACCTTCAGATGTGAATAACTCACATTGATAACATCTGACTGATTCCTGCTGAAGCTTTACTTCCCTCAATGGTATTTTATTTATTGGTTATATGATTGTGAGTTATAGGCACTTGGTTTTTTAACAAAGACAGAGACTGCACAGTTGTACATGTTTAAAAAAGCCAAAAAAACATAAAACCATTCTCTCTTTTAGCTTTTTAGAGTTTTAGCTCATCCAAAATAGTAACAGTGATGTTTATTGTTGTCTCTGAAAGCATTATGCTAACTAAAACATTGTTTTAAACGCAAAAAAATCTTCAGTGATACATTAGGCGATTACACCAATGTCCTGAATGGATGACTCAGGTCTCTATGCATCACTTATTTGCCTCTTTCTTAATCAGACTCTGGTGTTTGCTCTGTTTTCCAAGGGTTCATGGAGAGCAAAGACTACATCAGCCTCTGATGGCTTCTTTGTGATCCAAGCTACCAAAAAGATCCTTCTGGTATTCACTTGAGTTGGTACAGGACCTTAAAAAACACCTGAATTAGTCCTACTTGGCCCATAAGAAAACATTGAATCATTGGTCGTCATTTCCAGCTGCTCTTCCTTAGCTCAGCAGTAGAAAACAGAGTAATGTAATTACTGCAGATTATTTTATATATTGTAACAATCACTGCAAATCTCAATCATAGGTCACTGCACTCGAGTCATGTGATGAGGCCATGCAGGGGAAAAACAAAGCATTCATCACTGGAGTCCTGATTCAGTACAGGCCAAACAGAACTGTGCAGCCTGCAGTTTTGACTGAAGCATCAGCTGTGAGGTCACTGAGCTTCAGGACCGGTGAGTTTATGAATGTGTGTGCAAAAGAGAGAGAGAGAGAAAGAGAGAGAGAGAGAGAGTTTCTTCACCTGTTTAGTTTGTTTGTAGGTTTGGGGATTTTCAAAATATTTAAAAATGATCAGTTAAGGCTTCTGATGATCCTTTTGGAAGTGTTAAACCTGGTGCATTAAAATAACACTGTGGATAGTCAGGAGACCTTTTTTTGAACACTTGCATGTAAGTTTTGTTGTCAACACTCACTAAACTGAGATCAAGTTTTGACCTGGACCAAAAAATGCAAAAACAAGGCCAAGTGAATGAAGAAATTTAACCAATTTAAGACCAAGACCAAGAACTGAGTCCCACACCCAAGCAATTCCAACTGACAAATTGGTCTTGTTTAAATGCTGCTGTTTAAATGAAAATACGATAGCCTTTGAAATTCCTAGGGAACATTGGGCCTTATTTCAAGGTAAAAAAAAAAAAAACTTTCATATAAAACAGATATTTTTTGAGACAGCAGCTAACATTAGCTAACAACAATTTCCAAGATAACAATTAGATTTCATAGGAACTTGTCAGATTGTGTTTCCGCAACAGCGTCATCACTAAGCTCAGCTGTCATTAAGTCTCTGATTATTCATACTTATTCCGCGACAGTGTTATATATATTAGTGTCCCAGTTTGTGAATTCAAATTGCCTCACGGAGTTGCAGAAGTGTAAAGGCCCTGACACAACAAGCAGACGGCAAAGAACTAGTGGCGACGAAGGCCGCCTGTGTCATCGGCACACGACGCCTTTTGTCTTGGCCAAAAAGTTGCACTAGTACACACCGCAAAGACTACAGCCGACGGTCAACCACCACGTACGTTCTTCTGCGCATGCGTGAGAGGCAATTACTCTCCATGCCAGTAGGCGGCTGTAGTCTGTAATCGTCATTCCAAAAAGGGGAAACTGGAAGAGGACGTGGAGGAACACGGATAAATAAACCGTGATACAAGAAGACAATTTTCTCACAGCTGTCGCTCAACACTCGTAATATAGGAACTTCTAATCGAGAATAATGTCTGATAAAAAGTTGAAAATGGCGCTGGCGTTGTCAGCCTTTACTGAGTATTTTATTTGTGGAACTAGAATAGAAGAGGCGCTTCTGTATTTCTTCTCGTGCACTGGCTCTCCTGTTTCGCTTAGCTGAACAGCCAGTCGGAGAGATTCCTACCCCCAACCGCGCCGGCGACGGCTCACGCTGATTCAACATGTGGAATCGGCCAACAATAAAAAATAAAATAAAAAAAAAGCCAACTGGGGCCAACTGGACACGACCACTGAATAGGGCTGTAGTTACACAAGGATAGTAAAACTGTCGCTATCGATAATGATAGTTAGCTAACTAGTGGTAATATAAACAAGCTAACTGTTATGATGAGGAGAGGCTGATTGCTTCTGTTAGGCCTAGCTGTTAAGAGTTAGCTGTCAGTGGCTAATGAGTTATTAAATTTGCTGCATTTGCTTAAATATGGCCTAATTTTCACTTTCCCTCATCTTTCTATTTGGTGAAGATCAAAAGCAGTGGATACATAGGCCGAGCACTTTGTCAGTGTACTAAGGTTTAAGTTTGCAAACCTTGAATAAAACAGTACAGAATCATTTAAGCTTTCAACTCGGAGGATGACAATAAGAAGGACGTCATAAGTCCTGAACTTTGTGAATAAATGAGGTATGCAAACTTTGGTGGTCTTGAAATAAATTCAGCATCCCTCTTAGACAGAGACATGATGTTAAAGTGTTGTGGAGTCCAAGCGAAACCAAGACCTTTGAAAAGTGGTCCTGATACTTCTGAATACTACAACATCAATAGCTATTATTACTGCCACAGAAATGAAATATACCACTTGAAAACAACTGGTGCTGCTGAAACCTTTTCTGTAATGTAGCACTCTGTACAGGTTGCTTTATATTAATCTCCGCTATGGGTTAGCTCATGTCATAGTGTCCCCACACAAAAATCGATCAAGTGCCTTTGTGTGCACATGTGGGTGTCTTCATATTATGATAGCCCACATTATCATCATCATCATCATCATCATCATTATCCAACCCGGTATCATACAAAGACACACTTGAAACCTGCTTGCAGCTTCCAAACCGTGGAGTGCACAGACTTGGCATTACAGTTTCTGATTCCTAGATGACCAATTAGAAGAATAATGCCTCCAATTAGGCTGATGTTGCAAAAAATGTCCGAAAAAGGGTTAAAAGAAAATGGCATAGTCTTGTGTGTGCTATTTGATTGTGTATGTGTTTGTGCGTGCGTGCGTGTGAGAGAGAGAGAGAGAGAGAGAGAGAGAGAGCGAGAAAGAGAGAGCAGGAAAAACAGCTCTCCTCCACCAGACACTGGGGCGGGGAGAGGGGTGTGCAGGCTCCCTCAGCAGCGGCAATTAGAGCTGAAGAAAGAGGGTCTTTCGCGGTTTGACATCCGGTTAAATCGCCTTCCCAGCGAAAACAACGCATGCATGTTGGATGCATTCTTGACATTTCAATAAAAAGCAGACCACATGAACATGTAGCAGCGACTCATAATGAACGCCCCTCCTCCTATTCCTTCAACCCCCCCCTCTCTCTCTCTCTCTCTCTCTCTCTCCTAATACCATGAAACAGTACCCCCTGGCCAAGAAACGCATCACTGGAATCGATAAGTGATTGTCGGCAGCTGGGCAGAGGGAATGGGAGCACCGGGATCCGGACTTTAAAACGCTTTTATTTGCGCTGGCATCCACACCGCACACCGGGCTGATGGGAAAATGACGAGGCTCTCCAGATGACAGCTCGAGTAGACTGTGTTATGTGGCTACCTCCATTTCTGGATGTATGTATGGAGGAAAGACCATTCCATGAGAGACGCACGGTCGCGCACGAGCACTCACGCGCACCTCTATATTTTCATAGTAGGAACCCTAAGAGGCTGTGTTAAAACGGCCATTTAACCGAGAAAAAAAAGAGGAAGATAAATCCACGTTTTCTTTCCTGGTCGACAAAGACTATGGAGAGCATAATGCCAGGTGGACAATACAAATACACATCTTACATTTTCAGTCAAAGGCCCACATCGCCTACTCCAGACATTATAGAATTATAATGAACTCCATATAGGCCCTATGACAGCAGGGAGGCAAACTGGGAGGTTTGACTACAAAGCTCCCAACGGCGAAGGGCTTAGTTACAGCCATGATTAATTACAAGCAACACATAGTAGGCCAATATACAGTGGCATTTGATGGTCTTAAGAACCCCCCCCCCCCCCTTAAGTAGATACCACCTCATCACCTAACTGTATGCAAACGGGAGCGAGCACGCGCGCCCTGAATAAAATCGTGCTGTGTGCTGCCAACACACCTGTCAAAGCCTGAAACTGACATGGGCGCCAAGCGTTGCATTGTCTTTCTAATAAACGCCTATTTGTCTCTTTTCAAATAGTAACCCCCCCCCCCCCCCCCCCCATCTCCTTTCACACACACGCACAAAGACGCACAATTACAGACTCTCACCTCCCTCAATCCTTGACAACACAATGTTAAGTAGCCTACTCTTTGTGCACACCGTTTATCGTAACATTAGTGCATGCATATTTCCCCCCATGTCTTTCTTTGATTCCCCATCTCAGTGGAAAACTGTGTTGCGATGGGGTGGTGTGAAGTTGCATCCTTACCACAGTCATCGCGGGGAGCCTGTAGTGTCCATGTTTGATGTTAAATATCCCTTAGCTCCATCTCCGCGGATCGTGCCTCGGTGTCTGCTACCCCTCATCCGAAACCGGGGAAAACCTTATTAAAATAAGGTAAAAGCGTTTTTTTTTTTCTGTCCCTCTTTTCCACACGAAACGGCGAGGAGAGGGGGGGGGGGGCGGCGCAGAGAGAGACGATACGCCACCTTACCACAGACTCCCCCTCTGTCGAATTGGAAGGTAATGGGTCTTAAAGAAACATTCTCTCAGCATTCTCCGCATCTCTGTGATTTACGCGCGTGCCACGCACTCACGCGCACTGACAAGCCAATCAAACACCTGATTAATTATTGTATATGGGAGACAAGTGCAACCTATATCACAGAAATGTGACCTGCTACTTTCCCATTTGACATTTTAACTGCAGCTGAACCCAAAATGTATCTTATTTGCAAATAATAAAGTATGTAATTTTTCAAGTCTATGCCTGTAGTTGGCTTCTGCTTAACACAAATCTGTATACAGTATGTGCTATCTGTATAGGCCCAACTTCAGACACAAAATAAGTTTTGTATTCTTAATTAACTGTCAGAAATATTTCAGTTATCAAGCATACTTTAATCGCAACAGTTGTCTATATCCTAAGTATTTTAACCTATTTTTAAGGAAGGTGTTCCTTCTGCAGTCATAGAATATGTTAAGGATAAGAATACCGCTTTTCATTTGAATAAAGGTCATGGTTAAAATGTATTCAGGAATTAATTTGGAATAGGATACTAAAATGGTCATAATGTTTTGTGTTTTTTCAAGTACATCCAACTTGCAGCTTTAAAAACATGTATTGAGTAGACCATATGGAAGCTGTCTGGAATGTAACAACACCCACACAATACAAATCCACCAGCCCATGCTTAAAATGTAATCTCATCATGACTGTTATTAATATGCATGTTGATATTAGTATCACATTTGTAAACAGATAAGCAGGTCAGTGTGTGTGTGTGTGTGTGTGTGTGTGTGTGTGTGTGTTTATGTGCGCATATGTGTGTGTATGTGTGTACAGCTCAGTAAACATAAGGTGGTGCTGTCTTTAAGAGAGAGAGCCTGGGAAGGGGTGATGTAATGTGTTCTCAGACAATGATGTCATCGGCTGAGACACGGCAAGGATTTAAAGTGACAAAGGCATTTTCAGTGGCTCCATGTAATTCTGCATCAGGGCTTGTCAGAGAGCAGCAACCGAACAAGCACCCGCAAGACCTTCATTGAGGGGAAAAAAGGCTTGTATGAAATAAGAACAAAACACAAATGGGATTTCTTATGAATATAGATCACGAGACTGAGACTCAGTGGTTATATCAGACACTCAGCATATTTATTAATCAGTATATTTGAGATACAAAACACATTTTGTTACAGTGACGATTACAGGGTTATGTTGCCATCCACACGCAGCAATTATGTATAAATTCTGCGTTATGTTGCTAAATTTATGTGTTTGAAAAGGAATGAAAGTGTTAAACTTTAACTGCAACACTAAATAAAGTATTGGTGCATACACAATTTTTGATTTCATGAAATATGTTTAAGACATTCTTTTTGATCTGCATCCATTTCAAACTTCACATTACAAATAATGGAAATGTTCAAGTAAACCAACAAAATGACATTTTCCTGACATTTTATGTTCCCATTCTTTCCATTACTAATTCAAAGTTAGGTCTGAATTCCTTCAATCACTTAATGTCCTTCTCATCATCATCCTTTTCCATATATTACTTCACTGTGTTCTTGTCCTTCCCAAGTTCGTTCATTTAATCTCCTTAAGCCAACTTTGTTCATACTTCTACAAACTCGTCCTTAATATTGTAACACGTGCTTTCCCAAAAGAGGCACTCCGAATCACTTTTCCCTCCTCAAACACAGAGCTGGATGGAGTGATGGAGTGGTTGTCGCTTGTCTCTTCATTCTCTTCATTTAAACATTTCTTTGGCTCTTCAGAACTCTCTTGGTCCATCTTCTTGACTTCTGACTCTTTTGACCCACTGTGTTCTTCTCTTGACCTTAGACTTTCAACCAGGACCTGATTAGAATCCATGTCCTGAACAGGAACTCCTTCAATAGTTTCTCGAACTTTCAACTCGATTTCTTGCCTTGAGGTGTCTTCACCTTCTTTTTGGGGGGTCTCTTCATTAACAAGGGCTTCGTTTGTTGGACTGGCTGAGGTATTTAACACTGCTTTGTCCTGGCTTTCCTCTTTCAAATCTTGGAGATTGTTGTTAACCTTCATTCCATTTTCATCCACATCTGCTGGCAAATGGAGGCTGGAATCCTTGATTTCTTGGTTGGTAGAACCAACAACATTATCAACCGTTTCACCTGGCACAGATTCCATAATAAGTAGTTTTTCTTCTTCTTCTGGCTTAGAAGACGTTTGGGTGATTGAATTTCCATCATTCTTGGTAATATCTGAGTCCGAAATACTAATGTCACAAGCAATTTTGTAAAAGAGTGAGTGGTTTTCTTTCATTTTCTCTAAGCTCTCACTGACTGTGGATAACATTTCATTGGAATCAGTCTTGTCATCTATGCTTGCTGGTTGGTTCTCCATGTCGAAAATCTCCTCGTTGCCCAATGAGTCGATGCCAGGGATCTGCAAAGGCATGAACCCTTGCCACTGATTGGTGGAGAGGAACCATTTGGCCCTAAGATCCGAGGATGGAAAATCATTTTCATCAGCAACAGTTTCTTCGAGTTCTTGCTCCTGTCCATCCTTGCAACTTGAAAAGCCCTTGCCTTCATCTTTTTGGTAGACAGTCATAGATGAGACATGATAGGGGGAATCTGGGCGTTTGATTTTATTTTTGGCAACCCCTGCTCTTCCACTGTGGTCTTTCTGTTGTGTCTTGTTCCCAAATCTGATCTGAGTTTTAGATTTTTTAACATGCCATTTTCTTTCATCTTCATCAAGAGATGGTCCGGCAGGTTGAAGCTCTATGGGACTTCTGGTGTTATCCCCACAGCTTCCATAGCCATCGTTAGATTCATGGTCTAAAAATAGGAAAGTAAGAGAATTTGCCATCAAATAGAATTATGATAACATAGATTGCAGTACAGAGCCACAATTCCCCCAATGATTCAGTCACCTCTCCCTTGCTAGTTTATCACCTGTGCCTACCAATTTCTTTCACCTATGTACATCTTTATAAGCTTGTCACCTTCTGTTCCTTGTCTCATTTCTTATAACCCTCTTCACCAAACTGCATTGTTTTTCCAATCTCTCATCCCTTTCACTAAATACAGGAACCCCTTTGGGATGCTGAACCAAAAAGTCTGATGACCCAGGGTTCCTGACCAATCAACCTTAACCTAAATCCCACTGAAACACACATCATCCAAACCTAACATGATCCCTTTCATCCAAATACATCCCAACCAACCCTTTTGTATCCCACCTTACTTCCCCCTTGTAAAATCCCACCCTTCCTTAACCCCCTTCCCCCACTGTACCCTAATACTCTTCTTCCCATTACACATTGACCCCCATTCATCACCCGATTATGATCCCATATCATTCCACCCTACTATGGCCCCACTTTCTTTCTACTAACCCTTCCACTTCTATCAAATCCAACCTGACCCCTTCATCAAACACTTCCTTGACCCAATATCATCACATGCTAACCTAGACCCCTTGACCTCTTTCACCCCAGCCTACCTTGACCACTTTTAAAACCCAACTTTGACCCAAAATTTTCCCAACCAACTGCCCTTTCTCCTAATCTTACTTCAAACCATTTTAATGAAGAATCTGGGATCCACGTGGAACCAGATTCTCAACCTTTCATCCCAACCTTCTCCAACCCACTTCCTTCCACCAACATTGACATCCCATATCATCCCAAGCTTGACCTACCCTTCATCCCACTGTTCTTCAACCCCATATCAACACACGCTAACCTAGACCCTTTTCATCCCATCATTCCTCGAGTCTGTTCATTTCATTCTACTCTGATCCATTTCATCCTATCTGATTCAAGCCCCTTTTATCCTAACCTACTCTGACCCTTTTAATCATATTTTACTTTGACCCAATATTATCCCTTTCTACCTGAACCCCATATTTTGACCCCATATCATCCAACCTTAACTAATCCCCTTTTATCCAACCAACACCTTTCATACTACCCTACCTTGTCCTTCTTCATCCCACCCTCCTCAACCCTTCATGCAACCCTATTTCAATCCCTTTCATCCCACCCTACCTTGTCCTTCTTCATCCCACCCTACCTTGGCCCCCTTCTTTACACTGATCTCAAACCATTTCACCTCAATCTTCTTCAACCCAGTTCCTCTCACTTTACCGCTTTCCGCTTCTTTCCAACTTCCTATACCAATTTTCCCACCCTACCAATAGAATTGAAAAACTTGATCATAGTTACAGTCTTGTGTAAGTATGTAAATACATACCTGGTTGTATCCTCTGTTTTCTAGCTGTGTCAAGTGGCATCTGATGAACTTCCTCCCTCCTGACTGGCATTTGATTCTGTGTAGTAGAACTCTCTCTGGCTGCACTGATAGATAGATAGATAGATAGATAGATAGATAGATAGATAGATAGATAGATAGATAGATAGATAGATAGATAGATAGATGAAACAACTATTTAAAACAGCATGTCTAAACATTTAGATATTTAAATGAAAAAATATAAAATCCCACCTCCTAATGACCCTTTCCCGTATTCGTTCCACTCGTCGCAGTTTTGCCTCTCGTTGTTCAGGGGTCAGACAGAGGTCAGGCTCCATGTCAGGGGTCAGGAGGGATGCCTGTTGATTCTCTGCCTGTTCAAAAAAATGTTGCATTAGTAAGTATGCTCCCCTACAATTACCTTTACGTTACAGGATAACTGAATCAGAGCAATTACTCAACTTCTATCCAGTAACGACATTTAGCAAGTGATATAAAGGAAAAATCATTGTTATTGGTGATTTAACAAACTGTTTCTTTTAAAAGATCAAAAACTGACACAATAAATGATGACAATTAAGTTTTCAACAACGCTTTCTAGCAAGCTTATAAATCCCAAATCTGAATTGTAAATAAAGTCTTAAACACGTTGTATTTATTTGAGTTTTGTGACAGTGTTTTGTTAAACTGAATATTTCTGTTGGAGAAGAACTGTGACGAGTAACTTAAACATTGTCTGTGCTAGCTCTGTGCTTTTTGTCTACAGCCAAGGTAATGACTTTAATACTTTTCTAGAAGTTGATTTAAATAATAAAAACACTCAGATGAACAAAGATGAACAATATGTTTGAATAAAAACATTAGATTTTGCAATTTATTACCAATTTCAAACGTACAGCAAATGTGTCTGTGTGACAGACATGGAACATAATAATAAGACAGTAATGCCACAGACTACGAACTGTAAATGTTCAGTAGGTATGAGATGAAATCCAATATAATTGAAGAGAACAATTTTGTCTTATTTTATGATCTTTAATTGAGTTCCTCCTTTCTTACCCTGAGGTCCAAGCTTGCATTTCCATTTCCTAAACCTGCCTGGTCTCGACTACGATTTCTTGAGACCACTGTAGCCTCTCCTCTGCTTGCTTCTGACTGCATGTCTTTCTTGGAGGTCCTTAGTACTCCCTGATTTTGCTTTCTGGTTGTCTTTTTAACTGCTGGCTGATCCTGGTGCATATTTTCCCAGAACCGGTTTTGTTCAGGACTGTCCAGCACCAAATGCCTTGGTGACTTGTTGAACACTTTTTTGCCCTGCTCAGTCAATCTTTCCTGCCTCTCAGGTGGTATCTGCTCGGGAAGTGGGTTGTCCAGCTCAGGCGGGGGGTCCTCAACGGAAACCCGTCTGGCCACTAGAGAGGTAGGTAGGACAGCTGTAACAACTCGTGTCACCCTTAGAGGAAAGGGTGCCTGAGAAGAAAACCCCAAATCAGATTAGTAAATGGTGTATAATATAATCAGGTGATTCTGTCAGATATGATTGATGTTTGGCAGACCTCGTCCCTTGTCCCTGAACTCTCGCTTTGGGAGCTTGGAGAAGGTAGGGGGGGTTTCTTCCTATTAGACAACCTCTCCTTATTTTTCTTCATCCGCTCAATCTGCTCCTCTTCGCTCATCTTCATCTTCTAGACAAGAAATAGGCTGTTTATGACTCATTCATAACCCTTTTCACCTCAGCAATATGCATGCAATCCTCGATCTGCATATCAAAAACATATACACATACATTATTAATATGGTGTGTGCGTCTGTTTGTGCAGAGGTGTATGTGTGCCTGACTATATGTACAGCTGCTCTCCTCTATATGTTGGTATATATTGTATGTATGTGTTCATGCATGTGAGAAGAGAAGAGGGGGTTGGGTGGTAAAAGTGAGAAGACTGAGTTGCTGATCTAACACATGAGCCTCTGCCTCCCCCTCTCGCCAACAACAGGCACTGCAACATGCCCTAATTGCAGGCAAGATAAGAGAATCAAAGAATTGGAATTTGGCTGTGATTGCAGAGAGGAAAAATTAGCTTTGACTGCTTCTATATTTAGAGCGGTTTTTTTTGGGCTCTCATTGCATACATCCAAATACAGTTAACTAGCAAACATGAAATTGCAGTGTGAAGAATCACAACCTTGGTTGATTGGCTTCCTGCATCTGGTGGGATCCACTTGGAACCAGATTCTAAATATGAAATAAAAATAGAGGAAAGAGGTGGAGGATGGAGGGAGTGGGAAAAAATGGGTGAGAGGAAGGAAGAGAAGTAGGAAATAGGAGGGTGGAAGAAAAAACAGAGACTGAAAAAAATGATTTACTGTTTGGCATAAAACACCTATTAAAGCTGTTTTAGATTAGTCATACAATATGAATCTACAGGCTATTGTATTAATATCACTCCCTCTGTGGAGTTTATTATTATGAGCATCTGTGCCAACCGAATGAGTCTTTCTGTGCTTTCACATTAAGGAGGTCAGGCTGGCTGTTTCCTCTTCTCTGTATAGGATCAACAGCGTGGCTGTAGATTCCCTGAAATTAAAGCAGACAAAACATTTTTTTTTAAATCAAACTTGACATTTTTTTTCTGATTGATAATGTGAAGTTTTCAAACCTCGTATGGCGACTCTATCCAGCCATGACCCAGATCTCTTCTCTGCTGGATTTCCTGTAGCTCCTGGGGTAACGGTGGGCGAAGTGGTGGTTCTTGCTCCATATCCTTTTAAGGACATTTTCACAAGTGATATAATGAAAACTGTAAAGTCACTAGAGAAGATGTTACCACATCCCTAGCACTTTGATAAATATGTGGAATTCCATTTTCGAATATGATTTAGAGACCTAGTAAAGTCATACAAATATTGTGCTTCCTAAGTGAGTCACAGTGGCAAGGCAATGTATGGTAAAAGTCAGGAGGGACATCAAGACAACCCTAAAAAAATCATTTAAAAAATACTGTATATTGGCTGATTTTAGACAATAGCTTACAGTATGTTAGCATTAAGCCCATGTCCAAGCCAACTTTACAGTTTGATAGAGTTCTAAGATACAACAAAATGGTGTATAGTCCTAGTTAAAGTGATTGACAGCTTGGTAACGCAAGTCCCTGGTGTGTTTAAACATACCTGGCCAATAAAGCTGATTCTGATTCTGATGTTAGCTACAGTATTGTTGGATAGTGATAAGTTGAGTGCTAACGTTACAATGTGATGTCATCCTTTTTACAACAGCACTGCAGCCATCTGTAGCCAATTTTTGTGAATGAAAAACAAAGTGCAAGTACTAGTCAGCACATCCCAATTCAGCAGATGAATTAAACATTTCTCATTAATGGATAACAATCCCACATTTGTCACAAGCAAAGAGCAAACACCAGAGGTCACTGAAACAGAGACAATGGAGTCGCACCATAGGCAGTCCGCTGTGCAGCGTCTCTGTGGGTGAGCCGGGAGATCCAGGATGTGGAGACGTTGGCTGAAACGCTGAGACACAGAGAGACAGAAAGGTCACAGTGTTGACACTGTTCATCTAATGTCAGGTTTCATGTGCAGGGTAAATATGTACAGATGTCTTGAATGGAAGCAGGAAGTCACTGTTTGAATTTTCCCGACTTAAAGCAAAATTAAATATGAACTCAGCACATTCTTCAAACATAAAATCTCCCCATACATGAAATGTCTTACAGTGAAGCAGGTAAAAGGAGATGAAATGATTATGACTTTCTGTTCGACTGACAAATTGTCAGTAGTTATGCTTCTAGGACTTTTCTGTAATATAGTTGAACAGAGAGGAACTTCTAAGTTTACTCTTTGTGCAATAGAGTGATAAGAGAAGTGCATTATTATGTGTATTATATGGCATGTTGTGGCTTGAATCATTTTATATAACTATTATACATCTGGAGGTCACTTGGGAGGTCTTGATCAAATATCAATGAAAACATTTATAGATGATAAATATATGTATGTTGTGAAAGAATGCAAAGCTTTTACAAGAAATGTATAAATCAAAATTTTCAATATGTGTTGTATATCATCAAGCTCAAGAAAACATTTGTTTTTAAAAAAAACATTAGCTTGTTTCCTGTTAAATGTTGCTTAAAATCCTGACAAAAGCAACATTTTTCTGCCAAAAACCTTATTTACATGAATACAGTCCCTACAGGTTAAGAATAACGTAGGAGAAACGGTTCTCTTATGATTGATGAGCAGTATACACTTCAACATGAGCCAATGACTACGCTGCGCATTGAGTGAAGGTTTTCTCTTACCGTGGTGCCTTTGTAGTCCCAAAAGGAAGCGGAAGTTGTCTCTGTTGATTTTTAGTCCAGCCAAGATGTCCTCCATCATCCACAGCTCCCTCTGGGCCTGAGACTGCTCCTGAATAAAAGAAAAACAAGATTTCCACACACACGTCATGCTCAGGTTTCTGTCCTAATGGTGAGTAGAAGTTTAAACTAAAGACACCATGAATTCAACGATTGGTCATAGTTTGACCTCAGATTTATTACTCTAAAGACTTAAATACCTGTGGAATTCCAAAGTTACAGATGTGCTGAAGGTGTGAGCGGATGACAGACAGTTCACTCTCCATTCTCTCATATTGGCTCCACACTCGCTCCATTTCCTGAGCAAAAAGCAATCCCAGACTTGTTAACAATAAATTAGTCCCTGATGAGTATTACCACAAGTAAATCTACAGTAAGTTGATATTTTCTTCTTTCATTATGGCTGTTTGCTATCTGGCTGAATACACACCAATGAAACATCGCACATCCTGGCTCGGATTGTGACCAGCTCTTCCTGCAGCAAAGCCTTCTGGGCAAGTGCTTCTTCGTGGGCCCTGAGACCCTGACTCTTCCACTCCTCCAGCTGCAGTCTGGACACCTCTAATGCACAATGGACACTATCCTGCAAAAAGAATGAAAGTCTTCACTGGGGTTACTCTTGGAACATTAAAAACGTCTTGTATGCTGCTATGGCTATTTGAAAATGTAGTTCACCTTTTTATTGGTTTAGTGCAACTCAAACCTTTGAAACACATTGCAATCAAGTTTCAAAGGTGTACTTTAAAACAACCATCAGCTTCTATAGATTTATATGTAGTTTAAAAGCTTGCATGGAATAAATGATGCCGGGTCTGGACTTGTCTAATTTGCCTTTATTTACTAGTAATACAGACCTTATCCAATTGGAGCTGGGCCAGTTCGATAGAGAGAGACTGCAGCAGCTTGTCACACCCACACAACCTCGTCAACACAGCCTGAAGAGGGGAATCAAACTGATGTTTACAAAAAGGAGAACATCTGACAGAATGATAAACAGCTGCATCGTACTGTGAGAGCCACCAGTGAATACTAACATCTGCATCGCTTTCAAGAGGCCTGATTGGTGGGGTTTCTCTCGGATCAGGTTTTGGGGCCTGAAAAGCGACAAGGTCATAATTTCATAAATTGCTTTTTGATACTTTTAAAAAATATATTTTTCCTCTTCCTGTTAAAAAAAGAAAATCTTTGTGATCACATGTGTACATATTTAGGGTATTTAGTGTTTGTAATTGTGTAAAGGCTTTGATGTTATTGGTTAAACGTTAAGAATGAGCTCCACAAGAGACAAACAAAGACCACAGCCCGGAGTTTGGTCATTAATGTGAGAAAATCATTCATCCAAATTCTTTTTCATTGAATACATCTGCAAACAGCTGCTAAATGTAGCTCACATTTTCAAGTAGCATAATCATGGCATGACAGTAAAACACAATAAAAAATAAATCAACAATAAAAACACAATTTATTAGTTACAGACAAAATCTGGGACAACAAGAATAAGTGACAACAACAACACATGACACGGACATGAATCAACTCAGAGACTTTGTTAACATATTCTAAACAAAAAGGATGTTGCTAATAATGATTAAAAAAAATTCTCACATTGTTTAAAGTCTGCACAGTTAAAGACAACAGCAAAACGTGAACATTTCTGAGGGGGACACACGAACAAAACAACAGGGGCTGTTATGAATGTACGACACATGACACCGTTAGAACACAAAGAGCAGCAGGTCTGGCTGTACCATAGCTGGCGGTAGCACACAAACAGATAAATTGCTGCGGAGATGGTGATGATGGTGGTGGTGGTGGTGGTGTGGGGGGTGGGGAGCATGTGCTGCCCTTGATGAGGGGGGCAAAGGGGGCAGTAAGTCTGCATGTGCCCCCGTGGAGTAGCTCTGAGGGGAGAGACAGCGTGTATACGGGGGAAAAAAAACAGAGAACACATGGCATTATGAGAAACATGCTGTGCTGAGCTACAGGATGAGCACAATCCATCTTAGTAATGCTTTCAACAATCTGTTTGAGGAGTTTAACTGAATCACAATCAGACGGTCTTTCTTTTTACAATATTGTTCCCATCACCTTTCCTAAAGGTCTTCTCCCGCTCGCGATGTGATGGACAGAACCATATGTAGGTGTGGGCTGGAAACAAGGAAAGAATAAAGGTGAGAGGAGATGTTCTGGAATACAAAATAATTTAAAAGAATGTTTACACTCCGACTACCACAGGACTCATAAGACATTAAAAACCCAACCATATATTTTTTTTTTTTATTAATTAGCAAAACAGAATAGTACAATTATACAGTATATACTTGGTGAACAGTTAGTTCACGAGCCCATGTACAGAGGCTGTAGTCCTCAGAACGGGCGGCCCTGGTTTGAATCTGACCTGTGGCTCCTTTCCTACATGTCATTGCCCACTATCTCCACCGTCCTGTCTTTAATAAAGGCACAAAAAGCCACCAAAACCCTCAATTTCCCATCCCAAAAGTAAAGCAATATTTCCCTTTAATCTTATTCTGTATTCTGAGGCGCCAGTGGACTAGCGGTTAGTTTGCATGCATCATGTACAGAGGCTACAGTCCTCAAAAACAGGCAGCCTGGGTTCAAAGCCGACCGTACGAATAAACATATTTGTTTCATAATAATTTAAGAGGCTACATCATGTTCATGACAAACAAGGTGCCAAACGAGTCCTGACCTTGCTCAGGTTCTGCCACCGCTCTGTGACTGGAGTGGTAGGTGTGGATTTGAACTCCAGGTTAGGCGAGGCAGGCGCGTAGAACAGAGTCTGCGGCACCATGTCATCGTGAGGTCGAATGTCAACCCTCCCCACTGGTGTGTGAGGTCGTGACCCCAGCTGACCCTTGGAGGTCAGAGAACCTGTTCCCATAATTTCTGTCTGAGTGGGTGGTGTGTTGTGGCCAGGAAGAGAATCCTCCTCTTGGTTTGGACCATATGCTCTTCTTCTGCCAAACTCAGGCGGGCTGGGTGTTCTGTTTGAAGGACTGTAAAATACATTTGAAAGGAAAACACTTCAGAGACTGACAAAGCTGGGACCTTTTTCTCTTTTAGGTAAAGCACAGGGATTCAGATATGTGATTATCACGCAGACGTGACTTGACAACCTGCTGTTTCTCTGACGCACGCTCCGCCTTCCCCTCGGCTCTGAGCGAGAAGTCCCCATCCTCCCACCGCTCAGATGACTGGGTTCGCTCAGAGCGCGGCTGACGTGCCTGTGTCTCTGGGAGGGACCCTCTCCATCAGAGGGGGGTTTAGGGAAGTCCACGGATTCAGTGCTGCCACCTATCTGTGTGAAGTCCTGATAACTTGAGCAGCGCCTGGAAAGAATCAGGCATATACAGTCATTTAAAAATACCAGCTTCTCTGTTTTTTTTTTTTACCCTCAGGGTCCATATTGAAGAGTGGTGTACCTGTTCAGAGAGCTGTCCTGCTCCATTGTTGCAGACTGACTGAGGGCTCGGACCCAACCCAACATGTCCTCCTGCGTGTCGGCACTGAAGAAATAAGAGCGCATTCCCTGGTGCACCACCTAGATTTACACAAATCAATCCCAACATCACAGTTTGTAGTATACCACTCGTAAAGGATTGTTAGTCATTGATAAAGATTTTTTGAGAAGCATACTAATCCTGATTTTTGGAAAAATTAGGAATAGGAAATATTCACCAAATATCAATACAGCAGGCGGTACGGTAAATTTGAGCTGGAATGAAAATATACTTTTTTAATGTGGATTCTTTGTGGGTTCTGCACCTCTAAGAGTATAAAGGCCTGAAAGCTGCTTTCCAGGATAAATGACTTCACTGAATAGTACTCAACATGATTACACTCTGTCAACAAGCGGCGACCCTAAGTGTTAAAAAGTTGAGCTAATGTGGAAGTGTTCAACACTGCAGGGCCTTGAGTGTCCCCTTGAGGCAGACTCCAAAAACCAAGGAATCCACATCCAAATTGAAATGCATTATTTATAGTAGAAATAAACATGTTTACAGCCTGGTACATGAAACACTTTTTGTCTCTACAGCTCACTTCTTGAATTGGAAAAACTGTGTGGGGGCAAGGGGGGTTAACTAATCTATTCTAAATATATTAAGGCTAAGAGTTTTGCATAATTAGACATAATAAGAGGCGTGGTTGATTCGCCTGACATGCTAGCACGTTGAAGCTGTTTGCAAAGAGGCCAGGCTCCTAATGTTAACTCAAATTATTTAGCAATATTCCTTCACTGACTCTAAACTGTAGGCTTTGTTCTCAACAAAGTAATACATCAGGGTATACTGGAAAACTCATGAGACTATTACCTAATACTATTGACCAGCAGTGTCTTGTTTTTATGATGTTTCCTGTCAACACATTTTTAAAATGTATCTAACATTCAAAAAGTCTCATTTACAAGAGACACGTGGCCAAGCAGCCAAAAAAAATCACAATATTAAACCGGATGAACGTTTCTTTAGGTTTAAAAAAGTAACACTTACAGTCAAATGTTAAGCTACTTATATCTTCCACCGATCATAAAGATCTTTAAAAAAATGCTTGAATATTTATTTTGAGGATATTTAAATTTGAATGTGTAGCCACTGATGGTACCTTGAAGGTGAACTTTCTGTTCTTGCATTCTCGTGGTGTACAGAACAGGATTTTGTAGCTGGGGAGCGGGATGCTGCCGAGCACAGATTCTTCTCTACTGTCTGTTGGGGAGCAGTAAAGACGTGAACAAAAGGAGAGAAGCATTGTTGTACAGATCAGAGCACATGAAAAGGTTTTTATCCAGTCAAAGTGCTGGGCTACAAGCTGGGTACCTTTATAGTAAAACAGACAGTAGTTGGAGAGGACGAACCACCTTCTCTTCCATAGCTTCAAACCCGAGCTGTCCTGCAGGAGGAAGATTAATCCGTGACTGTTTTCTGCTCTTCTACATACGTTAATGAAGGTATAAAATGTTGACGAAACAAAGTTTGGAAATGTACCTTTTTGTTGAGCCACCCTCTGATGACCACAGGACAGTTGGGGTCTCTCTTTGCAGCTTGACATCTTTTCCCAAATGTTTGCACCTTCCCATCACATTCCTGTTATGCAGAGAGTCAATCACATATTTCTTTACATCGACAGTCCCGAAACGTGCTAATAATTACCAGGTAACTATGCTAACTTAAACAAACCTTTGCAATAGGGAAGAAGGAAACCGTGGCAACGCTGGACGCTTGGCTTACTCTGTCCTGGTCATCCATTCTGCAGTGGAAACAGAAAAAAATCATATGCACACTACAGTTGTAAAAAAACAGTCAGGAATGAACTTTCAACAGGGATGAAAAGATAAAATAAAGTTAAGAGGATCATGTACTTTTTAGAAAAGTAAAATCTGACAAGTCATTGCAATTTGTACACAAAATAAAGCCTAACATGAACTTTAATAGGGTGTTACATAAATGGTGTTTCTACATTCAAGGTCATAATTATTCTGTGGTGCAGAATCAAACTAGTACACAAAATATATACATTCTTCAGATAGATTTTTGAAAGAAAGCTCAATTAAATAAAGGATGCACAACTGTAAAGTTATAGTTCACTTAAACTCTTGTTTTCTAAACCCTGCTCACATGAATGAACTGGTTACAGCTGGTTACACAGGGTGAGGCTAACACATGAGGCCTTACCAACACAATCTGCCCCAGAGTCTCCCCCTGTAGAAGCAGTCAGTCAGTCACTCCCATGAGCGGCACACTGTACCCTCCACAGACACATATGCTGCATTCCCATATAGCTGAGATTTTTTTTCCTATAGTCAACTGTTCATCCTCCCCGAGACTTGTTGTGTTGTGCTCTCTCCCACTTCCAGCGAAACTCTTCCCACACTTCTATTCTGAGCCATAACAGGCCGGTGTGCATCCCCACCATGAAATTGACAGGTGACAGCTGCATCGCCGTGGTAGCAGGGAGGGGCCCGGGACTGTGTGAAAACCAATCTGGCAGCAGGGACAGGCTGGTATTATGAGACGGCGAGAGATTTGGAATGTGTCCTAAACTGCAGAACTGCAGCGTGAACGCTAAAATAAAGGAGCGCCGGGCAGAGGAAGTTAAGCATGTTGATGACAAATGTGCAGTGGGGAGGGGTGTCAGAGGTTTGTGATTTTCTGTAGCGTCATGGTGTCTCTTCAGACTGATGACAACCAGGTTTAGAAGAATGAAGTCGCATGGTAACGTGTCACAAACACCTTCACTTAATGTACAGCCCTAAAGCCACTTTTACATAAAAAACTTTCTCATTGCTGCATAAAATTATAATATTAGTCCAGAGAAACCATCACAACTAGATTAAGACTCATACTTGCAAACAAGTCTGTAATTATGTGCTTCTCAAGTTTAAGGTCGAAAGTTAAAGATGGTAATCAGATTTTTACTTTAAAAAATGATGTGATTGAATGTGTCCCAACATATAGATGTCTGGGTTATTTGCCAGGAGAATGAAAATCTATCTGACATATAGATTGTCTATTGAAAAGACTGAGAGTAATATTGGGTTTCTTCCATAGAAACAAACACTGTTTTTACTTTTGCTGTATTCAGGCAATGTTTTATCATCTGTAATTGACAATGGTAATATCCGTTTTATGCTTTACATTCTTTTGATTTGATTTCTTTATTTCTAACATGTAAAAAAACAAAAAACAAAGAAATGCTGTAATTAAAAATATGTAGAAAACAAATAAAATAAATACACAACAAAAGAAAGAAAATTCAATGTCCTTCATTCGCTCTTACATGCCCGAAAAGGAGCAGGAAGAAGTTCAAACTTATCTACTTCTTCCCCCTTTTACTCAATTTATGCAGCTACCTCATCTTCACTGAAAATGTTAGACTCAGTGTACCACGCTGCCTTGTGATTGGTCTCTGGTTTGGGTTTCCGCGCACATCATTGTGTCCTGTATGGGACAGTAGGTTGAAGGTTGGTCTTCTTTATACAAGCGAGGGATGCTGGGAATCTTTTTTCAGAACTGCCCTCATCATATATGAAACTCCACAACCTCACTCTCTCTGTGGTGAAAGAGCTTTTCATGTTTTTGATTGATCACCTGGTACTGAGCTACAGGGTCACCTTAAACTTGAGCGTTGTTTTCATTCTGAAGATTTTAAAACCAGGATCATGCAACCAGTGTATGCACAGGGTGAACTGCTGAACGTTGCATATTTATTGATAGATCTAACTTTTGTTTGTTATGGTTTATTGCATAGAGAGTATATAGACTTTTTATTATTTATTTATTACAGTCTATGGTCTATTGTTTGTTCTCGATGTGGATTGTTTTGTACTGCTATCTTGGCCAGGACTCTTTGTAAAAGAGGTGTTTGTAATTCCTGTTATAGTTAAAAAAAGATGTATACAGCCACGGTATATATTTGTGCACTCTTTTATTTCATGTTGACTCACACAACTTATTTAACTTACATGTTCTTCTGCTCAGATGCTAGACCCATATAGAACATTAAAAATAAAGTTTCTGTTTTTCTAAATGACGTGAGCTCTAAAACATAAAGAATGTGCATAAATAATTAAAAAAAATTACAATTTCTCATTTTGATGAGTTATTATATAAATGTGTATTTCTTAATGATTCAGATAATGCTTTATTTAAAGTACTAACTGAATTCAACTTTTCATGTACTTACAGTATGCTGCTCCACAACTACATAAAGTAGTAAAAGAACGTCAACCACAAGAACTTATCCTAAACTTCTAACCTAGCCAAAACCTCTAAATGATGTATTGTTTCTTAAACGTGCACCTTCATGGGTTTGTACAATTACTAATATAAGTGTCTGTTGCTAAATAGATTATGAATGTATACAGTAAATGACATTTTATACTGTATACATTTCTTCATGTCTGATAATAGATACCCTTCATTTTTAAACAATTCTGATTCAGATTTTAAAACCGTTTCTTTGCTATTTTACGTGAAACCTGGAGTCGGTATCTCAGCGTAGCCTCGATTTCCAGCTTATCTAAACTGTACAGTTATTGTTGACCTTTCATGAAACAGCACAACAGATCGACTTGAAGATAAAAATTCATGAGAAACATCTCACAAAAGCACTCGTGGGTGACTGAGGGGTTAGATGTGGTTAAGTCGCCACAGTCTGTTAGAATCAACTAACGATCCTCGACAAGAGAGGGACAGAGTAAACGAGAAAACACAATCATGGCTTTGTGAGCGATGAAAGCACAGACTTAACAACCTCATAGCCGTTGGGGGTTACGTGGGTGTTGTGAAATATTTGGAAAATCTCCTCCTTAATCAGCTGGGGTCACTTGCTCGGGGAGGAGGTAACTTAAAATGCTAAGGAGGGGATGGAGGGGAGGACAAACGGTGGGTTTGTGTACCACACAGAGTGCGCTTTGTGGCGCCCGAGGGTCTCTGGAGCATCATGTGAAGTCGGACACTGAGCATGTTGAATACATCGGCACGGAAAATATCCTCCCTCGATATAAACCAAAATATTTGCATGTCTCCTACATTCCTGTCTTTGAATGTCAACAAAATAATCACAAAACGTTTGACCTTGATTAGCAAAGTCAATAATATTCAATTTGACTGTCTGCGAGGATGGCCCGAATGAGGAAACTAGTATATTATCTTATATGATATAGTTCATATTTAGACTGAAAATGTGGGCTTCAGGAGGGATAAAATGGGCTGGATGAATGACGTGGTAGTATCATGCTTTGACAAAGGTGAGAAAAAGTCACCGAGTGGGGCTGTTATTGTTTAGCCATAGTTGATGATGTCACACTGCTGCTTTAAAAAACTGATAATCTTGGTTAAAAGTAGCTTTTTGTTCAAAATAATTAAATAAAAGATATATTAAATGAATGGAATATATGATCAATGAAATAATATATATTGTTTTTAAATGTTTTTTTGACAGTTTAAATACTTTGAATTATTTATTTGTTTGTATTTTGTTTATTTGCAGTATGCTGTATGTAAACACATAAACCAAGACAGTATTCATAAACTACATCCATGATGAATACCTGCCCCTATATAGGCCTTTAAAATACACTTAATACTTTTAAATAGCATCAACAAATAGACAAGACAAAACAACCTCAACATAAATACAACAATATGTTTACATAAGACCTCCATAATAATAATAAATGCCATATTGCTGTACCTGACTAATTGTGCTCGCCTGCTGGCTTCTTCCCCCTCCATCACTTGGCACTCTTCCTCACAGCATCTCCTCCCGTTCTGCTTTTCTCTTCCTGGCTGTCACAGGCTCCTGTTGCCCAAACAAGTTACCACGCTCACCCGCTATACTCCTTTTCTCTCCTCGTACGTCTGAATCTCCCTCTCTGTTTCTCACCCGGTTCCCTCTGCTCTGACTTGTAGCAGCAGCCACAGCAGTGTTGTCCGGTGATCCGTCTACCTACGCTGGATGTTCACGCTTGCTCTGCTCCTCTGTTCTCTAACAGTGCCCTCTCTGTCAGCCCCTTCTTTCTTCCTCCCCCCCCTTCTCCGTCTTCTACTTCTTCTCCTTCTTTAGTGTCCCTCCCTCTCACCCGGCCTGTGACAGCCTCTCTGTCTTTTTCTGAGTGTGGGTTAGTGACTTAGGAATTTACAGAAAAAAAAACAGCTGGTCTTTCTTTTGTCTTCTCTGTCCTTCACAGTATTTAAATATCATTTCCAAGCTTCAGAACTATTACAGATTTGGGTGCCAGATCTGAATTATTACCCTTTTGTATGAAGGATTTGCTTGGACACCTGATTGCAAAAGCTGAAAGGCCTATTCCACTTGCATAGATTTTGCACTTATCAACCTAGCCAGGTGCTGACATCGTGTAAAGAGAAACCCTGAAAAACACACAGTTAACATCTGAGATTATGTATGAAATCTATCTATAAGATGTACATCTATAGCTTTGAAATATCAGTAATAACAATCCCAAAGTTTTAGCCAGTCTAGACTTTCATGGTGGGCCCTTGTTCTGTTTTTCTTAAGCACTGAGTCAGCGTCTTTCAGAGCTCTTCTGCAAATACTCCAACTGAAGAACTTCTAAAACTCAACTTGATTTGTACATGAAACAATGGTTCTTTACTATTCCGGCTGTAAGAAAACAGGTGTACAGCACTTTAAAGTGAGAAGAGTCATGTCTGTCATGAATATCATTAAGAGAAAGGTAGAGCAAAGGAAAAGTATTCAAAGGAAGAGTTCAGGCTGATAGTCTGCAGCGGGCACCACGGATGCCTCGGGAGAGCTGGCATTATTGCTGTGCAAGAGGAAGATATCAAAGGCATTTTAAGAGCTATGATAAGAACAAGAGGATAGGGGAAAAGTCAAGTCTAAAATTACTCTCAGAGGAAAGCAGCCTTAAGGCCTGGTTGGTTGGTGGAACCATTTTTACACTCATGAATAAAGCAGAGATAAATACCCAAAGCTCTGTCTAAAAATGCTGTTGTTTAAAGTTCTGCAGCCTTGATACATACTTTAATACAAAACACTCACACCATTGCTCATCACTCACATAGTAATCATACCATCATCTTATAATTAGTACTCACATGTCCACAGCATTTGGCTGTAACCAGAGGGGTCTTGACCTCAGATACCCAGAATGTCCAGTTCTCACAGGGAATGAATCAGTCTGCCTGCAGATATTTACGACCCCTCCCTTTTAGCATAAGACACAATGAGCCCAGATAACTGACAGCTGCATGGATACTTATCAGCTTCTGTTACACAATAAAAAAATCATCTGGGGTAGCCTACTGCCACCCAGGAAGCAGGAACAGTGGTTTTCAAGGCTCATGGGAAATGTGGTTTTCAACAAAAGACAGTCAGCCGCAGAAGAGTCCCAAAGTGTTAAAAGTTAAACTATTTTTAAAAGTATGTGAAATAATTCAATAAATAATTCAAACTCAGCTGACTTGATGAAACGTATAATAATTCTATTAACTTCAGACACTACATAAAATCTTCAAATTCCCCTAAAGATTCAGCCTGTCACATAACCTAACTTATGCTTGCTCCTAACTCCAAACAGCCAGCTAAACTGTGCTGCTAGCTCTATAGTTAGCTGACTTTGGTTGGCTATGTAGCCTACATA
This sequence comes from Labrus mixtus, assembly GCF_963584025.1. Taxonomy (NCBI): domain Eukaryota; kingdom Metazoa; phylum Chordata; class Actinopteri; order Labriformes; family Labridae; genus Labrus; species Labrus mixtus. The sequence goes on from NC_083632.1 coordinate 12,910,377, forward strand.
ACCCATAACCAGATTCAGTAGAAAGGGAGGGGCGGGGCCAAAAGGCTCTTTCCCATCACCTGGTCATTTTGAGAAGAAAAATATTCATGGCATATTAAAAAAATATATTTTTTTAACATAAAGAGACATTTTAATACATTTATATAAAATGTATTTTTATTTAAAAATAATTATTTGAGTAATTACATTTCAGTAAAAGTGAGTAGCTCAGCTGTTGACATATTTTGGTCTGTAAATATTAATGGCAAAAGCCTGGGTGACGTCATCCATCTCATAGATGGCAGTCCCTAATGCTGGAAATGCTGTCTCACCCAACTAGTCAACCTAACAACAGGCTGAGAGCTGGAACTCAGCAGGTTTTAAGCCTCTTGAAAACCATTCCATTGCACCCACCCGTCAATCAGGTCAGCTATACCTGCCTTATTGTGAATGAGGCTCCTTCATCAAATCAAAATGGAAGACTTATCGACAAAATGACCCCCTGTACAGTGTGTGCAGATTGAGACATGAGCCAATTAGACCTATTTAGTTATTTGAACAATGCTGTAAACATGTTGATTTAGGCTGTAAAATAATAGGCTTTTTTTAAATGAGGTGTTTATGGGACTTCCGGTGCTTTTTGCAGCCAGCCTCAAGCGGACACTCGACGAACTGCAGGGTTTCGCACCTCTGCATTTTCAACACCGGAGATTGCCGCTTACTTGAGCCATTTAATTAGATGGTTCCTATCATTGCAAATTTATGAGGGACAAAAAAAGACTTAAGTATAAATAAATAAATTCATAAATAAATAAATGTTGGGAGAAATGCATACAATAATGTATAAATAAATAAATAATTAAATAAATGCATCAATTCATATAAAAATTCATATATAAATAAATATATTCAAATATTTATTTATGTATTTCTGTGTCCATGTTGTACAAGTAAATGTAAATATGTAAATTAAGTGGGCCGTCCTAACATTACTGAAGTAGGTTTCGTCAATTTTGAAAAACAGACAGAAGCAATCGATTCTTCAAGTATGTGTACAGTATGTGTACAGTGTGTCATTGTAACAATGGCTTTGAGTGGGCGCCTGCTTTCCGAAGTTCTCCGGGAGCTAGCTAACCAGCTTGATAACAATAAGTTACATCTGCACAGAACCATAAACCAACCACTGCGACCATAAGTCGTCTAATAACTAAATGTTAAGGAATTTTATATTTAGTTTAACAGAATTAGTCAACTATGTGGCATTCACTACATGTTTTGGTTTTTTTTTTTGTTTGTAGCTCCAGCGGCTGTAAACGCGGCAAATCCACTGGCCTTGCATGGACACCCTGTGGACGGTTGGTTTCTACAAGAAACATTTTTTGATGCGTAATAATGACTGTAATACTCATGAACTAAAGAATGATGTAATTCTGGTATTCCGAATTTACTTCTGTGTAGAGTTTATAATAACACGTTACTCCACTTGAAATTATGATCCATGAAATAAAGAGAATTTCATTAAATCTTAAGTGTTTAAATCTATTCCAAATAGTAGCTGGTTTTGTTGAGCACGGACTCAACTTTTTTATATTGACAGCAGTTAGCCGTGTTTATGTGCAGACTGTGAAAGTACGGTACTTCAGACAGCGTTAGCTAACGGCACAGCAAACAAGGTTTTGTTCATAAAATATACTGGCGGTATCTACCACCAGTATCTAGGCTCTACCGTAGTGCCTTCAGTTATCAGACCTGCTCGTGGTATCTACAGTCTCTAAGTGTACTATGGGAGGTAAAGCCTTCAGTTATCGGGCTCCTCTCCTCTGGAATCATCTTCCAGCCGGGGTCCGGGAGGCAGACACAGTCTGTATTTTTAAGAATAGACTTAAAACTTTCCTTTTTGATAAATCTTATAGTTAGGGCTGGTGCTGGTGTAGACCGGCTCCTAGTTATGCTGCTTTAGGCTTAGACTACCGGGGGAACTGGCACCTTTCTCTCTCTCTCTCTCTCTCTCTCTCTCTCTCTCTCTCTCTCTCTTTCTCTCTCTCTCTTTTGCTCTTTGTGCATATACAGTACATCATATTACTGCATGTATCTATCTGTAAAGTTACTAAGCTCTCTTAGGCTCGTTGGTGGACGGTTGGTCGATGGCCTACACAACACCCCCCTTTGGGTCTTTGTAACATAACAATGAGTATGGTCTTTTTACCTACTCTTTTGTAATATTAAACAACAAAGAGGAAGGTCTTTTACCTGCTTTTTGTAAATTGTCTCAAGATAACACTTGTTATGAGTTGTAACTATACAAATAAAAATTGATTGATTGATTGATTGATTGATTGATTGAATGTGTTCATGCCCATATCTTGCAGGAGAAATTTGGTAATGATAGAACACTGCATATCAGAGTTGTTACCACTTCTTTTTATTAATAACAACATCAAAAACCATCAAATTTTGAGAGCCCACCACAGCCACGCCCCGTGGTGAAACTTTGTGGTTCGCACAACTTTGAATCTTGAACTCGTCTTCATTCATTTGATACCAAACTTGAAATGATCAGATGAACGCCGATTCAGCAAATCAAATATATTTCGCAGCAGGTCTGAAAAAATGTGAAGCTTATTAAATATATTTAGCAGGTATAACAACATTTGCAGCAAGTTAAATATATTTTGAAGAGGGTATTAAAAGATATGCAGCAAGTAAAATGTAATTTGCATTCTCTGAAAAAGTTTTGTGTTTTTTGAAATGTTTTTGTGTTTCATGAAATACTTTTGCATGTCGTGAAATGCAAAAAAAAACTTTGCCAACTTAGTCAAACTAATTATTTGAAGCACTGTACGTAAACTAAAACATCTCATGTTATGCACTACTCAGTCTTTCAATAAAGATGATGACGATGATGAAATACGCCTCTGCCAGGTAGGGGGCAGTAATGCTCCGACGAGTTGGTTTGCTCACTGCCATATAAACTTAACGAAGAAGAATAACAACAACAGGACATCAACATGGCGGCCGACAATGATGTAAGTTTATTTATACATGTAAATCAGCACATACGGAGTAGATTTGCAGACTTTTTAGATAAAATACTCATATATTAATGTGTGTGTTTCTTTTGTAGCCCGAGACGGAAGTGTTCGAGATCACAGATTTCACCACCGCGTCAGAGTGGGAGCGGTAAGCAATCGTCCACCTGAAGTTAAAGGCCTGCTTTAAGCTAACTGCTTGTAAAAACACTCAAATAAACATCAAAAGGAGGCACAATTACAGCAGCATGCACACAGACGTCTCACATACATATATTATAGTCAGGATACTACAGGGGAGTTTAACAAAGTCTGTGTGAAGAGTGTTAACTGTTGACTCTCCTCTGTGGTTGTCTTAGTTACAACAGATGTTGAAGAAGTGTTGTTACAGGCCGAGATGTCTCTTTGATCGGTGTTTTATTAGAAAGAAAAAACCCTCATCTGATCAGTATTTTTGACATCACAATAAATAAAAGACAAAAGAGACTAGGGCTGTGCAGCATTTTCTGCTTTTGGTTGACTGCCTGAGCACTGCAGAGGTGCCTTTGAGCAAAGCACTGAACCCTCAGCATGTGCAGCCCCCTCACTCTGACATCTCCCCATTAGTGCATGTCCACAGGAACCTGTTTTTGCACGTGTGTGTATTTTAGCCTGTGTGTGTGTGTGTGTGTAAAAGTGCAAAAGTATTTTCCACTCGGGGAATTAATGAAGGAAAGGGAATCGTCTTGAAAAGTGTAAGATCTGTTCTCTGCTCTTTTGTAACTGTTGTTTCGGGTCTTGAGATAACACGTGTTATAAGTTGGCACTACACAAATAAAGATCGATTGGTAAATGGACGGTTTGCCTCCCCCCCACCCCCTTGCTCCCTATCCCTCTTCCTGCATCTTATCCCATCTCTCCCCCTATCCCTTTCCAAGCCCGGCTCAGTCTAGGCCTGTGAAGACTGTTTCATCATGAGCCGGGGATCCAGCCGAAGATTTCTGCCTTTTAATGAGGCAGTTTTTTCTTACCACTGTAACTTTTGCTGCTTTGCTAAAGTGCTCATGATGGATAGGCCGGATCTTTGTAATATAGCAATAAGTAAGGTCTTTTACCTGCTCTTTGTAAAGTGTCTCGAGATAACACTTGTTATGAGTTGACGCTATACAAATAAAAATGTATTGATTGATTGAAATGTCTTTATATATATATAGATGATATAGGAACCCAATGTGTCTGGAAAATCTACAAGTGACGTCAGTACGCTGTAATCGATTCAGTTCTGTCACTGCATTGATGCAGAATAGCCAACGTCTGCATCGCAGTGCATCGTTAGAAATGATTCATTTCAACACCACTTAAAGACTCGTTGGTTAGGACACTACGTTTTCAACATCTGTTGTAGTGATGACAACTCAAACTGAAAGTTGCTAGTTGAAATGGTCACTCTTTAAACTGAAACACCATGATTTATTACATGCTTTCAGTCTAACTTTATCTTCGTATACATAAATGATATTTTCAGATTTACAGTCTGTGCCACAGTGTCAAAGCTTTATTTGAAACCCGCCTAAGCCTACACCGCATTACAAGTTTACCCTAAGTAGCCTGGCTGTGAGATGCTTTTATTTGGAAGTTGTAGGAAATGTTATGAGTCGGCAGGATTTGATTGGCTGATCAGCGCTACGTGTGCCGATTTACAACAAATCAATTGGTCTGTGACTTTCTTAGACGATAAGTAAAATAGATAACTGTTAATAACTAATTGTGCGCAAGTCAAAATATCATCAGGACGCCATCTGGGTCCGGATCGCAATTGGGGACCTTTGTCATAAGACGAATGTTTGGATGGATCTCCTAAAAGTACAAGCAACAGTCACAAGTTAAGATGAGTTAGAATTTTACGTTTCTCAAAAGAAATATGGTTCTAGATTACTCCAAAGACAAAAAATGTATTATAAAGTATTAAATGGTTGAGGGTTAAATTTAAAGATACCTAACCTAGAAAGGGAGAACTAGAAGTGTGATACCTTAAGCAACAGAGAAAGCTATGTACAGCACAGAGTTCCCACGGGTCCTAAAGAACTCCTTAATGACATTTTTAAAATATAAGGTCTTAATAGTCTTATTTTTTAGAACTATTACATTTGATATTACTTAAATATGCACGGTCTAGTTGGCCTTTTTTTAATTCTTTCTTGTAAATATGCTGGTTCACTTGACCTTACATGGTGTTTATTGCAACATATAACATGCATTCAGAAAGAAGAAGAATAAGGAAATGCAACGTCAAGGAAATTGAGTTGAGAAAAATACAGGGAATTGTCAGCAGGGGCAAAAGACGATGATGAGGTGACTGCATGACACACACACAAAAAAAAAATTAAATCTAAAATTTGATCTACTTTCAGGTTTGTTTCCAGAGTGGAGGAGGTGTTAAATGATTGGAAGCTGATTGGGAACTCTACAGGAAGGTCGCCCCCAGATAAGGTATTCCTGCTCTCATTAAGGCTTCAATAATCTTCTATATCAGACAGATAAGCTGCTCCTATGTTCTTCACTTTAATTCTGTTCTGATGTTCTTCTATTTGAACACAGGGTGGATACACAACTGGCACCTGGTTGGAGAAGTCTCAGGATATAAACTTTGCAGACTTTAAATTCTACATAAGTCACTTCACCCTAAAACAAGAAAGTGAGAATGACAACGAGAAGAATACGCTCGAGGAAGGTACAGTCACGTCTGAATTTGTAGGTCACTGGAGTTGATAGATTTATGCAATTGCAGTTGTGATTTCTTGTGTGTTCCACCTATTGTAAAAAAAACACCATCAGTTGGGGAGCTGATTTTTTTCTCTCCAACAATCAGTGCCTGACTCTTGTTTTTGTGTTCAGATGCCTTCCCCTCAGCAATGCAGGACCTTCTGTGTATGAACAACGACTTCCCTCCCCGGGCTCACTGCCTGGTTAGATGGTGAGCTTTATCAATTTCCCTAAATGTGCATTTAAACATTCATTGTGATTAGCACATCTAATGTATTATTATTAAAGCTTATGTCAAGAATAAGTAACTATAAAGTTGTGGTGGAATGTCAGCTCACACTGTATGATTGAATCATTAATGACTCACAACCAAAGCAATATGCCCTAACAGTGAATGACCTGCTCTTCAGGCTTGACCTGAGAGCTCACACTGTACGAGTTAAATCAAGAAGGAGCATTTGCAATTGTCATTAGAAACTCCCACAGACGGAGGTTTAAGTCAGATATATGTTTCACATGCACAGCTCAAATAGACACATCAGCAAAAATTCTCTCACTCTGCCTCACACACATGATCCGCATCGCATCAATAAACCCTGGGTCACAAAAGAACTGAAATCAGTTATCAATAAGAAAGAAAAGGCCCAACTTCAAAATCAGTTGTATTCAAGAATCAGGTCTAAATCAGCCTGAACACTGTACAGTTTATGTCTGGTTCTACATAAAAAGCACCAAATGAATCTGGATCAGAAAGAAAGCACAGTAGAGTAAAAGATGATGCTGATTGGTGTTCTGCTGTGACTGTGTTTTTGCTGACAGGTACGGTATACAAGAGTTTGTGGCCATCACTCCTGGAACCAATTGTGAGGCGATCATCAGTGAGTCCAAATGCAATCTGCTCCTCAGCTCCATCTCCATCGCTCTTGCTAACAGTGGCTGGTGAGTCACCTTTATCACTAAGCACAGTCATACTCATAAGAAGAGCTAGACTTCAGTTATTGAACAAGCCTCTGGATTTGAGTGAAAGAGCCAACTTATTGAAATCATCATCATCATCATCATCATCATCATCAATCTTCTCATCCTCTTGTGCTCCCCAGCCAAGTGCCCATGTTTGTGCAGATCCAGCAGAAGTGGAGGCGGATGTATGCTGGAGAGTGTCAAGGTCCGGGTGTGCGCACAGATTTTGAGATGGTGCACCTCCGCAAGGTGCCAAGTCAGTACAACCACCTGTCTGGGCTCCTGGACATCTTCAAGTCAAAGATAGTGAGGGCTAATAATAATGGAATGAATATGATTTGTTTCCTCACTTGAACCTGGATTACATATTCCTCCTCCTCCTTAGGGTTGTAATCTGTCGCCTCCACCTCCAATAAACATTGCCATCCGCTTCACCTACATCCTCCAGGACTGGCAACAGCACTCGTGGCCACAGCAGCCTCCAGGTAGGCATATAAAGAACAGAAGAAAGTGATAACACATTACCAAATAAAAGAAAAGTAGTTACCAGGGTTGTCACAATGCCTGACTTTTTAAAAGTTAGATCCAATTCTAGCTAAAATGATGCACGCATGATGTTGCTTAAATACCTCTGTCATCACGAGAGACGTACAGTACCTCCTGTCTTCTCACAGTTATCTGCAAAGGCAGGTTGAGCTACAGAGGATAGCTGAACACTTTTGCTTGGAGCCCTGTTGGATGTTTTACATCACCTAAAAATGCAGTCAAATTATTTGTGTATTGTTTTAAAAGACATGGTCTCGTAGTATCAAAAATGTTGACAACCTCAGCGGTAAAACAATTCTGTATGTTGGCCTGTTCAAGGACTTCGGACTCTTTGTTTGTTTGTGCTTAGACTGTAATCTTCCACCACATCGTGCACAGTTACTGAAGAGCTTTATATGTTCTTCTCCCTAATAATAGTAGTACTTTTTTTTCTTCTATTGTGTGTTTTGATTGTCTGTGGCGCAGACTTTGACACACTACTTGGAGGTGAGGTGGGAGGAGTTGAGTTTGGCAAACTTCCTTTTGGAGCCTGCGAGGAGCCAATAAGGTAAAGACTTACAGATCTCTCAGATGTAGGCTCTAATATTCTGCTCTACTTTGAAAAGAAAACTGATATTATTATGAATTTCTTAACAGTATCTTTGGTAAATGTTAAACTTTATGACAATAAGAAAATGATGTAAATATTCTCTGTGTGTCTGTTTTACTTTTTGTAGTGAGCTTCATCTTGCAACCACCTGGCCTCACCTGACAGAAGGCATTGTTGTGGATAATGACGTCTACAGGTAAGAATCTTTCTAGATGGTATCTTGGTGCTTGCTGGTTCATGGTGTGATATTTCCCCCCCCTGTTATGCTTCATCTGCATTGTGTAACACATAGAGGCAGAATGGTGGGGCAAAGTCGTTCCACCAATGATCCACTATCGCAGGTAGTAACAAAGAGTGCGTGCGTGCTGAATGGTTCATCATATACACGGCGCACATACACGCACGTACGTGTGATTATTTCATAAATGTCCCACGCGTACACACGCACGTGCATTGTCTAAATAGTGCACGCAATATGGGGCGTTATTTGTGCAAAGATTTGATCTAACTGAACAAACAGACAGGGTAACTCAGCTGTCAAACGTACGCCACTTACGTGTGGAAAATTCTATTACATTCTATTGTATTTAACAGAGAAATTTAAAGCAGCATGACGTAGCGGCGGCGTCTGTCACTATGTGCACGGCGACGTAGCAGCGTCATGTATTATAACCCATCATTTTTACTTTACTAATTTTGTACGTGTAAGCGCTTTGATAACAAACATACGTGTGGACGTGTCTTCCTTACGCACGGAGATGGTAGAGATTCATGGCGCATAAAAAGTCAGAGACAGAGAAGGTTACAATGGTACAGTAGAAGAACGGACTGCCAGACTCATATCAAAAGTCGTTTAACTGAGTTTACTTAGTTGAAGAAGTTGAACTCCACACAGCTGATCAGACTGCAGTGATCAACGCTGAAGGAGAAATTCAAGTCTGTTGGTTTGGAAACATTTGATGCCTGGCATTGAAATACCTGAAGATGACTGTTTGCATCAAAGACACTCTGTGTGTTTGTGACAACATATTCATGTGAGCAGGTTTAGTCTGTGATGAACCTTAACGAGTGCAAACTGTGCTGTGGCCTGACACATACACACACACACACATCTAAAGTCTCTCTCTCTCCTTCTCTCTTGAATAAAAAAAAACACGTACGTACGTCCGGCGTGCATGTGATGAACCATTCCGCATGCCATAGCTTGCGTGCGTCTGTGTGGTACAGGACATGTCATAAGTGCTGAACCATGGATTAAACCCTTTTTATCAATTCAAGGCTTATCAGAAATCAAACAACAGACAGCTGCTATGAGGGACAAACAATAACTTAAGTAGAAATAAATAAATACAAATATGAATACATAAATGCAAGAAAAATAATAAATAAATGCTGGAATTAACGCATCAATACATTACATGGGATACATTTGTTTTTCTACAATTATATATTCATACATTTTTACATTTCAACATCTATTTATTTCTGTATTCCTGTGTCCATGTTGTATGAGGAAAAGTATTTATGTAAATTAGGTGGGCGGTCCTAACATCACTGATGAATTTGTGTCACAGCATCATTGATTTAAAGCTACTATGAGGAGTCTTTTTTTTTATCTTGATATGAAACAGACTTGACCTTATACTGAAGTCTCTTCATAACTTACATAAATTCTTAATAATGATTGGTATATTTGACTGCAAGGAGAGAGCACGATGATTATTGTGTTAAAGAAACACCATCTTCACATGTACAGGATCAAATCATCAAAGAAATAAGAGGCACCTCTTTGTCGACACAAACTGAATGTTCCTCCCAGGAGCTTTCAAGGACACTCTCTGTTTTTCCACCAACTCTGTGACCTTTATACATCAGTGCAATATACAGTAGCAGGGGCATTTTTGAATATCAAATATGAAGGAAGACTCTTCCCACATCCATATTTGTGACAAACTGTTTCAGGTATACAGGTCGTAAAAAAACAGACCAACTGTAGATCTTTTTCTGATCTGATTTAAACATCTATATTCTGTTTGTTTGACCCGGCAGTGACCTGGACCCACTTCAGGCTCCTCACTGGTCTGTCAGAGTGCGGACAGCTGAAAACCCTCAGTGTTTACTGGGTAAGATCAACTTTCAGGAGCCACTTTTAAATCCAATTTCTGCATCTTTGAAGGCTGAAAATAGTATATTAGTGTTTTACGCTGGTTTATTATACAACTTATCCTGCTTCAATTGGTGTTTATACTCTTCTATACAAGCAAGGCCTTAAAAATATGGCCTGCAACAATTAGAGGGACCTTTTTTTTTTTTACAACATTAACCATTCTGAATTTCACTGCTTCAGACAGCAGAGCCTTTAAAGCTTTTTTTAACAAATTCATTCTGTTTTTTTTTTTATTGGAAGCATCAAATGTGAAGAGAGCCTTTATTATATTGTGTATTTAAAAACATTGAGTATTTTTATAATGATTTGACAGGTGACTTTCTGTCGGAGTTCTTTAAGCTCTGCTGTAAGAAGGAGTCTACAGAGGAGTTTCTGGGGAGAGGATTGGTTGAAGAGGAGGGTCAAGGTGAGCTCACTGCCTGTGTATAGTTTAACACTTTTAATGTTAATGTCACTAAAACATAATTTACTACTACTATCCCTGGTGTTTGGGAAGTGTTTGAATAGATTTTCTCAACTCTAAACGTTACCTCCGAGAAGCAACATACAAACATAATTAATACACTTTCAGTAAGCAGATGAAGCTACATTCAAATAACTGAAATCTAAATAACTTTTTTTGTTTTTATTTTCCCCTGCAGAAAACACTGACATCAGCTCAGCATTATCAAGACTCACAGAGCCTACTACAACAGTACCCATCTCAAAACTGTCCGTCTCTAACATGGTGCACAGCGCACGAAAACACATCAGACGCCACCGCCGTGTTGCCGAGTCACCGCTCAACAATGATGTTCTCAATTCTGTCCTGCTGGTAAGGGCGATTCATCATGGCTGTTTTATATTTGCTACATTTCACAATGTATGTCTAAATTAAGTGTTCATGCTAGGGGTGGGAAACACAGGGTAAGTCACGGTACGATACTATATATCACTATACAGCCATTCTGCGATATTTTTAAGGAAGTCAAGTAACGATACGTCACAATATCTAATTAACTCATAATTTAAAAAGCCCCTAAAAAGGTTAAGTGCAGGATGAATATTTTTTTCCACTGCAATTTGGTGTCAGCTGCACCTCTTCAGCCTTCTTTTTACTGCTATTCGACAATACTCTGCTTTCTTCCTCTTCTTTTATTCTGCTGTCAACTCTTCATTTTGCAGATTAACATACGTAGTTTATATGTATATAACACTAGTATATAAGTATATAACACTAGTATATAAGTGTAGAACACTAGTATATAAGTATAGAACACAAGTATATAAGTATATAACACTAGTATATAAGTATAGAACGCAAGTATATAACACTAGTATATAAGTATAGAACACAAGTATATAACACTAGTATATAAGTATAGAACACTAGTATATAACACTAGTATATAAGTATAGAACACTAGTATATAACACTAGTATATAAGTATAGAACACAAGTATATAAGTATATAACACTAGTATAAGTATAGAACACTAGTATGTAAGTATAGAACACAAGTATATAATACTAGTATATAAGTATATAACACTAGTATATAAGTATAGAACACTAGTATAGAACACTAGTATAGAACACTAGTATATAAGTATAGAACAGTATATAACACTAGTATATAACATTAGTATATAAGTATATAACACTAGTATATAAGTATAGAACACAAGTATATAACACTAGTATATAAGTATAGAACGCAAGTATATAACACTAGTATATAAGTATAGAACGCAAGTATATAACACTAGTATATAAGTATAGAACACTAGTATATAACACTAGTATATAAGTATAGAACACTAGTATATAACACTAGTATATAGTATAGAACACAAGTATATAAGTATAGAACACAAGTATATAACACTAGTATATAAGTATATAACACTAGTATAAGTATAGAACACTAGTATAGAACACAAGTATATAAGTATATAACACTAGTATATAAGTATAGAACACTAGTATATAACACTAGTATATAGTATAGAACACAAGTATATAAGTATAGAACACTAGTATATAACACTAGTATATAAGTATAGAACACAAGTATATAACACTAGTATAAGTATAGAACACTAGTATGTAAGTATAGAACACAAGTATATAAGTATAGAACACAAGTATATAAGTATAGAACACTAGTATATAAGTATAGAACACTAGTATATAAGTATAGGACACAAGTATATAAGTATAGAACACTAGTATATAAGTATAGAACACAAGTATATAACACTAGTATATAAGTATAGAACACTAGTATAGAACACTAGTATATAAGTATAGAACACTAGTATATAACACTAGTATATAAGTTTAGAACACAAGTATATAACACTAGTATATAAGTATAGAACACAAGTATATAAGTATAGAACACTAGTATATAACACTAGTATATAAGTATAGAACAGTATATAACACTAGTATATAACATTAGTATATAAGTATATAACACTAGTATATAAGAATATAACACTAGTATATAACATTAGTATATAAGTATATAACACTAGTATATAATACTAGTATATAAGTATAGAACACAAGTATATAGTATAGAACAGTATATAACACTAGTATATAAGTATAGAACACTAGTATATAACACTAGTATATAACATTAGTATATAAGTATATAACACTAGTATATAAGAATATAACACTAGTATATAACATTAGTATATAAGTATATAACACTAGTATATAATACTAGTATATAAGTATAGAACACAAGTATATAGTATAGAACAGTATATAACACTAGTATATAAGTATAGAACACTAGTATATAATATAAGTATAGAACAGTATATAACATTAGTATAGAAGTATAGAACACTAGTACATAAGTATATCATATATATATCAAACACTAGTATATAAGGATAGAACACTAGTATATAAATAACACTAATTTGTCTTAGAATTGTTTCTAATTCATTCATTTTATCCAAAGGTTGAGGAAAATTATAATTTAGTGGACTTACTTCAAAGTCATTTTCCAGCTGTGCATGAAATCCCGTCCACACAAAGTGATGTTTATTTCATTTGGGGCTTTTTGCCTTCATGTGATAGGACAGTGGATAGAGTAGGGTATTAGGGGGAGAGTGGGGAATGTCATGTAAACAGGGCTCAGACACTTAGTAAAAAGATAAGTTTTTAAACATAAAACACAGAAGAAGAAGAAAAAAATACCACGCATGTGCAGGTACTTACAGCAGGCTGTGCAGCTCTCGCTACCAAGACACTGAACAATGATACAATCATTTTAGCCTGATGGATCTTAACAGTACATCAAAAAACATGTTCGCCCTCAGTCATGTTTGTGGTTACCGATTCCTCAACAAATCATATCAAAAATTCTCCGAAAAGCGCTGTGTGTGAAAGTGTGATGAATCGTGTGACACAAGCAGAGTAATCAGTGAAATGTGTTCTAAACATACATTTTTAATTAATGTCATCAAATAGTCTTTTCAATAAAGTGCTCACTGTGATCTCATAGCAGCAGGCCATCCTCACCAACAAATGTAAACATATATTTAGATGAAGTCCATATACTGTACATTTTTTGCTGATTTTGTTTTTGAATGCATATCTTTTTGCATGTTATCTTTGTATTTTGTATATCTGTATTTGTATTTTTTTTCCATTGCAGTTTGCACCGTGGTTTAGAGAGAAACTATTTTTCTGTATGTCCAGTACGTATGGACAAATTGACTTTGAGATGGCCTCAAATGTCAGGTGTAACACAGCTGTAAGGGCTGCAACATAACCCCTGCAGACAAATGTGCATGATCAAAGAACATCCAAGAAACCTGCTGGTTTTTAACTAGGAGTTTAAAAAAATGTTTTTTTGTGTTTTGTTTTGTTTCAGTGTCTCTTCCCAGATGCTGCAGTGGAGAAGTCATCAGACAACAGCAAGAATAAACCTGCGCAGTCGAATGCCTGTGGGAAAGCTGAGCAAGACAAAAACTCTGACTACGTATGTCTGACCATTGAAAGACTTTTCATGCTGTGACAGTTTGACATCTAAGGTTTTAGGTCATTTTGGTGTTTTCAGAGTCAGAGATGTTATTGATCATTAAACATACACGTGTACACACTGCAGAACGATATAAGGAACTATTATGATTGCAGAACCAGTGAAAGCAATTAATATAAGAGAATGACATGTCACAAAAAATAAATAGCAAAAATAATAATAATCAGCTTGTACATAAAAGACATATATGAACACAAATCCCACTGACACAAGCTGCTCCTGGGTGGTGGAGGTACATGAGAGCCTTCTGGGGTTGCCTACAGTTATATTTATGTATGTATGAAAACAATACTATATCCGTCTGTGGGTTCTCATTTGTGTCACCTTTAAAGTCCCCACCTACTGAATGGATGTCATAAGAATACAGTTCAATTAATTTTCATGTTGTATTCCTTTTGGTGGTTTTAAGATTGTCAAAAATATATTTCTTAACATCAGCGGCTGTGGCTCAGTGGTATAGTCAGTCCTCTCTCAACCGGAAGTTGGGGCGTTTGACCCCCAGCTCCTCCAGCCACATATGCAGCCTGATAATACGCTTTACAAGCAGCATTTAAAATATGAATCATATGTAAAGTGGTAAATATTTAAATGTAACTTTTCTACAAACTGATAATCTGTCAGTCCTTCTTTTTGCCCTTTTCTCTTTCTGTTTGCAGAATATTTACCTGCAGCTGAAGTCAGCTCCCATCGACAGTCTGACCTACAGACTGGCTCTGTGCGTTTGTCTGATCAACTACAACCACGGCGGGCTGCGAGCCGTCGCCCACCTCTGGCAGGAGTTTGTTCTTGAATTGCGCTACCGATGGGAAAACAACCACCTCATCTATGGGTGGGAAACTACTGTGTTCTTTAATATTATGAGTTCTGTATCTCCAGGAAGATCACTATACAATGCCATGAACCTTGTACTGTTGTACAAGAAAAGACAGTCATTTTAATGATCCTCTTGAATCATATGCAGATTGGGGCGGCTGTGGCTCATTTTGGTAGGGTCGTCATCTCTCAACCGGACGGTTGAGGGTTCGATCCCCAGCTCCTGCAGTAACATGTCCGATGTGTCCTTGGGCAAGACACTTCCCCAGTTGCTCCCACTGCTTTGTCTGCGGCGTATGAATGTGTATGAATGGGATTAGTCACTTTACACAGCAGCCTCTACCATCAGTGTGTGAATGTGTAGGTGTGACATGCGATGTGTAAACACGCTTTGAGAAGTCAGAAGACTAGAAAAGAAATATACAAGCTCAAGTCCATTTACTATTTATTTTACATATCTATCACCATCCATTTTAGTTTAGTATACAGACCGACAAAATACATAAACTTACAGGTGCCTTCAGCTAAGATACCTAACAAATGCAAGATCATTATGAAGGTTTACTTTTAGAGGCCCATTAATAAATAGTGCTTCATGCAGATAAAAACAGAGCATTCAGAACATCATTAAATCTCCTGTGAGGAGTTTTTTAGCTGGTTATGAAAAAGTCTGAGCTTAATACTGATGTCTCTTTATGACCTAAAAAAGCAAACTAGGCCGTCAGCATCATCAAGTTTTTGTTTATATTTATTTTTAGTGGCAGAAACTGCTGCCGGGATGTAATGTGTCAGATTAAGTGATAAAATGTACACTGCATTTGACTGTTAAGAGTGAGCAGGATTTTGTCACCTTCTACATGTACAGGAAGAAATCCACAAAACACACAAACCAAAAGTTCCTCACAGGAGCTTTAAGCAAAAATAAGACATACAAGTAATACATTTATTACCATCTTTTAACCACACTCCTGCATAGGCCTCAGTCTTTTCTCCTAAAGTGCCTTTCCAACACAAATATTAGATACGCCTTTTAAGGTCAACTTGTCAGTTAAGGTTATTTGTTTTTCTGTGGGGCTTCAAAATCAGCAAGTTGTTTTCCAAACGTCCTCTTATGGAGTCTCTAACTCTTCATATATTCTAAAGAGACTTGAACCCTCTTAGTTAGTACATTCACATGATTCTTAAAGATAAGCTGCCCATCATTAGTGTCTCGTGATGTTGAATTATTGGATGTATGTGCTTTATCAAGTGAATATTGTCATGTTCATTGTTAATTGTCTTCTCTTTCCGTGTCTTATAACCTGCAGACTGGCAGCTGGACCTCCAGATCTCCGCTGTTGTCTTTTGCATCAGAAGCTCCAGGTAACTCTTTAAGTGTGTTTGAGCTGAAGTCACAAATTAAAATGGTTTGAACACAGAAAACATTAACAATGGCTGTGATTATTTCATATATAATTATAAATAAATCATAACAGAGGACAGAGCCCAAAGCCAGCTTGTTATGAGAACGCCCCCAGTAAGATCTTAAACTCCTGTCAGTATGTCAATGATCTACAATCTGAAATACTCGGAATAAGCTTTCCGAGTTATTGTTAAGATTCTCCATATTTATAGTCAGACCTGCGGAATTTTACCAGAAGAGAAAAAGTCATCACTTTAAGAACAAAATGTTTGATTTTCCTGCACAGATGCTGAACTGTTGCATTGAGAGGAAGAGGGCAAGAGATGAAGCTCGCCGGGCTCAGGAGGGAAGCAAAGAACGAGAGCGCAGGAGCAGCCAGAATGGCCGCCCCACGTCAGACTCCACGGCTCCATCTGCCTCGATGAAAGAGGTGTCTTCTGGGAAATCTTGGGACTCCTGGAGCGACAGCGAGGATGAGTTCTTTGAGTGTGTGAGTGACCAGGGGGAGACGGAGTTCTCCCACGCGGAGGGTGAAAAAGACGGCAGTAAAAATAAAGCAGAGGGAAGACTCCATCCGTACAACAACACAACTCTGCTGAAGTCTACAGAGCCACTCTACGTCCCCATCACACAGGTCAGACTCTTTATTTAAATGAACAGATTCATTCAGAGTGTTTGCTTTATTCCTTCAACTCAATAGCAATGATCCATCTGCACTGTTTCCCCTACCATTATATTAGGGGGCGGCCCGCTTGAAGGTCAAGTTAAAAAAATATCTATATATATTATTATTATTTTTGGGCTTTTTGTGCCTTTATTGTAGAGATATGATAGTGGATAGAGTCGGAAATCATGGAAAGAAGTCCTTTAAGGATACCTTTCCGATAGAACAGGACAGCTGTCATTAAAAGTAACACATGAACACCAAGATTCCTTCAAGTGTTTGTGTCGGCGTGTCAGACATTTGTTATGGATTTTGTGCTTTACAATCAAAAAAAACATTTGTTGATTGAAAAATAAATCATCTGAAGTGTCTTTTTGAAAAAAAAAAAAAAAAAAACAGAAGCTAAACAAAAGCTGTTGTTTGACTTCTAGGAACCTGCTCCTATGACAGAGGATCTGTTGGAGGAACAGTCTGAGGTTTTGGCCAAACTGGGAACGTCAGCTGAAGGTTCTCACCTCAGGGCCCGAATGCAGAGCGCCTGTCTGCTGTCTGACATGGAGTCCTTTAAGGTGAGACCCATAATGCTTTTATCAAACACACATGATGAACAAAGTGTGCGTGCATGTGCTTTTTCAATGTGTTCTTCCTACTACTTATCACAGGAGAGATATCCAAACACATATGCACAGAGCTCCTGAAAATTTCCCTAAAATGTTTTTAGAGCTGCATGTGTGACCTTGAACGGTCAAGTTTTTAACCTCAACTTTGCCTGGCGGCTCCATTTTAATGTTTCTGTGAGAAGTGTGGTGAGCCTGTGTGAGCGCAGCAGGAAATATCCAGGACGATGAATTGTGAGCAAGCAGGCAAGGTTGATGACATTTCTATGATGCAACTGGTGCAGTCTTGGTGCATGTAATGAAGCTGCTTCATACTCTTTGCTGCCTGCCAGAATGTTCTTTCCACTCGTTGGCTGATACTGTGATGTTGTAGTATTGATATAAAGGCTAAAGTCTGTAACTATAGTGTCAAACTCTGTTGCTTTGTCAGCCATCTTGGATTTTTGGAGGGTTTTTATTACTTCATGTCCTGCCGCTGCAGGAATAGTTAACTGAATAGTTTTTTTTAAAGCTTTCGTACTTTTTGATTCTGTCGATCATTAAAACTAATCCATTATTTAAAAACATGTGCTATCGAAAAGTAGCATTAGTTCTTTTTTGCACAAATGTGTTTTTGAAATGCTGCTAAATTTATTATCACTAAGTTCACTATATTGCTGTTAAAGAGTTGACCCTAACCTTATGGGGATGAATGCAGATGAATGTAAGAAAAGTACAATTCAAACATTTACAAACACTACACAGGCAGCAAACCCGGGCTGTGTGCTGGAGGACTTTGTGCGCTGGTACTCGCCACGGGATTATGTAGAGGAGCAGGTGGAGGACGACAGCGGTAGCAAGGTGTTGAAAGGAGAGCTGAGTGCCAGGATGAAGATCCCAGGAAACATGTGGGTGGAGGCCTGGGAGACTGCCAGAGTCACACCTGCGCGCCGCCAGAGACGACTGTTCGACGACACCAAGGAGGCTGAAAAGGTGACTCCCTCTAACATAACTCTGCAATGTTGTAGTCAGTCGTGAAGCAGTGCAGATAGAACAGATGTTGCTAAGGTCGATGGGGGGGGAAATAAACCTGTGGTATTTCTGTCTTATCAGGTTCTGCACTATCTAGCCGTGCTGAAACCTGCAGACGTGACTCGTCATCTCCTGCCCTGCATCCTCCACTCTGCCATTCTGAAGCTGAAAGAGGAAGGTGAGCCGCTAGAGTTTGTTGTTGACATAAAAACAACATGAAACGTTTGGGTTAAAAGGTAGCAGCAAGATAACTAAGAGCCAGATGATTTAAGTTGAAGATTCTTCATGGCACTTCCGATATGTTTCAACCAAAAGAGAAACCAATTCTCTCACACAGAATGATTAGACTCAAAGTCATAGACACATCAGATGCACAGTTAGCCAGTTCAATTCACATGACCAAATGTGTGTCACTGGTATTGTGCAAATGTATTTCTTTAACTTGAGCTAGAAATGGACTTTGTGAAGTTTTGAGAAAGTGCATTAGTGTTTGAATACTCTTTACATCCAAAGGTTGCTTTATTTATTTTCTATATTGAGTTTTCTTCTATACATTTGTGGCAACAACATGCAAAACATTCTTGTGTTGGGGAGACCTTTCACGTGCAAGAGGGAGCAAAATATCAGTAATGAAATAGGCACGAGACAGCATTCCTTCTAATGCAGATGGTGAGAGATCAAAGAAAACTGACGTGCAGCACTGCTATAAAAAATGAAGTCTACAATTTTTTACATCATGTAAGCCATTTTGACCAGTTTTCTTCAAAGATATCAAATAGTGATTTCAGCTTAATTGTAATTATTTCCATAGTATAAATCTTATAGGCTACATCGATCCTTTAATTTATTGTTGGTCTTTCTTAAGTCTTTAATCTGCCACCAGCAACAGCCTTTATATGTATTCATCCCGTTTTGAAGCTCTTCTAAACCCGAGGTTGATTTCATGTAAGAAGCACTTACATTGTTGTCTCTCAAACATGACAAAGCATGAATTTACTTACCGATGGCAATTCTTTTTTCAAGGTCTGACCTTGTGTTTGTGATTTTGTCAAATTTCAAAATGTTCTTTCTTTAAATGACTATAATTGACAACAAAAACAAACTTTTAAATAACTTTTCGTTAATGAAATTTCATTTTTATGTTTAAACACTGACTAACACTGACACTAGGCTAACTGTTCATGACGTCCCCAGGTTACCTGTGAAGTAAAACATGTTTCACTCTTTTCAGCTGCATTCTCCACAACTCTCCAAACACTTAACTACAATTGACGACTGTTTCATTTGGCTATATCTCTGCCTGGGTGAACAACATTTGCAGCTACAGAGAGTTTTTATCTTGTTTTTTAAATTCTTTAATTGTCAATATTTTGTCTCACAAATGCTCACGCATTGAGGTTTTACCATTTCAATAATATTAATGAATGAAATCTTTATTGCCCCTAGGGGAATTAGTCTTATGCAGAGAGGATAATAACATAAAATAAATCAATACACTGGAAATACTAATTAAGAACACTGGAAATACTAATTAAAGAAATGAGCTCTGCTAGCCCTGAAAGAGAGAGAGAGAGAGTAGAGCCAACACATAGGTATGGACAGTGCACATGCAAAACAAAATGGGATCTGAGCGTGCTATATCATACAGCTGTATTACAGCTTGAATCTATCACACTGTTACTCCTATTAAATAACGTCTCTTCTTGATCTCCTCCTCAGAGTCAATAGAAGACATTCCCTCAGTCAGAAAAAACATTCGACAATCAACGAGTCAGGCAAGCAAGCTGCTGCACCCGCCTAACTACGACTACAAGAAGATAGAGGTCAGTGGGACAGGAAAGCAGCTGATGAGACAGAAAGTCTTCTGCTTAGTGTCATTTCAGTCTGTCTTTGAATTCATAACAACATGATTGACAAATCTGATAAAAGAAAGCAGCTATTTTGTTTTTGCAGAATTCAACTTTTCATCGTTGAGGCATATCTCAACGATTATAATAAAAAAGGCCCTAACTTTTTATATTTATCAATGTATTAATGACCTCAGTTTTTAGCCTGTTGCACTTTGAAGTCCTTGTAAATGTGAACGTATCAAAGGCTCAACACCTCTTCATCTTAGCCTGTTTTAACTTCAAATCTAACATGTCCAAACACTCATTGAGACACACCAACCTCATGAAAAATAACATTTTTGACTTTTCCCCTGCTGTAGGATTTTATCAACCAGCTGATCGCCATGGAGACCGTCATCACCAGAGCACGCTCACTGAAGGCCAAATTTTCTATCTGTGAGGGCGAGAAGGGAGAAGATACAGAAGAGCTGGAGAAGTAAAAGACACAACAAGGATCTGAACATGTGTAACATAAATGTTTTAGAAATGAGGAACGTGAAGTGAGGCTGTGCTGAGCCCCTGAATGGAAATGATGTATTTTAACACGAGATCTGAGGAGGGTTAAGTTAGGTTAATGTATGGCTTTGCTGTACGCCTGCATGGATCACGTTACTACTTCTATAAGGACATCTTTATAGGAGAGATGTGTTCTTTTAAACTTGGCCTTATTCTCATATGTTTTGGGGGTTAAATAACTTAACCAGCAGCTATATTAGGAGTCACAGCGACACTTGAAGCTTGCTCTACTGAGACCACTTTACTGCCCTTTGCCACCGAAATCATGTCTGATATCTTTCTCCAGGTTTGTGAGCTCCCTGCTGGAGGAACCAGAGGTGGAGGTGATCGGAGCGGGCCAGGGGCCGGCTGGGAGCATCATCCACAAAATGTTCATCAACGCTCAGAGAGTAAGGAACCTTCTCATGTCCTTTTCAAAGATAAAGATAAACTTTATTGATCCCCGATGGGGGACATTTTTTTGTCACAACAGCTCAAGAAACAGGAATATAATTATCAAAAATAACAAGAAGTTAAAAATCAAACATATTTACATCAGTTAAATGAAGGGAGAAAAAATACAATAATAGAATAATACTAGGTATGTACAGTTCCACTTGTGGAGAGAGTTATTATTATTAAAAACACACACAGTGTGAAGCATTGTTGATATGAGTCATGAGGTGGTGATGCTGTTAAAGAGTCTGATTAAACAGTCTGATGGCAGATGGAATGAAAGACCTGCGGTAGCGCTCTGTCTTGCAGGGTGGGTGTCTCAGTCTGCAGCTGAAGGAGCTGCTCAGAGCCCCCACAGTGTCATGCAGGGGGTGAGAGGGGTTGTCCATGACGGATGTCAGCTTCACTAACATCCTCCTCTCACCCACCTCCTCTACAGAGTCCAGAGGACAGTCCAAGACAGAACTGGCCCTCCTGACCAGTCTGTTCAGACTCTTCCTGTCTCTCTCTGTGCTCCCTCCTCCCCAGCAGACCACTGCGTAGAAAAGTGCAGACGCCACCACAGTGTCATAAAAAGTCCGTAGCAGAGTCCTGCACACTCCAAAGGACCTCAGTCGTCTCAGCAGGTGTAGTCGACTTTGGCCCTTCTTGTACAGGACGTCTGTGTTGTGTGACCAGTCCAGTTTGTTGTTGAGGTGAACACCCAGGTATTTGTACGTCTCCACTCTCTCGATGTCCAAGCCCTGGATGTTCACGTGTGCAGACTGCACTGCGGAAGTCAATCGCCATCTCCTTTGTCTTGCTGGTGTTGAACTGAACATGGTTGAGCTCCCTCCAGACAAAGTCCTGCTTGTACTCCTGTTCGCTCCCCTTAGAGTCTAAGGGGAGCGAACAGGAGTACAAGCAGGACTTTGTGTCCCTTTGTGTGTGTCTAAGGCTTAGACACACACCCCACGATGGCTGTGTCATCGGAGAACTTCTGCAGGTGGCAGCTCCCAGAGTTGTAACAGAAGTCCGAGGTGTACAGGGTGAAGAGAAAAGGGGAGAGAACTGTCCCCTGCGAGGCCCTTGTACTGCAGACCACCATGTCAGACTCACAGTCCTGAAGCCTCACGTACTGTGGGTCTGTTGGTGAGGTAGTCCGTTGTCCATGCAGCCATGTGACAGTCCACTCCCGCCCTCTCCATCTTCCCCCTGAGCAGTGCAGGCTGGATGGTGTTGAGGGCACTGGAGAAGTCAAAGAACAGACTTCTGGGAGCAGAATCAAATCTATTGAAGAACAGATTCAGTTTATTTGCCCACTCCCTGTCTCCTGCTTCAGGGCCCCCCCCCCCCCCCCCACGACCTCTTCTGTGACCTGAGATGTTATTCAGGCCCCTCCAGACTTCCCTTACAATTTTCTGTTGTAATTGCTCCTCCATCTTTGCCCGGTAGCTGGCTTTCCCCTCCTTGATCTTTTTTCTTGAGCTCCTTCTGCACCCTCCTCAGCTCCTCTCTATCTCCAGATCTAAAAATCCTCTTCTTTTCCAGCAGCAGGGATTTCAGCTCAGGGGTCACCCAGGGTTTGTTGTTGGAGAAACACTGTACTTCTTTGGTGTGTACAGTTTTCTCAACATAGAAGTTTATATAATAAATGGGCTACAGTCTCACCAGGTTGTGGTCTGAGCGCCCCAGTGGGGGAGGGGTGATGATCTGTATGCATCCTTGGTGTTTTCATACAGTAAGTCCAAAGTTTTATTGTCCCTGGTATGGCACTCAACATACTGAGTGAAAGTAGAGAGAGTGGCAGACAGGGAAGCGTGATTAAAGTCTGTGACAGTGACACTATGTCATGATTTATGTGCCAATACAGGTGTGAGAAATCATTCCTGTTTAACAATGTAAGTCCAATAGCCCTGTTCAGATTGTGTTTCTTCAAAAGCGCCGTAACTAAGCTCAGCCGCCGTCACGACTTTGTATATTCATATTGATTCGAGATGGCGTAAAATTGTTGTCTCAGTCGGTGAATTCAAATTGCATTTAAGTGACGCACAGCTGGAGCTACACACAAACACACACAGTCAGACATGCACAAACACACCGTGCTGTGCTGCCCCCCCCCCCCCCCCCGCTGGCTCAGCTGTTACTACCTCTGAAGGCAGAACAGTGAGGGGTGTCACTTCGTCCCTCCATTACGCCTCCACAATATTCAGATTGAAGGCGAAACATCACAGGGACACTGATATCAGACCTTCAAAGAACAGCCTGAATAGGACTAGTGACAATATGAAAATATCTCACATTTACTGCTTCCCCACTATTCATAGAATCAACCCCCTGTGATCAGCCATGGGTCATCAGCATCCGCTCTTGTGACTATTTTAAGACCTTTGTGGATTATTCTTCTATAACCTTGTATTTTCCTGTTTCGGAAACAGGTTTTTTTTAAATGTTGTAAACCTTTTTCTCTGAGCTGTGATGCTGTGATGAAGTTGACAGTTATCAAAAGACTTCTACTGTTAAACTGTGCTGCGTCTAAGCTTGTGTGTTTATTTATTCTTCCTAGGTACATAAATATTTGCTTTTTCATTTTTCTTTCTATGCATTTCCGACTTTCCACTGTGTCTTCTTGTTGTTTCTCCTCCTGCTGCCTAACATCAAGCTGGCTGACTTCACCAGCGATGAGGTAACCGAGAGAAATGAGACTTCTCCTCCAGTTCCTGATTAACACTCCGACAACAAACACTAACAAATAATACATCAAATGAATAGATAAATATTGTGAAAACTGTTTCATGATCTCATTGAATGTATTGAATGTGTAGGCAGAGAGCTGTGTCTACTCCAAATGATCTGAGCAAACAATAAATTGTTCCAATACAGACTTCATCACCGTCAACCTTTTCACTGCCAGTTGGTAACATTTCATCTCCTCTCCCCCTTCAGGCTGCCCTCCTATCAGCTCTGGAGGAGGACCTTAGCTCCGACAGAAAGCCAACTGGGGGAAGCAACAAAGTGCCTGACTTTCCCCCTCCAGCGGGCCGGGAGATCCTGCTGCGGACGTGTGTCCCTCGGCCCACACCGTACTCCAAAGCTTTGCCACAGCGGCTCTTTTGTGTGCTGATGAAGGAGGAGTTCAGGCTGGCGGGGGCCTTCTCTTCAGACACCTCATTCTTCTGAGACCAAAATGCCTAAAACACAGCATTCCATCTCATAACACGCTTGGTTTGCAAATGACTGAGCTCTATGGTCTACACCTCGAATCCAGAACTGAAGCCATGAAGATGTTCACATGGCCCCACTTTAACTCTAAAGGTCACATATTATAATCCTTTTAAACAAGTTTAAATGTGTTTCAGAGCTTCACAAAACATGCCCTAATGTTCACAGTGAGAAGGCAGACTCAGAGGGCAGAACAAACACCTTACTGCCCTTTGTGATGTCATGAAGGGAAAACCGCCTGTTTGAGCACACATTTTCTGAAAAGTGAAGCAGGTCAAAAGACGGAGAGGATGAACATTTCTCATAATTGGGGTTTTGTAGACAGACTAGGGCCACACAAAACCATGGTAAAGTGTATTTTGCACAGTATGTGACCTTTAACTTTCAGAAGTTAGACTTGGTTTCGGGAAAATTTGTTTGTTTGAGAGGCATGTGAGAAAAATCAATCTTTAATGTTTAAGTCTGATCTGAATTGTTTTCTCTGTTTGATTATGATAGTCAAATTTCAGGATAATTTATTTGAATAACTTTTTTTCTTTATCAGTAAAACCATGAGGTAAAAGAGCCATTGAAATCTTACTAAGAATTTTTAGCAGGTAAAAGATAAACATGGGGTCTTTTTTAGGAGATCACCATCTCACCAAATAGCACCAGAACTGGGAATTAAAACCTGTGAGCAGTTCTTTAGGGACTACAGCCTCTGTACGTAGGGAGCCCCTCTTTATGAATGTGTTTGTGCTAAACTTTCTCACCTGTTTTTACAGATGGAAATCGGGAATATAGAGAGATTAACCCTGAAACCCATATGTTTTAGTTAATAAACGAGAAAACGATCTTGATCAGACTTTGATAACTTTTTTTTTACTTTCTTCTCAGAGCTTCAAATAACAAACAGTGCAGGCATGACATCCTGTACCTGTATCTGCTACATGCCTCTAGATAACACTTTACAATTACAGAATTACAATCAGAAAAGAAGAGACAGATACCCCCTCTATTGCATTGTGATACTTCAATGTCATGTTCTACCAACTAATTCAATTTCCTGCACACAATTATAAATATGAAGCAGGATTTATTAGCTTGAAGAAATATCACTAATTTATTCTCTTTTCAGTCCATGAAAACTACAAAATATACATCTTAAATATAACAATCAACTGGTGATTATTAACACTGCGCTACGACTCCTTTATTTAACCTTCAGTGCACATTCAGATAACTTAGTTGTAACTTTGGCCTTTCTCATGTTCTGATCTCCTATATGTACATTTACTGAAGTTTCCCTGTTATTGACCCATGCCAAGTGATATATGCTATCACTATCACATGTTTTATCTTTGTGTTGTGTTGTGTGAGAGTTTACTGAACTCACTTTCTGACGACATTTCAACACTATTTTGTCGCTTAATCTGAAATGAGAGGAAGCTTGTTGATACAAACCTGCCCTCACATATAAATCAATGAAACCTGCTCTGAAGTACAACATTGGATAAAACAAAGTTTTTATTGCTGCATTAGAAGCCTGGGTGATTTATCTCACGTGTGTTAAAATAAAAAAACCTGTTGTTTAATCATTTTAATGATGCTAAATGCTTTGTCTTACCAAGTGATGCGAGTCTGCTGTGTATGTCAGAAATGTTAAATGTACAGTCAGAAATAAAATAAATATGTGCTCCTGACTTCAACTTCATCATTTAAACACTCGCCTGGCTGGCAGGACATCTGCGCAGGCACTTCAGGATTAAAGGTTCCCCGTGGAGTCTGAGACCTATGGAGCAGTTTGTCTATGACAAGGCACCTGTTGTGTTTCACTTTGGCACTAAGACCCAGATGTCTTCAATCCCATTTTAGCATTAAAGGTTGTTCTACATAAGAGAGGGATTTAACCGTAGTTGTTCAGCGTTGGTGGTGAATAAAAAGATGTTTGGAAGCAGAAATCTTTGCAAAAATGAAATGTTGGAAATATTAACCAACATTTTTAAATGAATCTATAATGATAATAGACTAAACCAACTGACAGAAACACAACCTCACAACAAGCTGCTACAAGCAACAATACCTTCAGGCGTCAGCACCTGATTACTAGAGGAAGTACGGATATGATTTTGATTTGACACTTTCATTTAGAATATGTAAAAAGTGGTAAATGGACTTGAGCTTGTATAGCGCTTTTCCAGTCTTCAGACTACTCAAGGTGCTTTTACATGACAGGTAACTCGTACTATTTTACACCCATTCACACTGATGGTAGAGGCTGTTATGCTGTTAGTATGTTTTTTCAAATATTCTTTCATTTTGGTAATTTTGTCGTTATATTAATTTAAATCTGTCAACCATTGAAAGTCATTTTTCATTTAGGTCTGTATAGATGTAAAAGTATGTCAAGTTTTTTGAGAACTTACAGGAAACAAGATTTGCTAATACTGAAATGTAGATGTCTGATATTTACAAGTTTATGTAATGTCGTCTTTCTAGCCTATAAGGAGTTTACCCAAATAGAAAGGAATTTGTAGGCATACCTTCTAAAAGAATATAAGCAAGACTGGTAACATGAAAAGTGTTCTAGCCATTCGTACACTGTTGCTGTTTTCTGACCTCGACCAAATAAATCCTAAAATAATCCACAGTCAATTTCACGATTTCAACATTGAACAATTCCAGAAGAAACACCCCCACCTAACATATGTGGGGCGGCTGTGGTTCAGTTGGTAGAGTTGGACGTCGCTCAACCCAAAGGTCGGGGGTTTGATTCCCAGGTCCTGCAGCCACAAGTCCAATGTGTCCTTGGGCAAGACACTTAAACACTAAGTTGCTCCCGCTGCTTCGTTGACGGTGCAGTATGAGTTATTTCTGATTACCCTGACCACCTGAGATCAGAGGCTGCTAGCTTGTCAGAGGTCCTGTCTGACTAAAGGTCATCAGGTGAGGTCCTGTCTGACTAAAGGTCATCAGGTGACCACACACTTCTATCCGCCCTAGGAGCTCTCAAAGGTGGACAAACTCATCACACACTCCCGCTCTCAGCCAGTGCCTGCCGAGACTGTCGTTTGTAGGATGGAGAATGAATACAGACACACAGACTCCTTCACAGACTTTCACATGTGTATGACCACTTACCTCCTCTGTTAACATCGCGGCCGATGACGATGCTCGTTTGTGTACGTACGAGCACGTATGACGAGCACGCGAGGGAGAGCGAGCAACAGGTTACTGGTGCAGTTCGCCTAACGGCCATGCGGTGTCACTACAAACGCAGTATTTTTGAAAGTTACATATAGCCCCTTTAAAGGACAAGAGTGTAGACCTGTTATCTGCTTAAAACTATGAACTATAATGATGAGCAGATAGACAAATGAAGTGAACTTGAAAGCAGGGCTAATCTATAAACTTCACATGAGCAGAACAGCCTATTAACCTTTTATTTCTGTTGGGCATAACACCAGACTGTACAAAATATATAAAAACCCTAAAGGCAATCATTAGTTTGACTCCAAGAAAGTTCAGAGAAAAACATCTCAACTATCTATTTAACCAAACGGGTATACTGTAAAGATTCATACATGAGGCAGCAGATAAACAAACCCACAAATGTGGGCATTTATTTTCAAATATATAAATATATAAATAAGTGTGCATGACATACAGCATAACAAACAGAACATGATAGGCTTACACATTTCTTATATTTTGCCCCACTGAAAAGGCACAGCACCAGGGTCAGAGTTGAAGTAGCGGCATAGTTCATCCCTGTGCTGCTTGGCCCGTGTTGTTGCATTGGTTGTGTGTGGCAGGGAGGCTTGTCGTAGTTCAGGTTCTTGTCTCCAACTTCCCGGGATAGTGTCGTGATCCGCTCCTTCCTGGTCAACGATTCCCGTCATGTACAAGTCACAGCTCTCGGTCTGCAGGAAGTTGTGCAGAGCACAACAAGCCAAAGTGATGTCCTCCACTTTGGCAGTGTCTTGAATGTTAATGGTGGTTTGAAAGACACGAAAACGGTTGGATAAGATGCCAAAGGCATTTTCTACCACCCTCCGAGCTCGTGACAGTCTGTAGTTGAAGATGCGCTGCTCGACAGATAGTTTACGGTTTAGATATGGCTTCATGAGGTACTCCTTCAAGGGAAACGCCTCATCTGCCACAATGCAAAAAGGAGCAGGCGTGTCAGAAGCAGGAAGTGGTGCAGGGGCAGGGATGTTAGATGTCCTATTCTCCAGAGCATCCTGCAGTGTCCATCCCCCAAACACTCCGCCATCTGAAATCCGCCCATTGGAACCAACATCTACGTACAGGAACCTGTAACTGCTGTCCACCAGAGCCATTAGCACTATGGAACATGTATGCTTGTAGTTGTAGCATGTTGATCTAGTTCCTGGTGGGGGTCGAATGTTGACATGCTTCCCATCCAGAGCGCCGAGGCAGTTTGGGAAGTTCCACTGAGCCTGGAATCCATCGGCTACTTGCTGCCACTCTTCGACTGTGTCTGGGCACTGAAAAACAAGAAAATACAATGAAAAGCCCATGGAGGCTAGTTTAAGTCTGACCCTTCATAATAATAAGTATTATTAACATTATAATACATTTAGTTTATATGGCGCTTTACAAAAGGTACTCCAAGGCACCCTACATGATAAAAACAATGTAAATAATAACTTTTAGTCGTGTGGCCATGTGTTGTTGTCCAAATACCAACAGACTGCACTGTAAACATAAAAGTATCTGAAAAAGAAAATAGATATATCCCACATACCTTCAGGTATTTGTCTTTTAAAACCTTGTAGATTGCTGCACAGGTTTCAGGAACCAATTGGCGAATTGTTGATAATCCAACTCGGAACTGATAGGAAAGGCTCCTGAAGCTTTCCCCTGTAAATATTAACAAGCACATAACTCATATCAGTTATAGAATACAATAATCATAACAGGTACAAAACTCGAGGTTTCAGGTAACATTAACTTCAGCAGCTCTCTATAACCCGGAAGACAAAGTGCCTACCTGTTGCCAAGAAGCGCAGTGTTATCATCAGACGTTCCCCGACGGAGATACAATCCCGGTAGTTCGTGTTTTGCCTCCTAATGATTGGATTGATCAGTTCCTTTAACATGTGGAACTGAACAGGAAAGAGCCGAGCAAACTCTTTAATATCGGAGGTTTCATTTCTCTCCGGCTCTCGACACAGGTTCGGGAAAGCCCCTCGATCCTGCCGCTGTAGTATCCATGCGTTCACCCATTTAGTGCGCTTTCTCCTTACTGGTCTCCTCCGCCTCTTCTTTTCTTGTTCCACTAACAAAAGACCCAGGGCTGACAACGCCAGCGCCATTTTAAACTTTTCGTCAGACATTATTCTCCATTAGAAGTTCATATATCAAAAGTGTTGAGCGACAGCGGTGAGAAAATGGTCATCTCGTATCATAACAACGGGTTGTTTATCCGCATTCTTCCTCGTCCTCTTCCGGTTCCCCCTTTTTGGAAAGATGATTACAGATTATCGCCGTCTGCTGGTTATTTCCTCTCCTCACGCATGCGCAGAACGTGCGTGGTGGTTGGCCGTTGGCTTTAGTCTTTGCGGTGTGTTGTAGTCTTGGTTTTAGTGCAACTTTTTGGCCAAGACAAGAGGCGACGTAGTTTTTTTGTCGTCTGCTTGGTGTGTCAGACGCACTGGAGTCAGAGACAGTAAGAGTGCTTCTTTCAGAGCACTAACAAATAAATGCACTTCCCTTGTGAGAAAACCTATATCGGTTTACTACTTGAATTTGGTCTCTAGCTCTTATTCCAACCCTGAAAAACTCCAATAAAATTCTGGATGGTGGTAAACTAATAATAGCAACTCTGCTGGGTCACCCTAATGTCCGGTTTGACGACTGAGCAGAATGATGTTTTTGTTTTGTTATTTATGGTCCCATTTAGCATCACGTCCTAGGGTCCCATTACTAAAATATAATATATAATATTAAATAAATCTGTGGATAATAGAGCACTCCGTCCTAACATTGACCATCCTTCTACTGACAATTCTATTGTATTCTAAATCATACTTCTCAGTTTATCTTATCTCCTGTCTCAAATCAACCGGTGAAGACACACTTTCTCCGTCTTTCAGCCAGCTTCATTTGAACATGACTTTAATTGGCCCCACTGACTGATTAAAACAATACAGATCTTTAGATGTGACCTATGTATGTTTATTATTTATTCACTATTGATATCTGTGGATTTTTTATAATCGTGTGTCAAAACTATGTAAAAAAAACAAAAAGAGTAAAAGTGTGATTAACAATAGGCTTTTATTAGTTTTAACAACACAAAATGGAAAAACAAAAACAAGAGAGGTGCATACACTGTCACATCTTTCTCCTTTCCACTGACTTCAATCACCACGTCTGCCTCCAGCTTCCTGACCCGTCATAGACCACATCAGAGGTCTCAGAGGTCAGGGTGCTTTCTCTGGGATCATGTAACTTGAGTCAGAGACAGTAAGAGGTCTGCTGTTCAGATCAGTTAAGTCCACATTCAACAGGAACCTCAGAGGTCATAGAGAACAGAAAAAATGATTCAGGTGCAACTTTGGCAAGACGATTATGTACTATACCTACACAGAACATCACGATTAGTGTAACAAAAAGAAAGTTACTGTCAATGTTCTACCTTTAAAAAAGAACAACCCTATGATGTTATGTTGTTTTGGATCAGAGCATCGAATATACCCAACAATGTGCTTACATCAAGTTTGTCAGCTGAGGAAAGATGGCCTTGATCGACCCATTAAACCAATCAGAAATCTAAAAATGTTTTCCTAATGAGGTTGGTCAAGCCTTGTAACAACTTAAATAAAAGCATCATTTTTCAGTTCTGTCAGACACAAATGGGAATTGTCTGTTAAAATATGAATGATGTTACAAGTGTCCGCATGTTGGAAAATGTCTGTTAATTCACAAAAAAAAGTGAACGAAGCCAGAGAACATGCATGTACAGTATTGTTGCGTAGTAGCAGCACACAGGAAAAAAATTAAATTAGCACAACTATGCAGCGTTTGACCAGAAGTAAGGTTCCTCCTGCTGAGCGGTGATTGGCCGACACTCAGAGATTTCTACCAAAAGCTCTCAGAACCGGGCGCACAAGAGACAGCTCTAGAAGTGATTTCTTGTTTACTCTTCTAAACCAAGTGTGCGTTTAACGCCGCTGTGAATTGCACAGATATTGGTCAGGTTAGAGCACCAAGACTACTGGTTATGTTTAGAAAAGATCATAGTGTGTGTGCAAATGAGTGTAAAGGGTGAAGTTGAACAGCCACCTCCTGGCTTATAGTTCCGTCTTTGACTTCTCAGTTTCCTGGCCAATCACAGTACAGTAGAGCAGGACTCTAATTGGACAAAAATAACAGCTAGTAACAGTAGGTTGATCTGTGCAGGAACCTATTTTAAAGTTTCCTGTGTAAGCCCTTTAAACTGAGGATACAACAATTCATATTTTGTAAATCATTATCATCACTGACTTACAGATAGTAAAGAGACATTTCTTGAGACCCATGTCAGTTTACTGTCAATTGTTGTTGGTCTGTTTGGTGTCTCTCAGTGATATTTGTATCTATTCATTTGCAACAACCTGCATCACATCCATATTTCAGAGTAAAAATAGGTTAATAAAGGTTTGTCATGATATGAGTTTTAGTCTCAGTAGACTGGAAATACAACACCACATGTTGCTTCAAGGCAGGAACAAATATAAAAACAACACATACCTCAATTCTCTCTTTGACAAATTAGGCAAATAAAAGACAAAAAAGATTAACAGTTTAACAGGTTTGGGTGTGTATACAGTGAAATAGATGAAAACATGTACGGTTAAAAGCAACAGAGATATTTTTCATGCTATGATGGATTATTTTCCAGTGCTACATTAATTGATAATTCAGGTGGAAATTCCTACCATAGAAATGAATGATATCTATACGGGATCTTAATGTGACTTAAACAGTAGTCTCCTTTATCCCCCATTCAATAACACCTGTGAAATTTGAGGTGCTCTGTTGGTCATCGTTTATTCAATGTGTGCAGCTATAAAAGGTAACAATAAGGCTTTTTGATTAATCTTAATCTTTTTAATTAATCTGATTGAGTTTCAGTTATTTTTCTTTATTATTGTTCATTGTTGGAGCTTCTGAATGCAAAAGCTGCAGCTTTAACAGATCGTTTTTAATTAGACATTTTCTGATGATTATTCTGTGGAAAAAAAAACTCACTTAAAGCATAATGAAACATTGTCTCAGACAGATGGCACCCGATATGATGAAACCAGTTCAGTGCTCTGACAGGATGGGGAGGGGTCCTTTGCCTGAATTGAGGGTGCATTAAGGTGCATTTGAGACATAAGAACATTGTGTATCTAATGACTGACTGTGTTACACTCGCAGTATAAAACAAAGATAAACATGGAGGAAGACATTTAGGGAATGTTGTGAAATTAGTTTGAAGGGGATTTGGGGGGGGGGTTATGTTGAGTTGGGGTCCCTTTTAACCATCCCTCGCTGTGACACGAGGTTCAGCCAGTAAGCCGTGGATGATGCTGCTGATGGACTCCACTCCGGCTCCCTCTAGGATGGTGCGGTGGTCTCCCTCGATGACGTGGATTAACACCTTCCCATCGCATACCTGCAGCGAGACCAACAAACACTTTTTATTATTATTATTAATTATTATAACAGATACAAAGGCAGAATGTGAAGGTAACGGGTGTGATTTTTGGTGACAGGAGTGTTATAGTCTTAATTTGCTTATTTTGTGTCAATTTTGTGTTGATTGTTGATATTTAATGTTATACCTTTGTAAATAGGCGGCCAGTAGGGGGCCCCTGAGGACTCACCACCTTAATGGCTCAGAATGTGCAAATTTTACAATGACAGTAGGAAACCTAACTTAAAATCGCTACTGTCCTCGGCTCCATTTTCAAATCCAAAGCTGCTAATCTGAACGTAAACAAGGTGTAAAACATGCAAAGGAACTCTCTGCCCCAACATCAGCTGACCAGAGATTTGATTCTCAGCCTCCGAGGCTAAATCTCTGAGACCTAACTGGTTCTCACTGGTGCCAGTTTAGCCTGAAGGGTAAAGCGTTTGAGGCTGAAGTCATTGTCGCAGCTTTTGTGGGATTGAATCCGACCTCCGCCCTTTGCTGCATGTGACCCCCCCACTCTCTCCTCCCAATAGTTTCTGTTTCTCTTCAGCTGACCTACACAATAAAAGGCAAAAATGCCCCACCCAAATATAATTAGAACAATAGAGAGAAAAAACATCACTGTGATGTACATGTTTAAGTTTGTTAAGTGTATTTAACAAAAACAGTGACATGGCAGGAAGCTGGGCTTCATCTGACACCAACTCCCTGGCAGCATTTTCTGCCATTGTTGTTGTTTGCACATATTTAAGTTAGATAAGTTGACGTGTAAATGCCTTTGCACACTGAGTCTGTTTTTTTCGGATGCGTTTTTTGAAAAAAAAAAAAAAAAAAAAACCTTACGCACCTTGCGCACTGAGTCTGATGCGTTTATTTTTCTAGTAATTCCGAAAATTTGCAGTATGAGACAAAATGCCTTGTACTCCTCACGCAGCGTGATCAAGCAGTGAAGATGATTTTGTGCTTTTTTCACACTACAAACTACAACAAGGTCCGCTCACTCCTGAAAACAAGACAAGAGCGAGGACCTATCAATAAAAGACAGTTTCACCCGTCAATAAAAGAGTTTCACCTGTCAATAAAAGAGAGTTTCACCTGTCAATAAAAGAGAGTTTCACCTGTCAATAAAAGAGAGTTTCACCTATCAATAAGAGTTTCACCTGTCAATAAAAGAGTTTCACCTGTCAATAAAAGACAGTTTCACCTGTCAATAAAATAGTTTCACCTGTCAATAAAAGAGTTTCACCTGTCAATAAAAGAGAGTTTCACCTATCAATAAAAGAGAGTTTCACCTATCAATAAAAGACAGTTTCACCTGTCAATAAAAGAGTTTCACCTGTCAATAAAAGACAGTTTCACCTGTCAATAAAAGAGAGTTTCACCTGTCAATAAAAGAGAGTTTCACCTATCAATAAAAGAGAGTTTCACCTATCAATAAGAGTTTCACCTGTCAATAAAAGAGTTTCACCTGTCAATAAAAGAGAGTTTCACCTGTCAATAAAAGAGTTTCACCTGTCAATAAAAGAGTTTCACCTGTCAATAAAAGAGAGTTTCACCTGTCAATAAAAGAGTTTCACCTGTCAATAAAAGAGTTTCACCTGTCAATAAAAGAGAGTTTCACCTGTCAATAAAAGAGAGTTTCACCTGTCAATAAAAGAGAGTTTCACCTATCAATAAGAGTTTCACCTGTCAATAAAAGAGAGTTTCACCTATCAATAAGAGTTTCACCTATCAATAAAAGAGAGTTTCACCTATCAATAAAAGACAGTTTCACCTGTCAATAAAAGAGAGTTTCACCTATCAATAAGAGTTTCACCTGTCAATAAAAGAGAGTTTCACCTGTCAATAAAAGAGAGTTTCACCTATCAATAAAAGACAGTTTCACCTGTCAATAAAAGAGAGTTTCACCTGTCAATAAAAGACAGTTTCACCTATCAATAAAAGACAGTTTCACCTGTCAATAAAAGAGAGTTTCACCTGTCAATAAAAGACAGTTTTACCTGTCAATAAAAGACAGTTTTACCATCAATAAAAGACAGTTTCACCTATCAATAAAAGAGAGATTCACCTATCAATAATGAGAGTTTCACCATCAATAAAAGAGAGTTTCACCTGTCAATAATGAGAGTTTCACCATCAATAAAAGACAGTTTCACCTGTCAATAAAAGAGAGATTCACCTATCAATAAGGAAATGCAGAATTATCCCGATCACTTCCAGGTGTATTTCAGGATGTCAGTGGTCCAGTTTGATATGCTGCTCTCTATACTTTTACCACACATTAAGAAGAAACACCACTAATTTCCGCGAAGCAACTGATGCTGAACAGTGTCTGAGGGACACTACAGACACACACAGAAAATTTAACCTGTTCTGAAAGCTATAATGACGGACGAAAGTTTCGGAGTCAGTGTGCAAACATAACATCGAATTGTATATATTTTATTTAAAGTGCATCAATTACGGGCGATAAAAAACGGACTCAGCGTGAAATGGCCTTAAATGTATGTATGTTACCTCGCTTAGCTTGTAGTCTGCTCCCAGGCTTTGTCCGTATTCACTGCTTGTTTTGGCTCGCAGAAGCGCCACATTGCCGTGAAATTTAGTCACAGGTACGTAGCCGTCAGCAGCCTTCAGTTTCTCGTAGAAGGTGCTGGCTGCGAAGTGAAGCATGTCTTTGCTGATGTCCTTGTGTTTGGAGGTGATCAGGTCCACTGCAGAGTTTACACGGGCTGCCAGGTCGCTCAGCGGGAGAAGAACCTCCACAAGCTGTCAAATGAGAGGAGGTAAGTAACAACAGGAAAGGATGTTCCCCTCAACAGATCAGAAGTCCTGCATCACTAACGGTCTGGTTACAGTCGCTGCGTGTATGCCTTCCTCTTATATCCTAATGTTTATTTCATTATTCTTTTGTACAATCCTAAAAGTCAACCCAAGTGATTTAAGGGACTGTGTACCTTGTTGTACTCGATGCTGGTGAACTGCTGGATGAAAGCACACATGGCTTCGGTTTCAGCCTCAGACTCTTTTCCTGGTGTCAACTTGGCTCTGTAGGTCTGAAAACAAAATAATGAGTTAGCTCAATTCAGTCGCCAAAATAAGAGTCAGTACGAGCACAATTTTAATGACTGCTTTTGAAACATCACGCTCTATGCTGTTTTACATACAATCTTAATCATGTCAGGCTGTTTAAAACCACCAAATGACACAATGAAATATTAACCTAATTTGTTCAGGTGTGACTGCGAAGAGTCAAAAAAGTATATTAACCCTTTTTCTCACCTGTGTGTATGCTGCCACGTACGAGTGTGATCCGTCAAACAGGAACAGGTGCTCCACAGGCTGGTTCAACATCTGGAGCTGACAGCACATCTCAAACGCCACACAGGCGCCAAAGGAGTATCCAGCGACCCGGTACGGCCCGTCGGGCTGCACCTGTCTGATACAGTCCACATAGTATGCTGCCAGAGACTGGATGCTGTCCAGAGGAGCAGCTGGAGAAGAGAGGAACAACAATGAGCATGTTCCACCTTGTTTGATCAGGTGAATGGAAACTTAATAAAAGCAGATTTATACACACATGAACACACATTTATACATCTAAAAACTCAACATGATTACTGGGAATTCCCTCACTGTGGATCAATATCTTATTCTTGGATGAGTCTTGATGTTTTTTAGTTTGTTTCTGATTCAATAAAATCTTTAATCTCCTACTTATCTGCGTGAGTAGAAGGTAAAAATAACAAAGATGCATATCATTTGGCCAAATTAGGTTGAAAATATGTCAAGATGAAAAAACTGCTACCTTTGGTGCACTGCAGGCCGTAGCAGGGTGCACTGAGCTTGAAAGCGAGCGTCTTAAAGGTAGTGATGGAGCCCTCGATGGGATGGACCAGGAACAAAGGTCTCTCCTGGCTCTGAACTTTGTTCAGCAGCGTCACTGTGGAGTCGCTGGGGTTGACTAAGATCTGGGTCAGGTCCGATTCCAACACAGATTGAATACTGTTCCTTTCAGCTGTGGCGTTAGAAGATGCTAGAAAGAAGTGAAGACACAAAAAAAAAAAAAAACATTGAGAAGTGTACAATGAGATCCTTACTGCCTCAACAGAATAGATTTTGAATTTATTTTTACCATTTGATCCAGTTGTCTTGTTATTAGAAAGATCTCGCAGCTTGTTGATGGTCAGCAGGCGGATCTCCCTCATGGTCATGACAATTTCGTGGTCTCGCTCCAGGGTCTGACGAACCTCCACGCCCATTAACGAGTCGAGGCCCAGATCAGCCAATGAGGCGTCAGCGTTCAGGCTGCTCACATCGCGTACACCTGAGGAGTGAAGTCTACTATTTGTCAAAATGTTCCCTGACACGTTTTTTCCAAACCACTTGTTTTAAAACAATACAATCTCTGTTATTATAACGCTCGACAGCTTTAAAAGTACTGAAACTCCTATTTTGAAACAAAAGCTGCGGCGAGTGAAAGAGAGAGCACTTTTTTTAAACAGACAAATATATCAGCAATTCTAATTCACAACAAAAAAATAATCACGATCACACCCTTTTCTTGTGTTAGCTCAGTTCTTACCCAGAATGTGAGCAACAGTGTCCACCAGGCTCTTCTGACTCCCTGCCTCTCTCTTCACCACCATCCTCTCGGCCAGCACGAAGCTTGACATCACCGCCTGCTGCTGGCACAGGAAGCGGTCCAGCACCTCAAGACAGGAAGCGATGCGCTGCGGCAGGGTGCCACCGATCACTGTGTCATTGCCTCCCATGGTCTCCAGAACCACGCCCACGTCCCCGATGGCTCCCCACTGGACTGCCAGACCAGGCAAGCCGTCAAAGCGCCTCTTTTCACACACGCGCTCCATGGCGGAGTTGGCGTAACCATAGTTACTCTGACCGGCGTTGCCACGACCACAGCTGACAGAGGAGAAGGCCACGAAGTAGCTGAGGTCTGGACACAAGCGTCTCGTCACTCTGGAGAGGGAATGGGAAAGAGGAGGATTAAGGATTAAGAGAGATCTAACAGCAGTCCAATTAATCGTACAAAAAGATGGCAAGGCGCTTACTTATCCAGATTTACGGTGCCGTCATACTTCGGCTTGTTTACATCGAGGAAGAGCTGAGGAGTCAGATTCTCCAACATGCCATCTTTCAACACCTGGTAATAACAAACCAACATGCTTTGTAGCTAGTACTAAAAAAAACAGAGTTAGAGATGTCTGAATATTGAAGGGCACTGATGATGGTG
The DNA here is from genome assembly GCF_963584025.1 of Labrus mixtus. NCBI lineage: Eukaryota > Metazoa > Chordata > Actinopteri > Labriformes > Labridae > Labrus > Labrus mixtus. The sequence continues at coordinate 12,948,914 of NC_083632.1, forward strand.
ACGAGGTGTCTTGGTGTTTTACCATAGCGAGATGGAAGACTCCGCCCACTTGGCCCAGTGAGCTGGACTCAGCGATCAGATGTTCGGTTCCCTCCAGCGTGCTGACGTCGTTTGTCGACACAAGCACTTCCACACCGTGACTCTGCCATTCACGCACTCGCTTTGCCTGGTAACCTAGCAACAGTTGGGAAAAAAGATCTAATAACTGCAGCAATATTAACTGTCTAGTTGAACCAGTTTGAATTATTTCAGAGCCAAGCTTTATAACACACAGTGAGGCCAGGTTTATATTATTCTTTGTATCTCTATGAAGCCCCTTCAGAAGCAATACATCTTCATATAATTTGGCAGCAGGCTTGTGTCGTTAACATTACCATTCCTGATTCCTGATCTGGACGTCAGCACCAGCTTGCGAGCCCCTCTCTCTGTCAGCCACTGAGCGAGCTCCAGACCGAAGCCCCCCAGTCCCCCAGTGATGATGTAAGAGTGGGAGGGGCGACAGAATGTACGACAAATCGCCGGGAGAGACAGAGGGGAGGACTTTACGACCGCGGCAGCTTTCTCTTCATGACAGACCTGTGAAGAATAGAATCAGTGAGAGGACACATACTTTCCATTCACAAGCTCATAAAAATGATTCATAATTTGTGTCTTTTCTATAGATTATGACTGTTTGTTTATTACCATCAAAATCGAGGTTAAAACATACCCGCAGGAGGACTTTGCCGATGTGTTTGCCCTGAGCCATGTATCTGAATGCTTCCTCCACCTGGTCCCTCTCAAACACTGTGGTCTTTAAAGGCTGGACTACACTTCCCATGATGCCTTCCTTCAGCAGCTGGGACACTTCCTCCCACTCCTTGTTGCCCTCTTCAAAGAGAGCGTCGAGCAGGATGCCGTGGAACGCTACATTCTTCAGGAACAGAGCCATGCCTGCAGAGATCAGAGGACACAAGTATTATCTATCATGTTTTTTTTACACATTAAAGAAACTCCAATGAAAACTGCTGAATTTTTTACCCTGACTTTACACTGAATTTTCCTGCCAGCCCCTTTCAGAGTGAAGTTTGGCAGAGCTTATGTGTGAACGCAACACAAAATATCCATAAATTCATCTTGAATGAGTGTGGGGCTGATGATGTGTATATCATGTGACGGTGAGCAACCTTTGAAATCGCCTTGCATGTAAATTCTCTACCACTCTTTAGTTGATACAATAACACACAGCATTGATATTAAGTCAAAAAAGTTTTCATAGCGTCAGACTTTGCATCATGCACCAGCTTCATAAAAACCTCCCAAGGCCAGATTGCAGGCTGGCACCATCACGTTTTCAGCTTAATGAGCTTTAAACATCAATCTCTCCTGTAGAAAAAAACACTCGAGCTGGAGTGATTCTGATTTTAGATCACTTTTAAACAGGATTATACCGTCTGTGAACTCCATGTGTGTCAGATAAATGTTAAGGATCACACAAAGCAAATACTGTCATCTTTGTGCTTGACTGGAAATGATCAGCAGTAAATTTCTGTTTCAGGTTGGAAGACAACTTCAAATAATCGAGTATAAATTAAGGATGGGACTCGTTTCTTTCAATGAGTATTAATGGATTTTAAAGATATAGAGCCTTTTTTTTGTCAGTGGGAGACTGAGCCTAAAGTTTTCCTGACTGACCCAGAGGAGAGTTGTTGGACAGGTCGTATTTTCCGATCTCCAGGAAGCGTCCATGTCTGGCCAGGCAGCGAATACTGGCCTGCAGCTTCTCCTCAGCCAAAGAGTTCAGCACAATGTCCACACCTGAAACGCAAACAGAATACCAAACAATACTGTGATATTCAAATAAATATGTGTGAGGGGTGCCGGTAGCCTAGCCCAGCGCCCCATGTACAAAGGCCTAAGTCCTCCAAGCGGGCGGCCTGGGTTCGAATCCAGCCTGTGGCTCCTTTCCCGCATGTAATTCCCCACGGTCTCGCTCCCCTATTTCTGACTCTATTCACAGTCCTGTCTTTAAAATAAAGGCATTAGAAGCCCAAAATAAGTCTTTAAAAATACATATATATACATCATTGGTTGTTTGTTCGAACATCAGAACAAATTTCTCTAACAATTTTAAAAGACATTTATTAAACATAGATTTTTCCAGCTAAATAGATCTGTCTCTAGATAGTAACCTATTCTTATTTTACTTGTCTCCAAAATTAGCTTGGGAAAGGGGCTCCTATATCCCCTTACTATAGTGTGGTATTATCTTTGTTTTCCTCATTAAGATGGCTCTTGAGTAAGAAATCCAACAGAGAGTATTGTGTTGTATTTGTGTGCAGCAAAGTACAAAAAAGCAAACCTTTTCCCTGTGTGTGCAGCAGGATGTGTTCTTCAAATGAAGTGTCTCTGGAGTTAGCAAAGGAGTCCGCGGAGAGCTGAGGGAACCGCTCCTGCAAGTACGCCCGCTTCTCTGCCGAACCTGACAGACAGAACACGCAGAGATGTTAGGGTAAAGGGAAACACAAGACACTATCTCAAAGTTATAACCAAGACGAAGTCACTCATAATTCACTGGATCTGGCTCAGACTACAGGAGTTCACCACACCAGGCTTTATTTAACTGCCTCCCTGTGAGATTACATTAGCTCATACAAGACCACCTGAGGTGATGCATTGATCTCTATTCGCAAACAGAATTATCTAAATACCTTCAAGTATTTGTTGTGCAGAACAATTTCAAGTTTTGCAGTGTTTGCAAATTTGAGAAATGAACATCAGAGCTGTTTGTCTTTCAGTGACTAGTTTCAGAATCAATCTTCATTTTAAAACTCCTGCAGGCGGCGTTCAGCATGGAGTGTTAGGCGAGTGTGAAATACTTACCGACTGTGGTGAAGACTTTACATTCCTTGCTCAGAGCTATGGCGATGGCAGCCTGGCCGACGCCCCCTGACCCTGAGTGGATGAGAACAGACTCTCCAGAGCGGAGCCGGCCCCGCACCACCAGAGAGTAGTACGCTGTGGCGTAGACCACCGGGACTGAGGCTGCCTGCTCCAGTGTCCTGCACAAACACAGACCACACAGACTGACATTAGGACTGTCATAATCCATCTTATAGCAGAAGTTTACACGCATACATACTGCAGGGAGAGATCTCAAAACATGTCTCCTCCTCCAAGGGGGCAGTTTGAGAACCACGGCTTTGGAGGAACTTTTGTCCATGCTCTGTACAGCTGACAGTTCTGATATAGAAAATATGAAGGCCAGAGTTTTGATAAAACTGATGTAGACTACCAGCACTACTGCGTTGTCTTTTGAAGGGTTTTTTTTTTTTTTTAACGAATGAAAGCAGGCGGGATGGAGAGAAAAAATAAAGAAAAAGAATGAGTTTGTGCCTCTGCTCACTATGGAAACACACACTGCTGCAGTCCTTGTTGACCTTGTTGCTCCCTCCTCTCTTCTGATGGAGAGTTTCTGCAGTGTTCGAAACCTTGCACCTTTTAAATATGAAACTACATCTCCTGCCTTAGTTGGAACATCAGATCTTTAATTGCAGTATCTTGAGTTTCTAACTATTTAGCAGCTCGTTTGTGTTTCACATGCAGCATTTTTCAAACTGTGACACTGACCAGCTGGAGGGAACATCCCACAGGAAGCGTTTGTCAGCATCCACACTCGTCGCCAGCCCTTTGGCAGGAAGCAGTCCCATCACACGCCGGCCGCCGGGGTCCTGGCCGGAAAACTCCATACCCAGCATGCACTGCTGCAGAGCCAGGTCACCTACAAGATCAACCATTAAGAGGGGAGGGGGGGTGGGCGGGTTAGATCTCTATATGTGGACGCTTCGTATTTAATTTGACCACCATCATTTCTAGTTCGATTTAAGATTAGCGACCAGTCAGACACTGTGTGGTTACTCATTCTGTTTCTTCCACACATTCAGTACCTGGGATTGCGTCTGGAGGGAGTTTTCCCGTGGCCAGCATTATGTCTCTGAAGTTCAGCGAGCTGTAGAAAACGCGACACAGCTGCACGTTGGGGTTGCTGGTCACAAAGTGTCGGAGCGGGGATGCGATCCAGCGCAGGGAAGACAGGTCGCCACGAGTCAACACATTGACATAGGCGTGCTCTGTCAACGCTTCATTTAGATCTGAATGCACAAAACACAGGCACATGCTGATCCAATGGAAGTTTGAAGTAACTTAAAAAATATCAAAGGGCATATAAAAGATAACAATCTTGCATGTGTATTCAGGGTTATTTTTAAACAAGGACCGAACCAAAGTCATCTTCCAAAGCTGACAAAAACTGTTATAAGAATGTATACATTAAGCATATGTATACATTGTATACAAGCACAGAAAATATTTGATGATTTTCGTACCTTGAGAGATCAGCTGGTGCCTGAAGACGCCCCAGTGTCCGTCTCTGAACACATTCATGACCAGATCCCCGTCCAGCACCGACTGCATGGACTTATGGGTCGGCTGAAGGGTAGGTACTGAAGAAGACTTGTTCAGGTTGGAAACAAATGCACAGCTGCGTACAAGGAAGGAGGAAACAGAGTAGAAGAATAAAAAAAGGGGAACAGAAAATCATACTACTTGAATAGATACTTCAAGACTTTTCATAACACATGTTTATAACAATATAATCTAATACTAATCTACTAATATAAACTACAGATCTTCAGTCATATTTTTACCAACTACGAGCTAGGTGTAAGATTTAAGTTGTAAATTATGTGTACGTTGGAAGTTGCTCAGCTGGAGAAACACCTTAAATCAAAGTAGTGTGTAAACTCTGCCTTAAATCAGACATGATATTCAAACTAGGCTATGGTTGAAATTGTGCATAGCTGGAAAAACCTAGTGCAGGTTCTTAAATGACCAGGGTTCCCCTTATCATGCTGCGACTATGACATTTAGTATAAATATGTCCTACCGTATTCTGTGACCACCGGGTTCCTGCCGCAGACAGTTGACCATTCCCACAATGCCACAATGATTTTGAGAGGCAGTCAGCCACACTGGACAGTCTGATGAGTCGGCAATGGTCGTCTGTATCAAAAACCCACACATTACAACTGATGTCACACATACACGTACTGAATCTGACAGACTTTGAGTGGTTCAGTGTATGTATGTATTCATTTTGACTTTAAGGAATATTTTTTGCAGGTACCGTTGGTTATTTCATAAATCACACTTACACACAGACAGTTATTAAACCCACCTTCAGTGTATCCACCCACTTGTAGTCGGTACCGTCCACAGGTATGAAAACAGGCTGTTTTTTATCTGGAGCCTGACAGCGACAGAGAAAGAGGGCAGAGCCAGAGAAAGACTTCCGGACAGCGACCAGGCTTAGAGACGCCTCAGAGAACACCTTCTCCCACTCAGCCTGGGGAGGAGAGAGAGAACACATTATCATCTCCATGAAATCCTTACAGAGAAACACATCTGGAAGAAAAAATATTTACATAGTTGTCTTAAATCTGTGACCGAACCAGAACCGAGTTTAGCTTTCTAATCAGGAGAGATATGGTTCATAAGTACCAATCATAAATCAATTTCCATATCACAACCATGTTAAGAAATCATCTCAATTTAGTGAAACAGCATATCCAAGCCTTAGTCTGAATATACAGAATAAAATGTATGTGAGAGAGAAGTAAGACATGCATATTTAACCATTTCTAAAATGAAAAAGTACATTAAATCTAAAGAATTAAACTTAAGCTGATTCAACACTTTAATTGATTCAACGTCTCCACTAAAATGTGATTTTTATTATTTTATTCATACGTATGTTTTGCTTTTTATGTACTTTCCAACTAACATCTTTCCCCTGTCAAACCTTTGTAGCATCTTAGTTAAATGTTTCAGATCACAGACAAGAGGAAATCAAATTCTGAAAAAAAAATGACACTGTGATTTATAACTGCAACAAAAAGAAACCATTTTTATCTTCCTTCAGGACTCGTCCAGGAAACTTGTGACATGAATGAGGATACGTGAAAGCAGGTTATGTGGGACAGCGGTTTAAAGATGTTAAGAGATGAAGTGTGACGAGAGTTGAAACTGACAACAAATAAAAGTGAACAAATATAATAATTCTGCACTTTTTTTAAGGACATTTAATATTCTTCAGTTGATCAGATATCGTGATGTATCATTTAAATTATTAATTTGCTTTTTTTTTGTGAAATAATTTGAACATTGTTTTTTTGTTTATTGTATTTTCGTGCTTTTCATTTTGTTTTGTATTTTTGATATGTTTTTTTATTTGATATGTCTGAAATAAATTTAAGCAATCAATCAATCAATCGATAAATGTTTTGAAATCTGCAATTATTATCCCAGAATCGCTGTAATGTGATAGTGTCATTATTGTTGGCCACAAATTGCTTATCGTATCTTATTGAATGGAAATCCAAAGTAGTGACATTTTTATGTGTATTTTATGCCCAATCCAATGTGAACAGACTTCAGCTTCCAGCTTCAGAGGTATAAAATCAAACAGATTGACAGGATGATGCTTCTGTCAAACTCAGGAATGACATTGTTCATTGTGAAGTCTATAAATTACACAAAAAGATGAGGAGGGTTTGAATGGTAAGGTTACTCATGCTTGGCTGAAGTGATGTAAACACTGACCTGTGTGAGGAGTCCCTGCTGGCTGCTGTTCTGAGTGCTGCTGGAGAGGAAGGCAACCATTTCCCCAAGAGTTTCTCCCTTCAGCAGGGTGTGCAGGAGAACAAACCCTCCTTGTTTGGCTGCAGAAGCCAGATTTGCCACTAGCAGTCCAGGATCCATCCTCAGAGGGCCCCAAGCGTGGTTACAGAGCACCAGGTCAGCCCCTCCCACAGCACCTCCAGGAGCTGGGCCTGTGAGGGGGTCCCACTGAGCTGAAGCCACTGCCAGTTCCTCCAGGGAGGTCTGGTGGGGTGTCAGAAGGTCTAGGTTGGATGTGGTGGCGGTGTAATCCACACGCAGCATGGGCTGGATGTTCAGGAGGGGAACCACGCGGGAGAAGAGCTGACCGTCGTCTGAGAGAGCCTGGAAAAGTTTGAAAAGTTTTAGGGTGTGCCGGAAACAAAGTGCTGAATGTGACCGGAAACCATTTTAATCTTACCTCCAGAACTTTAATCTTGCCAGGTGTGCTGTTCTCCATGGCGGTGTCCAGACAGTGTCTAAGTGCTGGATGGTCAAGCAGACCCTGCAGCAGGCCGTCCTGCAGCAGACACACCCTCTCTTTCTCCACCGTCTGCTCCAGCTCAGATCGAAGATTTCCGTTTAGCTCCAGGCCGCAAAGCAGGGCCAGCAGCCGGACCAGGCCGGGCTCAGAGGGCTCAGGGCTGGGGAGGGGGCCGTCCGACTCTCCTTGAAGCCCAGGTATGGACAGTTTGACTCCTTGATTGGCCAGCTTCCTCTGCAGTCTGTGGATTAAACCTGGATGGAAAGGCAGGAACAAAAAGAAAATTGGCTGATGATGGTCAAATTGTTTTTTCTAAAGACTATTGTTTTTCTCCAGGCAGAAAAAAAATAGAATTCACTTTTTTAAGATATTCAAATATATTTCGCTTGCTTTTAATTGACTTGACATTGAAACACCTCAAAAAACACTGCATGAACAAGATCGCTCTGTGATGAAAACACCACTGATAGGTGTGACCTGTGGTGTCAAAGTGCTTTGAGTAAGGACTGCAGCAGTGTGTGTTGACTTGAATTTTGATCAATTTGTTCAGAAAAAAGCCAACAACGGTCGCCCAAGGCTAGACTGCTGAAAACCCCTGTGTTGTCACCATTGTTTTGTATTGCATTGGTATGTAAACAACCTCATCATCAACATCCATCTTGATGCAAAAGTTATCTGAAGAAAAGACTGACTGCAGCAGCTATTATAGTTGGATTTTAAATGATGATAGATTATCCAATTAACTCTGGCTGCCTCCTGCTCTACTAAACCTGAGCTGGATTCGTTAGCCCCACCATACTTGCCCGTCTGGTTTTGGCTCTTTTTTTTTTTTTAAAGTACAACAGATTTTTAACCTTCCTTGTCAGTATAATATATGTTACTTTTGGGTCTAAACTTAAGCCTTTAATATTAATAATTCACATGATAACATACATTTCCATATGTACCCATGCATCATTTACAAAATGTAACACTGCCAAAGGTTTGCCTTGAAGATATATATTTTGAATATAATTTGAATGAGCCCAAAGCTGTCAGCTGTTATTTCTTTGTACCTTTGCAGATCCTCAGCTGCTCGGTGTGCTTCCCGTTGGCGGTCAGACACTCAGTCTCCACATAGGGCACAAACACAAACTCCTCCAGGGTGGGGGGACTCTGCTGCTGCTGCCGGCGGGGTGCAACAGTTGCATGAAGACCAGAGATCTGGACTCCGCCAGCTGTGATGTTGTCGAGGCAACGGTTGACATGGACATTCACAGCTGCCGGAACAAGAGAGAACATTTTGAAGGAGTTACAGTGGGTAGAAATGTTTAAAGTTAGATCAGAGCGCAGGTGGCCTAGCGGTTAGGTCGCGCCCAATTTAGGAGGCTAAAGCCCTCCAAGCGGGCCGCCCAGGTTCAAGTCCGGCCTGTGGCTCTTTTCCAGCATATCATTCCCCACTCTATCTCCCCTGTTTCCTACTGTCCTATCAAATAGAGGCAAAAAGCCCAAATATAAATCTAAAAACAAAAAAAAAGAGATTCAACATAAGATAATCTATAACAGTAATGATCACAGACTGAAGAAAGTTTCAGATAAACAGGTCAACACAAACCTTTCTTTCCGTCAGTGTACTCGCTGACCTTCTCCTGATGAACAGCCGGATCGATGCAAACTGATCGGATCCTGGTTGGCAGACGCAGACTGCGACCTGACAGCCCGACCACGATCATCTGCAGCATCGTGTCCAAAAAGGTCACCCAGTTTCCTGTCCACTGCAGCTTCCCAACATCTCCTGCAACCAGATAATTACATAACTGAGGCAAAAACAATTCAAGTGCTTCTTAAGCCTGGGAGATATAGTGGGTAAATATAGCACATTGGTAAACTTCTTTTATCAAATGTTTTCTTGATCTTCAAGAGAAATACAAAAAAAACCCATCAATGACAGCAGGTACAGTTTTAAAAATATAATACCTGCATTGTTGGACTCTAAGATGCCCTGAAAGGTTTTCCCGTAGTCGTAGCCCCTCAGTCGCAGCTCTTTGTAGATATCAGGAGCCGTAAGCTTCATTTTAGGGTCACTGTCGTCGTTAGTAGTTTGTTGACTTATCTGACTGTGGAATGAATCGAGGGCCGCATCCTGCAGGAGGCTCACCTTACCTGAAATCACGCAGAAGATGAAAAGAAGGGAAGGTTAACGTTGTTAACTGATCAAAAATTAGAGCCACCATGTACTGCTGCAAGACTACTATGGAAAAGATATTAAAAAAAAATATTGAGATAACATTTGTTACTACTGGGGGGGGGGGGCAATCATTTTTAAGCACGTCAACATTACTAGTGTGAATGCGCCATAAGTCGTGCTGCTCATGCAGACACGATTGCCACGCTCTTTTGCATTTGATTTGTTTTTTCTTACATAAAGATCCTCCCTAAATATGTTTCAAGTGAACTCAATTCACCTTTTGCACCAGAAATGTTCAGTTTTTCTTAAATGTCCATAAAGAGCATTAAAGCTCTCCAAAAATGATGCAGAAATATTGCTCCCCGCATAGTTTAGGAAGAGATTGATTTGATGTGCAGCAGCAATCTAAATGACTAGATAATATATTTTAAATATAAATATTGACGGCAATCAGTTTATTGAATAATGGGAGGCCAAAATGAGGATTTAAATAAATATATTCAAGTCTTTTCTATTGTGGATTTTGTCTTTCTGGTCTATCTGTTCCTAAAATGTCCAAAAACTGCTCTTTTTTTTTTTACTATCAAACATTGTATGTATAATATCTTCTTACCACTGACAGTCAGATTCCCGTTCTCAGAAACCTCAAACTTGTTGGTGGCGGGCATGAGACGTACCTCCAGCTGAACAGAGCCTGAGAAGAAGAGAGAAAGGTGCAGAAAGGCCGACACAATCAGTGAAATCAGTTTATAGAAAAACACAAAGTCAAACAGCTCATCAGTCTGTAGCGTCAAACATCTCCACCCCTGCTGCTCCACTCTCACCAGTTTTTGGCAGAATGGTTGCCCTGTGGATGGTGACGTCTTCGAAGGTTATGGGGTTGGTTTCCATGACAACTCCCAGATTTCTTATCAAGGTACGCCAGGCCAGCACCAGGTAGCCGGTTGCTGGATAAAGGACGCGCCCATCAATGCAGTGTCCAATCATGTAGTAATCAGGAGACTCTGGGTTTATGTCTGTGGTTGATGGGAAAGGGAAATGACAATGAGAACATCATGGGGTCAAATTAAAAAATATCTTCTTCTCTTATACTGTCATATCAATATTTTTCAACTTGGGCCCTTCTGTTGCATATGTTTGGTCTCAATGACAAGCAGGTACAAAAAGTTTTGAAATATTCCAGTGGATTGCTTCATTGTGAGTCCATAAAACATGCTTTGATGACTAGATAACAGCGGTTGCCTGTCTTAAAGGCTGAATATGCGACAGAAATCAAGTATATCCTCTGAAAATAACTCTGTGAGTCATGACTGTCTACAGTGAGTGTGACACCCGAGTCCCGCTGTCTGTGATGTTGTCCGAGTCGTATCTACAGCGTGTTTACATGGACGGCCGGCCGGCTCCTCCCCTCGCGTATAAAGGTTGTTTAATTGAGGGACTATAGAAAAGAAGAATAACATAATGTACTCACTGCTTATTTAAATGAGTAAAAGTACTAAAACAAGTATTAAACAAATGTATCCCTTCAAAGAAGCAGAAGAACTGCAGCACTGGAGTTCAGAAAAGTTAAATGAGGGTTTTCCTCGATGGAGTTTGATGGATTTGAAGACAGAAAATGCAACTGCTAATTCTAGGTCAAAAAGTCTCTATCTCTGTAGGGATCCTTTCTGAAATGTTGACAGACACTTCTTCACAGAAATCTGAACCCGCTGATCAGGCTAAATTGCTCCCAAGGTCCAAGTTCTAATATACCAGATTCACCCACACAAGAGGGTGAATGCACAGCTGATTATATTTCTTACCGATCTTGTACACAGTAGCAGAATTGGAACCTCCTGAGCCAGATACAAAGTGTTCTGCCTTGGGGACATCCCAGGTCTGGGCATGATCCCATTGCACCAAGGGGGAGATCAGTGGGGTGCCAACAGGCACAGGGTACCTCACTGCTGGGCAGAGGTTGTTAGTATCCACGTTGATCCTGAGAGGCAAATCAGAAAATAAGTTCAAGAGGCAGAGAGTGGAAAAGGAAGTCCTCTTTACAACACTAATGCATGCAAAGTCAGAGTCAGTGTTAACTCACCCGTTCATGTAGATTTTTCCAATGTTTGAGAGGAAGAACTCGAGGTTGTTGGTGTGTCCTCTCTTCATCAAGGGGATGGTGGAGCATGTGTGCTTCAGGCTCCGTTTCAGGATGGCCTGTGCAGGAAACACATATGTAAGTTTAACCTGAAGTTCATCACAAGACTCCCCAAACTTTTTATTAACAATTCAAAAAGGCTGATAAGAACTTTCATGGCCTTTGTGGTCTACCTTAAAAACCATTAAAGGTGGCAAACATCCAGTAAGCCAAAAACAGAAAGGATATATTGAAACAAAAAAAGAAAGGAAAGAAAAATGCTATAATAAATGTTCTTGTGTCAGCTATAAAACAGAGATAAATCATTCATATTAAAATATGATGTTTTATTTTCAAACCAATAAGGCATTACACAAGTTTAAAAAAAAAAAAAATGTTCAGGTTCCCATTAAATATACTTAATTTATGAAGCACACTCATTTTGATATTGTAGGAAACATTTGATATCTAGCTGGGTTTCAGACCTGTAGTTGTGAGAATCTGGGACGTAAAAATGCTAAAACGTTCCCTATGGTGTCGGAGGGCATTTCAATTGCTTTTCAACATGGTGTCCCAAAAGGTGACAATAACATAACATACTATGTCAGCAGTGCTTTCTGTATCAACAGCATGCTGGGCGTACCTGTAACAGAGCATGAGGTGCTATCTCCACCACCACAGCATTCTCAGGCACCAGACGGAGTGCCTCCTGGAAGAGCACGGGGCTGACCAGGTTGTTGACGTGGTAATCCGCTGAGCTGGTCAGAGCCAGGGGAGAGTCCCATTCATCCTGCGGGATGCTGGTGCTCAGCCAGCGGGGAGAGCGCCGTCGTGGCTCCTTGATCACCTGCACACAAGACCAGTGAATTCTTCTTACAAATATGAAGCAGCTCTATTCTCTTTTCTGCTCGCTGGTATGTGTGTTTCCACTCTTTAGTTGATAGCGTGATAACAGTTAGAATATCATTCAAAAAGACGGCCACAGGCGGCCTTCGACGCCACTAGCCCTTTGCCGTCTGCTTGTTCTCTACTCAAAAATGAAATATTGGTAAGGTTGGAACAAATCGAAATGGGTCTCCTAGCAGCTGTTTTCCTGGTAAAAGCAGGACTCAGAGCCTATTTTTTTTAACACATGAAAGCTACATACCTTCTTCAGAGCAGCCAGCAGGGTCGGCGCGATGGACGCCATGTAGTAGGAGTGAAAAGCAACGCCAGCGCTGCGGACCTCCTTTGCAAACACACCCTGTTCTTTCAGCTCTGCCACATATTTACTGATTGCTTCCTGGAGACACAAACACATCCGTCAACATCAGCCTTCACTTGAGAAAACTAGATAGGTGAAATCATGCTATTTTTAGGTACATAGGTACAGTTATAGAGGTGCTGTTATGCTTGTTAAACAAGGCAGTTTGTAAATCGTTTAAAACGTCCCCATTTCAACCATCTGTCTGTTGACCTACTCCTTCATGTTCTTTCTTCTTCCCTTCATTCTGTCCTCAGTCAGGAAAGTTAACACATGAATCTAAAGCTCTAGCTCTGTGGTTAAATCATTTGTCCAATCTACAAATCTATACCCCTTGAAGAAGTGGTCTTGTGTCATCCCCCACTCTCTCAATCCTGTTTTCAATCTATCCACTGCCCTGTCCTCTCAATAAAGGCAGGAAAAGTCCAAACAATCATTTGGATAAAATTAATGTCATAAAGCATTTCTAGACTTTTTGAGTGTTTTCACTTTTTAACCAGGGCATTAGAGGTATTTTGTACATAATAAACATGAGTATCCCTAACTGTCATTTCTAGGGTACAGCTTGAAATAGAAATGATTCCAAACATGCTGAGAAACAGAATCTACTGTAATTGAACGGGAAATGTTTTTTTTCCAGATGTGAAGAAGGCTCAGATTGTCAGAACCTATAAAGATCTAAATACCAAGTTTAATAAAAGATGTGTGACCTGTGGACCGGAGATGGTAACGGTGTCCTCAGCGTTGTGACAGGCTGGGACGACTCCCTGTGGACACTGAGCCAAACACTCCTGCCAGGTCAAACCTGTAACACACCGCGAGCACACAGGTCAAAGATGTGCTACCAAGAAACACGTACAAAAACAACAAAGGCCGCAGCTGAGGAAAGAGGGTCAAGAATCCCAGCTGTGTCTCTTACCGACTGCAGCCATGCCTCCTGGAGGAAGGTTGGCCTCCTTGATGCAGCGTCCTCTCCAGTAAGCAGCCAGGACGGCCTCGCTGTGGCTGAGGGAGCCGTCAGCGTAGCCGCAGGCCAGCTCTCCCACCGAGTGTCCTATGATGCCGTCAGGTTTTAGACCCAGCTTAGTGAGCAGGTCGATCTCAGCTATCTGCAGGTATACACAGAACACACAAAGGATGACTACAATGTAGAAAAGTAACTGGGCTTTAGCCTAAATGAAAAGCTGCTTGATTCCGCTTTCAAAGATAGTAGTACTGATAAAAACTATTTTTTAATGCTCCTTATAGTGCAAGAGACATTTTCCATCTTGGTCTTAAACTAGAAATTATGAATTTAATTGATCACCATGTTCTCAAAAAGTGTTTTTGTTTTCTTTAAATCTGCTGTCTTAATTTGTGAAGTTAACTCAAGAGGTCTGAGACATGAGAGGTATTTCTTGCATTTGTTCACTAGTTATAGCTCATTCTTATGTTCATGGCAACTGTGTTTTTGATAAAGTTGAACTGTTTAAGTTGTATTAATATAGGTGGATATTTCTGGCTGTCTGCTAGGTGCTTAGCTAATTCAGTTGTGGATTTCGGATCAATGAATTGGCATTACATTCTATAATTCTCCAATTCATTTAGCAGACACTTTTATGCAAAGTGACAAACGTCAGAGAGTAAGTACAAGACAAGCGAGGATCTAGAAAAAAGGAAACAATGTCAGTAAGTGTTCATAAAGAGCTGGGTCTTTAGCTTTTTCTTAAAGGTGCAAAGGGACTCTGCAGATTGAATGGAGTTTGGTAGTTTGTTCCACCACCGGGGGGCGACAGAGGAGAAGAGTCTAGTTTAAGACTTAGGACCTTGTTGTGAAGGTTGGATCAGACTCCTTTCATTGGCAGAGCGTAGTGGGCGGGAGGGGGTGTAGACCTGGATGTTAGAGTTTAAGTAAGAAGGAGCTGTATCCGTCTCTGTTTGTAAGCGAGAGGCAGGGTTTTAAATTTGATGCTATCAGTATCTGGGAGCCAGTGGAGGGAGATGAACAACAGAGTGACATGTGCTCTTTTAAGTATGTTGAAGACCAGAACATGTCAAAGAGGTCGACTGGTCTGTTGCAGCTGAAAAAGATTGGTTGTTGGTTTAGCTAAGTTGGTGAAGCAGGCGTCCCCTCTTGGATCAAGGGGATATGTGCCATCCTCCGATATCCCTCCCCACATTAACCATTTCTCTACACCTGTCTAATCAAATTAAGGCAAAAATACCCCCCAGAAAACGTAAAAGTTTGAGACACTTGTACGTTGAATAGTGTAGTGTAAAGCAACTGGATTCAACATAAGAGAAAAAAAACACCAGATTTCCAACATCGAACATATAGTCCACTCTACCTGTATGGCGGCGAGGCCGACGAAGGCGTGAACAGTGTCTTCCAAAGCGGAATCATCTGCCTCCATGAGCAGACGAGACACAACCAGGCCGGTGTCCTTCAGCGCGGCATCAGATCGCAGTATCGACTCTCTGAACTCCGGAAGCTGCATGAGACTACGACCCATACCTGCCCACTGCGTTCCCATACCTATGAATACAACCAACAGTCAAAGACCGCCTGAAAAGACCCACCTGTCTGAGGAGATCTGAATTTGCTAGTTATTGTTCAAGCAGATAAATCTTAAGTGTTGTTCTATCAATGTTGGGTTATCGAATCGAATATCAACAAAATTAAATCTGCAAATCACACATTACTGACTAATGATGGTGTTTTCACATGCACAAGGAATTATTGATCCATTATATAAAAATGTTGAAATGTGATCCACCTGATGATAAATTCATCAGCAGCTATTTCAATCCATTCAGATATTTTTTTATATTTTTTTGAGATCTCTCATTTAAGTTTCAGCTTCATAACAATGGATGGGTTTTAACTCTGAAAAAGGAGATTTTCAGAAATATACAGCAACATCTATCCGAAGAGGTACTCTCAAAAGCAAAATGAAACTTGTGGTCATACTCAGTAAATATTTGCCCTTCCAGATCTGTCAGAAAAGCTAAATCTATCTCCAGTGAGCAGTGATTTCCTCTACTTTCTTCATTTCATTTGACTTATCATTTATGTATTCTGTTTTTGTCATTTGTTCGTTTTAATTGTACTCTCGACGTCACTGTAAATGGTGTACTTGACATCAGTTATTTCTCGAGATTAAATAAAGGTTGAATGAATGAATTACATTCTGATGAGTAAGATTGTCTATCATTGGCTGTAATCTGGCACGCTGTGATTCAGTAGCACTAAATAGGTTGAAAAGACGCTGATTTGCAAGAAGTTATAAATAATACTTTGTCACTGTCTGCAAAACCAGACAGGCAAAAACCTCAACAATCTTAAGTTTTTATGGCTTTTTTTAAATTGAGCTTGGATTAAACTATTTTTTAATGCAACCTCAGGTTGTCAGGAAAGTGTTGAGGCTTGAGGCTTTGAAACACAGCCAGCTCCAGAAGTCAGGTCTTTAACTTTGTATGTAATTGCACTCTGCTAAACACTGATTGCATTAATACTGCATATTGGATACATATTGCTTTTGGTCTGAACACAGGTTAAGGACATTATATGAGTGAAATAAAATCTGCTGTATTTCAAACACCTGGCTGATCACTCACCTGAACAGATGTACCATAGCGGTCTGGCGGCGCCCTGCACCTGCTGCACTTCCATGATGTCGCTCTGAGAGTCGATCAGAGTGTAACCTCTGTATGGCATGCTGCCTGTAGGAGCTCCTGACACTTCGTTCAGCAGAGACAGGAAGTTGTTATCTGCAGCGTGCTCCTTAGCCTTCTGCAGCAAGACATTCACGGCAGCTTCTGTGCGGCCACACACTTGAAGCACCCTGGGAACGCTCCTGGGTGGTGTGGTGGCATCAGCTGGTTTCTCAGCTGGACGAAGGATCACGTGAACATTTGAACCCCCAAATCCAAAAGAGTTGACGCCAACGATGCCTCCTCGAACAGGAATTGGGTGGTCAACAACTTGAAGTCGGCCGTCAGTGAGAGCTGGGATGTCAGTGTTTGGACTGTTGAAGTGCAGGTTGGGCGCCCAGACTCCTCGCTCCAAAGAAAGGCACACCTGTAAGTGGGATGAAAACAAAATTTAAAAACACAGGCAAGGTCAAGATCAGGAGTGTATCACGGCAGAAATACTTAAAATAGTGGAAAAGATCATTTCTCTTATAAAGATATGAACAAAATAAATAGTCAAATTCTGTTAAAATAATATAATAATGAGGTTTTTTACATCGACAGATAATCGTTAAATTCATTCAATACCAATGAGTTGGAGGGTCTTGTACTACCCTCCAATTCATTCAAAAAGTCCTCTGTACTGAATATGAATGCATATTACTCACATACTAATGACTTTTAATCATTGTTTACCCTTTCCTCAATAATAAATAGTAAATCATAAAAAAGAAAGGCAGTGTGGTGCAGCCAACAATATGCTCGAGTGGAAGGTTTCAAAACAGGCAGATGAAAAAAAGCAAATGCTTTTTGATATACAGTACATATATATTATAATAGAGGTTTTTGTTTTGAATCCTCAGAGCAGCCATTAAATGGAGTTTTTGCACTCTCACCTTTGCCAAAGCAGCAAGACCAGAAGCCGGTTCTGGGTGACCCATGTTGGATTTAGTGGAACCGATGAGCAGAGGTTCTCTCTTTGAATTACAGAATACACCGACGATGCCGTTCACTTCCTGTGGGTCTCCGACCTGCGTGTGAAGAGAAGAAACACACATGTTTTCA
This sequence comes from Labrus mixtus, assembly GCF_963584025.1. NCBI lineage: Eukaryota > Metazoa > Chordata > Actinopteri > Labriformes > Labridae > Labrus > Labrus mixtus. The sequence continues at coordinate 12,966,357 of NC_083632.1, forward strand.
TATGGGATTTATATATACTTCATTAATCATCATTTATTAATCATCTTCATTAATTCTGCTTTACTCCGATTTCATTCCGTCTTAAAGCACAGAGATGCCCTGGAAACAACCTGAATGTGACTAAAGAAATTCGACTGTTGTGTACACTGACCTTTGTGCCGGTGCCGTGGGCTTCAACGTACTCCACCTGCTCAGGTGTTATATTTGACTCCTCATAGAGAGAACGAACCAACCTCTGCTGCATCTCACCTGAAGGAAACGTTACACCTGAGGGACACAGAGGAGAGTGTGAGGACAACGAAACAAGAAAATGATCACATAACTTTACTTTATTAGCATTTACTAGAACAAGAATTTCAAGTAGAATGTCCCATAGAAGTAGAGGAGGGGACAACCAGATTTCTCTCTCTTGGAGCTTCACTTCTCATCTCACCTTACATGATTATATTTAGGTTCTGTCACACCACAAGTTAGTGCCACTCCTCACCTTGCTCTTTATATCCATCTGTGTTGTTTCCAGCGTTGACTACTGTGGCATACACTCTTTTAGCTGCCGACCGCTTTGTTAGAAACACGACCACTGCTGCCTCCGAGCGACAGTATCCATTTCCTGGTCCACAGAAGGATAAAAATCTTAAGTTTATATTGCACCAATACACAGAGTGCGTCAATAATTGTACAAAAAAAGTTATCTATATCAAGCAATGTATGATTATAGTGATGATGAAGAAAAGAGCTGTAGCATAAGATGTGTGGATAAGAAACACTGCTGCTGATAAATATATTGAGTTCAAGACAATGTCTTAGAGGCAACATAAAGCCATGTCACATTTTTATTCAAATGCAGGAGAATAAAATATATATTTTGGCAGTATCAAGAAGTATTGTTTGTTTGTTAAAATGTACATAATCAGTCGGTCCAGTTCTGTGAGCAGAATTACACAACCTGAACGTTAGAGCCCGTGAAGAAAGAGATGCAACACTGAGCTAAGACGCTGCCTTTGCAGACTCTGTCTACTTTAATTTACCTGAAGCATCAAAGGACTTGCAGGTCCCCTCAGGACTGAGCATGCCCAGCCTCATGAACTGCACGGAGGTGTTTGGCTTGAGCAGCAGGTTGACTCCGCCCACTAGTGCAGCTTCACACAGACCCTGGCGCATGGCGTGGAAGGCATTTTCTAAAGCCAGCAGGCTGGAGGAGCAGGCTGTGTCGATGGCCGTGCTGGGGCCTGTGGGACGAAATCAATATTCAAAAAAAAGTTTACACAAGGATATCCTGGGTACTATCTTCATTTCTCTTTAATTTGAAAGCAGCCCGTCAGCACTCAGACAAACTCTATTTCAGTCTTTATCGACATCCAGGGGTATTTGAAAATACAGATATTTGTGATATCAACAATAGTTTATGTGAGATTCTGCAGACTTTGCAAATGTAATATAACCAAAATTGCAAAAATAATAGTACAAGAGCATTTGTATAAAAGTTTTAAATGTTGGCCAAATCCAGGATCTGGATTGTATCTGGATTGCTGTGGCGTTCACTGCAGGAGCTCTGAGCACAGCAGATGAATGGACTCATTTTTCTGCGTCATGCAAAGTTAACAAAAGCATTTTCACACAAAATCCTTTGGCTAGGCATCTATCCAAGAGAAAATCAGGGAAATTTTGTTTTTATTTATTTGGGTTTTTAAATGACAAAGGGGTGAAGGTGGGTTGCAGCAGCTGTGAAAACAGGAAGTAATGGCTGCAATATAAAGAGTGCAGATGAGAACATCCATAATGTCTTTTATTAACCACTGACAGACTCAGATTGTTATTTTAGGATCAAATAATGATAAAGAAAACATGGTAGAGAAAACATGCTCAACTCCCTTTCAAAGTAAAACAACTCGGTGCTGAATCCCGAAAAATGTCCCAAAAATTCTTCTTGTTACACACGCTGAAGAAGAGCGTCTGCTCCAAACGACCGGGTGGCAATTTAACTACATTTTACTGTTTTTCTTATTTTAGGATCAAACCAGTTGTATAACCTTTTTGGTTGGTTAGGTCACTTCTTTAAACCAGAAACAGCGTTTTCATCTATATTCAAAGCAACCAGAATTCATTAACTAATAGAGTTATTCCTGCTGCTGGTCAAAAGCTCCATTCATTTGCAAGTGTATAAAGAACATGGTGAATAACATATAAACAGTCAATTTGGCTCCAAAACTTTTCCAACACACGTCAAAGAAATTAATTTACTTCTGCAATCACACAACTTTTCTATCTTTTCATCTGGCTACATGGGGTAGACAGGGACTCAACTTACCCCGAGGTAAAAGTCAGTACATCAAGGATGTATGTCCACCTATCCTTCATCCATCTCACCCAAAGTGACTGACACTGCTTGAGTCACGTCTGTTTTCATAGCCTCGCTGTAAAAACATTTCCTGAGACTAACCATCCTAGAAAACAATGTAAGACAGGAGGTAGTGCTGAGCGTCCCCGCTTTGTCTTATTGTCTCTATTTTGTCTTAAAAGCACATAAAGAGTGTTTCTGGTGACATAAGCTTAAAAACTAAAAACTAATCTCTTTTATTAAGAAGTAAAAGTAGCTAGCACATTGATGAATGAATGAGCTTAATCCTTTTCATTTTCACTATTGAGTAACTCTGCACTGGGTAATAAGGGCAGCAAGTTTAACTTGTTTCCATAAATATACGAGGAGTTGGCAAGTGAACAAAAGGTTGTCTCTGTAACCCTCAATGTTTCAGAATAAAGTAGGCTATAAGAAGGTGAAACAGTTTAAACTTCAGATTTTAACAGGCCAATCCAAAATTGGAATCTTGGCACTGCTTCTGGTATCGGCCTCTGTTGCTTTGTCCGCCATTTGAGAGTGATTCTTTTACGTCAAGTTCTCGGCTCACGAGTTCCCCCCCGACCCCGTCTAATCAGGTAGAGTCTCCCGCTGTGAGAGACATGTGAAAACAAGCAACACTGGAAGATTTCAGGGTCTGTCTGAAGGTTTCTAGAATTTTCAGGAGTGCATTTTTGAAAACAGCTTATGTGTGGATGCTGGATGTTTGTGTTCGTACCACTAAAATCAAAGAAGTAAGAGAGTCTGTTGGCCAACATGGCGCGCTGACAGCCGGTCATACTGTAGCCCAGTAGCTCGTCCGGATCTCTGCTGAAGGCTTCACTGGCCTCTGAGCCGCTCACTCCGACATAGACTCCTGTTTTACTGCCACGCAGCGCGGCCGGGTTCAGTCCTGCAACACATTTCAATGTTTTTAAACCATTCAGTCAGTATTTCATCAGAGAGCCTCACTCGGAACAGGAGATCTTCTTAAAACTCAGCCAAAGAAGAAAGGGACAAAAAAAGCATTCTCCAGCAGACATTTTCTGTATTCCTGTCAGACAACTTCTTAACTCTTTCACTCATGTCACTGCTCTCTACAGATCTGCAGTTTCCTCACCTCCGTCTACAATGGCCTCGTATGCAACCTCCAGCATGATGCGGAGCTGGGGGTCCATGGTGTTGGCCTGTTTGGGGTGGACTCCAAAGAAGGCAGCATCGAATTTGCTGATGTCTTTCAGTTTTCCGTTCCGCTTTGGGAGACCGTACAGACCTGGGAACAAGAAAACAAGGAAAGAAAGACCATTTTTTTAGAAGAATTCTTCACTCAGGGAGCGATTGTTGCAAATGGCAGGTCTCAACAGGCCTGACAGAACCAAACTCAGCCACCTAACTGATAAAAGGACATTTGGTGGAGTTTTTTTGTTTCATGTTTGAGATACCTGTTTCCCCAGCTTCCAGTCTTATTGTAATAATAATAATACATAATATTAATACATTTTTATTTATAAGCAATTTGTCCTTATGACTCCTCTTTTTTTCTCACCCTCAAATACTGAATAAGGTTTTATTATTTTTTATAAAAGATATTGTATGATAACTTAAACTTGTCTTTGTTTTTTGTTTTTTTGGGGGGGTCCTTTAATGGGTAGGAAAGCTGAAGAGAGAGAGTAAATGTTAGGAGGAGAGAGTGAGGAATGTCATGAAGCAAAGGGAACTAACATAATGACATGAAGGATCACCACATTGACTTTTTAATGGAATACTCAGGAAAAATCTTAAATTCAGGCCTCGGGTGAACTGTTGCTCACAAAAAGCTTGGACTTTGTGATCAATCAGCCTGTAAGCCCGAGAACGTTTTCTTCAAATCTTTTTGTTTGGTATTCTCCTAATGCAGAGAATAGAAATGCAAAACCTTCATGCAGACAAGGTTAGTGTAGTTGTTCACAAATTAACCTTTACACACAATGACAAAATCAGTCAAGGGATTTATTGGCCAATTAGATGAACATAAGCACACATTGGTCGATTGTTTTGTAACTCTGCCCTAAGTCTACGTACATTTACCTATGACACATTCAAAAGATTTTGCTGGTCGGCCATATAGTGACAAATATTTGCTTTAAATTCCTTGTGCTGTTTTTCGCACAGAGCCTGTTTGTGAGACTTTGTTTCATTGAACAATTTAAGAGTGTGAATATAATATTTGGTACAGGATCTGTCAACACAAGTAAAAAAACATCTGTAGAATAAAGACACACAGGTCAAGGTCAAATCATAAAATATATCACAGAGATCATAAATGCTAACAACTCGACCTGCTCTGATAACAGTCTGGTTTTATCTTCTCAGAGAAACTGATAAGCACCATCATGACTTATTCACGATTGTGTTGCCATGTGTGAGATCCATTTACTGTGGAAACCTTACTACCAACAACTACTCATCTGATGGCTTTATCTGTTTATATAAAGGATTCAAAAAATGACAGGGAAATAATGAATTGAATTAAAATATGCACCGTAAATTCAGCCTTTATGCAGACAACATTCTCCTATACCAACAAAAACCATCATCATCTGTACCTTCCTCGATCTCATAAACACTTTCTCCAAAATCTAAGACTACACTATCAACTGGGCCAAATCCACTATTCTCCCTCTCAGCCCAAATAGTTGGGATGTGGCAGCTAAAACTTCCCCAAACTCACATATTTAGGAATTAATATTTCCCCCAGGCTCAAATTTAATTAATCTCAAATTCAACCCCCTTCTCAAGACAATACATGATGGCCTGCAACGCTGGATGACTCTACTGCCATCACTCATACGCAGAATTGCTACAATAACCCTAACCCTTGACTCCATTATTACAACATTTTATCAGAAAACCAAAACAACCAGATTAAATAATAAAGTTTAGAAACACTACAAAAACCCAAACCCCAAGGAGGTCTACAAGCACCAAACATTTTCAACTACTTCATTGCCGACCAACTACAATACATTAAAAAATGGACCAATCCCATTGAATCTGACAACTCCTGGAAAGACACTGAACAAACATTATGCAAAGAACTCCACATGTCAGAAATCCCATTGATTTGCCCCTCTATCAAACACCACCCCTGTTTTTAAACCCCTACCATAGCAACAACTCGCCAAATAACTAACACCACTATTTCTCCCACCAAGCAAACTCCCATCTGGAACAACCCTGACTTTGCAATCAACAGAAAACTGCTCCACCTCCCAGCATGGATCACTAAAGGTATCACACACCTCCAGCACATTCTTCATAACAACACTCTTGTCTCATTCCCTCATTTGGTCCAGAAGTTTGGCATTGGGGAACAGCACGTTTTAGAATATCATCAAATTCAATCTTCTATGAAAAGCAAAATCAATATTATCACATCCAACTTTGAACTTCCACCATTAACCTCAAACATAATCAATATCAAAACAAGAAAAAAAAACTATTATCTAAACTCTCCAAAATAATCTCCAAATTTGACCAGCCAATATCTGTCCCTTTCATTCATTGGGAAACAGACCTCCAGGTCACCCCCTCAGTTCCGACTTCTGGACCCAAATCTGCAGAAACATATTCTCCATATCAAACATACAATTTATACAATACAGGATTATTAACTACAAAAGGTGAGAGGAAAAACGAGTTTCACTGATTCTAAATTATGTTCATACTGGACACAAAACACCACAGGCGGATACCTGCACCCCACATAGGACTGTACACTGATAAAATAATTCTGGCATGACATCACTGACCACCTCTCACTGCTCTTGAGCTGCCACATCCCATGTTCACCCACACAGTGTTTACTAGGAGACATATCCACCATCAACTTAAATATCACATCCAGCAAAATACTCCTCATAGCTCTAACCATCGCCAACAAAACTGTCCTCCTGAACTGGAAGTCAAAAACTATATATTACTGCACATTGGAAAAACAAACTCATCCAATACATACCAATGAAAATAGTATCTACCTCACTCATAGAACAAACTGCTGATTTTGAATCTGTCTGGAATTCAATAAACTACAACCTCGATTTATAATTACCAAAAACATTAAACCCATCATCTCTTTCTTCCTGTGCACCAATCACAGCTTAAACAAACACACACACATAATTTACAGATAACTGTAATTACATGCACTACTATTTTTCACACAGCCCCCATGCTCTCTCCTATCTGATGCTTTCACTTTCCAACCAGTCCTCTGAAATATCATGATACATTGCTACCTACCCATAACTTCATTGTACTTATTATCATATCTATTTAAGCATAATATTCGGGCATACTGCTGTTATTAGTAGAGCCAGACTGATATGGGACTTTTTGGGTCCGATATCAATCGATCAAGACTTAATGGAGCTGTTTTTTGTTCTGCTAATCAATGAAAACAGTCAATCTGTGTTGAAATCCATTCTGACCCTCAAAAGCAATCAAATCCAGGTTTATGAGGACTCTCACCTGGAGTCCACCGCCGGTTGTCCTCTGTCACCATGTCCACACCACCCATCAGGTTTTCCCAGAATTCCTCAAGGTTGTTGGACTCGGGCAAACGACCCGATATCCCAGCTATGACTATATCATCCATGTTGAATTTCTGTGAACAGAGAGAGAAAGTAAGATGAGTTTACCAGTGAGAGTTGGAGAAATTCTTTCTAAGGAATGGAATCAGCATTTAAAGGTTAGGCTTTTATCCTCATTAAACGATACATCACAATGAAAGTCTCTTCCACACATAAATAATATTTGTATAAATAGTTAAAGGGAAAAATAAGTCAATTAAATCAGGATTTTTTTTCTAAGCTAAAGATCAACCAAGCAGAAACCTAAGGAGTTAAAAAATGAAGCCAATGCAAAAACTGCAGTTCCTTGAGGGTCCACTTGAGAATGGCTCCAAAAACCAAAGAAGTTCCATTAACATTTGTATTCAAAATAAAAAATGCCCACTTTGACAGTAGAAATAAATGTTTCAGCATGGTACTAAAAACTATAGTGGTCTGTCAAGTCCATTTCTTTCTCAGCAAAAACTGTGCAGGGGTGATTTTTTTATAACTCATCCGATTTGATTTTATAAAGAACGAATTTGATGGTGCAAAGAGAGGCAGAGAGACCATTTTTTTTAGAGAGGCTCGTTGCCACATAAGCTAGTGCAGCAAGGATAAGCACCTCCATTACAGCAAGTCTACCTACAAACTCTGTATCACTCCATATCTTCACCAAGCCTTTCCCAAAAATAAACTAAATGAAACTTCCGGCAGTTGGTACATTCCCTTTCCGTCAAGATTGTCGTACGATATGGTTTGTAAATTTGTTTTAGGACTGGTAAAAGTGTTCTGCCACTTGTAAATTTGTCTTACTTGTAAAAGTCTTTCACATCTTGTACATTTGTTTTGTCCTTGGTAAAAGTGTTTTGGTTTTATAATTTGGTTTAAAAATTTTTTTTACATTATTTTAAAATATAAATTTGTCTCATATTTTGTAAACCTCACTCTTTGTAATTTTGTTTTTCACTTCCCAGCCACTCTACAGATGTGTCAAAATGAAATCTTCAAACCAGAAGGATTACGTTAGAAGCTTCAACCTGCTAAGAGGTGAACATACAGTGACTTATGAAAGACACCTAATAGAACCTCATACAGGCTCAATTTAAAACAAAAAAGAGATTGTTTTGTTTCTCAGATTTAGTTGCAGCTTAATCAGTGTTTGATGAGAAACTAACCTGCCTCAAAATAAAAAACAAAATCACTCAAATGGAACTCTTTATGAGCGAGAAAAAGACCTCGTCAGTATTCTCTTTAACATTTTGAAGATTTCCATTCATGAAACAGCCTATGGCTTGAACATTATGAGCCTTGATAATTCAATTAAACATCCTAACACATCCTAAAAAAAAGTGAAATCTTCTCTATATTTTTGGCAAATTGTTTATCTGAAGACACTTCTGCTTTCTTGTTAAAGCTGGAAATGCTGCCTCACCGTAACCTTCAGTCAACCTAACGACAGGCTGAGAGCTGGAGCTGAGGCGGGTTTTAAGCCTCCTGACAAACCGTTACACCGTGCCCACCTGTCAATCAGGTCAGCTACACGCCTTATTGTGAATAACTCTTATCCTTCATCAAATCAAAACGGATGAGTCATCAAAACATTCACCCCCCCGTACAGTGTGTGTCGATCGAGACATGAGCTAATCAGACCTATTTGGTTTTTTTGAACCCCGGCTGTAAACAAGTTAATCTCTGCTGTAAAAACAGGCTCTTTTGAATCTTGGGTGTGTATGTGACTTCCTGTGCTTCTGAAGCCAGCCTCTCGTGGACACAGCAAGATTTGCTCTTCTATATTGGCTTCATTTTTCAACACCGGAGGTTGCAGCTTGGTAAATACTGAGCTGGGTAAAACCTATAAAAAGAAGAATTGAAATAGGTTCTGCAGTCTCCATTCATCTGGGATTTTTTCAGAAAAACCAATAGCTAAGATTGGGATATACAACGGAGTGCCAGGAGCGAAAAAAAAAGAGGTGCATTTCATCTTCAGCCTCTCACAGAATTTAAATTTCTGGTTCAGTGAACACATTCACAACGAAACACTACTGCATTGTACATAAACTACAGCCATTCAATAGCAAAAAATGTTAATTCAAATAGAACTTGAAAAAAATGTTCCTGTTGCAGTGTTTTAATAAAATAAAAAATCACTACATTTAACACATTTCAGTTAAGTGACGGTGCTAACATTGATGGGCAGCTTTGGGAATGAGGACTTGCTCAGAGTACGCATGACAGAGCACTCAGAGCAGACAATGTAGTCTGCTGATAGACTGCTCTGTGTACATGAGTGAGCATGTTAATGTATGTGTGTGTGTGTGTGTCTTGGTCTTTGTTCCTTGTTTCTAGGCCAGGACATTTCATGTCAGCAAGGCAGAGCCTGTCGACCAATCAACTCTCCGCTTCGGACGGAGCTACTGTCAACAAAGGCCCGTCATAACCTCAATGTAGAGCAGGCAGACTGCTCCCCCCCCCCCCCCCCCCCCACATGACATATTGTACAAACAAACACAGATGTGTTCAGCAGATAGTCTGAATCTCTTATAGACACATCAATAATCACATTTTTATTTTAAATTGTCATGATTTGAATTTCAGAGATTGATTCCTTGCAGTTTTGTTGATTTAAGCCATTTTATTGTGCACAGAGCTCTGTGAGAGCTAATATCATATGTCAAATGTCTTTAAGAAGCACCCATATTCTTTGAAAACTCATGAAACCAGCACTGGGTTTTTATTAGCAATGATGTCAGAGAACAAGCTGTGGGAAACTATCTAATATTCTTTTTGTAGTATTTAGTGCAAAAGTAGAAGTCCACATATACCTGCATATCAAACATTTGCACACATTTTAAAGCAAGCCATAGGAAAATAATAAAACCTTTAAATAAATTCCAATTCATATATTTGAAAGTCATAAGTCAGAACTTATATCATGCATATCATTTATCCTACAATACTAACGTCTCTGTTTTGTACATAAATGCTACGTCTACAGGCTAATATAGAAGTGCAGGCTCTGATGTGAGCCAAGGTAAAAACATCACAGTCAGAGTACGATTTGCTGTCCTCATCCTTTCACATGCTCAGCAGCAGGGAGGATTTGGAGTGCAGGACACACAGGCCTGGGATTAGACCTTAAAGAAGAAGCACCTTCAGTCAAAACGTGTCTTACCTGGCCCACATGACTCACTCTGCACATGACTGTAAGGATAAGGTGGTTAACCACACTTACTGGTAAACAAGTTGGCCTACACTTACTCAGCAATCTATGATACCATGTCTCAATGCAGCGTGTTGTTTTACTGACTTATAATCATTGTCAACAAATCAGTGGCGGAGTAGTGGTTTCTAAAGGCCCTGACACAACAAGCAGACGGCAAAGAACTAGTGGAGTCGGTGCACGACGCCTTTTGTATTGGCCAAAAAGTTGCACTTGAACACACCACAAAGACTACAGCCGACAGCCAACTACCACATACGTTCTGCTCATGGGTGAGAGGAAATAACTCCATGCCAGCAGGGGGCAGTAGTCTGTAATGGTCAGTACGAGTATGAGGAAAGAACGTGGATAAACAAACCGTTGTTGTGATACGAGAAGACAATTTTCTCACCTCTGTCGCTCAACACTCGTAATATAGGAACTTCTAATGGAGAATAATGTCTGATAAAAAGTTAGAGATGGAACTGGCGTCGTCAGCTCTTGGTCTTTTGTTAGTGGAACAAGAAGAGAAGAGGCGCTTCTGTATTTCTTCTCGTGCACTGGCTCTCCTGTTTCACTTAGCTGAACAGCCAATCAGAGAGATTCCTATCGCCGATTCCACATGTGGAACAAACAACTGGTGCCGACAGGTGACGGAGCGACAGAGCTGGACACACCGTAAAAACTAGGGCGACGACCGCTCATCGACGGACCGACGGAACGACGGTCTCCTTGGTGTGTCAGGGCCTTAACAGCAGTGCATGTGTGTGTTCTCCTTTGGTATTCCAGCCTCCTCCAACAGTCATGCAAGTTAAGTTAATTGGAGTCTACAAATTAGCCTGTAGATGTGCATGTGAGTGGTTGTCTGTCTCTTAAAGTGTCAGCTCTGTGATTGACCGGCAGTGGCAACCTGTTCTGGGTGTACCCGCCTTTCAGCCTGGAATCTGCTTCAGGCATCCCACCTTCAAAGGAAACGTGGTATGAACAATGGCTGGGTAACTGCCTGCAGCCTTATCCTTCATAGCTGACGATCAGCATATTCCAGTCTTTGACTTTTTAAGTTTGGATATTGTATAACTTTAGGGGCCCCAACAACAAGACCTGGCATGTCGACAGCCTGAGAGAGAGCGGGCCTAAAGGTGGACACACAATTATGTCTCTATATTATTATTGTGACAACTGTTTTTAGGAGTGAAGAAGTTCAAACCTTTCACCTTTATGGCATAACAATACTTAAAACATAAATCAAATCCTGCATTCTCAAGTAAAGAAAAGTGTTTGTTTTTTTCTACAAGCTTATAATGATCCCAGGCAGCAACCTTCTGTGTTGTAAACTTGCGTCCACTTGAGGCTTGCTTCAGAATGTAAGGAATCCCCATTAGGTAACATGTTAAAATGTACATTCATAGAGCAGAAATATTTATGTTTACAGCCTGGGTCAAAAACAAATGTAATTTGGTACCAATAGCTCATTGCTATCGATATACACTGTACAAGGGGCAGGACTCATTTTGATTTGAAGCCTTCCCATTATTCATACATTTGCATAATTACGGGCATGAATGAGTTCACTGACAGTTGGAAGTGTTGCAGCTGTTTGCCAGGAAGCTTAAAGGGATACTTCACTTTCATACATACTTCATTTGCATTAAGCTTTGCATCATTAGAAACCTGGTAGTATATCTCAATGGTCGTGCATCCCGCCCTCATTTTCCCCTGAGGCGGGAAAGATCTTTATTTCCGATGACGCAAAAATCGTAATTTTGCGTCATCGGAAGCTGTTGCGGTTAGCGGGGTGAAACTACAACGCTAGTTCCTCATATTTTCGACCACTGAAGCTACAGACCAATCACACAGATCAGTGGGTGGGACCGCACTCCCAGAAACGAAACTTAACTTCCGCCATCTTGCTTGGAAGCTATGCTAACAGGCTCTATGGAGAAAGATGAGGAGAACGAAAGTACGATAAAAGTATGTTTCAACTTCAAACTGATATGGATGAAGGGGATTTTGAAGGTGCTCGAATTGGATGGTCGTGGCTATCTCTACAAGCCGCAATATAGCGACGAGGTTGCTCGAGCTGGGGTGGACTGGTAGTGTTGGTGCTCTCACTGTTTGCCTGTGGACACAGACATAGAGTCTGTTTTCTGCCAGGAATTTCCAAGATGCCAATTCCTTCTGGAAGAAATCTCAGAATCAGTTGAGGAAACGGCCGTATGTGTTGTAGTAAATGTCTGTAAATAGAGGACCCTAGCTTCAGTGGGAGTGGCCTGTGCTGCTGTGCATTCTGGGAGTTGGTGTCTTTCATCCACATGAGCCAAAAAGACACTTTCTGCTTTTTCTCGGTCAAGAAGGCACCAACTTCAAAATGTATTTCACATTTCTACTACATATATGACCCAATGTCAATACAGATTCATGTTTCAACGGGTGAAGCATCCCTTTAAGGCCCGCCTCAGCCTTACCTCTCTGTCTGTTTCTAGATATTTTGAAAGTTAGGTTGAGATAGCATTTCCAATATGGGACTGCCATTGTTGGTTTCTCTTCCAAAACCAATAGGTGACATCACTGACATTACCACATTGACTCTAGGGAGGAGGGCGCGGGTGAGGACAGCTCTCTTCAATGTTTTAAATTTGGACTGTAGTACCCATTTTAAACGCTACATGTCAGAGTTACATGTAGCTCATTTAAATCAGTATTTTCCCACACATAGCCCATACCTGGGCAGGCCGCCCAAGTATATTTACGACCTGTTTTATTTTTATTTTCAATATATTCATGCAATGGCTGCGTGTACGAGAGAGCGAGAGGGAGAGTGAGGGAGAGAGAACGCACCAGAGAGTGCAGACACGTGCGAGGACCTCACAGCTCCGTGCAACATAACAAAACTCCTGTTTAACAAAATCGTCCCTCTCGACTCAGCAAGACCACGAGTGCAGAATCACATCAGCAGAGAGAGAGAGAGGGACAGACAGACAGAGAGAGAACTCCACTACCCAGGGATCGTGTTATTCTGTGGGAAACACTGTTAAGTATTTGAAATTTAAACCAAATCATTTGTATTTTGAAAACAGAATCTAAAAAATGATTTGAAATTGAATTCATTAATTTTCTAAACTGTATTCAACATTCTGAAATTGAATACATTTTTTTGAAACTATTTTTTTTTTCCTTGATAAAAATACAAGATCCCAAATGCAGTTCTCTCTACAAATTCATTTTCAAAATTATTGTGAACACTTCCAGCTGGTAAGGAAGAGCTATCGAGTGCAGATTCACAGCGCTCCTTTTTGACCAATCATCTCCTTTGTTTTGATCAAAGGATCCATTGGATTTATGCACGTTAAACAACAGTTTCTTTCTTTCCATCCTGGATGATCGGTTTACCATGAATGATTTTTGAACTGTTTAAAGTTAAAACTACGAGGTGGGATTGTTTTGTTCTGTTGGGGAGTATAAACAATGTTTTTGTTTTAGTCATGTTTGGCTAAATTAGCCTACTAGCTTTCAAGATATTAAGAGTAACTCTATATCTTCACAAGCTTTAGGCAAACATTTTAGTCTTTTTTTACTACCTGGAAAAAACAGCACCCTGTGAGATCATGATTTAGCATTAAATAAAAACTAAGCTGTCAGCTTTTTGAAGAAAACATAATTATAAAACAACACGCTGTTGGGAACTTTAATGGTGTTGTAGAAAGTTAACCTCATAGGAGCAGTCAGTCACTATAAGAGTCAGAACAATACCTGAGTTTTAAACAGTCATAGTAAAAATCAACCAATACCTGTTTTGATACCACGGCAACAACAATAAGTCTGAGCCCCAAACATTGTCTATTTTCTTGTTGTGAATTGCCAAAAATTACGAGCAAACTCCTGCACTCTTTCTTAATGAAACAAATACACTCTGAATTAAGTACCAAAACGTTGCCAGTATATTGGACATTTTTGACAACCTTAATTTGGTTTTCATTTCCATCCAGCAGCCATGCCCCAACTGTAAACTACACTACGAATCAGCTGAGGAATCTGGGAACCCACAATGTGGATGTGGAGCATCAATGAGCCATTCATTCTGCAGTCTCTCCGTTTGTAAAGGTTCGGGGAGGCTTGTGAACTCAGTGACCAGCAAGTCCTCACGCTGGGCTAAAGGCCCATACTCTAATCATGGCTTATCATCGCTGTGTGTCTCACTCCTGTGACAACATGCCAGAGAACCATAGCAGCGTCTGATGTTATGACATCATCAGTATTATTTGAATGAGCGACCGGCACTGGCATGTTGTTTATTCTATAATCGACAGAAACTAACACACCTCCAGCAGGCAATACACAGCAGGATGAGCCTGTTTTTGACAATGGCTTTCTGAGGCACGCATAGCCGGTATATTCATGAGCCAAAGTGTAGAACCTGACTGATACTTATTTGGAGGCGGAATGTCCTGATTATCCCGTAATCACTTGATTTAAGTAGACAATAAAAAGCAAAAAAAACCACATCATGTTATTGTATAAGAGCAGGACAGTGAAATTAAATGAGGCCCACAAAGGATATTGGCTATTGTAGAAAATTACAGACAGGTGGTCTTTTCTGTTTTTTGTTGTCCTTCAAGACACAATTTAAAACTAGACGCTGCTTAATGCCGAATCTTAACATGTTGATGAAACAACATACAGACTCTTTATTAGAACAGCATAGACAGTGCATTTGTCTTTTACTCTCCGTGTTTCCTCCCTTTATAAAGAAAATGCATCAGGATGTTTTCCATCCATGTGAAAGCACGTGAATGCAGCATTACCAAAACAGCAGCGAATGTGATTGTTTTTCTTAATAATAATAAAATGGACCTTTATCTGTGTGTATTTTGCAACAATATGTATATATATTACATCTATGTATATATATATACCGTGGAAATGCACAACTGGGCTGGTTTATACACACACCAATGGGTAAAAACATTTGATATTTATCTATTTTCATGCAGACCACCCCTCTGCTCAGCTGGGATGCTCTGCTCCATGACCTGAAGACAATGCTGAGTCCAAGATGTAGTCATTGCTTAAGTAATCAAAACCAGAGATTTATGCGTTTTGGAAATCTCCTACACTGATGATGCTGCAGGTCTGTCTTTGATAGAGATAATACCGGCTACTTAAACTTGTTTTTTTTTTACTTTCACCAGGCGTGTTTAACCTGATGAAGCACCAGAATATGAGCAGTCTAATATCAGGGAAAGTGCTACCAAAACTACTGACTTTCATTTTTAGGTTGATTTATTTCTGTCGCGTCACAGAACACGCCGCTTTGAGTTTATCTACATGATTTATATTTACACTTTGACGTCCCTTTGTTTAGTTAAAACCTCTGAACGCTTAGTCTCCAGCATGAGGAAGCAGACAAAAGTTATAATTCATGACTCGATTAAAAAACCCGGTCGGTGAACTTACCGGTTAAGATGTCCCGTTAAAAATGACGACGTTGAACCAATCGGTGAAACGTTACCGCTCGTTTGGCATGTATTCACCACCGGCTTATTCCCGTTAGCTATCTTATCTTGATGTCGGTGTTCCTGTTACTGTAAATGTCTCCGTCCCTGCCCTTACTCCGCAGAAAGGCTTACGTTAGCCTCCGTGCTTCTTTAAATCGCTTTCTCTCATGAATTTAAATGTCTCACATTCTGCCTGGCCACGCCACATGGGCTGACAGCTTGGCTGGGCCGTGCAGTCCAATGAGAAAAGAGGCAGGGCTCTCCGATCCAGCCACTGATGGAGTAATTCGTTGAACGGCGGCAGAGGAAGACAAAAAAAACCGTAGCTGGGGTTACTGGAGTTCAAATGATTCTCCTCCTCTCCTGTTTTATGCTAAGAAACACATGCCTGCCGAGAATCAGACACCTCGCAGGAGTCAGGACAATGCAAAAGCTTACAGATAGACCTACAATTTATACACTTGGGACTTTTGCATCTACCATTAAAATACTATGATGCCGCACTGTTTGCAGGTCGCGTGCTAATTTAAATGCGTCTTTCATCGAGTTTACAGAAAAACAAGGAGAACACTTTTTCATCACAGATCTGCCCCCAGTAATACGATGTTTACAGTTTTCTAACACTTCCGCAAGGTGCGTGCAGGGAGGTCCACTGGGCTGAGAGAGAGAGAGAGAGAGAGAGAGAGAGAGAGAGAGAGAGAGAGCTGCATCACATAAAACACAACAGACGTTATCAATGCTGTCTTTATTACTTTTCATATTTAAACCTGCGGCTCGTACCTTAGTGTAATGTTTAAAGTTGTGTAGCCATACTTTATCTTACACAAAGTGTAATTGTGTGTACACTAAGAGCTATGTGAAAGCGTTTTCATAAATACCCATGTAGGTGTACGCATAGCCTACCTGGACAATAAAGTTAGTACTTAATAACTTTATATAGGTAATTATCATATGCCTATGCAAATGAGAAAAAGAACCCCCTTAAAAAATAAATTCAAGACATTTTCAAAATTTCCAGAGAGATATAAGTAGCCTATTTAATTTCTTCTGCGTTAAATATATATTTTGTTATAGCCATATTAATTCATGCACCATGTCATAAATGATTTTTTTAGAATAGATATATAGCCTATATATAAATATAGCCTATGAGTGGTATGAAAAGTGAGGGTAAATTATACATGTTTGCATTTATCTATATAATCTGGCTCATTTATATTTATTCCTTTCACTTTAAAAACAATATATTGTGTCTCATTGTGTCAAAGCAAAGATTCTGTGTGTTTGTTATTGATTTGATTTCACTGACTCTGAGATCTGTAGGGGCTTGCACTGCTGATTCATGCATCATGTGTTAAAAAAATACTTTTTTTAAATACCAAGCATAGCACATGTGAAAAAAAAAAACATTTGATCATACTGGTATATCCGTGACAGGCATACATGTGCAAACTAAATTGTATCTATCCACTCTAATTGTACTATAAGCAAAGTTAAAGTTTAAAATATTGTTTAAACTAGGATACCCCTGTGTGCTCACTTAGTAGAGTGCATAATATTGATGTCTTCTAAAGTACTGGTTTCTGTTTCTAATAAAGGCAACAAGTACAAATAATTAGATAAAAAAAACAGCTGTAATAGGCTGCACTTCTCATAATTTAAAATATTATTAAAGTACAATATAACAGGGTGGTTCATAATTCTTTTTTATTTTATTTTTTCTAACAATAGCCTATATATTTATGTAGGCTATTAAATCCAAAACTGATAATGTACACACAATAATTGTATTCTTTGTCACTTATTTAGTATATTTATTTGATCATCTCGGGCCTCCGGCATAAACAATAGTAAACTCTGAAACATCCTTCTGTCTTCTTCTGACCAGTACCAACATGTCAACATTACATAACTTTACATTAGACTTGAACGCATAGACCGGCATCGGCACACGTGGGTACTCACACACTTCCTCTAGATGACATGTAAACTATCCAATCACAGGGCGTGGGTGTGAGGCTCCATCCAATCACAGCAAAGGAGAGGGCACCGTTAGGAGATAGGGTGATTAAAAGGCGGGGCTGAGGTGATGACGTAGTCCGGAAAGCTCGTCTGACTCCTCAGGGTTACTATGGTACATAACTTGGGTCAGCTGGACCTGTAACGTTCAAAGACACACAGTAACCCGGCCATCTCCAGAGAAACACTACAGACATGTAGGCGTAACAATCATACACAGGCTCAATAGAAAACATGAGGTCAGAAGACAAGTTTGTTTTATGGAAGTTTATTATAGTTTGTGCATGTGCAAAATTACATAAGGCTTGTTCTCTGCAGCATTATCTCTACATGAGGAGAGTTAGCATGCAAAGAAAACACATTTTTGAGATATTTTATAATAAGAGAATGGCATTTTATCAAAATAAATAAATATGCATAATGCATTTCTTGAACATATGTTTGGCTTCTGTCAATGCAGGTGTCAATAGTGGTGATTATTGGTAACTGATTAAAAAAAAGAAAAGAAAATGAATTTATTTTCTGTATTTATTGCATAGTTAAAAGTTGAGAGTTAACAGTGAATGGGCGGACATGAAGATGTAGTATCACTAAATTAATGGTAAAAACATTGAACAGATAACAGAAGGGGCTGTGTCAATAAAAGTATAGGCCTTTCTATCGGTCCGAGAAACAGGCGCTGTTTAGGTGGATGTTAGATGATGGTTGCTGATGGGTTCCGAGATTGGTGTTTGAGTAAAATGAACACTTTTGTTTTATTGTATACAACATTTCTGATTACCTGATCAGTGCAGTACACGTAGAGATGCTGTTTTAATGAAACTTTGGAGCAGCGTCTTCACTTTCTCCAGAGCTGTATCTTATTTGACTCCGAAATGTGGTTAAATAATCTCTGCACATTTCCTTTTCCGATGCCGATCAGAATGTGACAACAGACGAGTTGTTGTAGAAATCTTAAATTAGTTTCTTTCTGTTCGATAAAAGCAGACTGTCTGTTATAAACATGTAGATGAGATCAATCTGATGATATCACAACAGGTTTTTTATGAGCCTGTAGTCTCTGGCTCAAAGGCACTCCTCATGAACAGCAT
Source organism: Labrus mixtus (assembly GCF_963584025.1). Classification (NCBI taxonomy): domain Eukaryota; kingdom Metazoa; phylum Chordata; class Actinopteri; order Labriformes; family Labridae; genus Labrus; species Labrus mixtus. Next base: position 12,985,088 of record NC_083632.1, read on the forward strand.
TCTGATGATGACATGTTATGTGTGTGTCAGTCTTTTAGATTGTAATTTCTGATCTTGCTGATGCCTCCAGGGGCTCCAGGTCTTTGTCGGGTTTTGTTAGTTTTTGATTGAGTTGTCGAGGGATTCCTCCCCTGCTTGCCTTCAGTTAGTGGGTGGTTGTGGATAGGAACGCTGACACCCTGCGTCATCATCTGGACTTCAGCTCCTCCAGACTCAGCCACCTCCGTCCTGCTCAGTTCACCTTCACGTGTGGACAAGATAAGTTTGATTTTAACAGCAGCAACATCTTACAACATATTTGCTGTTGTATCCAAAATGAGTCAAATCTGATTGGATCAATGAGGTAAAGAATACTATCTAGTTCTCTTAACCTGCACCCTTTCTAATGGCCAGCAGGGGGCGAATCAGTTGATGTATCATTTCAGTAAATATTTTTCCAGATGGTCCAATTTGCTAGTTTTAAGTCTTTATCACTACAGAATGATGTCTTTGTTTTGTTAATTATGGTCCCATTTAGCATCACGTCCCATGGTCCCATTACTAACATATAACAACAGAAGGGTATGCTGTTTTGGCAACTTTGTGATTGACATTTTGCTTCCATTGCAGCGTTCATTTTAAAGATAAGTACATTTTGTTTTGTTGCTAGCATACCAATTAATATCATGTTAACCTTGAATTAAAAATGTCCCTTCCTATACAAGCTAGTTCTACCACTGACTAGAAATCCCTTATTTCTCTCCAACTCCACCCTTTTTGATCACTACCAAAAAAAACAACAACATGCTGAACTTAAAAACTGTCAACAAACCAACAGTTGGCTTCAAGGTTGCAACATGTATTTCTTATACACAGTCTAGAATATATATATATATATATATATATCCTTTAAAAAGTTAATCAAGACCATCACTTCACCTCTTGTAACTCACAAAACTGACTGTGGTCTCTCACAGTGTGAAGTTTTCACTGCTGGAAAAGGAGGAAAAAATATGCTGCAGAAATCAAAGATGGCAGATGGAGCCACAGAGGGCGACACTATGAAGACAGTTTTTTGCCTTCATATCAACATATTCCTAAACATCAGTCAGACAACTGCAGCTGATTCAGAACGCTGCTGCTAGAGTCCTCAACAAGACCAAGAAAATGGATCACATCAGTCAGTTCTGAGGTCTTTACACTGGCTCCCAGTCTGTCAGAGAATAGATTTTAAAATACTGCTGCTGACATGAGTGACCTTCTGATAAACTATGAACCATCCACACCTCTCAGGTTGTCTTGTACAGGTCTGCTCTCTGTCCCCAGAGTCAGAACCAAACACGGAGAAGCAGCTTTCAGTTTCTATGCTCCTTATATCTGGAGCAAACTCCCAGAAAACTGCAGGTCTGCTGAAACTCTCAGCTCTTTTAAATCAAGGTTGATGACTCACCTGTTTGCCTTTCATTAAACAAATATAATAATAAAAATTATTTATTTTAATACGATTTCAAACTTGAACTCTGCACTGTAACTATTACTATCTTTTATATTTTAGCTTCTGTTTTAATGCTAATGATTTAACATAACATATTTTCATGTTGAATCTTCTCTGAAATTATTAATTGAATGTTTTAGTGCTTTTTAAATGTTCTACTTTAACATTTATTTCCCTTTGTCATTTTGATGTCTTGTGTGAAGCACTCTTTATTGCCTTGTTGCTGAAATGCTTATTGGTAAGATCAAACGGAAAGGAACATCCTAGGAAGCAGAAAAGAGCATGAAGCAGCTTCATTACGTGCACAAAGGTGCTCGAGGTGAATTTTGTTGACTCTATTGCTGTGTTCACACATCAGCTCGCCCCAACTTCACTAGGACAACATTAAAAATAAATATAAGAATAATTTATAGAGGGGGTTGGCAGGAAAAAGCCTGGGGTTAAAAATGCTTTTTTTCTCACGTTCACACATACAGCTCATCCAGAAAATGTTTGTGCATGTGTGAAAAGACCCCATTAAAGTTTATTTTGATGCAAATGAAGTTCAGAAATAAGATCTTTTTAAACATTTCTTCTTGCTCTGTTTGCATGTTGCAGCTCTACAGTATTTTTTCAATGAAATAAGGGAAACCTTTTCTGAACTCATACAGCTGATTAGTATTTGAAATGGCCAACAGTCATTTCAGTTCAAGTGTGCCATGTTGTCTGGTTTCACAAATATGACATGATGGCATGATGCTGATCACTGCGTCTCAGACTGATCTGATAGCTGCTCTGGTTGAGAAACTGCTCCCTGGAGAGCCAACAGTTACAATATCTACAAATTGGGCAACAACATTTGTTGATCAATCAGTGATCCAACTATTGCAGTGCTGTTCATACAGTGAGGAGAGGTTGTGTGTTTTCTGTGACCTGCTGTACCTTTAACATTAGACTTTGTCCACTGGTTGATGAAATTCAGATTTCTTAAATACATATGAAATCCATGTTCACACAAGCCTGCACTCGTATGACGACCTCAGGTGTTTCAGGATGCATGAAAGGAAGATTTGGACTTGAGCCGGGCCTTATGCTGCCCGGCAAACAGATATGTATCCGACTTTCAGTCAACTCAGCCACACCCCTAATTATGCAAATATATGCATAACTTTTATGCATAATACAATTAAGACAGATGAGTAATGTGAAAGCTCACAATACAGTGTTCACAAAAAAAGCTATTGATACCATTGTCTTTTTATTCCAGGCTGTAAACATGTTTCTTTCTGCTGTAAAAATGGACATTTTAATTCAGGACCTTAGGAGGATTCCTCATCTTTCACAGACAGTCTGAGTTGGACACTCGAGGACTTCCACATGGACCTCAATTTTCAAATCTGAGATTGCTGCTTTGGCATAACTCATACAAAACTTCACTGGGAGTCCCCAGTCTGTTTATCCACAATTCTTTTTCGACAATTCCTCAATTTTGCACATGTCGATAGTTGATCTTATTTAGTTTATTTAATTCTTGTTTTGTTGCTTACTTGTGATTTCCAGTTTTATTTTCACAATTATATCCTCGTTTTTCTCCTTGTATATTTTTTTTGATGGACTTTGTTTTGACATTTGTAAAAGTAAGCTTTTGTTTTTTTGTCTTTGGCCTTTTTGTTTTAAAACATATTTTTGCTTAAGATCTGCAATTAGGTCCCACTTCTTGTTTGACATGAAAACATACTTACTTGGCAAAGTTCTTTTGGGTTTATTGTCTTTCAAGGCGACACTTTAAGGTGTGGGGAATCTACTTCAATACGTCTTGCTTGAATTAGTAAAATCTTTTTTATACATTTTTTCCCTTGAGCCGGCTCAGATTCACTTTCATAAGCATTACTTAAGATCCAAGAGGCTACATCCATTTCTTATGTAATCTCTTTGCTTTAAGCTTTAAATGAACCCTCTCTGCAACTCTTGACAAGTCAGGGCTGATATTTAGGGCTTCAGGGTCCGACTAAAGTATGTGGTCTTCTCTAAGATGCAAATAAAGTTCTAGCAGGGAATTCCTGGTGCTATGGCCTAAAGGAATAAGGCAAAATAGTTTAGAAACATTTGTTCTGAGAGTTGAGCCGTAAAGATGAAGATCATGTTGAGGATGTGACAATAAGTATTTAAGGTACCAGAAATGTCTTTAAACTGTTTTTAATGAAGTTGGAGGGAAATTAAGGCTCTTAAGGTAAGTTTCAATTTTAAAACTTAAACATCAAAATATATATTTTCTAGTTAAGTGATGCACTTACTTACATACACTTTAAAAAAAGCAGCATAAGAAGCTATTGTTTCATGTCGTATAAGCTGTTTTCACACATGAACATTTCAGCCTGTTTTTAGCCAGGCTTCTTCACACATGTCCCTGACAGCGTGAAGTTCTCCCTGTTGGAAAGGAGAACATGATGTAAAAGGCGCTGCGTAAATCAAAGACGGCAGATGAAGCCACAGAGACAGACAATATGAATACCTATTTTGGCCTTTATATCACCTTATTCATAGATCGCATCAACAAACAAGCGGAAAAGAAAATGAAGCAGCTTCATTACGTGCACAAAGGTCGCACTGATCACGCACTGATGCGTGATATAAACATCATTATCGGCTTGCTCGAGGTGAATTTTGTTGACTCTATTGCTGTGTTCACACATCAGCTCGCCCCAACTTCACTAGGACCACATTAAAAAGAAATATAAGAATAATTTATAGAGGGGGTTGGCAGGAAAAAGCCTGGGGTTAAAAATGCTTTCTTTCACGTTCACACATGCAGCTCATCCAGAAAATGTTTGTGCATGTGTGAAAAGACCCCATTAAAGTTTATTTTGATGCAAATGAAGTTCAAAAATAAGATATTTTTAAACATTTCTTCTTGCTCTGTTTGCATGTTGCAGCTCTACAGTATTTCTTTTTTTTTTCAATGAAATAAGGGAAACCTTTTCTGAACTCATACAGCTGATTAGTATTTGAAATGGCCAACAGTCATTTCAGTTCAAGTGTGCCATGTTGTCTGGTTTCACAAATATGACATGATGGCATGATGCTGATCACTGCGTCTCAGACTGATCTGATAGCTGCTCTGGTTGAGAAACTGCTCCCTGGAGAGCCAACAGTTACAATATCTACAAATTGGGCAACAACGTTTGTTGATCAATCAGTGATCCAGCTATTGCAGTGCTGTTCATACAGTGAGGAGAGGTTGTAGAGGTTGTGTGTTTTCTGTGACCTGCTGTACCCAGGGCCAGCCCGTGGCATACGCAGTATAGTGCTAGGGGCGCACAAAAAGCACAAAAGTAGTGCTATAAGAATGCTTGCTTATGAGCAACAAAAATGTACTTACTTTAAAAACAGTTATCACTGCTATGGAATCTACAATTGGACTGCGCCGTCCCAACCAACACCTCACACCAAGCCACCACCATCGGACTGTGTCGTCCCCCACAACCACCGCCGTCCTCATTCATGCACGGCCTGCTCCGACCTCCACCTCAGCGGACAGGAAGTGTGGACAACAGGAATGAGAGGAATACAAAGGAGAAATCCTTCCTGCATATAATCCCATATGCTGTTTTATTAAGGGTCTCGAGATAACACTTGTTATTAATTGGCGCTCTACAAATAATGATTGATTGAAGCGAAATATCATTTGTAAGTCAGTCATAGCCTAAAGCATCCCCTCCTTTCTTATTTATTGTACTCAAACAGTGCTCATATACTTCAAAATGAACAACAGGCTCCACTGAAGACTTGTACACAAACCAAAAGAAAAAAGGTAAAACGGAGGTAAAAAATGTTTTAACTGGGGAGTAAGGTCTTTTTTCTCAAATGCTTACATACAATTAGATTACCTTTTACAACCATGGACTGTATAAAACATGGACATAGTCTCTGTGACGTCACCCATTGGTTTTTTAAGCATATTTTCGGTGGAGGTGGCCACATAAAAAAATGCTTTCTCAAACTAACTTTTGGTCAACTTAATTGGCAAACAGCTGGAGCTAAGGCAGGTCTTAAGCCTCTTTTATTATCAGATACTCTTTATTATGAATAACCCTTATCCTTCATAAAACCAAAAGGGATGACTTCTAAAAGAATTCATCCTCTGTACAATGTGTGCTGATCAAGAAAAGGGATAGCTTGACCAAATTCCTTTACTAAACCAGGCTGAAAAATGCTTTTTTTCTGCTGTCAGGCTTTTTTTAACAGGTGTGTATGTGGCCCCCGGGGGATTTTTGAACCAGCCTCAAGTTGACACTCAAGGAGCTTCTTGTACTTTACTCGGTGTCTTCATATTACAACACCAGAGGTTTCTGCTTGTTGGCAACCAGTGGAGTCACCCACTGCTTGCCATCAGGAAGAATGAAGGTTAAGGGTGCTTTTACGGTTTCACTTATTAAACCCAGAGGCTTCATACACTTCTTAAATAAATTCAAACAGCAGCTACAAGGAAACAAAACAGCTCTCTGTGATTTCAGGCAAATGAAAAAACCCAAATGGAATATTGACTAAAGCAATAGGAGAGAAACTCATTATCAAAAGAAGTTATTATTCTGGTGTGGTTACCTTCAGAGAAAATCGATGGGCTCAGTCCGTGGTCCAGTTTCTCCCACAGCTCCTTTAATGACCGCAGTGACTCCTCTGACGACAACAGAGACCTGGATAAACCTGAGAGGGGCTGCAGCAGGAGAGTAACATCGTTTTAAAGTGTTAGACTTACAGGTGTGGGAGAAACATCTGACATCACAGAGCTCGCTAGAAATGTATTGCAATAAAAGAAATGCATTTTCTTGATTGTGTTGAAATAATAATTTGGATATTTTGGACTGTCTCGATTTTGGAGACCTGTGTGGACAAAGCTGTATATCATATATCAATGCTGATTTATAATTAATGCCATGGAAAATGTTACAAAGGCTGTATTGGCAGCACTTGTAAATTCTCTGGTAAATTGACATTTTCTATAGCATTAAAACATCACTGTCTGTAAGAGGAAACAGTTCATTTTTAAAGCTCCTGTGAGGAACCTTTAGTTTGCTTCGCTTTTGGTGCCCTCTGTGGACACCTCTAATCTCTTTGCTGTTTGTGCCCACGAACTTTCACCAGTACTCTTCTCACTCTTCTGTGAAAAAACCCCGGCCCACTGAACTCAACCACTATCGCCCTGTTGCTCTCACCTTCATTATAATGAAGTGCCTGGAGAAACTACTACTGAACAGCATTCTGCCAGTTGTTGCCCCACAGCTGGAAACCCCTCCAATTTGCATACAAGGCAAAGAGGGGCACAGAGGTAGCTGTGGCCTGCCTGCTGCACCTCCTCCTTCAGCATCTAGACTCCCCAGGTCACTTTATCAGAATCCTCTTCGTGGAATTCAGCAGTGCTTTCAACACCATCCAAAGGCATCTGATGATCCAGAAACTACACCAGCTCAACACCCCCTCCCGCCTGATCCACCTCATTCACAACTTCCTCAGTGACAGGCTGCAAGCTGTGTGAGTGGGCACAACCTCATCACCTGCACTAACCACCAACACCGGAGCACCACAAGGATGTGTATTGAGCCCATTCCTGTACACACTCTACACCAACAACTGCACCAGCCCATCACCCACCACCACATTCCTCAAATACTCAGACGACACAGCCAACATTGCCATGCTCACCGACAACAACTCTGTCCAGGACTACCACAACACTATCACAAACTTCACTCAGTGGTGTGAGAATAACCATCTTCATCTCAATGTCCCTAAGACAAAATAATTAATAATCAGTCCCCCCTCACCTCAGCACCCACTTCTCATCAATACCCAAGCAGTGGAAATAGTAAACAGTTTTAAATACCTCGGAGTAACACTAGGCAACCAACTCAGTTTTGAACAGCACACCAGTGACATTCAAAAAAAGAGCAATCAAAGACTGTCAGCCATCCGCAAACTGAAAGGACTCTATGTTGCCCCCCATCTCCTCCTGCTGCTATATGAGAGCATGATCCAGCCCATCTTATTGTACTGTTCCACCTGCTTATTTAACATGTTGTCTGTAAAAAACAAGGCCAAACTCATACGCATCACAACCACAGCTGCCAGAATAATCAGTCTCCCCACACCCAACAGAACTCAATAACAGGGCCATCACACGTATTGCAACCTCAATAGAACAAGACATAACACACCCACTGAACACTCACCTCGCCCCACTCCCCTCAGGATGGAGGTACAGAGCAATGAGGTGCAGAAAGGCTCGCCTCGGGAGGAGCCTGATCCCTGCGGTTATAGAGGCCCTGAACAAAAGGCCTCGCTGAACAGGCCAGAGTAAGAACTCTTGACTTTTTGTCTATCTCTGTTTGTGTTATACTCTGTTTTCTATGTATGAATGTTCTTTGGTGGGACTTGTCTGTTTGGACAGTAACGGTGCTGTGGAAAAGAATTTCCCCTCGGGGACAATAAAGTCTAAAGTCTAAAAAGTCTGTCCATGTGTAAGAAGTTGTTTTCTCTCTTTAACAGTCAATTGTATCACTCACTGTGAATCTTTCTTGTGGTAAATGTTAACAAATGCTTTTTTTGCCGCATGCTGCAACTCACTTCACTATAGCCCTTCCACACAGCTTTTTTTTGCAAAAGTGCTATAACTAAGCTCAGCCATCATCACGTCTTTGTACATTCATATTGACAGCATAATATTAGTGTCCCAGTCTCAAGCACGGCACAGCGGGAGCTCCACACTGTCAGACATGCCTGCACACACAGCGCTGCGCTCCTACGCTGCCTCCGCTGATACGTCTTCTGTAATGCCTCTGTTATTATCTCTGATTATGGTACAGAGGGGGGTATCACTTCGTTCAGAATATTGAGAACAGCTGATAGATTAAGCATATATAATATGCATGGTTTATGTTTGTGTATCACACTTCACATCCTGTTTGCAATACAGAACAATGTCATTGCGTTATTGCATATTTTTCACATATGGTGCAGGCCTAATTCTGGGGTTACCTCAGGCCTGTCTAGGGTTTTGCGCCCTTGGATCCATGGGTTGGCAGCTTCCTTTGTGGCAGGACCTCTGCTGTTGGTTTCAGGGAGCGATTGTTCAGCAGACATGGAAGTACTCTGCCTCAATGCATACTGGAGCTCCTGGAGACAAAAACAGAGGAGCTCTCTAAGCTCTCTAGAGGCAGGACTGAGAAGTGCACAACACAAGGAACATTTAACACCTTTCCCCAACAACCACTTTACTAAAAGTAATACCTAAGTATAATTAAATATATCTTCCAGCAAAGCAAAACACAACACAGGTGATGCTTTAATTCTCAAAAGTGGATTTAAATTTAGTCTATGGCATAAAAACATCCCTGACTTACAGCAGATTTGTGCTTACCAAATGAAGCATCCTACCTATTTTTGGGCAAGTTAAGGTTTAGAAGCCCTTTTATTTTATTTTTATTATTTCTTTAGACTGTGAGAGTAAATTGTTAAATCTCCTGTGAGGAACCCGTGGTTTGCATCGATTTTGGTGCCATCTGTGGACAAAGTGGTACCTCCAATGTCATTGCTGATTGTGTCCTGTACATGTTTAAAGGAGAAATGCTTACGTTAGTTGCCATGTGGTGGACACTGAAGCTTCAGTGTTTATATAACATGCAGAGGCTTTTTAGGTCGGGTACAATCACTTCTATCTGAACCAGTTCTCTTGCCCGCTTCCATCGCTGCAACACCTGTTGGTTTGACCTGATAACTGCTCTCATATCTGGCAAACCGAGGGGCGTCCAAAACGGCCGTGTGGGGGGTCGCCTTAAAACCGCCTACCTTCTCTGGTCCAAACAAATCCAGAGCATTCAGGACCAGAATCTAAAGTTAGAAGGAGGACATACTGGCTGCTGCATTGTTGTCAGAGAAGCCAGCACTTCAGCATAGCATGTTTCCTTAATGTCTGATGATAATTTTATCATTTTACTCAGGAGATATCTTACATATTGGTCCTTTAAGAAGTGTTTTCTTTCATTGGGAGTCCATCATATCACTCAGTGTGAATCTTTGTTGTAGAAATGTAAACAAATGCTGTTTTCCGTATAACTCAACCTTGTTACTGATGGTATAGTTTTCTTTTGTTGGCTATAAAGAGGCATCAGTTTTAATTTCAGTCTGTGTCACAACCAGCTAAAAACTCCTCACAGAAATGTAAAGTTTCAAACTCTTGATAAATCTTAAGATCTCCAACATGAAGGAAACACTGGGAGAAGAGAGAAGTGCATTTGAAGGATCCCTGGGGAAGGAGCAGTGTACTGGTGATACGTGGATGTGAAAAGATGACCAGATACCTGGGTGGTGAGTTGGTACTGCAGCTGTTCTAAAGCAGACAGTCGGCCATGTTGTTCTCCTTGTGTCTCTGTGGACGAGTCCCTCTGTTGCTCTGCTGCTTCTGTTTACAGAGTTAAAGGCAGACCTTGATCATCAAACTGTAATATTAGATGAGAAGTGGTTAAATGCTAACATTAGCTGTTGTCTAATTGCAACTAATGAGTCTTGAATGGAATATGGTCACATTTCCTTCCAGATCTCTTTATAATATCTTATCTATTAGCATTATGAGGTGGTGGTTCATAAACCGTTTCTTAGATTTCCAATGGGTATGTATTTTTGCAAACTTGGAATTCACCAGTACAACAACATAACCGCATTTAAGCCTCTAACCAACAACATGAAGTTAGAGTCAAATTGCTGCAGCATAAACATAAAAAAAAATATATATATATATATATCTTTGTTTTTTCAAAGATGTTGCGGCGATGTGTCCTTGAACATGACACTTAACCCCAACATGCTCCCGCTACTTTGTCGGCGGAGTATGAATGTGTATGAATGGGATTAGTGACTTCTGATGGATACTTTACTCAGCAACCTCTACCATCAGTGTGTGAATGTGTAGGTGTGACCTGCCATGTAAAAGCGCTCTGAGTAGTCAGAAGACTAGAAGCGCTACAAGCTCAAGTACATTTACCATTTACCAAATGGATTGTGGTGACATGACTCCCCAAAATAGCAGTCCCCTTATCGGAAACTTTGGTTCGACCCAATAAAAGGCAAAGAGGGGGGCTTTTAGCATCCCGGCAAATGGCTTAAATGCATCCACTCGTTCAAACTGACCATGCCCCTAATTATGCAGAACTCTCTATCAAATCAAATCAAAACAGATGAGTTATAATAAAACCTCTCTAGGAATTTAGAAAAAGAATTGCTATTTAGAAAAGTTTTTTTATACCAGGCTGTAAATATGTTTATTTCTATTGTAAACATTTTTAATATGTGACCTAATAGGTATTCTTTGGGCCATGAAGCCACATCAAATGGACACTGGAGAAACAGCAGTTTTTGGCACTTCTGCATTGGCTTCGACACCAGAGGTTTCCGCTTAGTCTCGACAAGAATTCATGAGGAACCTTAGCAGATGAAAACTTGTTCTGGTACACTCTTATTTGGAGCATCAGGTATTTTTCTTTAAGTGTGGAATACTTAGGTTTAAAAGTATCTTAGCGAACGCTACTTTCATAAGGGTTTGTAAACATAAATGGTCTGAATGAAAGCCGTGTTTAATCTTTAAGACTGGATGATTAAAAACTCCTCATGTCACTAATCTTGAATGCTAATAAACAGAGTCACTGTTGTTGATAAAAAGCTAATAAACTCATCTGATAATGAATATATTATGAGGTAATAAATAACTTGTGTGTGGTTGACAGTGTGTAATTATTGTACCCTGTAGTTCAGCGGTGGTGATCTTGGCCCGGAGGCGGTTGCCCATCTTTATCAGCTGCTGTTTCTCGATGCTCAGACGGCTGATACAGAGCGCTGCCTGCTTCAGCCTCGAGTGTAACAGAGTACAGTCGCTTTCATTAAACACACCAGCAGACATCAGAGCTGAGGCCTGCTGCTGACGCAAATGCAGGTTCTCCTCTTGCAGCTGTCGCACCAGAGCACTCTGGAAGGAGAACGAGACAGAAGTTCAAGGATGTGGGATGATGCATAAAAATCACTCAGTATCTCCTTTTGATCTCACATAACAGACCCTTTCACAACTAGGAAGGTTACACAGTATGGACATACATAAAAGGGAAGTTAGAGTTGTTCACATTTCTCCAATTCAGCCTTTAATGCAGGATCAGGTGTTGGCGAGTATGTCAGTCTATGCACCAATTATTTTAGCCTTAAAATAATTTATCATCAGTTCTTTGATGTTTTGCAGTGGACACAAGAACAAGTGATGAGGAAACCACTTTGCTCCTTGCAGAATTGTTATTATTCCTCAGTTTCCGTCATAACTGACTGGTGAACTAGATTTTAAACAAATGAATTGATTGGTGCTTGATATCAGCCAATTTATAAATGTATGAGTTAGCGAAAGAAAAAAATGTTATTAGAAATATGTAAAGCTAACTATCATGCATCCTTCTGACACTTAAGTGGTGGTGGTGTAAACCGACTGACAGTCATGAGTCGTCACAAAGGAGATAAGTTGCTTCAACTCCACAGAACTAGTCCAGGTCATCACCTGGATTGTCCTGACAGGATCACTGACTTCTTTCATTACCTGTTCAGAGATTCTGGTGAGAGCAGACTCTCCGTGTGACACCTTGACCTCCTGCTTGTGTAGGGTGGAGGTGTTGGCACATTTCTCCAGACGCCTTTGACCTGACGATCCAAAACAAGCACAAGAGGAAGAAGAAGAATTCAACTAAGTTTCCACAAATGTCTTTCTTTCAATTCTACAATTCACTTAGCAGACGCTTTTATCCAAAGCGACGTACATCAGAGAGTAAGTACAACACAAGCAAGGATCTAGAAAAAAAGGAAACAATGTCAGTAAGAGCAAACGATCAGCTTTGAGTCTGATTGGACACACAGGTGCTGACAGGAAGTGACCAGAGGCAAAGCACAACATTGACGGCAGTTCTTCAGAGCTCTAATCAGTATAGAAACCATCTTAAAAACATTGTTATCAAACAAAAACCATCGTCATTACGACATATCAAAAACCATCTTCATCTTTAAGGTCGTAGGTTTTTCAATGATTCAAACACAACAAACTAGAATTTAACTTTTATACATTTGTCTTCCGCCTCTCAGTTGAGTTTTCTTTTCTTTTAATTTTTTTTGTACATAATAAAACACTGACTGTAAATTAGGCTGTTCAGTAAAAAATCTTTTTTCTCATGTTTAGTAAAAGCTGCTTCACCCTGCGTTCTCCCTGACAACTGAAGGAATTAAGAATTACCAAACAAATACAATAATTGGTGACTATTATTTTAGGCTTTTGCTTGAAGTGTCTTACCTGTCTCACTAACTCGCTGCCCCGGTGAACGGTATTTGCGGCTACAAAGACTTTTATATCTTGTGTTGTATCACTTAATTTTAATATGTCTTAATCTATAATATTCCCAGTAAAGTGATTCTTCTCATGACAGCTCAAACTTTTAAATCATAAGATCACACATCAAGCTTTAATCATCTAAGAGTCCCATCGTAACCAAAGAATATCACGCCGGGAATAATAATAATAACAATACTTTAACGCATCTTTCTTCCTCAGCCCTGGGTAGTGAAAGCGAGAGAGAGAGAGGGAACCAACACATACCAGGTCAGCAAGGATGTGAAACAAAAACTAGTAGAGGTACCTTTAGGCAAGAGGATGAAGTGCCAGGAAACGTTCCTTGTTTATTTTGCAGTATGTAAATGTGTAAATGCTTGTTTCACCTCTGCTTATGGACATCCCACATCCACACAGCCAACATGTTTGCATTCGTGTGTGATGTTTTTGTGTCGCTGTGCACATGTGATGAAACGTGTGCTGGTGCATGTGAATCTGAGATCGGGACAGCATCAGATATTTTTGAGAGGATTGGCTGGTCATGGATCAAGACACAACAAGCTGAAAATCACCAGCCAATCAATTAGTGCACCCCTACAGGTCAATATTAATGAATTCTAAATACAATTTTGTAATGATTAAAAAACATAAAATACAATTTTAAAATTGCAACAGTAAGTTAGTAATCAGTCACGTTTGTTTGTTTGTGTGCTTAGGCTGAAAATGAAGAATACCTTGCTCAAGTCTCTGGAGCTTCATGTGTGTGTTGTCTGGGGCTGCAGGTGGAAGGTCGTCTGTAGGTTTATCTGTAGCGCCCTCTAGCTGCTCTTTGAGCTTCCTGCACTGAGCCTTCAGTAGGGACACCTCCTGCTCCAGAGCTTCAGTGTAATCTGCAGCTGGTTTCACAAAGATATTTATCACTGATCTATAGTCTTTAAAACATCATGGAGCAGTTTCAGTACATCACAGATAACACTGGCCACGTGCTCGTTTCACCTCGGCTTCTTACCTAATTTAACATGGGAACTGGCAGGAAAAAGTCTGGTTAAATTCAGGGTAAAAAAAACCCAGCTGTTTATGATAACACATGCAGCTCACCTGAAAATGTTGGTCGGGACATTTCTAGGAGGCTGATTTTACGCAGAGTTCATAGCAAATAAGTCATACTTTTAGAAAATCAAAGGCTAGCCAGCTCTTTGACCAGATTGACGCCAGCCCCAGCGAGCATTTTGTGTTGAAAAGTCATTTAAAGGACGCAGTTACGATGACGTTCACAATATGTTCAAAGGTGAACGTTATTTTTTACTGACTATGAAGACGCTGAGTAAATGTTTCACCGAGAAATTTGCCTCTGTCACAAGATTGATCACATATATAAACCGCAATTTTAAAGATGCATCTCATATTAATGTGAGCAATGCATCACAGTCACCAACGGAAAAAAAAAACACAGGAAAAGACAGAGTTTTGAACTCCCAACTCCCTGCATTGAGTCTGATGCTCTCCATCGTCAGTATGGGAATCAAACAGTCTCATTACTATTCACGAGCAAATGTTAAGTTTCATAACTCGTAAAATACAACAAACAAATAAATGCAGAGGGATTTGTATCTGTACATCTATATCTGTTATCTGTGCCTCTATTTTAAAACTTGTATATCATAATTTGCATGTCAACTTTGCCTTTTTAAAAAAAACATTTGTGAATCTCCATCTATTTGTGTGGATTCTTTTGAGACTTTTCTACCGTTTCAGGAGCACACGTGACTCGTAAAATGTCACAGGACTCGTGTCTTGTACACACAATGCGCAAATAAATGCAAAGGGATTTGTATCAGTAAATAACCTTTTCTTTTTAGAAATGCTAAGTTGACGTACAAATGATAATATACAAGTTTTAAATTTGATGCACAGATACAAATCACTGCATTTCTTTTTGCATTGTATTTTACGAGTTACAAAATGGTTTAAGTAGTTAAGAAAGTTGACATTGGAAGGTTTGATCCTGCAGCCACATGTCCCATGTGTCACCAAGCTACTGCCACTGCTTCGTTGGCAGCGGATGAATGTGTATGAAAGGATTAGTTATTACTGATGGTCACTTTACACAGCAGTCTCTACCATCAGTGTGTGAATGTGTAGGTGTGACCTGCGGTGTGAAAACGCTTTGAGTAGTCAGGAGACTAGGAAAGTGCTTAACAAGCTCAAGTCCATTTACCATCTTAGATGTTCAGATCCAATCGATCCAATAGTGTTCACTGGGGTAGATTAATGTACGCCATAATAAAAGAACATCTTTCTGGATCATAATGCCTGAAGTCATAGGAACCTTTCACAGTATGAACATCAACGATATATAAGATGATGAACCATGTTTGTGTGAAAGAGTGATGACCACACCTGCTGGGCTGACTTTAGGGGGAGTCTTGGTGGACTGCGCCGGGAGTCCAGAGGCCATTGGAGTGTTATTGGAGCCTGAAGGCACTGCTGGATGATGAACTCGCTGAGGAGGGGAGGTCTGTGGATGGAGTGGGAGATGGCTGAGACCCTCCATATCCTTCCTCATCTGGTTAACCACAGCGCGCAGGGCGCCGTTCTGCTCCTGAAGACGATGGATCTCTTCTGATGCTAGATAATCGACTCTTGGTGTGAGACCCTGTGAGTGGATACAGAGCAGTGTACTGTATTTCTTTTTTAAATTACAATTGAAATAAAACATAACCGAAGCAGAACCTAGAATCTTGCAACCTAAAATCTCATCAAGAGTCAGAAAACACCATCCAAGAATGCTTGCATTTTCATACATAGCTAGAAGATATGTGAGATTGGCATTTATCTGCCCTCACTGTCTCCTAAAATGCTGCATAGCTAATTGTTAATTTGTCATTTGGGGTATATGTGACACAAAGGGCATTACAATTTTCCAACCAAATTCCCTCCCTTCTCTGTTGCTTTGTTACACATAGAATGCTAACCACTCTTTATCAAGTTAGTATGCAGTTCTAGTTCCTACTTGGTATAGATAATGTTTTTAATGCTTTGCTGCAAATACTGCCTTAATGGGAGACACTTCTGTCCCTTTGCAAACTCAATCTCTCTTTTTCTCTAACCCAGGTGAGTTAAAGAATATATTATTATTAAATTCACTTATTTTTCAGTGCAACCTCTAGTTACTACATATATTTCATAACCAAGATTCATCACCACACATGTTTTTGTTGTTTCAAATGAGCTTTACTTGTCACTCTACAGCAGCATTAGTTACTGTATGTACACGAGCTGCAGCTGACTGGGTTGCAGTCTCAGCGTCAGTCTGAGTATCAGTACACGACGTCTTTGGATTCTCCCTCAAACAAATCACTTTGCAGGAAGTATTGTAGACTAATTCATATTCATGGCTAGTTAATGGACTGTAAATGATGTTAAACCTCTCTCCAGCCACTAATGCAGAGGCTGACAAACAAATCCATGGACTCCAGTCATGGTTCCTATGGTGATGGAAACAACCTGACATTTATTTAGTTAGTCCAAATTTGATTATTAAACCCACCACTGCGCCAAAAATCGACACAACCCTTAGGTGCCTCACATGTTTAGCTGTAACCAAATATAAAAAGAAACAAAAATAAAGCAAACTCTGAATTAGACATTTTTAGGTCACAATGTTTGCAACTTGTAATTCACACACAAAACATAACCTGCTCCATCTATCATCTCTTTAATTTGGGATTGGACCAAATGGGCAGTTTAATTACATGCTGTATTTAAGAAGCCTTAAAACTGTTTATCAGAGTAGGCTAATTGTCTCATTTGCATCTTTAAAATCTGACTAAGTTTTGTAACCAATGGAGTCGCCCCCTGCTGGCTTCTTCCAAATTGCAGGTTTGATGAACTTTGACTATGGGGATGTCACAATTTGGGGCCTACATCCTTCGGAGAGCATATTTGAACACAGATCGTCTCACAGCAGAATGTCCAAAGCTGTTCCAATTCGAAGACTCCTTTCAATGCTGCTGAAAAATACGTCCTTCTTTGAAGGATACATCTCGAGCAGCCTTTGTTGCCCGACGTTGCCCAAAGATTCTTTGTGAGACAATTCAAATGAGCTGGTAGACTCTGAAGCACCTGGGTAGTAAACATTTAAATGTCAGGTAACAAGCCTTAAAAACTGGGTCGTAGCCGGAGGATGCTACCTATAAAATGAGGCACCGCTCTAGACTGCGCTTTTCAGTCCACTTTGTGTATGGTTTGGACATGGCATATAAGACGTTTGAAAACTCTCATTGCAGCTTCATGACTTCTACACGAGTCATGTGAGAAGGTTGCTGTATGATAGGTTAGACTTTAGAGGCTGGTATGTTTGGGAGGCAGTGGGCTATACCGAAAGGCCATCATACCTCTCAGGGTACACAAGGAAAAGGCCAAAGGCCAAAAAAAGGACTCTGACTTAAGCGCTGCATAAAAAACACGTATGATATATAAGGGTTTGGTGGCGGTTAGCCAGTTCACCCAAAAAGTCGTCCAAGCTTGAAGATGAGACATATCTTTCAGAGAATACTTTGTGAGAAAGATCAATGCAGATATCTCTTATTAAGTAACTGACATTTCTTGGAGAGCTTCAACATGTTGAGTGAGTTTCAATTTCAGGATAAGTAAATGTACATAGCTGTGGTGTGTGGTATGTCCTCAATGGTTATTTTTATGTAAATGTGTCCAGCAAACAGCTTTTGATATTTCAGTGACAGGGATCATCAATAGGAACTCGTCCTTTCATCTGCGCACCAAGCTGAGGTGTGACGACAGCTGGATTGTGTCTAATGTTACCTATGCAACATGTAACTACAGAGATGGCATTTTGACATATGGACAGAGCAGGAGGAAAAGGTCAGGAAATGTCATAAATAGAAAGAGTTTGTTCTCAGATCGGCCTGTGGCACTCTGCCAAACTGACATTATCCTTCTAGTGTTCATGTGGAACTAGAAGCATTTAAAGATGTGAATGTTTTCAAAACCACAGTGACTGCCTCACTTAGTGGGATATATCCAAAACAAATAACAAAGTAATCTGGTAAGTAGTTTAGGACAATTTGCAATATTCCATTTTTCAGATCTGTAGGAAGGCTGGGATTAGACATTTTATTGTAATGAACGTGTTATATTGTTGATATATTTTAACACATGTAAACCTGCACAGTGATTCATTGATGCAATAGAAAAGAAGGGATCCTAACAACCTTTTGGACCCAAAATAACCTCTCAAGAGTCCACAGTTAATCTTAGAACAATGATTATAATAACCAGTGTGTACTGTATATATATATATATATATATATATATATATATATAGTGTTTCCCCTACCATTATATTAGGGGGGCGGCCGCCCCCCCGACGCCCCCCCCCCCCCCACACCCCTTGGAGGTCACGTACATTTTTTTTTAAAAAGGTTGGTTTTTGTTTTTGGTTTTTTTAAAAGAGTTATTTTTGGGCTTTTTGTGCCTTTATTGTAGAGATAGGATAGTGGATAGAGTCAGAAATCAAGGAAATAAGTCATTTAAGGATACCTTTCTGATAGAAAAGGACAGCTGTCATTAAAAGTAAACCATGAACACCAAGATTCCTTCAAGTGTTTGTGTCGGCGTGTCGGCGTGTCAGCGTGTCCATGTCGGTGTCCTCGTCGCTGACGTGTGAAAGGGTCTTAGGTTTAGACCCTGGTCCCTGTAGGTATAAAGTTTGGAGGACCTCCTAAAGTCACTTGCATGTGGGAAAGGTTCCTTTAGTGAAAAAACAGCTAGCTCAACATTGCTGTTTGACATGAACCTCCAGAAATGTATATCAATGCCATGCTGCTGCAGACTGGTCCACATTGGAGCTTTGCACCAAAACTAAGGAGGCAACACTGAACTTGATTCTAGTTTGTGTCTAGCTGCTAGACCCTGAGGACTTCTACAAGAGGCTAAAACTTGAATGGTGTTTGCGGATGAACTCTCACCTGTAATACCTGGTCTCTCTCTGTCTTAACAGAACGAAGAAGAACAGTCAAGTCCTGCAGCTCCTTTTCATTCTCCTTCAGCTCTGCTTTAGCCTAAGATACACCAACATGAAACATAGATTAGAATCATTATCAATTATATCATCAGCAACACTAACATGTGAAGTGAATAACACTGAGTATCTCTATATGATGGCACCTGTCAGTGGGTGAGATATGTTAGGCAGCAGGTGAACATTTTGTCATTGGAGTTGAGGTGTTGGAAGCAGGAAAATGCTTAAGGGTAAGGATGTGAGCGTCTTTGACAAGGGCCAATCTGTACTGCACAAAGCTGCTTGGTTGCACATCTCAATGGGTGCACTATTTGATAGAAGGCCGGACAACCAAGTCTGACCCATGGAGGCCCCCACTTGCAACTTACATGACTTAAGATCTAAGGTATTTGTGCCCGATTCCACAGCCCACATTCAGAGGTCAAGTGGTGCATACTCAATATAAGCTGTTAGTTATAATGTTATGGCTGATCGATGAAGCTCTTTGTATCACCAGGAAAATGCACACTAAATGACTTGTAGAGCTGCTGTTTTTTTATATCCTACATAAGACTTTAACTCATGTTCTCCACTGTGCATAGAAAGTATTGTGTAACATAGGACACGCTAACCTGGTCTCTAGCCTGGGTCAAGTCTTGTATCAGCTGCTCGTTAGCGAGGTAGAGGTCAGCCTTCACGTCCTCACAGCGTCTCTGCCACTCCAGATCTGCCTGGACTCTTCTCTGCTCTAAGATCTGCTCCCTCTTCAGACCAGCACTCAGCTGCTGCTTGTATCTGAACACACACACCCATTTAAGAAAAAGAAGAAGTCAGTGAAAAAGGTTTTCAATGCTCACTGTTCTTATTTTCCTGTGTTGTTCTGTTTGTTTCCTGTGTTTTGTGTTACAATGAAAAATATTCCATCAAGATATCCAGGTCAGTATTGAACCATTATCAGGTATCAATATCATTCAAGGGTTTTATTGTCTTTCTTTGTTTCTCACCCCTTCATCTCAGCCCTGCTCCTCTCCAGCTCAGCCTTCAGTTTGGTTTCTCTCTCCTGCAGGGCGATCATGTCCGTATCCTTTAAGACCATCTCACGGGAGACTTGACTGACGTAATCATCCCAGCCGGTCCGGATTTTCTCCACCTCTGTGTGAAGTCTTAGAAAACACACACACAAATACAAACAAATACATGGAAGCTTGAGTCAAATGCAATAAACCATCATAACTGAGTAGCCATATACACAACACACTGCACAGAAAAAATACACAGAATCACACACAAACAAGCTAAATACTTTTAAGAAGATTTTCCGTCTCACCTGTAGATCGTCTCATCTTTCTGCTTCATGGCCTCCTGTTGGTCTCTCTGTATGATGTGTGCCTGTGAAGCTTGAACCTCCATATCCTCCCGTTGTTTAATGATGTGTTTCTCAGCCGTTTGCAGCTGCTCTGTGTGCCCCTGACGCTGAACCTCCAGCTGTGCCTTACACTCCTTCAGAGCCCTGATGGCATCCTCGTATCTTTACAGAAAGAGCCATACCGTCACACATGAGGAGACATGTTGAATGATTAGTTTACAGTTAAGCCTTCAGTTTTTGTCAGTCTGCATTGTATTTCCAAATGTAAAAATGATTTCAACCTGCTTTCTTTCAGCAGCCAAACTGATAAATAACTGAACATCTTCCAGTATAAAATGTAGATAAGAAGGCTGCTTCAGCGTTTAGTCACCTCTCTGTTTTGGGTTTGTGTCCTGTCAGGGTTCCATGCTGTGACAACAACCAGCTCACTGTATGATATTGCTGGGCATTTAATTGAGTTTCAATTCCAATGAAATATTGGAATGATTACTCTGCCGCATGGTGTTCATTTTGTCCGCAGGTCTCGCCATGTGTGGTAAATGTTTCAAAGTGTTTGTGTTTATATTTTGGACACAAGAGTGAATCACCACCCCCAAAACATAGTTAATCTAAATGTTTTTTTTATTTTCATATATCTTTCATTTTTCATGTATTTATTTTCATTCATTGCTTGTTTTTCAGACTGTTCAGATTGTGAAAGTGTAAAGAGTGCTTAAGTTTGATAAACTAATGTGATGCAGATGTTTCAATATTAACGAGTAATCCTTTTTAACAATCGTGATCTCAATATCAATCAAAATAATCGTGATTACTATTTATGCCATAATTGAGCAACCCTACTTTACATTATCCCTTACATAACTTTATTACAGAACATTGAAGCAAGGCTTTGTCTGATTATTAACATAGATTTGCACATTTTAACTTGATAAAACACTTTCTGGATAGTTTGTACAAAGGTCTTTTGGTAAGAAGAAGAGTGTGTAGGCCTATTGTGTATCAATGAAAGCAACTACTAAACAAATGTATTCTAATCTTTGACAGCAATGTATCATTTATTTTTTAGGGGTCCAGAGAAGGATCAGGGTTTCTTAGATTTAAGAATGTGGGGCTCCAAATAAAAAATAATCTTTCATGCTCTCCAAAGGCTGGACCTCGTACAGGTATAATGGTAACCGTTTCTGTCTGTACCAGAATCAGGCTGAGAGCTCATTTGTGTTATTAATGACTCACTTTTTCATGTGGTCATCCTCCTCCTTCTCCAGTTTGGTCTCCATAGATTTCAGCTCCTCCTCAAACGTCTTTATCCTGAGACAGAAGATAGCAAGATTAGACTAAACACATGTAGACATGCAGACACAGACACAGACACACACACCCCACACACA
Source organism: Labrus mixtus (assembly GCF_963584025.1). NCBI lineage: Eukaryota > Metazoa > Chordata > Actinopteri > Labriformes > Labridae > Labrus > Labrus mixtus. The sequence goes on from NC_083632.1 coordinate 13,006,715, forward strand.
CACACACACACACACACCCCACACACACACACCTTACAATGCAGGAGCAAACCTGTATTCCTTGACAGCCATGAGGTCTCGGATCTCCTGCTCTTTTTGTTGTAACTGAGTTTGTGTCTGCTGACAGAAATCCTGAGTGGATTTGAGAGTTTCTGCAGTCTGCAGCCGAGCCTGGCTGTGAATTTCAACCTCTTTGGACAGCAGCTTCACCTAGAAACCAATGTAGCATTTACATATGTAAAATATTCTTTCTTTGAAACTAACTAAGCTGATATTTGTAGAAAACTTAAACTGACACCATATTTTCCTCTCCTCACCTTGAGGTCATGACCGAGCACCACAGCTCGCATCTCATCTATTTTTACGTTGAACTGATGTTCCCGCTGTTTCAGCTTGCTGCCGAATTCTGCTGTCATCTCCTGTTGGCCAGAGAAGAGTGATTAAAGACAAGGGTAAGGGATTTGAACAACAATACATTTTTTGTGAGATGAAGGCATTGCTGCTATAACTTAACACAAAATCAGTAAGCACACTTTTGCACATACCAGCCTGCACTTCATGTAGAACTAGTTAGCTTGGTTGACCCGTTCTCTTTTCTGGTTTTTAACATTGTTTAATGAGCCTTGAAGAGGCGGCTTTAAGAACACAACCAGCTACCTGGACTGCTCAGACAGAAATTCTGTGGCATGTAAAGGCTTGATTGAGGTTTATAATTACAGATACACCGATTCCTGGAAATTGATATTTTAAAGGTCCAATATGTAAGATATTTAATGAATTAAATGATCTTACTGTATCATCAGACATTGATGAAAAATGCTATGTTGAAGTGCTGGCTTCTCTGTCAACAATGCAGCAGCCAGTAACCCCTCTTTCTAAGTTATATTCTGGCCCTGAATGGTCTGGATTTGTTTGGACCAGAGAAGGTAGATGGTTTTAAGGCACCCTCAAAAAGCCATTTTGCATGCCCCTTGGTTTGCCAGAAACTTGGTAAAGCTTGGATAAATGGAGAGAAATGGAGAGAAGTTAGAGTGCAGAAATGTTTCAAGATGCAGAGCTGGATAAAGACTGTTGCAGACAGAAGGCTTTGAGTGGAAGATCAGCCAGTTCCAGCGTAGCTGGCTTGGCCTGCCACGAAGCCTGAGCAGCATCGCCCTTTACGGGCACAACACCAAGCTGCAGCTTCTCTTCAAGGTCACCAGCAAGACTCTGCTGACTCAAATGTCTCCACAGGACCGGGAGGAAGTGGTGCACTGTTGGGTATAGTCGGGCTGGCCTCGGAAGCAGTCCAACACCTCGCTTCAGTAAATCCCGTGGGAAGGACAGCCACAAGCTTATTGAGCAGGAAGTGGGTGCAGAAGAGGAGGAAGCTCGCTACTGCAGGATGGTTGGCATGGGTAAGCAAGGGGCTATGACCACGTGGGAACACACAACAGCCCACAAGAGCTCTTTGGCAAAACTCTAGAAAGTAGAAGCAATCCGCTTCAAGTTCTTGGTCCATTCCGTGTACATGCCGACACCATCTGCACTAGGATAAGCCACAGCAAACAGCTCAGCCCATCGAAGCGCACCATCAGCTTCATCCACGGAGGAGGAAAACCAACGCCTCAACCCAAGTCCCAGGGTGGACAGCTCACACACAAGAGAGTGGCAGCTCTTGGTAGACCTAGGGAGACAGCTGAGGTTCCCGGACATCATTGCTGTTACCACCCTCAGGCCTGACAACGTCCTAATGTCCGGGGGTCAAAGCAAATGGTCTTAATCGAGCTGTCCGTCCACTGGGATGGAGTAGGCTCAGGAGAGGAAAAGAGCTAAGTATGCAGACCTGGTTGCTGACTGTCAGAGGCAGAAGTGGAAGGCCCGCCTCAAGCATGTGGAAATGGGGTGTAGGGGCTTTGCAGGTCAGTCTCTTCACCGGGTCCTGGGCCTCTTGGGAATCTGTGGGCTGCGAAGGAGGAGAGCTGTCAAGAACATCCTGGAAGCGGCTGAGAAGGGCTCTCGTCCAGGTGAGGGTGTCTGATGTTAAGACCCGAAACACCCCATGACCTGGGGCACTTCACTAACAATGTGTCCAGGTTGCACTACTAGGTGTACGTAGTGTAGCAGACACTAGTCAGAGTCACCTTTGAGAGGTCTTTTGTTTGGGTTCATCCTAAAGGTCTGAATGTCTCACTGCCCTACCAGTTATTTCAGTCCTGCAGACTGGGACGGCTCTCCACGTACACAGCCAACTATGAGGAGATAGATATGAGCCAACTTATAGTAGGAGATAGAAATAGAAAGCATATTACTGTGTGGAGCTGCAGTGTACCAGAGCTTTTAATGTCTGTCAATGGCACAATTAGTAGAGGAACTTGGCCCCCTAAAAGTTGAGAGACCCCTACCCGAGGTAGAACAAAGCACGACCATATTTTTTCATAACTTGAACATGTCTAGTTTATGAAATGGATAGTTGTATAAAAATATTTTACTGCAAAATAACTTTTTTTGGATGTTTTATGCATCTTACCACAAAACGAAAATAGGTCAAATTAGGGCTTCTCCAAAAGGGACAGCTCCAGCCTTATCACATGTATCTCTGGGAATTTTATCAATATAATTTTCAATTTTTGAATTTTTCACACTTAAACACACATGTAGTTTAGGCGGAAATTGAAAATTGAAACAAAAATTCAAAAGGTATGTATATCAAAGTCTGTAATTTTTTAAGTAAGGACACCAAACATTAAAATATGTAATTTGTATCTTCTTTAGACTGTTATCTCAACATAAAAACAAGTTATTTGACTTTTCACTTGACCCTATGCTGTCACCAGCCCCTAACAGGAAACTAGTGCAGCCAGGATTTCAGGGCGACCTGGTACAATGGGGCCCTGAAGATAAAAATGACATATTTTAATGTTTGGTGTCCTTACTTAAAAAATTACAGACTTTGATATACATACCTTTTGAATTTTTGTTTCAATTTTCAATTTCCGCCTAAACTACATGTGTGTTTAAGTGTGAAAAATTCAAAAATTTAAAATGGTATTGATAAAAAAAACTTTGCATAATTGTAACTAATAACTATCTGTGAACATCCTGTCCAAATTTGGTGAAATTCTGATTCTGATTCCCAGAGATACATGTGATAAGGCTGGAGCTGTCCCTTTTGGAGAAGCCCTAATTTGACCTATTTTCGTTTTTTGGTAAGATGCATCCAAATTTTGCAGTAAAATATTTTTATACAACTATCCATTTCATAAACTAGACATGTTCAAGTTATGAAAAAATATGGTGGTGCTTTGTTCTACCTCGGGTAGGGGTATCTCGAAAACTAAAGCCTTTTTGCGGGGTTTGTTCCTCTACTAAATGTGTTTTACATTGAGTCAGATTAATATTCTCTTTATTTTAGTGTGTCTCTGTGTGTGGTTGTTCACCTGTCTCTGGAGGGTAAGCTCTCCCTCCACCTCTCGTATCCTGCACTGAAAATCCAGTTTCATCTTCTCATTCTCCTCCATTTGCTTCTGAATTTCACCAGCCATGGAGCTACGGTCACACAGACACAGACACAGACAGAGTTAAAGAACATTATAAAAGTTTAACATTAATGCCATTGATAATCAACAAAAAGCTAGAACCTTGGGCACCTTCAGCCCCAACAACACGTGTGTTGTGTAGTGTTGAACACCTTTGTTGTGTATGCTGTGTTGTGCGAGTGAAATGCCTTTTTAAACGCAGGGCTTATGCCAAGGGCCAACCTCCGGTGTTAAAATGGAGATAATTTAGAAAAGCAAAATAACTGCAGATCTTTGAGTGTCCACTAGAGGCTGACTGAAAAACTCAAGCATCACCAGGGTCCCATATCAAAATGTCCATCTTTACAGCCCAAATAAGAAGAAGAATCAGAACAAGCTCTGAACTGAGAACTAGGAAGGTCTTGTCAGCCATTTTCTGGAAACGCAGACATCTTTTTAAGGCAGATGGATTTTGCTTGAACATGTCTGGGGTGAAACTGTTCACCTCTAACCTATTTTACTCCCTGCCTCAACGTTCAGTTCTCTCTGCCAAGGACATGAGGCAAAAGAAAACAGCTTTCAAAAAAGACAAAACACAGCGGGAAGAAAACCTTTGTCAAGAATCACGTCTGCCAGTATCTGAGGAGAGACCTAAAGAGGAGAGACATCGAAACCAAGAGGAGGGGTCTCCACCCACCTTCGACCCCCTCACCAAAACCAACACTTGTGAAGTCTCACCGCCCTTGGCCCCTCGAACCCTGATCAGATCATCATCTCCCTCCTCCCCCCACCTGGAGTTCACTGACCAGATGAAGGAGCTGGTCAATGCTGGATTAAAAAGTGGATTAAAAAGTAGAGAAAAAGGGAGAAGGGCGGGCCTTCTCCCTTTTTTTCTCCCATAAACACCCAATGGCGCCCCCCCCCCGTCCCTCTGCGGGTGTGTCATGTTTTGTCTCCTCAGCTTGATAAGGCTGCAAGGACATCAGCAGTCATGACTCTCTCCAGGATAAGCCGGGGCACCTGCACATCAGTAGGTTCCAAAATCTCTGTGTTGACAGGTAATAGAAGAATAAAGGGGACTCTGCCAAGAAACAAAAGGCAGTTGTGATTTTGCAAACTTGTCAAACTTAGCATCCATTCCTTCTGAGCCACAACCTGTCCCAAAAACGTTAGCAGATGAAGCTTCTAGGACCCTAAAAGCTGGCTCTACTGAACATTAGATCACTGGCAGGGAAATCTTTTTTTAATCAATGATTTTATTATTGAGCACAAGCTTGATTTTATGTTTTTAACTGAAACTTGGTTAGATCAAAATAACAGTGCAGCTGTTCTTATCGAGTCATCCCCTCCCAACTTCAGTTTTGTAAGCGAGGCTAGAGTGCATAAGAGAGGAGGAGGAGTTGCAGTTTTGTTTAATGACTCCTTCCAATGTAAGCAATTATCTTTTGGAAATGTTGCTCCTTTTGAATATGTGGCCCTTCAGTCCACCCCCAGAGCCATGTTCCTAAATATTTACAGGCCACCTAAATACTGTGCAAACTTTTTCGATGATTTCACTGAACTGCTGTCTGTGATCTGTATTGACTTTGACTGTGTTATTATTGTTGGTGATTTTAACATCCATGTTGATAACCCCCAGGACAGAGGGACTAAAGAACTGTTTCACACTCTTGATAGATTTGGGCTGACTCAGCACGTGACAGAGCCCACACACAACAGAGGGCACACTCTGGACTTAATCATCTCCAAGGGCTTTGACATCTCCAAGGTTGTTGTTTCAGATGTTGTCCTCTCTGATCACTCCTGTGTTTTATTTGAGAGTACTATGTACAAAAGTATTAAAAAAAAAAGTGATCACAAAACGATGTATCACTGAAAACACCAGTGAAATATTTAACCAGGTTTTCTCTTCCACAGCTGCCCTGTCCTGGGGCTCAGTCAGTGAGTTGATAGATAACTTCAATTCTAAAATCACAAATGTTATTGATTCCATTGCTTTCACTAAGGTGAAGGTTGTCTCTGGTAAGAAAAAAATCTCCATGGAGAAATTCGACACTGGTAAGAAACTAAAAAAGAGATTGTCGAAAGCTGAACGCAGGTGGCGTAAAACTAATCTCCAGATTCATTATGACATCTACAAAGAGAGACTTCAGATTTATAATTCACAACTGAGGAATGCAAGGCAATCTTTCTTCTCTGACATCATCACCAGAAACAATAATAATGCTCGTGCCCTGTTTGCTACTGTCGACAGGCTAACAAACCCTCCTGTGTCAATAGCATCTGGATTTCATTCTACCAGGGCCTGTAATACATTTAACACCTTCTTTACTGAAAAAATCCAGAAAATTAGACAAACTGTCAGTAACTCATCATCAGGATCAGGATATGTGCTATGTCCATTTAAAACCAACTTAAGCACCATGAGACAATTTAATCAAATCAACCTTAAAAACCTGGAGGACATTATACAACAATTAAATTCCTCCTCCTGCTGTCTTGATATTCTGCAAACAGGTTTTTTCAAAAAAGTTTCCCAAGTCATGGCTCCAGATCTGTTACAAATTGTAAACCTGTCTCTTCTCTCAGGTGTCTTCCCACAGGCCCTGAAAACAGCAGTCATCAAGCCACTATTAAAAAAGAACAATTTAGACAAGTCAATACAATTACAAGTTTACAATGAACAATTACAGGCATATCAAATCTTCCTTTTTTAAGTAAAATAATCAAAAAAGCTGTTTTTCAACAGTTAAATAACTTCTTGACATTGAGCGACTGTTTCGATGTCTTCCAGTCAGGTTTTAGACAAAATCACAGCACTGAGACAGCCCTGGTTAAAGTGTTTAATGACATCCGTTTAAACACAGACAGTGGCAGAACCTCAGTCTTAGTTTTACTTGATCTCAGTGCTGCATTCGACACAGTTGACCACAATATATTACTTGACCGACTGGAAAACTTGGTGGGAGTTTCTGGCACAGTACTAAACTGGTTTGAATCCTACTTAAAGGACAGGGACTTCTTTGTGTCTATAGGTAACTTCAAATCTGAGCAAACAAAAAATTACTTGTGGAGTTCCCCAAGGTTCCATCCTGGGGCCTCTTCTGTTTAACCTCTACATGCTCCCACTAGCTCAGATTATAAAAAACAATGAAATAAGGTTTCATAACTACGCAGACGACACACAAATATATATTACAATGTCACCAGGCAACCATGGTCCCATAAAAGCACTGGATAAATGCATAGAGCAAATCAATGAGTGGATGTGCAAACATTTTCTCCAGCTAAACAAAGACAAAACTGAGGTTGTTGTTTTTGGAGCAAAGGAGAAGCGACTAAGAGTCAGCAATCAGCTTCAGTCAGTAAGACTTAAAACCACAGACCAGGCAAGAAATCTGGGCGTAGTGATCGACTCAGAGCTCAGTTTTAAAAGCCACATTAAGACAATTACAAAGTCAGCCTACTATCACCTGAAGAACATATCAAGAATTAGAGGACTTATGTCCCAGCAGGACCTGGAAAAACTTGTCCATCCTTTTATCTTCAGTCGTCTTGATTACTGTAACAGTGTCTTTACAGGTCTGCCTAAAAAATCAGTCAGACAACTGCAGCTGATCCAGAACGCTGCTGCTAGAGTCCTCGCCAAAACCAAGAAAATGGATCACATCAGTCCAGTTCTGAGGTCCTTACACTGGCTCCCAGTCTGTCAGAGAATAGACTTTAAAATCCTGCTGCTGGTTTATAAAGCGCTGAATGGTTTAGGGCCAAAATACATTAGTGACCTCCTGATTAATTACGAACCATCCAGACCGCTCAGGTCGTCTGGGACAGGTCTGCTCTCTGTCCCCAGAGTCAGAAACAAACACGGAGAAGTAGCGTTCAGTTTCTATGCTCCTTATATCTGGAACAAATGCCCAGAAAACTGCAGGTCTGCTGAAACTCTCAGCTCTTTTAAATCGAGGTTGAAGACACACCTGTTTACAGGTGCCTTTCATTAAACAATTTTGATAAGATTTTAAATTTTAACTCCGCACTGTAACGTATTTTTACTTTATTTATTTCAATTAATTTCATTTGAATTATTTTTATTTGAACATATGTTCAGATTTAATAATTTCAGTGATTTTTAAATGTTCTATTTTAATGTTTCTTTTCTTTCCTCTGTCGTGATGCTTTTGATGTCTTGTGTGAAGCACTTTGAATTGCCTTGTTGTTGAAATGTGCTATATAATTAAACTTGCCTTGCCTTGCCTAAGTAGGAGGGTTTTTTTTTAGGTGATAACATGGTCAAATTAAAATGCAGGCAAACTTCTTCAAAATGTTTAAATTTCACAAATGTTTTGATAGTGATCTCTCGCTCTTTCAGTAGCTTTGTGTTAGAAAATAACAGAAACATTTGTGATGTTTTTAGGCTTTGGTACTTTTCGATAGTATCAACCATTTAAATAACTGAGATCGAGGATCTTATCTCATCTCACCTAATCTCTTTTTATCAATAGGCTGGTTTTTCTGTGCTGTGCATTGAGTTATTATGGTGTGGTTTGGTTTCACCCTTTTAGCTTACACTTCTTTCACTTATGTGGCTTGATAAATGGCAATGTTTTATTCATAAATTCATAACATCTTAATCCCAGCTATAATTATTGTATTTCTTCTTTCAGACTTACAGTTTGAGCTCCTCCAGCTGCTGCTTGTACTGAGCAGCACTGTGCTGACTCTGTCTGAGCTCCTCCCTCCACTGCTCGGCCTCTCTGGTTCTTTGCTCTTCCAGCCAGGTGACCTGCAGACGGAGCTGCTTCACCTCCTCCTGTCTGCACAATGACAGCAGTATTTCAGTATAAGTGGACCTTGACCGTCACTGTGTCTGCTGGAGCAATTATTGTTCTCCTAGAGGGTCATTATAAGAGAAACAGTGGAAAAAGAAGACATAATAATCTGTTCTAATTCTAAAATGTGTTGGTATTCATTATTGATCATAAAAACGTATAATCTAATGTAGCGGCTCTAATCGCATTCAAAATCAGAATCAGAATCAGAAATACTTTATTAATCCCAGAGGGAAATTCGGTCGTTACAGTTGCTCCAAAATATACAGTATAGCAGTAGAAATATAGTAATAAAAATATTAATCAAATAGAATAGGAATATAAGTAAGGTTTCAATAATAGGTAGAATAAATATTTACACGAATAAGAGTAAGGTGGAATATATACACACATTTTCAAGATTATTGCACTGTTTTCTTCAATATTGCACTTTGTTATCATGGACATATTATTCATTATTATTATATTGCAGTTTTAATAAATAATGAGTTATGGTGGAGGTTACAGTTTTCAGTTTTGTTTTGATTTTTTCCAGGCTGAGATAGTCCAGGGTGAGACGGAGTGTTTCTCACTCAAAGGGAGGAGTTATAAAGTTTGATGGCCACAGGCAGGAATGACCTCCTGTGGTGTTCTGTGGTGCATCGGGGGGGATCAGTCTGGCACTGAATGTGCTCCTGTGTCTGACCAGCACATCGTGGAGTGGGTGGTAGACATTGTCCAAGATGCAACGCAACTTAGTTAGCATCCTCCTCTCTGACACCACCGTCAGAGAGTCCAACTCCACCCCAATAACGTCACTGGCCTTACGGATCAGTCTGTTTAGTCTGTTGGAGTCTGCTACCTTCAGCCTGCTGCCCCAGCACGCAACAGCAAACAGGATAGCACTGGCCACCACAGACTCATAGAACATCCTCAGCATCGTCCTGCAGATGTTAAAGGACCTCAGCCTCCTCAGGAAGTAGAGTTGGCACAGGCCATTCTTGTAGACGGCCTCGGCGTTCTTAGACCAGTTCAGTTTATTGTCCAAGTACACCCCCAAGTACTTGTAGTTATCCACAATGTCCACACTGACCCCCTGAATGGAAATAGGGGTCACCTGTGCCTTTTTCCTCCTTGGATTCACTACCAGTTCCTTGGTCTTTGCCAGGTTGAGCTGGAGATGGTTTTGCTCACACCATGCAACAAAGTCACCCACCACAGTCCTGTACTCAGCCTCCTCACCCTTGCTGATACATCGAACTACAGCAGAGTCATCAGAAAACTTCTGAAGGTGGCAGGACACTGTGTTGTAGTTGAAGTCTGTGGTGTAGAGGGTGAAGAGGAAGGGAGACAGGACCGTCCCCTGTGGGGCCCCAGTGTTGCTGACCACTCTGTCTGACTCAGAAGTGTTGTATGCGCACATACTGTGGTCTGCCAGTCAGATAGTCCACAATCCAGGACACGAGAGGAGCCTCCACCTGCATTGTCGTCATCCTCTCACCCAGTAGAGCCGGACGGATGGTGTCAAAAGCACTGGAGAAGTCAAAAAACATGACCCTCACAGTGCTGTCCGGCTTGTCCAGGTGAGCATAGACCCGGTTCAGCAGGAAGGTGATGGCGTCCTCGACACCCAGCTGGGGCTGGTAGGTGAACTGGAAAGGATCCAAGAGGGGCCTGACCGTTGGTCGGAGCTGATCCAGGACGAGTCTCTCCAGGGTCTTCATGATGTGTGATGTCAGTACCACCGGTCTGTAGTCCTTAGCGTCGCTGGGGCGCGGCGTCTTTCGCACAGGAACGAGGCAGGACGTCTTCCACAGCACGGGGACCCTCTGAAGACTTAGGCTCAGGCTCAAGCTGAAGACACGGTGAAGTACTCCACAGAGCTGGGGGGCACAGGCTTTGAGCACCTTGGGGCTGACGCCGTCAGGGCCCGCAGCCTTGCCTGCGTGGAGTCTGAGGGCGCGGTCACACTGGCCATCCGTACCGTGCTGTACGATTGCCCCCCCCCCCCGCAGCGCCATTCCCCCGCTGGCCGGCGCGGCCCGCGGTCACACTACACAGGACTATCCGTGCCTAAAAGCATGATTACCTCTTGTACATAACGTCGTAATACAACACAACGTCTGCACATCAGAGAAAAACACAGAACATGACAGCTACTTTACTGACTTTACAGCTTATTTTAAGTCAGTTTAATCAGACACAGCAATAAATAAATAAATTGTTCTCCGATGTGCGGGCGGACTCACACACGGACTCGCGCGCGGACTCGGCCGCGGTTATCCATGGCTTGTTGTTTGAATAACAAAGGACAGTCCTGGCTGGAGCTTTCCCTCCAGCTTCCTTCTGTAGGTGTCCTTGGCCTCCCTAATCTTCACTTTCAGGACCCCCAGTATAGTTCTCACCTCCTCTTGATTTCCATCTCTGAAGGCCCTTTTCTTGGTGTTGAGAATGGCCTTGATGTCCTTTGTTATCCATGGCTTGTTGTTTGAATAACAAAGGACAGTCCTTGCTGGGACAATGCAGTCCACACAGAAGTTGATGTAATCTGTGATGCACTCCGTGAGCCCGTTGATGTCCTCTCCGTGGGGCTAGCAAAGTGCTTCCCAGTCAGTCACCTCAAAGCACCCCTGCAGTGTGATATAGGCCACCTCTGACCATCTCCTCGCTTTCTTCTTGGTTGCAGGCAGCCTTTTAACCATAGGTACATAACAGGGGGTGAGGTGAACCATGTTGTGGTCTGACCTTCCCAGGGGGGGAGGGGAGAGGAGCGTCCTTTACATTGACTTTGCATTGAAGAGTAAAGCTCTATCTTTTTTCTCAGCTCATGTCTACTGCAAATAAGGGCTGGGCAATTAATCAAGTTTCAATTTAAATGATAAATTTGGCGACCCACGATCATGAAAACAAGATAATCAGGATTAAGGGATTACGTTGCTGCTTGCCGAGGTGCGCTTGTTTTGTCCACAGGTTCTGTCGAGTGGGGAAAGTGTTTCAAAGTGTTTGTTGTTCATCACCTCTACCACTACCTTTATTTCTTGTATTTATATATTATTAACTGTATATATCTATTTATTTTTCACTTCTATATTTTCATTTATTGGTTGTTTTTCAAAGTGTTTCAGAGTGTTTTAGTTTGTGTCTGTGATCTCAACAGATAGATACTTTATTGATCCTTTGTAGGAAATCAATCACAGTCAAGACAATACATGAAAAAAACCTGGACAAATACCTTTAGGCACATAAAATCAAGACATCAAAAACACTAAGATCAGTTTTTTAAAAACAGACTAACATTTCGTTAAATTAATAAAATAATCGTGATCATGATATTTGCCATAATCTAGCAGCCCTACTGCAAATACATGCTTGATGCTTTACATAAATAAATTATTTCAAGGATTTTTCCACTTACATGTTCGCATTCAGTTGAGAATTATAAGCATAAGGCTAGTAATTCTTTATTTTCATTTTTATTTAGGATGCTCTGTGTGACTCTAAATGCTCAGTATGAGCTTCATTCTCGCCCCCACAGTGTTTGATAAACAATTTGCTTACTTTAAAGGGTAACTAAACCCCATATTTTCAGCTGTACTGCTCTACCCTGGAATTTCAAAAAATGCATTTAGAATGTCAATGTATCAACTTGGAGAGGGAGCGGGGCAGGGGGGTAAACTCGCCCACTCACTCCTTCCGCACCGTTATCAGCTGCAACATGATACAATGTTTGCCCCACACACACAAATACACACACACACTTGAGTCCCCACAGTTCGCCGAGTCGGGTGACGAGGCTTTTATAGGTTTGGTGACGTGGGGATGCACTCCTACGTAGTACTGTACTCCACACAGCCGTTAGAATTTTTCAAACGGAAGGGCAGACACTATGCACATTTCTAACACAATATTTCAAATTTCAATACGTTGTACTCAAATGTCGAGATTGGGACTTGGATTGATCCATAACACTACTTTATACTCAAATACAGAGGTTTATAGTTGAAAAAAGTGGTTTCAGGGTTTAGTTACTCTTTAAATACATGAACAATCCTAGTTGATTGAGCGTTCACTTATTTCTACAAGTTGTTCTGATACTCTCATTATGACGTAATCTTTACTTTCTAATTTGTGCTGAAGAGGTTGAGAAGAATTGTACCTGTTGTTTTCCACAGTCAGAGCTCCGGTAGTAACCACATCGTATCTCTCCAGCTCTCTGTCTCGTTCATCCAGGACAGCCAGATTGAACTGGAAATCTTCCTTTATTTGCTGGTAGCGCTCTCTGACAGAGGAATGCACAACAAAAAATTATTTGATAACAGTGCTTACACACAGGAAGATACTGTAAGTCTAGTATGAGTGTTATTTGCTACACTCTACATCACCTCTGCTCCACAGAGGTCAGCTTTTCAAGTCTTAAAATCAGGAATTAGCCTATATCTGGAAAAATCACATCTCTGCATATACTGTAAAATATAATATTTTATTTTTCAATATCTATACATCAATATAATTAGTGCTGCTCAAATAACTATTCATGGGCTGGTCTATTCCAAATTCTTTTTGAATCTTCAGCTTGATATCAGACTGATTATGGTATTAATCTAAATAGTAATATGTACACAGTTAAAGGACTGTTCAGTGTCTTTAACGCTGGGCCACATCTTGCTCCAGGAGATTGCTTCGGGGATCTATTGCCTGCAACATAATATTTTCTTATTTCTTTCAGTCAAAGTGATTTTCATTTAAAAGTTGTTGATGCAACTTTTTTAAAGATTTCTTTTGGGGCTTTTTGTGCCTTTACTGGAGAGATAGGACAGTGGATAGAGTTGGAAATCAGGGGGAGAGAGAGAGAGAGTGGGGAATGACATGCAAGAAAGGAGCCACAGGTGAGATTCGAACCCGGGCCGCCCACTTGGAAGACTACAGACTCCATACATGGGGGGCGCACACTAACCTCTGCACCACCAGCGCCCCTCCACCACAATTTTGAGTGACACACAAAAACATAACAAATTGGAGAACCCTGTACAAATGTATTTTTCATTCCTTTAAAAAAAAAAAGTGGACATAAAACCTGAACATGTTAGAGTAGAAAAATGATCTTCGTGAGGAGGAGGTAAGCAAACAAACATTTGTAGTGGTATCAGTCTTATCAGATTGTTATGTTTGCATATCTTTAGACTGAGATCTCTGCCTCCACTGCAGTACAATAGAGGTGCTGCTCATGGCATTGAAAAAGACATTTAGACATTTCGACAGCAAGCAATAGCAAAGTGCCTTTCCAATTACAATGTGCTGCATACTCTTGATAATCCACACACCTCAATTGTGTTATACCGAGGCAGATATCGCTGACAAACATTACAAAACTTGAGCAAATAAAACCAAAACGTTGTGCATAGACAGATTCCATCACAAGCAGCTGATGAACATGTTTCCTGGTAACTCTGCATAACTCTATAAGAGTTCAAATGTTCAACTGGTGTCGTGTCACCAGGGTCCCAAATTAACTTTTTGACTCACCGGCCAAGGTGGCAGGTAAATTAAAGAAAATTCACAGACCAAACATATTTTTAACTGTCCAAAATAACAAATTGTGTTTTTGTGTCCCATACACATCTGTTACAGTACATTTAAATGAGAAGGCATTATGTTCTGCTTAATCAATAACAGATTTAAGTCACAGATTCGATCATTTTATCAGATCAGGTTTTTTTTCTCACTTGTAGGCAGTGTCACCAGTTCTTACAGGAGGCTTGAGGACTCAACTGTCGCACACTAAAGCATGGGAGGATAGATTTTTTCAACTCAGGTATATTAGTTATTTTAACAGCTAACTTGGGTTAACTGAATTTTTGTGGGGGGGGTGGAGGGTGCAAAATGATTCAAGCATTTATCGATCAAACTCGATCAAACAAAGTTTTACTTTGTTAACTGTCCTTAAATTAATTAGAAAAACAATTCAACACAAAAATGTATTCTTCTTCTCCTTATTATTGTTGTTATTATAAATACCACCCTTACCATACCAGACATTCTCTACAGAGGGTTTTTCTGCTTTTCTCTTTTTCACATCATTATTCAATTTACAGAAAATGTTTGATGTTCTGAAAACCTGAGGTGTGTTGTCATTGGTGGTGTTACCTTGTGTTCTTGGAAATTGTCATAGATATTTTTATAGAACTTTTTTTTCCACAAGTATTAATCAGTTGATTAAAAAAATGGGCATGATTATCTACACATATTTCCCTTTCAGTGAGTTAATCTCTCTGAGTCAGAGACGCTGGGTCTAGTACTGGGAATATTTTCCAGCTGAAAGCTGTGGCGTGAGGTGGAGGTAATCATGGTACCTGAGGGAGGAGCACTCCTCCTGTGCCTTTCTCAAGGAACTCTCCAGCTGATGAACCCTCACAGCTTGGAGCTCCTTCCATTCCTTCTCTTTACTGGCCAGCTGGGCCTCAAGGTCTCCCAGTTCACTCTCCACGGCTGACTGCATGGCCAAACATGTGTAAACCTACCACGCCACAATAAAGGTTGATCAACATAGTATTCTTGCTCACCAGTTAGTTTCCTTCACCATGTTGACGCAACTTTCCACTGAATGCATCTGTGGCTGTCGTAGGTACCACAGATGTTCAGACATAAAGTGTCCTAATGCCTCCTCGTTTAGTTGTTTATTATAATGCCAAATACTTATCAGACATTTCTTAAAGAAAAACCATAGAGGCATTCTTTAGGACACCTTTTTGTCTGCATTAGGACACTTTCAGTCTTCAACATCTGGTGTAGCAGCTGAAAGTCACCTGTTGACATGGTCACTGTTTTAACCATGACAACCTGCATGAGAACAAAATACAGGACAATACAGTAAAGACAAAATGCTGTAAGGGTGCTAGGAAAGCGTCATCAGTTGAATATAAATAACCCATCCTAAAGATAGAGTCAGGTAGTGATTTAAAATGATGACATGAAAACACGTGTTTTTGGTTTTAAGATTGTATTTCTTAGTACAGCAGGTCAGTTCAGAGTTCTTGGGGAGAAACAATCCTGCTATTGACCCCCCTGCTCTCAGGTGGGCGCAACAGGTAAGTAAAAACAAAACTGCGAACACACTGGATCAACAAACCGAAATCAATCACACAAACCTACCATGATCCATGAGCCGAGTTTTCAGTTTCACTCGGCAGGTTGGTAGGAGCTCCTAATTCTTTACACTTTATATTCACCAAGCCATGTAGCGACTTGTTCATTTATCTTAATCACTCTATGTTGGAAAATATCATTAGAGGAGCTAAAGTAGACGTTCAATAAAACTTGACTAGTCCGTCTTTCAGGTAAATGGTTTGCCCGTACGGTTTCCCGGGCAACCGTCCGTTATGCCATATATGTTCCCCCGGCACAAGGAGAGAGAGAATAGTTCCGAGCGACGCTAGTTTCTTTTAGACACATTTTATTCATAGTGGCCTGATGTCAGTGTTAGATAGTCGTTATTAAACGCAAGAAATGTGTCCTGAATTTGTATCAACTGATTGGTTTTATTATATATTTAATTTATATATTTTGAAATTAGGAAAAAAAAGTGTTTGTCATGATAAGAATTATATCTTTTAACCTATTAAAGTAGTGAATAGTTTAACATTTTAATTTCAATGCGAAAATTCTACATTCACATATCCAAGTAGGCCACAAAGAAACCCCACGTATGATAACGCACAATAGAAATCAGACAATATTTTCTACAGAAACTGAAATAAAAGCAGTCAGACAGTATCAATCAATCAATCTTTATTTGTGTAGGGCCCATTCCTAAAAAAAAATGTTACACAAAGAAACTTTACAAAAGAGCTTGTAGAATACCTTACTAGTTGTTATATTATATTACAAAAGAGCAGATAAAACACCTTACTCTTTGTTATATTATGTTACAAAAGAGCAGGTAGAAGATATTACTCTTTGTTATTACCCAACATTAATCCATCATGAGCACAGCAGCAACAGTGCCCCAACCCTAAACCAGTAGAAATGTGCTAGACCTAAATGTATTTGTTTCTTGTAAGGTTAAGACTACAATCTCAGTGTCTTCGTTTTTGGTTTAAAATGTTTGTATTTAAGCGTTTAAATTGTTTACAATATAATGATAATAGAAGAAACTGGCTCCAATGTGATATAAACTCTTAGTCATTGACTAAACTTGAATTTCGCTTCCAAAAAGTTTGTAACATACTTACGCAGCTATGTACATTTGGTTGCTTAATGATGAAATAGGACGCACATCAGTTTGATTTGGCGGAGGGGCGTGGTCTCCTTTGCGCGCCGCCGTCTGATAAAGGCAGGAGGAAAGCGCGCACCCGCGAGTTGTGTAGAAGCGCTTCTGAAGAGGGAGGCATCATCTCACCAGGTAACGTCACTTAATTTTGTATTTTTCCCCTTTTCTTCACTTGAGGGTTTTTTGTCTGAGTTCTGACGTTTCGGAATGAATTTGTATTTTTTATTTTATTAAAACTGCTTAGCCTGCAGGCCAAGGTGTAGGGTAACAGGTGGGCTAAATATAAGCAGGCTAAAGATGATCAATTAGAATGAATTTGAGTGTAAACTGAGAGTAAAGGAGAGGTGTTTGTGATGCTTAGCCCCGGGATAGTCTCAGTTGTTATAGTATTTAACACGTTGGACCGGTCAGATCAGGATCAGGTCTGTGGGGATGCACATTAGAGACCCACGCCTCACTCCTCACGTAGGCAGCTGGGTCTCTTGGTTCTTTCCGTTATCCACTCCTGTCAAGTGTACGGCATAGAAAAAACTTCACATTGCAGCTGTTATCTAAATAGGACATTACGACGGATATATTACTCACTTACAGAGGAAACAATGGCTCCAGATGGAAAAAGACTTCGACTATGCTGCGCATTAAACGGACGATCTTCATTTCCTAACGGCGATCATTGTGGTGTATTAGTTACATAATGGAAAAAGTAAAGAAAATGTAACACTGAAAGTCTTATGCCAGCTAAAAAAAAAAGACAACAAAACGAGCTCAGAGGATAAAATAAGAAAACTTCTGGGAGCGGATGTTATTTGGCAGACAGAGCGCTGCCTCTTTTCCTGATTCAGAGATGCATGATGAAGTCTGAACGTGATGCAACAAGCGCTGAAAGTTTGAAGTAGGATGGTTGCTGCTGGATGTGACGCAGAAGTCACACTGCCTACGTGCGCTGCGCTGCATCCACGAGACGACGATGATGTCACGACTATAAGCTATACGTCATCTTTCTCTACCAAAACATGCAAATGTGTACAATTACATATAAAAATAATTCATCCTGGGAAATCGGTTATGGGCCGGAATAACTCTCATGTAGGCTATTCTTGACGCAACCAGGCAACTGCAGGATATCCTGCTCTGAATACTGAGAAAGTGTCATGATTTGGTTTTGTATTTGAGTTTCCCCGTTTCATCCCTGTGTTGCTTGTTTCACTTGTGTGTTAACGTTTCCTAGTGTTCATGGTTTCCTTGTTTTGTCTTCAGTGTTTTCTGTTTTATTTTGTCATTTATTATCCTCGTGTATTGTTCTAGTGTGTTTTGTTAGACTCGTGAGTTCTGTGTGTCTTTAGTGTTTCATCATTTATTTTGTATTGTCCTCAGTGTTTCTGGTCTTGTGTTTCTCCCTGTCTTGTTGCCCTGCTTGTCCTCACCTGTGTCTTGTTAGTCTCACCTGTGTTTGATTGCCCCTGTGTCTATTTAGTCTCTTGTGTTCCTTCCCTCATGTTGTCAGTTCATTGTATGTTGTAAGTAGCCAGTGTTGATTGTTGTATGTTGCAGTGTCAGTTTTTGCTCGTGCTCCTGTGTGGCTCCCTGTTTTTGATCCCTGTGTTTTTTTGTTGTTGAACTTTTGGAAGTGAGTTTTTGTTTGCCTTTGGCCTTTTTGATTATTAAATAATTTTAGTTAATTCTGCACGTGGGTCCAGTTCCTGATTTTCCACACCCGTGATAGAAAGAAGCTTTGTTATTGAAGTGAAATTTCTATCTTCATTACTTGACATGATGTTTATTACTTATGCTTCATCAAACTTTAAACACATTATGTGATGGTTTTAAAGCAGCCACAATCATGTTTAAATGAACCGTATCATTTGTTTTAATGCAGCAGGTTCAGAAACAGCAAACTCGGGAAATGCGGTGAGATAGCTAATAAAGAGAGACATGGGAACAAAAGCAGTAAGACAATACAAAATATTTTCAGTATTTTTATTTGTCATATACACAACAACATCCTCAACAAAGGTTTGGCCTATAGCCACCAAGTCACCGAGTTATAAATATTACCTGCAACAATTCCTTTAGTTGTTGAAACAGATGTAGAAAAACGTTCTTCGGTGTTTCCTAATATAAAAAAAATAATATCCTCAAATGTATTACTTTGTCAACAACCAAAACATATTTGACATCACAGAGGAGGAAAAACAAAAACCCAGAATACTTCACATTTAAACAAATCTTGATGTTCGCGTAAATGTTTCCTGAGACGTTCCTGTATGAAATTATTTCAAGCAAAACATTTAATAATGTGCAGAATAGCATCACAGCTGAGCATACATAGTTTCAAATATTTGTGGTATGTGTTTTTTTTTAAAACCAAAGTACTGGTTATTACTCAAGAGTTACCTTTTCATAATAAAATCTGAAGGTTCAGCCCCCAGGTTGTTTGATGCACATTTAGACTCTAAATTCATCTAAAAACTGTTTTGTATCATAACATGGGTAGTTGAATTGCACTTACTCAACAGTTTAGTAAAATAATAATGTATAAAAGTGTATGAGAAAAATATTGTTTATGGAACTGTTAGTAAACACAGCAGCGAAAAAAAGGTCCAGTTGTGTGTGTGTGTGTGTGTGTGTGTGTGTGTGTGTGTGTGTGTGTGTGTGTGTGTGTGTGTGTGTGTGTGTGCGTGTGTGTGTGCGCACGTCGAGGAGGAAGCTTTATCTGTCCTGACAGGTTGTCAACAATGACTCAGCCACAGCAGACAAGATGTTTTTATATCAACACCCTTAACCAAAATAAACACAATACATGCCCAAGCTCTCAAACACAGTGGCTAAAAATAGAATCGATCCGACATAAAAATAAAACAGAGGCTTTTCAAAGACACGTTAACATTTCAATTGCAATCAAAAGACAACAAAAAGGCAATAAAAGCTCAAAGTAGTCAGATTAAATGATTGGCATGGATCTTTATTATTGAGAAGCTTCAGTAAACAATGACACGTCCGATGACTCACAAGTAAATCAGAGAAGATTTCAGGCCTGGGACTAATTAGTTCGTTATAGTGAAGTAATAGGATTTTAAAACCTATTCTCTGACTCACAGGATGCCAGTGCAGTGATTAAAGAAGCGGTACAAAGTGCTCCACTTTCTGTTATGTGTGCTGTTCATAGACTATGGATGTAGTCTCAGTGATGTCACCCGTTAGTTTATGAAGAGGCAGGTATGAAGCCCAACAGTGGCGGTCGCCAAATTGGGAATGCTAACGTTACTTTTGATCGATCTGGTAGTATAGTATGCAATATTTTAAACATTAATAAAGCAGCATATCAAATATTTGCTAACTAAGTATATTGCTGAGTTATGACTTTAAAAAAAGAGTGAAGTCAAACTCTCTCTCTGTTCTCAGTTCTGTGTTCACACTAATGAGAACGCGTGTTCTTAAGCTTGCTTATGTGTCACGTAGAGGCTCAAACATGTTTCCTTTTGCGTGAATGGCGGTAGTCCGTTGTTATGATACGAGAAGACCATTTTCACATCGCTGTCGCTCACCTCTCGTATTATAGGTAGCCTACTAATGGAGAATAATGTCTGATTAAAAAGTTGAAAATGGCGCTGGCGTTGTCAGCCCTTGGTCTTCTAGTGGAAAAAGAAAAGAAGAGGCGGAGGAGACAAATAAGGAGAAACCGCACTAATGGGTGAAAGCATGGATACTACAGCGGCATGCTCAAGGGGCTTTCCTGAACCTGTGTCGAGAGCTGGAGAGAAATGAAACCTCCTAACAGCCAATCAGAGAGATCCCTTTAACATGTCTAATCGGCTGAAAAAATGACAACAGGTAGCGACAGAGCCGGACACACCGCAAAAACAAGGGCGACGATCGCTCACTAACGGTCCAACTAGGACCGACGGCAGACGATCCTCTAGGCTAAAGGCCATGACGGCCTTTAGTCTCGCCGCTTGATGGGAAAGAGAGACAGCCCCACCCACACAGGGACACTGTTAGTAGAGGCATACTGGCAAAGTTTCTTCTTCTTGAGTAAAACTAAAGGACAACCAACAGCGGATCTTTCTAAATACTTTACTAAGAAATAAAAACTGAATCCTATTTGGGTTGCCTTTTAGAAAAGATTAGTCTTACGAAATCTGCGTCAACTACTGCACAGGCAGTGTGCTGTGGGACAGAGAAGGTATGGCCAATAAAAGGTTTTGTTTTGGTTGGAGAGACTGGAACTAAAGTGCAACATCTACTGGACATCTACTCTGAAAGTTGCATATTATACCTCTAGATAGATATAGATACACACATTTATTTAATTTATCCCTTAAATGCAGTTATCATACACTTGTGGAAAAGATATACAGTATAAGGCAAGGCAAGATGGTCACTCAACTGGAAAGTTGTAATCCATATAGCACACTCTGCTGGTGAAAGAGAACTGCTAGTGTAATACAAATACAAATTAAATGCTATTTGGCCGGTGAATAAATCTAGTTATATTGGCGCATAGCTGTGATAGTCAGATATGCGCCGATACAGATAGTCACTTGATATTCTAATATCTGCCGATATTAATCGGCTGGCCAATTAAATGGTCAGGCTCTAAACATGTCTAGCTTGATTTGGTAGATGTACGAGTCAAGAAAGTTAGGTAATCACTTACATTTCTTCCTTTTTGGCGTTTCAACAAATTCCAAGTTTTCTATTTTTTTGCAATGTGAAGAGCACTTATAAAGCACTTATAACAGACTTTAATCTGTTATGTAGAGTTGTGTGTCATCTGCATAAGGTGAGATGTACCTCGTTGAATATTCTGTTTGATATCTATGTTTTCATGAGCACAGTCAAGAGCATGAAGTGCCAATGGGCAAGACTACAGTGTATAATAATTTAATCCACCTGAACCATTTAAACTACACACTAAAGGATACGTTTGTGTTTATGTAGCACTCTGTTTACAGCCACTGACCTCAGCACAGCAGCAGAGAGCATCATGGGAGGAGCAGTTGTTGATGACGCACCTCCTGGGGTGAAGGCACCAGATGGAGGCTGGGGTTGGGCGGTGTTGGTCGGCTGCTTCGTCATCACCGGTTTCTCCTACGCTTTCCCAAAGGCTGTCAGCGTCTTTTTCAAGGAGCTGATCCGAGAGTTTGATGTCGGCTACAGCGACACCGCCTGGATCTCATCCATACTGCTCGCCATGCTGTATGGCACAGGTAGACAAAAAACACCTCACACGAGTCTAAAATCGATTTAGTTTTAGCATTGAAATGCCAAATACAGATCTACATGTTTACTTTCTGTGTTGTCTCAGGTCCTCTGTGCAGCGTGCTGGTGAACAGATACGGCTGCCGGCCGGTGATGATGGTTGGAGGTGTCTTAGCTTCACTGGGAATGACTCTGGCCTCTTTCTCCACCAGCATCATCCACATCTATCTCTGCACCGGAGTGATCACAGGTAGTGACAACATACACAGAAAATATCAACATATGGAAAGGACACCTTTAAAAGTAACACGCATCCACATCTTTGTCAAACCTCTTTAGAATACGGAGCGACAGCATTGATGAAACCGCAGCTTTTATTTTAGACATGAGGTTTAAAATATTTGCAGCAAATACTGAAGTGCTTTAAACCTACATTCTTTCTAAGGGCCAGCAGTGGGGCAACTCCACAGGATGTAAACAAGCAGGAACCTTCAGTTATAAGAAAAAAACCCAATACAGAATCTGAAAAACTGCAGTTCCTTAAGTGTCCACTTGAGGCTGGCTAAGAAAGACAAACCCCATTATATGCACGAGGTAGTGTTTTATAATTTGGTGCTCTTCACTCCTTAAACAACAATCAAATGCAGTCCAAGATTCCTTCTTGTCTGGCCCTCTGCTCAGTCAATTTATTTTTTATTCTTCTTGATCCAAGGCCTTTTAGTCTTTAAACCTCTGCCCTCATGTCTGTACTGAGATAATAAGCTCAAACTGGTAACAGGAGAAGTTTGCTTCAATACTTTCTGCCTGAAAGACATGCCACACTTCTCTCGGGGGATCCCACTCGCTTGAACCACAAATTACAATGTTTAAGGTCAAGCATTCAGGGCACCGAGGGGTGAGGGAAGAGGCACCGTTCTCCACATTTGTCTCATCTAAGGAATATTTTAAGCTGTCATTTTAAGTACAAGAGTTGGACAATGTTGCCAACAGAAGTCTGAGGCAATGCAGACCAAAAAATATAGAAAAAATGCAAAGTTAGTCTTTTTTATGCCTTTTTAGATACAAAGACATTTAGATCGCTGACAAAAAAAAGGAGTATGTGCAAAGTAAAAAAATTCAGTGACATTTTTCTCGTCTGTTCAGGTCTGGGTCTGGCACTGAACTTTCAGCCGTCTCTCATCATGCTGAATCGATACTTCAGCGAGAAACGTCCTCTGGCTAACGGCCTGGCGGCAGCAGGAAGTCCTGTGGCTCTGTGCTGCCTCTCCCCTCTGGGACAGGTTCTCCAGTATCAGTACGGCTGGAGGGGGGGGTTCCTCATACTGGGAGGGATGCTGCTCAACTGCTGTGCCTGTGCTGCCCTCATGAGGCCCTTGTTACCCCCTAAGAAGCCACAAGAGCTGGAGATGAGCGAACCCACAGCTGCAGAGGAGGAGAAGAAGCCCCAGACGAAGAAGAAGTTGTTGGACTTCAGCGTGTTTAATGACAGAGGATTTCTCATCTATACCATCGCAGCGTCCATCATGGTTCTGGGCTTGTTTGTGCCCCCTGTGTTTGTGGTCAACTACGCTAAAGCCCTCGGCAACGAGGACACCAAGTCTGCGTTGCTGCTCACCATCTTAGGATTTGTTGATATGTTTGCTCGACCCACGTGTGGACTCATAGCAGGCATGAAGTGGGTACGGCCAAGATGTGTCTACCTCTTCAGCTTTGCTATCATCTTCAATGGATGCACCGACCTCATAGGATCACAGGTAACTCGACTCACACCACAACGAAAAAACCCTAGAAAGAGTATTTTCTGTCACTCAAAACTAGAAACCAAGTCATACAGGTCCAAGAGCTGCACCTCTCCAATGGTTTCTCACTCTATTTTTTTAAGTGAGACATGGAGTAAGTCCCCATAAGTGTTCTTTTTGCTACTCACAGACTCAAAATGTTACTTGAAATCTACAGAGGTAGACCTTTAAGCAAAGGTAAGATACCAGAAACATTTGATGTCACTCATTGTAACAAAATAAAAAATCCTGTTCAAAAAAGAATTGGTTCATCTTAAATTGAGCAATAAAACTACTTCTATTTCAAAACTAAATACTCACCACTTAAGGTACAGAAATACTTATGTATTGTTGCCAGTTTCTAAATTTTGACCCCCTTTTCAGAAACGTTGACCGTTTGGTTTGAGTGTCTATCGCTTGCTTGTTCGTTTTTTTAACCTAAACTTATCATCATTGGCGGGCCTTTTGATTTGTACTTTGAAGCCAATATTGTCTGACTGTGTATAACAATGCCAGGGCCTGCAACAAACTTTTTTCAGTCAGCTCCAAATGCTGATCTAAGCCAGGCCTAGGAGGCAAATGTTGGCCAGGAGGCTAGCGTTTACCCTAC
The DNA here is from genome assembly GCF_963584025.1 of Labrus mixtus. Classification (NCBI taxonomy): domain Eukaryota; kingdom Metazoa; phylum Chordata; class Actinopteri; order Labriformes; family Labridae; genus Labrus; species Labrus mixtus. The sequence goes on from NC_083632.1 coordinate 13,030,876, forward strand.
TCATCCACAATAAATAACATCTGGGGAGGGCCCATTTACCGGGCTTTTCAGGGACTCAGCCATCTTTGTGGGCGGACCTGCTGAAGGCTCACTAAAACACAAACAAACCCATCAAGGCATCGAGGCTGTAAACCACTGACTGCCATGTTCTGCAAGATAAAACTTTTTTTGTTTCAATTAAGTTTGGTGGCTTTAAAGAGAGTAAAGTAACGGCTCTTTTTGCAGGGTTTTAAAAAAAGGGATCTTACCCCTTAAAAAAATATCTACCATTGAAATGACTCATTGAAATGACTCATTTCATAACGTTGTGCAAAAGTTAAAAGGCGTGTTTACTTACCATTACAGCTTGATATATGGCTGCAGCTGATGCACTCTATACATATATATGACAATAGGGCCAGGTTTTAAATACCAGAATTCTCCTTGAAATGTCTGTTATCTCTCCTGAACAACGTGCTCTGTGTCATCACCTGGGCCTCCCCTTTAAACGTGTCCTCATGTGCAGAAATCTCCCTCCTCTTCCTGCAGGCGACCGACTACACAGGTCTGGTGATTTTCTGTATCTTCTTCGGCATGTCCTACGGCATGGTGGGAGCGCTGCAGTTCGAGGTCCTCATGGCTATTGTCGGGACGGAGAAGTTTTCCAGCGCCATCGGCCTGGTGCTGCTTATGGAGGCCATCGCTGTACTTGTGGGACCCCCTGGAGCAGGTCAGAGCATGAAAGGAACAAATGTGAAATATCTGTATACATCAGCTGCGTTGATTGACTTTTTTACGTTTTAGTTTTTTCATTTCTTTGCCTGTTTCTTATATTTTTAAAAGGTTTGAAGTGCACAAATATACCCCTTTTTCTGGTCACATGAATTTAAATGTATGATATAAACCCCTTGTATTTCTCCTGTCTCACAAAAAAATGCCCTTGCCAAATTTTGTACATATAGATTGATACTGAAGTCAGAAATTAAAGGCAAAAATAGTTTGAATTCTCATCAGTCGAAAAAGTAAAACAAATCAGTGGCTACAAACCAAGAAGACAATAATTAATCACAGATAAGCTTCTTTAAAAGAATATGAAAGCCGTAAGGCACATATAGAGAGCTCATTAAAGTCTGTGTGTGGGTGTGGTAGAAACCTGTAAGAAACCCCAACCAGCAGACGTAGAAAAGGTAAAACTAAACTACCGAAGAAATCAAAATATCAGAGTGCAAACTATAAATGAGGTAAATGTAGTTAAACAAGAGAAAACAAAACTTTAAACATAGTAAATTATTTTCACATATGAAGGAATGACTAAAAGTGTATGTGTGAATGCAAACTGACACTTTTTTTCTCCAGCCAGTAAAATGTTTTCATGAAGTTGGGCCGAGCTGATGTGTGAACACAGCAGGATATATTCTGGAAAATTCACTGCAATCAAACAAGCAGAAGGGGTTGATCGCTTTATATCATGTGATCAGTGTGCAACCAATGAGTGACCTGTATGCAGGTTATGAAGCTGTTTTTATTCAAATCACTATGTATCCATAAGGCACTTCACTTGTGTAAACCGAGCAGACAAACAAACCGCCTCAAAACATATCTCCATTATAGTGCAGTATGTTCTTTTCCACTTCTTTGTTGATACTGTGAATACATCAAATTACTGCAGCATCGACATAAAGGCAAAAAACTGTTATTATAGTTTTGGAATCTGTCACTTTTATACATCTCGTCCTGACCATTTAAAGAGACTTACTCTTACTGAACCAGACTGTCAGATTGTTATGTTTTTGAAGCCTTGGGTCAATTATCAGTTAATGAGACGCAATTAAATATAATCATAAACAGTACAACCAGAGTTAGACGTCTTCGATGTGCCTGGTTGTGTTTTATGAAGCTGTTAACCTTTAATGTGTGTACAGCGACAGTGGAGAAGTGACAGAAACAAACAAAGAGATTGAGGATACTAAAAGTTCACGTCTGGATTTAAGCAGTTGTTCAGGGTAACAGTCTTAAACCCAAATCCATGAGGAGGCCCGAGTTGACTCTTTTTTTGATCACATTAGATCCCTTTAAGTCACGTAAGCTTTGACTGCATCCCAAATCCCCCACTTTGCCCTGACCCCCCCTCTCTGTGCACTTCTGTGAGAGTCTGGGTGTTGGTTTCTTTTAGTGATAGTGGTCGTCTAAACGTCCAAAGTGAGTATTTTCAGATGAAGATACCACACATTGTGGTAGAAAACATGGACCTGATGGGGTTATTTTTTGGGCCATTCAGCCTTCATTGGATAGAGCAGCTGAAGAGAGACAGTAAACGCAGGGAGGAGATAGTGGGCCATGACATGCAGCAAAGGGCTGAATTTTGATTTGAACCCAAAGTGCATGCATAGAGGACTTTAGCCTCTGTACATGGGGCGCGCATCATATCCTCTAGGCCAACTGGTGGGCATGGGACCCAAAAGTGGGTCACAGAGCTGTTTTCACCGGGTCCCAGTGTATGTCTGGAAAAAAAAATTGTTACAATTGACTTAGCAGATGCTTATATCCAAAGCTACGTACATCAGAGAGTTAAGTTCAACACTAATCCATTCATACACCGTCACTGAGGCAGCGGGAGCAATGCAGGGTTGAGTGTCTTGCCCAAGGACACATCGGACATGTTGTTCAGCTGGGGATCGAACCTTCGACCTTCCGGTTGAGAGGCAACAACCCTACCAATTGAGCCACAGCCGCTCCCAAAGTGTGTCAAAAAGTTATGAATCGCTTTTTAAAATGTGTTTGTATTGTTCCGTTTCCTTGTTTGTGAATTCTGAGGTCCAAACTGCACCGTTGTTCATTGGACAAATCTGATTGGGTGGTTGAGATTTTTCATGAAGGAGTTGGTGGTGGGTTCTGAGGCTGGACCAGTTGAGAACCCCTCACTGCTCTGGCTATCAGGCGTCCAACCTGATGCAGTTTAACATTTAACATAGCGAACATTGTGGGGAAGCCCGCATATATGCAAATAATCAAACAAAAAAAAAATCCATTAGAATATCTTTGCATTTCTAACATGCAAAGAAATATATTTTTTGACTGTGAAAAAGAAGCATTTCTGGGCGCCGATGCCCTAGCGGTTAGGTTGCGCCCCATGTAAGGAGGCTATTGTTCTCCAAAAGGACAGCACAGGTTCAAATCTGACCTGCGGCTCCTTTACAGCAAGCCGTAAGTTTTTGTTATTTGGCAACACCAAATGTTCAGAAGCCAGGAAATGATGTTGAAATGATTAGAGCAGATGCAAGATGACTTACACAATTCATCTCACAAGAAAGCCAGCCCTGGATTTTATTTATTTTTTTATTTTTTTTAAGATTTATTTTTGGGCTTTTTTGTGTCTTTAATGGATAGATAGGACAGTGGATAGAGTCGGAAATCAGGGAGAGAGAGAAAGAAGCCACAGGTGGGATGTGAACCCATCAATGGATCCTACAATGGATGGGAAGCTGAAAAGGCTGTAAAATGTTTAAACTGGTAAATTAGCTCTTGATACTAAAGCTTGAAGCTTGAATCATGAAATGAAATGTTGATGTTTCAGAAATCATTCATACCTTCCCTCTTTAACTCTTGCACATCAGCTAATAGAATGTATTTAGCTGGAAGCGAACATATGGTAACTGGCTTCCATACGTTCAGGCTGGAAACACGTTAATTTCTGCTGTAACATTTTACAACAATGGAGGTTACCGCTTGATCATCCCCCCTCTCTCTCCCCTTCTCCATCCACTATCCCATAGATAAAGTAGATTCCCATAAAAATTGAATTTTAACCACGAACACAACCATCGGATATAAAAATAGCATTTGATCTTTCCAACTTCAGTGTGATGTCAGAGGGAAAATGCAGAAGTGTGAATATTGAGAATATTGGCCTTCAAAACCGTCTTCATACTGTCGTCAATGACAAAGATATGACGACACAGACGAGCCACGAGATGAAGCTTTCTGGCAAAAAGAACAAACACAGATTAAAAGTGTATCGGCTGATGACAATTTGCTGCCATTCTTCTCAGTGTCCCTGTTGCTGTGCTGTAAATCGCTTTTTTCATGCTTAAAGAGAACATAAATATTCTTCTACTCTCCACCAGGTCGCCTCTTGGACGCCACCAATAAGTACATGTACGTCTTTCTGTTGGCGGGCTGCGAGGTCGTGCTGTCGGCCATCGTCATCGCTTTGGGAAACTTCTTCTGCATCAGAAAGAAACAGGAAGATCCCGAGGCAAAGATGGAGATGGCTGTGAGCGCCGCAGAGAGGTATGGACTGAACCCCGGAGTGGAGAAAGAGGAGGATGAGGGAGGAGAAGAGGAGCAGAAGGGAAAGGAGAACGGGAATATCAGTGGTGAGAAAGTGTGCAAGGATGCGGTGATGGTGAAGGAGAACGGGAAGAGGGTTGAAGAGGAAAACACAACTATATGAAGAGTTGGAGTAGCAGAAATGAGACTGTGCATCAAGAGGACAACAAACAAAGGAAAGAGGAGGATCTGTGGCAAAGAGACGGACGAAGGAGCGGCACAGAGGAAGGGGAACAAAGTCGGGTTTCATATGAGGGATTCAAAAAGGCAGAGAGGGTATTAACAAATTGTTTCACATGAATCAGTTATTTTCATAGACTGTACATAAGCTGTTAGCATCCATCTGTGGACTCTTATTTAGAAGCCCCGTCAGCATCTTTAAATTTGGAGCCAGGAGTCACCAAATGAAGACAAGAGAGTGAAGATGCCAAATAATCACTGTTAGCATGGTTAGCAAGATGCGTCCATAATTTACAGGAAATGTTAAGTTAATAGGGACACTAATCATATCTAGTAAAAAAAGAATTGGAAAGCTGTCTCCCCAATGCATCTTTTAGTTAAACACAGAGACTGTAACAAAAGAAAGACGACACAAATGCGCGACGGAAATAAAGCCGAAACATTTGGATCTCCCCCTAATGAGTTCAGTTATTACAGATCAATCAATTTTTATTTGTATAGCGTCAACTCATAACAAGTGTTATCTCGAGACACTTTACAAGAAGCAGGTAAAAGACCTTACTTATTGCTATATTACAAAGATCTGGCCTATCCATCATGAGCACTTTAGCAAAGCAGCAAAAGTTACAGTGGTAAGAAAAAACTGTCTTATTAAAAGGCAGAAATCTTCGGCCGGATCCCCGGCTCATGACGAAACAGTCTTCACAGGCCTAGACTGCGCCGGGCTTGGAAAGGGATAGGGAGAGAGATGGGATAAGATGCAGGAAGAGGGATAGAGAGCGGCATCAAGACAAATGATACTATTATCGTACTTAAACATTTTGTGGACATTTTTATTTCTTGGGTATTTTTACCATTTTTATAATTTTTGCTGCTGATGCTACAGACGGAGACGTCTTCTACTTCTTATATACAGTCTGTGAAAAATACACCATGTAGATGTTTGTACATTACTGTGATCTTGAAGGAGTTTATCAACGAGTGACGGTACAGTCTACATGCTGCAATAATTCTTTTGGGCATGGAAATGCACCACATCACTGGAAACATACCAGCTCCTCGTGTTGAATACCTTCTCTATAACGCTGCCTAGAACAAAGATAGAGTTTGAGTTTTGTGCACTTTTAAGTATTTTTATTTCTCGGACAGATTTTATGTTTTCTAATTAGGACTCTTGCTATTCTACTTTCCAAGAAAAATATCTCAAACATACCTCCTGACTACATTTTCTTTTCAACAATATCGCGGATAATTTCCACCATGTCTGCCTTCTCACTTTAAATAATCAGGCATGGTACAAGACAGCCCTTCCAAAAGGGGGCGGGGTCACAGCTCATTTACATTTAAAGGTACAGACACAGAAACAGCTTGTTCTGAGCAGGGCTGAAATAGAGGGGTTTATAGGCATGATCAAATACAGGATCAGAGTGGATTTAGAACAAGACACTTCACACACACATTTTGGAGAGCTCTGAGACTAAACTTGTCCAAAAGGAGATTGATATATGACCTTATGGTGTCTATTTTTTTCGGAGGCTGGCTAGATGTTTAGAAAATAGCAATATCAGATTTTTAATCTTAGAAACACAAACGATACAGATACCTGTTTCGATACCCCGACAACAGAAACACAAGTCCTAATCACCCGATATTGGGTAATGTCTTCTTTTTAATTACCAAAAACTGCAAGTAATCTCCTGCACGCTGTCTCAATCGCACAAGTACGAAACACTGCCAACGAATTTGTACAATTTAGACAGCTTTCTCTTTCGCTTGTGGAAGCTTTTGGTTAAAAACACGGCTGAAGATCTGCAGTTATTTTAAAGCTTTACGGTTCTTCACGATACTGTCGATGAATAAAATAATGTAGGCTGTAATGTTTTAAAACATTCAGAATCAAAAAGTATTACCGTAGCAAACATCTTTCCAACCTTCGTAAGGAAGTCATTCTGTTAGACTCCAACTTCATCATGCACATCATGACAACTCACTCACTGAGAGAGTAAGTGGACCCCCGTACTCATCACAACTCTGTTATTGGTTGATCTTTTTCTTTATTTATTGCAAATATTTATTGATATTTTATGTAACAAGTGGATGAAAACTTGCTTTCAACTTTGTGATAGTTTGGGGACACAACCAAATTCTTGGACCAAAGTGAGAGCTGTAACTACAAACATGAAGAGAAAGGATCTATGAGTATGAAAATGTGACCAACAGGGAGACATTACAGACACATTTTAATTTCTAGAATAAAGTCTCAAAGTGTATGAAATAAAGTAACAGAACACAAGATTTTGTTGTCGTTCTTTAATCTATTAAACATTATTCAGGACATTTCTACTTTATGGATAATTCAGATTTCTTAAAAAAAATACAAACTGTAAAGTCAAATTCGGACCTCATTCTGGATAATTGGATCACATACACCTCAATATTTTCTGTTAAAACGCTTTTGTTGCAGTTGCTTCATCATTACAAAAAGTCAGATTCTTTATGAAGGCTTTAAATAAGATCATTTTGAAAATGGTTGTCACTTTATATACTTGAATGCCTTGATTGTGTTTATTGTATCACTTTCTCCAATTTCATGAAAACAATCAAAAATCTATTTTGTTGATGTTTGCTGTGTGCTACTTTTATGTGACTTCCTCCAAGTGAGGTGATTGATAAGTCAGGTCACTGGATTACACTTTGTTAATCTGGCTGCAGCAGTGCATACTCGGCTGCTGAATGTACTGATTGTCTTGTTTTGTCTCGACTGCTCTGTTGAACATCCGCTGAATGTTTCCCTGAAATCTGCCGTTATGCATTGAAATGATGCGAGATGCTGTGATCTACTGTATGTACTTTATGCCTTCTGTGCGTCTGATCTCTACAGACCTTCAGCAGAGCAAAAAACACTTGCTTGGGTGAAGAAATGCAATTTTCTTTTTTGAGTGACATTAAACACAACCAATAAATATATTTATATCTCCTGTTGAAGAAATTTAGAAAATACATTTTTGTGTCTCGTCATTCTTGTTACGCAGCAACATTTGTCTCCAGGAAAAAAACCACATTTGATATAGTTTAACTGAAATATATGTGAAAGAAAGTCTTGCATTTTGGTCAATTGATTCATTCACATGTAGTATAAAGTAATGAAACCATAAAAAAGGTACAAGTAATTCATTTATTTACAGTTTAAGTACACAAATACAGTGGCAAATATAAATGTGAGAAAGTAAATCTTGCTGATCTGGTTGCTTACATAATTCAATAGGTGTAGAGTGCCTGACCAAAGAGGTCCAGGGTCAAAATCAAAACTATGAAGAGTACGAGCAGCAGTGAAAAATGAATTACAACAGGGCCGTTACATTCTGACAGGAGTACAGGGTTAGTATTAGTGTCAGACAGGTTGAGTCAGATATATATATATATAAAAAAAAAAAAAAAAGACGACACTGCTGGAAAAGCCCGAGGAGGGACAAGAGTCAACTTTCTTTAAAAAAAAAAAAAAGTTTTGTGTTGGTACAGGATCACGGATCCTTCCATACGTAAAGCAGGAGCTGTGACAAGACAGCATGTTGTACAAAATTTCTTTCACATTCAGTTCAACATCTCTGCTTCCTGTGACATCTCTACAGCTCTGAGGAGGGGCACACTGATGGGAGAACACAAAGACAGACCTGCAGGAGCTCCGAACTCATCCATACAGGACAAAGAAACAGAACTTATGAGAAAACATTTTCACATCAATATTACAAGTTATTTCACAGCTTCCAAATAATACAAGTAAGAAAAGTTTGAATGTTTATCTGTACACATTGAATGGACATGTGGTCAGATGACGCCCTCGCCCCCTCATGAAGTGCACTTCTTTTGTAGCGAACACTAAAAAAGGGAGCGGGGCTCATTAGACAGAACACCAGAGCTCATCTGGAGCCCAACAGACAGAACATCTTGTCAACTGATGAGTAAATACACAACCTCCTGCACCGAGATACCAAAGCATGTTTGGTACGTTGATGGGCTCGAGCCTCCACGCCTGAATTTAAAGGCTCTTAAACATGCATAGAGTACTTTCTTTTTCATTAATACAAATGGCTATAGAGATACTGACCAGAGCCATCGGTGTTGGGAAAAACAGAAACAGAAAACGTTGCTGGTACTTGTAGGAGGCGAAAATGATACCAATGAAAAGCATCGCGCCCCCTAAAACTACCCATACATATACACACAATGAAAAGCTGCTGGTTACACCTTACTGGGAAAAAAAAGGGTTCTGTTGCTGACAGCGACGATGGAAATGTTGGATCATAAAGTTTCCAGAGGACAGGGAGTCTGTGTTGTTTCATCAGTCTGTTAGTGTCCTACAAAAGACTATCAGGCCGCCGCGTTTATCCTGGAAAAAGCGTGTTGAGGGTTGTGCTAGTATGTCCTGAAAAGTGGACAGAGAACCGCTCCGAGGTCCGACATCCGTTCAGACAGAAACACAGAAAAAGGAGGAGTAAAGGAGAGATAGAACAGAGGGGAGGAAGTCAGAGAGCAGTGTATGCCCACTCTGAAGCTGGCTCCAGATCGGAGATGTAGTTATTCATAGTGGTAGTATCATATGCCAGGTTGCTTCAGGCCTTTGTCCTCCACGTTGCATTGTGGGGGCTCATCGAGGAGCTAGAAGATGGAGACCAGCAGACGGTACAGCGGACACCATCTACAGGGAACAAAGGGAGCCAGAGAGTCACAAAGACTTCATTTCATTGAACTAACTGACATGTCAAATTTGCATGTCTGCTTCCCTATAAACATGTTTACAGAGCTTTTTATTCATTCTGAGTTTGAATGCATTTCAAAGTCAAGATTCATTTCAACCTGAGAACTCAGCTGCAGGGATTTAACCAGGGATGTTGCATTGGTGCCATTGAAATTATCTCCACATTTTCAGGCTTTAGAAAATTGTTTTGAACTTCTTTAACATGTCGTCCTCATTAGACACTGAAGGGATAAACTAGGGCTGTACCTGTTATCATGTCTGTCCCACTGGAATTAACTAGTTAATACAAACTGTACAATTATTATTTTTCAGTTCATCACCACAAAAATTAATTTATCAACCTTATAATATAGATTCATAATGTTATCAGCGTTGAATAATTGACTACTTTTGTAGTGTTTGAAGCTGCGTCATTAATGCGTCTTAACTCAACTTTAGTCAGGGTCAGCTCGACTTGCACTCCCTAGAGCTCGCCAAAGAGCGTTGAAGAGAAAGACAGACTTTTAACCTGAAACTGCTTTGATCAGTAACAATGATCACTGTGGGAATCTGAATTTACAAATAAGCTTTGATATCGAGCCCTTAGCGGAGACGATTTTCTTTACCGCTGGATTTCTGATCATTCCCGCCTGCTCCAGCAGTGTATGTAATGCACTTCCTGCCAACAACTGCAGAAATTCTGACTTCTCATGTTAAATATTCCCAGTAACAAACACTGTATTCAATTAAAGGAATCATACAGTATTGTAAATATGTTCACTAAGGTAACGAAACACATGAAGTGAAGTTCAACAGAGAACAATTCCCTGCTCTCTCAAAACTTTCACGTTTCATCTCGAGTATCTCTGCGTCTTGAGCGCCGTCAGAGGTGGCGTTAAGTGTCTGCAGGCACGTCTCGGGAGAGAGAGGAAGAGGCCTTGATCATTGACATTGTCTTCCCTTACAGCAATCTTATGATTAATATATTTAATTTCTTATTTATTTGTGATTTTAGGGCATTTCAGTGTTGGAGCTTGTTTTGCTTAGGTAATAAGTACACCAACAGGCGTGCTGATGTCAAGGGAGAAGTGTGAAGTCTTTGAAGGAGAGCTTACTTTGATAGGGGAGAACAGGGCAGGTGTTTCATCTCAACATAAGGTGCAAGATGTGTGCCTGTTGTCCAGCAGCTAAGAAAGTTCTTTTCCATCTTTATCAGTTACAATGGACAAATATGACAACATTTCTCAGACCTGCCTTTATCATTTAAAAACTACCTTAATCTTCCTTTCCACATCTTTTGTTGATTCCATTGTTGTAAGCACTAACTAAATCTAGGACCCGCAGTGATGTTTTGCCCGCTCCGACCCGGAGCACCATTAAAACTGCCCACTCCCACAAGATTTGCGTTGGGTCCGTGGGACTCCATTCGCAAATGCAGCCCTCTACATGCACCCCCGGGAGAAAAATGTGTACATTTTAAAGTTAAATGCATCAATTTTGTGCAAAATTAAGAGGTTAAATATATCAAAAACTGTATTCTCTTCTAACAATTTTGTGCTCTTTTAGTGCACAAATTGTCAAAACATAAAATCCAATGCCCATGGAAGTTAAATGGCTTTAGGCTTGGCCCATAGAGACCCTCAAGCAGGCATACTGTTCCTACTCCTCTTTCAGTTATGATTATCGCTCCTTTCCAGCCTCTTGTCCAAATTTGGATCACATCTCTACAACATGCTTCTGTTTGATGACGTCATACAATTTGCTACGCAAAAGCATATTTTATAAATCAATTGTAATGTTCAGTATTATAAATATTTAGAGTATTAACAGCAGCTCAAACGATTTAAGAACATTTTAAAATCAAAACATTCAGACGTGGTTTATGACCAGTTTTTAATAAGCAGGGAGGGTGACAGGTGAGCACTCAGCGCACATTGAGCAGTTTGGACGCCATCAGTCTGTTTACAGAGACTGCAGTCTGCAATGTAGTTCACATAATTTACTGGTAAACATGTAAACTGTAGAGCAGATGATCAATTTAACTTTTTGTTTCTTGTCCGTCCACTTACATGCGCAATGGCACATTCCGGACTCTCGCTCGCCCGTATAACTCTCTCTCTCTCTGCCTCTCAAGTGTGGTCCACGGACCCAGCTATATCTTTAAATGCAGGTTTTTGATATTATGAGGAAGAGAACCTCTTGAAAGAAGGTCTGATCTAATGTTTAGACTTATGAGTAAACTTTAAGTGCAGTTTTTCAAGACAACAGGAGCGCAGCGGCGCTGCGCGGCGTCTTTAGGCGAAACAGATTTGTTCCGCAGGAACCGCAGGAACCTGTTTTTGCAGGTTCAAAAAGAATATTCAGCTAGAATTTCGATACCTAGGTTTACAACTAGTTATGCTGCTTTTTCTGACAGGGTGATCAAACGTCTTTGATTGTGTATAAAACCTCCGAAACCTGCACAGCGATTGAAAAGCTCCAAACGGCTATGAGTTGTAACACTCTGCAGGAGGTAAACAAGGTAGGGAATGGACATAAAAACAATCACACATTCCGGTGTAGGCTACTGCAGCCACACATCACATTTAACGGGGTAAATTCTACTTTAAATGTACTTAGAAAAAACAAAGTTCTTATAGTTGATAATAATTCCCTGATGCTAGCATGGCAAATTAGACTACGGCACGACAGATTAGACTATGGCGGGCCGCCACAGTCTAGTTAATTAATGGGAAACACTGGGATAGACTTGAACCAGTATTGAGTTACAACAGACATATGTGATACGGTGCAGAAAATAATGAAAATACAATAATTGTAATGCTAACTGTGTTGTTTACCGTGTTTTGCAAGGCAAGTACGGGAGACACAAAAGCAGAACCTTTGTCCTGGTATTCCTGTTAAAGATTATTTTCTAGTACTTTATTACGGCAAACAAACCTGCAGTGCATGCAAATACAAGGACATCTCCCCTCTTGTGGCACAGCAAGTGAACACTGTCTGAGCTAACAAACCGAATTAAGAAGGAAGACATGAAACATGGACTGATTTATCTAACTTTTATCCTCTCACTCTGAACATTTGCTGACATGCTTTAAGCCCAAGCCATGAGAAAGCTTAACATTGAATTGCAAACAAGTAGCTTCATAACATGCAAGTGTTTAAAGGGAAAAACCAGGGAGGACAAAAACTGCAAGTGAAGTAACACTGGGCTGCACCCGGCAAGGCTGGAGAAAGGGGGGGTCGGGGGGAGGTAAATTCCTCTGGATGCTACAGCTGCAGGCCTGCCATCTGATCAATATGGCCTCAGGCGTCAAACCAACAGTGCAAGCAACAAGCCACAAGCACAGAGCTGATTAAAAGGGGGAGCCCTTAATAGGCAATAAGGGAGTAACACTCTTAGGCTCTGATGCACGATGATGCATTATCCACTCCAGTTCTCACAGGACTTCTCCTTCCTGCTCAGAGAACAGTCACAATCAGAGTGTTCAGTGAGGCTGCTACAGTGCAGACATGATGTCATCAATAGCCAGGTACATGTGAAAGTTTATTATTTATTTATTTATTATAATATGACATCAATAAATAGATGGGTTTTATATTTAAAAAAATTTGGGATCTCAACACCTCGGAGGTACAAGGCGCTTTTTCCTTGAATTGAACAGTTTTGTGGATGTCAAGGTGGCAGATGATGAAGTATCTGCCATGTGTTCAGTCCTGATTCCAGGTAGTGCTACTTTTGTATTTATATGAACATGTTAAAGCTGCCGATCTAATCTCAAACCCATCATATACTTTCTTCTTTTACCTCCTAAAAGACTGAGACAAAATGATCAACACTGAGCTGGAAGACAAATGTAAGAATCAGAACTGAACACAGTACTCAGAGGTAGCCTCATGTGGAACTGGAGCTTAGACCCATGCATCCCTGGTGCTTTGGGGACGGACTCACCCGATGTTGCCACCGTCACACAAGGACGTGACGAGCGTCTACTTGGCGTGATGCTCGTAGGGAATGCTATTCTGAGGTTGGGGGGAGGGAGAGAGAAGGCCCAACAAGTCAAGTCAGAACCCACATCCTAAATCAACCAAACACCTGCAGAAAACAGGCTAAAATGTACGCTTCCCTTCTCTCTGACGATCACAGAGGAGCTGCTGCTGGGGTCTAAAAGATATTTAGACCTTGTTCTGAGGTAAGACAGTTCAGTGTTTTCAAAAACATTCAAAACAAAACTCAATGAGCATCACATGCCATTATCCATATTTGTATGTAGTAACATGGAAGACAGTACATGGAGAAAACAATTAATGGACTTAAAATGTAATAGACCATATTGCCACAGCGGGCATCTTTCTTCGACATCCTGCTCAGAGTAGGAAGCTAAAATGTTATCATGTCAAACTAGGCCTGAGCGATAAAACGATATCGATAATTATCGCGATATAACTATTACTATTACTTGTGATATTGTTTTTTTTTTTTTACCTGACTGTATATGCGCATTACTCTTCTTGAATAAAGCTAAACAAAAAAAAACGGGTGAATGCGGCCGGTTCGGGAAACGTAAATGACGTCACTTCCGTACTGAATGAATCAGACGAAGTATGAACAAATATCTGCCTACTGTGCGCGCATACTGAATAGTAGGTACTAAACAGTAGACAGCACAGATAGTAGGTACTGTCTACTGTCTACTGCCTAATGACAGATTGAGTAGGTACTTGGGAATTCGGATGCACCCCGTCAACAAGACGACAAGAGAGGCCGCTCAACTTCCGGAGTTTAGAGACATTTTGTCTATTTACAGTCCGGCAAAAAAAAAACAGAGTAAAGTTCTCTGTAAACTGTGCCGAAGAGAAGTGCAGCTAAAACAGCTAACACTCACTTTTCACCCATTTGAAACAATATGACCCATTAAAACACACCGAAGGAAATAAATGTCCAAATGTCATAAACCAGTGTTAGTGCGGACCGTATTGTAAATAATATAAACTGTCTATGCATGGTGTGGACCCCAGCGGGCCAGTGAGTGTTACTCCCCAGCAACAAAGTGTCATATCAGCGTTTTCCAGCTCCATGCACTGAGCTTATGATGCTGAAATGTCTCTGTTTAATTATAATTCGTTATGTTCTGACAATAAAGTATAATTAACCATCTGGTTTCTTTAACTTTCACTCAGAAACAAAAATCAGTTCCAAAGAAATAATAATTGACAATTATCGTGATAACTATCGATATTGACTGATATGAAATATTTTATCTTGGTAACATTTTTTGTCATATCGACCCAGGCCTATGTCAAACTGCATTTTTACAGGTTGTAAGTAAAAAAAAAAAAAAAAAAAGATTGTTTCCATTACATCGCCTCCCGTTTGTTAAGAAACTACAAAAGCATTGAACACTTCCAAATCCGGAGTGACATCAAGTCATATTTCAATTTGACAAACCATTAATTACTATCAGAGCACAGCTAACGTTACCACTCAGCCTCTTCTTTGCCAACATCTATGTTTGAAAACCACTGATACAATAGAACAGGTGTGTTCTCATTTTAGATAATAACTCTCATTTGAACACATTTACATCATTTATACAGAAGGTAAAACTCACTGCATGTATTTAGGCAACTGGATGTTAAGTGTGTAAAGCCTCACTGTGATTTCTGCATTACTGTAAGTCGTGCAAAGAAGTGGCTGAATGATGACATCAGCTGTAAACTGCTGGTACTAGCCAATGACAGTATCCATCATCTTTGTACTTTATTATTTATCTGGAAGCCGTAAAATGGAAACAACGTGTCAGATTCTCAATGTTTTTATGACTTACAACCTGAAAAATAGCGGTTCAACATGACATCAGTATTTTAGCTTCCTACCCTTAGCGTGTCATCACAGGAAGATGTCCCTCGTGTGAGTATGGTCTTTTACATCCAAAGTCCTTTAACCTTTTTCTCATTTGAGGTCTCGTACTTCAAACCTAAACTTGGATGAGGATTAATCATTTTCAAAGTACTTGTTCTTCTTTCTGCCTGTACTGATGGCTTCAGAGACACTTTAATAATTAACAAGTCTGTCTAAGGGGCGTCTTGTACCTGTGAGGTGGACATGCGGGAAGTGTCCTGCCGTCCTGTTAGGTCTGAGGAGGAGACGTTGACAGGAGCTCCGCGGTGCAGTCGCATGCTGACCTTTCGTTCGCGCTCCATACCGGACACTTGTCGTGGAGACGTGTTGGCTGGAGATCAAAAACAATAATAACGACATCAGCTTCTTCTGCTTTTAAAGGCAATGGATTTTAATACAAAAGTCTTCCACACAAAAAGGCCACCGTTTGCTTCATTTGGCCTGAGATTGGGGAACTGCAAAAAACATGTTTTCATGCTTTATGCTTTTGATAGAAAGTATTTTGATTGAATAAATCTAAAAGCCAGACTGGGATTTTCAGTGTGAATAATTCACTCACATATCCAAGTAAAAATAGCAAAATCTATAACTAAACAAGGACAGAGTTTCAGCCTGCTCATTTTTTTTCTATTTGAATAGCTGAAGAACTGTTTTTTATTTGTTGTTAGATGCATAAAAAACTCTTCATGGTACATCTTATAGTTACTAAGGTTAACTGGCAGTGGGTTAGTTACATGACTGTATAAAAAGAGCATCCTAGAGATACTGAGTACATCTATAGTAAACATGGGAAAATCTAATTTAGATTAACATGAAAAAGACACTACATTATTCATGCCATTAAACAAACACCTACTTTTTAACATATTACTTGTATTGAGTTTACCGTCATATCTTCATGGACTAAAACAGACTTATCGCCCTACATCAGACTTGTCTAACAGCTGTATAATCAGATTCAGGCATACATCTCAAACTTTCCAAAACAAGCCTCAAAACCATCCTGCTGGTCTTTTTTTTATTTATTTTGGGGATAATGCTACACCTCCCATTAGTTGAAGATCAATGAGGAGCTGAGGTGGGTGCAGGAGTGAACTCACCTGTGTGTGAGGTGGGTGTTAGAGGAGTGGGCGGGGCTCCTTCCTGTGCTCCTCGTGGTCGTCCTGATGCAGCAGGTATTCCTCTGGCCCCTGGGTTCCTGCCGTGTCTCAACCTGTCCTCCCGGTCTCTGCGCTCTCGCTCTGCTTCCTCTGCTGCACGGTTGGCACCCTAAATACAACAAAAAGAAACATTTATCACCTGCTGGCTGGCAAGACTAACATACATATCAGAGGAACACCTGGGAATGTAGAAGTCATCTTTACAGAATCATTGTGATATTTAGATATATTTTAGTCAAAAATCTGAGTGGTTGGTGGTACAAAAAGTCTCTCTCTCTCTATTTAAAAATAAAGACAGAAGAGCTGTAGTGTTTTAATAGCTTCGATACTTTTCAATAATATAACTCATTAAAGATTATATTGTTTTCAAACACATGGTATTGAAAAAGTAAGTATCCTAAACGACCTTACAACAGAGGAAGAAGTATTCCTACCTGCAGGGCGACTGAAAAACTTCACCTTTTCTTTATTTAAAGTCAGCTACCTGTTCAACATCTAAAATGATTTTAACTTTCAGACTATTGACAACAAAACAACTTCACAGCTGCTTCCGTGTATGAAGGCCTTTGTTTATCTAAAATAAGCGGCCTACAAGTGTCTTCCTCTTTACTGCACACTTGGACTAGCGTCCAGGTTTTCCTACTGACGAGGATTCCTATTTTCTATCATTTTTTCATATTATGGACCAAATGTCTATTATGTCATGTACGATGATGGCAGTATCTAATAAGGCAGAAATTGACCTGTGCAACTCATGTGCGGGTATATCCTGTTCATCTACCTGAGAGGATACAAATATCACAAGAATGAAAACATTCAGTTTTGTCTTTGCATATCTAGTATATCAGAATAGTTAAGTGAGGAAACAAAATCAAGGTAGGTATCTACAAAGAATGTAAAGGATATATACTGTGGCTGATGTATTAACACGACAGTTGTACAGACAACTATTAGTACTCACAAACTTAAGCATGTTCCAGTCAAACACGTAGTCATAGGAGAATCCCTGTCTGTGGAATAAGTTTCTGAACAGCTGTCGCAGGTACGAGTAGTCAGGCTTGTCATCAAACCGGAGGGAGCGGCAGAAGTTCAGGTAGGTGGCAAACTCCGCTGCGAAAAAAGAGGGAGAAAAGATGAAAACAGAAACACGACTGGCTTCTCCTGATGAATATGATGCTAGAAATGAATAAGAACGCCTAAAATAATCTGAGACTCACAGGGGTATCCCTTGCAAAGCACCTCAATTGGGGTGGACATTTTCTTCTCACTGATGCGCTCATACTTTTGCCTCTTGGTGGCAGCCTTGAGGCCTTGCCACGGCAGTGAGCCCAGATTGAAATACATGAGAACATAGCCCAGAGACTCCAAATCATCACGCCTGGACTGCTCTATAGAGGGGACAATGAACAGATATAAGGGTACAACAAAGCACTAAGCAAAAATACATCTTCCAATTTAATCCAAAAGAGATGCAGTGATGTATCGACACATATATATATGTTTTTTTTACCAATCCCCAGATGTGTGTTGATGGAGGCGTAGCGTGCTGTGCCGGTCAAGTTCTTGTTCTCGCGGTAGGGGATGTGCTGGTGCGTGCGAGCGTCACGATATTTTTTGGCCAATCCAAAGTCGATGATGTAGACGAGGTTGCCCTTTTTGCCCAGTCCCATCAGGAAGTTATCAGGCTTCACATCTCTGTGGATGAAGTTCTTGGAGTGAATGTACTCAATGCGACTGATCTATAGCAGAAAAGAAGAAAAAGCAGCAGAAAAATAAGGTCATTCTGTTCACCAAAGTTTAATCACATTTTAGGGAGGAAAAGCACACATAGCAACACAATCTGAAAGTAAGATATTCAATGACCGGACAGAGGTCTGAAAGATTCAAAAACACAGAGTGTGAGGTCAGTGTGGGTCGTCTCACCATCTGATCTGCGAGCAGCAGGACTGTCTTGAGGCTGAATTTGCGGGAGCAAAAGTTGAAGAGATCCTCCAGGCTGGGTCCCAGCAGCTCCATCACCATCACATTGTAGTCACCTTCTGCCCCACACCACTTTATTGTTGGGATGCCAACTGCAAAAACAAGGCATTTACTTCAATTACAACTGTTAAAAACAAAAAAAAATGTAGTGCATGAAATGTACTGATGATGATTTGATACAGCTGTTAGGGATGCAATATGTATGTACTAGGGCATAATGACAGTGGAACTTTGTTACGGCGCTGTTGTGAAACTGCAGTTTAAGTAGCTGAAGATGTCCTCTGGTAAGTCCCACCTAAACAAGCTAAGCTAAAATGAGCAACAACTTAGCGTGCAGCCTCTCCTGACATGCCCTGTCGACCAAAAAAGTCTTGATTTCAAACATATAGGTGCTTTGATCAGCGTTTTAACCGCTTTAATCAACTATAATATCAATCGTCACTACTGCTTTATCTTTTGATTTTCACGGCATGGATTTTTATAAATCACTGCTAAAAGAATTTACTTCTGGTCCAAATAAAAAGTTTATTGTTCTAGGATGTGTAAATAATAGTATCAGTATTAAAGCATGGATCCTGTCTTTTAGGCTGTGTTAGACAACATTTGAAATGTACAGAAAAATGATATAAGAAATCAAGCTTGCAGAAGAAGCATCACCAGAAAGACTAAAAATACACTTCAAATAAACATACTTAAGTCTTTTTTACAATTTGCTTTGAAATGCATTGTTAATGGAAAATGATATTCCAGTTTTATTCATTCAGAATTACAATTCATTTAGGCCTGCAGACTGATCCATTGTGTCGTCAGTCGCTCTACTTCAGCTTCGACTAGTGACTCATGTGGATCACGAGCTGCTGAAGCCATGTATGCATCATGTTAACATGCAGGTGGATTGAAGAGGAGAGAATCAATGAGGAAGAGGATTACATGAAGGCGGATATGATGGCAAAAATAGATCGAGGAACTATATATATATGTATCAAGAGGAGTAAAAAACAAAAGAAGGAGATAGAGGCGGTGATGAGTGCAGTGATGAGAACAGTGGGCATGTGAGCTGATATGTCACCTCCTCCTTGCATCATCTTGTAGATCTTGCTCTCGATGTGGAGCTGGGGGTGTTTGGTCTTCACACATTCCAACTTAATGGCAACCTCCTCACCAACTGAAATATCCGTGCCTGAAAATGAATAAATGTTAGTACACATTTACTGACTTTTAAGCATCCTTTAATCCAAACCAAGACCAGAAATCACACACAGGAGCTTCATTTTCATTTTCATAGGCCAAAGTTTTAAAATATCAACTTGTAAAAATTAAATGGTGAGAATTGTAAAAATAAAAAAATACTATAAATAACAGGAATGCAACAATTGTCAATAAACTATTGAACCGTACGGTACGGCATTCACGCTTCAATACACGCTTGTAAATTGCAGTTTTTAAGGTTTTCCGTGCAACAAGCTCCCATGAATTCTAATTCTCTCTGTAATGGCTCTGCTGTTTGTGTGTGCCTGTGAGTCCATGTGCTGGGAAAAGGAAACCAATCCCTTCCCGGGTTAATATCTGATCTCCATGCTCTGAAGTTGGGGAAGCTCACAACACAAATGACGAGCGGCTGCTTGCAATAAACAACGAATGGGGGGGTACATTTTCAATAATCAGGTCGCATGCAATGGGTGATGGTGCACGTCTAATAAAGATATACTGGTTGTACCGGTATGTAGGAGGCCCACTTTTTAGATGAAAACATAGGCAGTAAAAGTGTCTCACATCGGATTTTATGGAGGTTCATTTCTCCCATAATAACACAGCCACACTGTGCTGCTGCCAGTGTACAGAAAATAAATACATTCCAGTTTAAACTTTTTTCTTCATTATAGTCTGCCTTCTACACAATACTAACAGAAAGGTTGCTATTAAGTCACAGGCCCAGGCCCATCCCTGCCCTGCAGTGAATCAAAACAAATCAGAGGCCAACTCTTTCCTGGCTTATAAAAGAGAGCCATAAGTGTCTGGTGTACACTAACAGAAAGGCCATGTTAAATAAGGCCAAGCCAAAAGATTAAGCATGAAAGGACACCTAGTTTGACTGTTAAGCAAAAAGGACTGTGCTGATACAGAATGCAAAGTTTGGGATAAAAACTCTGGAAGATGCGTACAAAAGGGAAAAGTACTGCCATGCAAGCACCTAAAACCAAATTTCCCAAAAATGATCATTATGTTTCAGAAATATTTCTCTAAAACAGTTGATACAAACACTAACACTATAACCTTCATGAAGGTAGGATTAATTACACGTCTGTCGTATTAGGTCTCTACGACGATCTGCTTGAGGAAATCAGGTCGGCAGAGTCAGTGTCACTGATCTCCTCTAATTCCCTTCTTAAACGTGCTTTTATCACAGAGCCTTAGCAGTCCTTAAATTCACTGCAGATAGGTTGGCAGAAAGACTGTTGTGAGTAAATACAGCAGAACAGGAGGAGGCGTATGCTGTAAGTGTCCTGCTCATGGAGTAAAGGCCCATGAGATGGACAGGAAAACTGGTCTTATCAAACTCAATCTGCCTGCCAACTGCTGTCGCAAGAAAGCAAAAACACACCACTTCAGCTGACTGAGACAAAATTGAATACTTATATTAGATAGATATACTTATATTAGATATTTGACCAAATACCTTTCCTTCTTTTTAATAATCCAACAAAACCTGTAACAACTCTGCTCAGTAGAGGAGACCAGTCAATTGAAATAAAATAAAAAAACAGATCTGGAATTAGTTGGAGCTGCAGCTGCATTCAGGTGGTGTCGGACACATCTAAAAAAAAAGAGTTTCAGAGTTGGACAATGTACAGAAACGCCTGCTGAAGTCGAAACAACAAGTCGGAAATTGGGAAAAGAATTAGGTGACATATTTGTCATCAACATGGGGGAAAAAATATGTTTTGTTAATGTTAATATATTGTTTAATAGGCACACATCGTCTTCACAGCAGCCACGCTGTCTGTTGTTGTTATTAAAACACATGAACACACTAAAGCCTGATAAATGACTTCCCAACTCGGAAACTGTGACACTCCGAGGAGCACCTGAATGCAGCATGTAGCTGCTGCTGTCATCCAGCCTGCACTACGACCTGAAAGTAAATAAAAGACAATGGAAGAGGGGCTTCCCGTAGCGCGGCGCAGTTTGACAGTAGCCTATTTTCATCTCTAAAATGGAGTTAAGTTATATGTCGGCTGTGTCAGGTTAAACTGGCATATCGACCGGAGCGATGTGTAACCAGCACAGTCATCAGCGCGTTAACCTGTAAGGAAGACTGAAGGCTGCTGTTGGCAGCAATGCTAACGTTTGCCATGCTCGGCAAAACCCAATTGTCATTGTTTACAGATGGCGAAATTCCACCCACAATGCACTGCATTTTGGTTCACTTCCCTTCTCACTTAAAATGGCGAACCCAGACCCCTGTTTTTAAGCGGACCAGAGTTCGGTTCTTTGGTCCGCACCAGGGTTCGTTTGCATTGGGATTGCTGACTTGCTGTTTTACTGGCTCTACACACCTCTAGCATGCTCTGCTGTAAATTGTAAACATCAACACACACCCCCCCACACACACACCCCCTTCAAAAGCATTAAGAACTGAAAAGTTACAGAAAAAAAGTCTGAGTTGCATTGTGTTAAACAATTGTGGGCAAAAATGATTCTATCATGTTGTTGTTGGTCCTTTGGATGAATGCTGTCCCTGTTTGCTTTGTCAGCTGCTCTGGTCAAGAACAGAAAGGTCACATTATGCTCACAACTAGAAACCGTTATAACATGCTCTGCATACCAGATAGACTCAGTCAACTTCTCTAACATCTGGTTTTTAACAATTCACAACTACACTGACTTTTGTAAACTGCTACATCCTGATGAGTTTCTTCAATCTGCTTATCAAAGGCTCTTTTGCTTTAGAGCTAACGGACACCTCCATTTACTTGAAAAACCAGTGTGACCAGTGTTTATGTTTAACAAACATGTTCACATGACTAACCGCCAACGTAGAACCACAGTTACACAACAAGAGTAAATATCAAGGCTAAACAATGATTCATTATAAGTGTGAGAAGTAGGTTTTGTTTTTCTTTAGTGGGTTTTATTAAAAAATATCAGCACAACCTTTTTTTCCTGGATAAACATAATTATTCTACTCGACCGTCAGCAGAGGGTCGTTTTTTTGTTGCCTCCCTGCAGAACTAGTTGAATGCAAAGGACAGTGAATAATCCAGCAATGGTGCCATGGAAATTATCAAGTGTTTTATATATTTCAGAACGTTATAAAAGATGTTTTAACAAAAAGTTCAGATTGTATCTATTTGCCTAAGAAATCCTGTATTGCACTATATATGATATTTTTGATGGCCTCAAATATATCAAATGGATTTAGAGCTTTTTATCCCATTTTTCTTGTGATCTAGATGTCAGATACTTTATTTTCTCAACTACTAAAGAGAGACACATTTGCGTATAGCTACTGTATGTGTTAGACAGTGGTTGAGTTTTTGTTGTACCGTGAGAATGGATAACTCATGAAATATTGTCAATAAGTTATGGAGACCCCAGAAAGAGTAGCTACTGTAATACAGAAGCTTTTTGAGATCTTAATAAACAAACAAAACTAACTACAGTGAATACATACGTGTGTAAAGTGGCTAAAAGAACTTAAAGGAGCAGCTTTGTAACGCTGAAAAAGAGGTGGTAGGTACTAGATTCTACTCATCGGGTTTAATGTAAGCTGTAAAGCTAGTGCCATCGACAAACCTGGAATTACCTTCACACAGCAAGGATCCAGTTAGCTAAGGTTATCGTGTATGAAGCTGGCCTCCCTTTTTCTAACCACAATGACAGCTATGACATATAAATGAACTGTCTTTTTAACAGTGAAATAAAACTAGTGGCTCTTCCCTGCCAACCGTAGTATTATGTAACATGTCAGTAGGGCTGGGAAATTCATCGAAACTCACATTGAGAACCTCTAACCAACTTCACCTTGCTCATGTCAATTATTTAAATGATTTTAAGGGCAGTCACGTGACAACACATCCAATCCGAGACATGGAAGCAATAATTGTTATTTGGACATGTTTTGTCTTTAGACACCCAAACAAAAAGAAGTCAAATCTAAACACTGCGGAAAAACTGTACTAGTTATTATTTTTTTTTTTACTGTTTTAGAGAAGTTCATTTTTTACTTTAATTTTTCATTTCAAGCAATGCTTTGATTTCAGTTCATCAGATATGCTCTCTTTCATTAGAAAACATATCCCAGCTTTAATAGTTGAGCACATTTACAGTAAAGACTTATGTCAGTGAACTATGAGGGCAAAAACAAATAATTGTGCAATTAATCGTGATATTGATTTGAGGTCATATCGCCCAGCCCTACATGTCAAGTCAACAAACTAATACAGTTTGTTAGCTGTCTTTACAGTATTGGCACAACATACTTCAAATATTTCGACACACACTGACTTGTTTTTATTTTTAGTTTAAGGTTTGAATCGTTAACTTAGTAACACAGAGGTATTGTTGATAACTGTCTTACCGTCGTAAAGGGGTTACTACAACCTGAATCTGATGCATACTGGTAACAACATAAAGGTTATAAATGGCAGGATACATTTTGTTGATTAGTAGGCGAACAGCATTCATGTTTACTCACCTAAATATATGTCTCCGAAAGATCCACTTCCGATTTTTCTGCCCAGTCTGTATCTGTTCCCCACTCTCAACTCCATTTCGCTTATTGTCACCTAACCTTACGTCTGTTGCGTCGTTTCTACCTTAACAATTTGCGTTGCTTTTCCCACAAAAATGTTTAGATTCTGACCCTTTTGCGTGTTACTTCGACAAATATCCCACCTTCATAAACAGTTTTAATCACAACGCTCACAAATTCACACTCCCCCGTCCCCCAGAATCCCAGTTCTTCTGCAACAATACAATTTTCACCATCCCTTTTCTATCTTTCTGAGAAACGAAGGTCGATAATATCTATATCATCCGATAGTGTGAAATGCGCAGTTTATGTCCCTCGTAATTCCGGAGTCATAACTCGCGAAAACAAAAAGGATGAAGACGGATTTTGTTGATAAACTTGTCCTCCGCCGTACGAAGCTTCAGTCCGCTGTCGGATTTTTCCTTCACCGTGAAAGCTGTCATTCGCTGCTGACGTCACTTCCCCTAGCAACTACAGGCAGATCAGGAGGAATTCCTGAAAACAACATAAGGACAGCAAAAGATTGTTCTTTTAGGGGTTACTAGTGGTGATTTTATTCACGTTGATAACTCATATGTCTTCGATAACAATTTACTGTATCAATTTGAAGATCATATTGAAATATTTTACAGCATTTGGCTATTTATTTAGGCTATTTTATACAGTATTTCATTATACTGGTACAGTGACAATAAAGATATCTATTATCTTAATTTTTGAGGATTTGGCACACTTGTATACTATAATTAACATACATAGAGCCTCACATAGCCTACACTGAAAAAAACATACATTAACACCATGACTGCTGTAGCCAATTTATGTTGTACTTTAAAGTTTTGGCACATGGAAACGTTCCTCTGAGAAGCTACTCAAAAAGACGATAGCCTGTCTTGTTTTCAGTTATAACTAATCCTTTAAAGATAATTCATTTGACAAAGTGTTGTTATTTAAGTGCCTCCTGGTTGTTTCTTAGCTAACATTACTATCAGTAGTCAAACAATAAGAAAGGCAATCTACTTGTTCAGCATAATGTTTGCAAATAAACAGAATACTTAACTGTTAAGAATAGCTCATTGCTTGTCAAATATGTTATTTATTCTGAAATATGGACTGAATCATTCTACTTTTTTCCTTACTTTTTTAAGATGACCATATGCCTATGGGTCATTCATTCATTGTGAATGAGTGAACTAGGAGTAAACACTTTAATAACTTGTATTTTACACACTTTCTTAGATACAATATCTTCAGGAAATGGAACAAGTAGGCTACGTATTTGGTAGATAAAGCACATGAAACCATTTCCCCCCCCCTTTCAAATACTCGAATCTGTTCAGATAAACACATGAGGTCAAAGAGGAAAAGACAATTTCAGTCAGAACAATAAGGTCCAACTCATAGACTGTAAATATCAACTCTCTTATTCAAATCAGGTCAGTTGAAGTCTCGGGGCCCCGCCCACTGATCTGAGTTTAGAATTTTCTTATTGGCTGCTCCCAGATCAGCCCCTCAGCATTTTTCTCATTGGTCGTCTGTGAGCTGTGAACCAGTTGACACAGCACAGATGCAGCTCACATGGCAGACCTGTGTTGTTGTCCAGATTGGGTAACCAGCCTGCACGTGTACACCAACGCTCCGCTTGGAATCTCAATGAGGCGTTCAAATCCTGTGGGGAAAAAATGTATCGACTTCACAATTCAACGCAATGTCGTTGTGTTAACAAGCGTGAAAATTATTCAAGTTTCTGATCGTTATCTTCAGACTTTCTGGTGGTGATAGTCTACCTTTTGCACTTTGTCAGTTACATAAATAGGGCTATATTTTTAAAACAGCTAAACAAACATTGCAGTATTCACTGAAAAAAAGCATTACAACATGTAATGTAGGCTACACGTTTTAATAACCCAACCGGTTCGTGAATATAGTTCCCTGTATATAAAGGTGTGCTTTTTTTGTGACTTGAACGACATCTTTTTTTATCAAACAATCGGACGGCATCGGCGCAGGGGTTTCTCCCACGGACTCTAAACGTGCAGCGCAAACAACAGTTTACTTGAATGTGAATTATTTTTTAAGTCTGTTTTATGACATTGATTAGCCTACTCTGCTGCTTCTTGTCCATATACTGACATATGGCTTAGATATATTAACCTCTGAAAGCTGTGTTATTTTAGTAATGTAGATCATATTGCGTCCCATAACCTATTTATTATTAAATGTCTTTATAGGGGTTGTTGTTTCTTTTACATTCAGGACTGATGGAACAAAATGCATGCTGAATTAGCAGTAACTTTAAGCAGAGAACATACAGCTTTCACACTGTGGGACAGGGTGTACTCTCAACAGATTGGGGAGCTGCCAGATTTGAGGAGGTTTAATCCAATCAGACTTCATTCATGATGGTTTTCCAGATGTGACGTCAGCAGGGGGAGCGGGCTCAGGCTGTGCAGATAGGAAAAACAAACTTGAAGCTGCAGTGTTTCAATCCTTTCAGTGTCTGTTCATTTAACTAAAACCTTTCTTGATAAACATGATTCAGTAAAAGGAAATAATTATGTATCTTTCAAATGTTGCATGATCCTGTATTTGATCATGTCTATAAACCCCTCTATTTCAGCCCTGCTCAGAACAGGCTGTTTCTGTGTCTGTACCTTTAAATGTAAATGAGGTGTGTCTGACCACGCCCCTCTCTGGAAGGGCTTGGGTGTCTAACTCCATGTCCTATTGTTTACGATGAGAAGGCAGACTCAGAGGGCAGAACAAACACCTAGCTGTGGGAGTGTCACCCACTGGGGGAGGGGTTACTGCCCTTTGTGATGTCATGAAGGGAAAAATCTCAAACGGCCTGTTTGAGCACACATTTTCTGAAAAGTGGAGCAGGTAAAAGACGGAGAGGATGGAGTTTTCTTATAATTGGGGGGTTTGTAAACAGGCTAGGGACACGTATGTGTTTATTCAAATCCAGAGAATGCTTTATTCCACCAAAAACACTTTATTTTGCCACTGCCATTTGTAAATTGTCATACTAAGTGTCTGATTACATAGAGATACAAACAGAGAACATACAAAAAAACATTTGCTTACATAACTTGAAACCATTGAAAAGTAATTTTACCTTGTGGAACAAAAGATTTGCTGATACAGCTGCTTTTATCTGTTGGTATGTTTGTCCAATAACAACTTGATTTGAGTTATGTAGCCTCAACAAAAATG
Organism: Labrus mixtus; assembly: GCF_963584025.1. Classification (NCBI taxonomy): domain Eukaryota; kingdom Metazoa; phylum Chordata; class Actinopteri; order Labriformes; family Labridae; genus Labrus; species Labrus mixtus. The sequence continues at coordinate 13,058,112 of NC_083632.1, forward strand.
TCAACATTAGCTCACACCACTGTGACAGAATAAAAAATACAGACACACCAAGCCGTTTTCACATATACACTCCTGACAATTTCTAGATAATTTCAGGAGGACTGCTCCGGATAGTCTCCTGACCTGGCTGCTCACATATGCACCTCACAGCTGTAGGATATTACTGTCAGATGGGCGAGGTGCGTACAGAAAATGTAATGCAGCAGTTTAATCACGTGCACATAGATCGTAGCGGTTGCACTCTATTCACTGTGCAGCAGTCACAGTATAGAAACATCCCTCCCAACTCCCGTTGGCTCGAAGTGAATTCTCAGAAGAATATCAAGCGGAAAATTGGTCTAAAGAACGATCCAGATGACTACAACACTGCAGGTGAAGTTTGAGTATTTGTGGAGAAGATCAGTTCAGCCTGGACTACAGTATCATACTAACAGACAAATGTGTCTGATAAAAGTTTGTCCAGTAAACATGGAAAAAAGGATTTCCACTGAGGCTCAGATTGATAACTTCACACAAAGGATTCCTACAGATATAGAGAAAGATTATTTATTTTCAATTAAAGCCATTATTTGTGTTTCTCTCTTTAAAGTCTCCAGACTCCATTAAAAGAACAGTCATTTCACTGTAATCTGAGAGTTGTTTAACTTCTGCTGACTCGGTCTTTTATACTTTCGCCCATAAACAAACCTGATGAGTCTCATTGTATTATTTACTAATAATTCTTATTTTTGCTGACACTGACAGAGAACTAAAACATAGATAGAAGAGACAGTAAATAATGCTTGTGTCTGATGGTCATTCCTAGTGGATTTTTTCCTTTCCATAAACCTCAGTCATTACATCATGATATAACACCCTGTACATTTAGAGGATGTGTTCTGTGTGATTGACTGCTGTGACTGATGGTCATTGCTCCTCTCCTCCAGGTGGAGGCGCTGCAGGACAAACAAACAGCAGGTTTGGATGGAAACAAGAAGCAGCACTGAAGCTGTTGTAACATGTAGACACAATGTTGTTGATCGTATGTTTGTTTGTCAGTATGCAGAGTGTCAAAAGACTGGGTCTCGCTGTATTGCTCAGGCTGCACTCCAACGTCTATTCACGGGCGCGATCCCACTACTGAGCGGCACGGGGGCTTTGACCTGCTCCGTTTCCGACCTGGGCCGGTTCACCCCTCCTTGGACGACCTGGTGGTCCCGGGCTCCCCAAGGAACACCATATCGATACCGAACTTAGTGCGGACACCCGATCGGCATAGTCCGCTGCAGCTCAGAGCTCCTGAGCTCAAACGATCCTCGAGCCTCAGCCTCCCGGTAACTTGGATTACAGGCGCGCGCCACCGCACCCGGCGAGAGATGTCTTCATTCATGAAGAGTTTGACTTTTAACTCCTACTGTGACGTCATCAGGGAAGTACACTCAGGCTGCTGTTTTGAATGTAGGCCTGTTTATTCAAAAAATATTAAGATATAGCCTAATTGTGAAATGTTTTAATTGTTATATTACTGATGACTGTTTAAATAATTTTTCCTTTGCAAAAACGGTTGTTACCATTCAATCCAATAAAGCATCTTCAACTTGAACTTGATCTTAAACACTTTTTTCAAAAGTCTGTCATGAAGTAAATCAGTAAGGTCTTTTTACCTGCTCTTTTGTAGTGTTGAATAACAAAGAGTAAGGTCAACCTGCCTTTTTGTAAAGTGTGTCGAGATAACATTAGTTATGAATTTGCGCCATACAAATAAAGATTGATTGATTGATTGATTGATTGAAATAAACAGACCCTCACTGTAGCTGGTTTTGTCTTAATAGTAGTGTGTATATGATGGCCGAGAAAACCCTTTGGGGAGTTCAGACCGAGTAAAACAGGGCGAGTTGAGACACAGACCCAGAGGCGCTGCTTGTCAATAGGCAAGGCAGGCAACTGCTTTGGGCCCCAAGCCAGTAGCAGGCTCCCAAGGGCCGACAAACCTTAAATCACAGCATTGAGTGAAAATGTGCAAATTTGGCAATGACAGTAGAAGACCTCCCTGAGAGGGCCCCATCTGATAGCACTTACTCTATTGCCTGCTAGTTGTACCATGCATTATTGCTGTGAAACCAAAGTTTGACAGTGAAAGTTACCAAAGGAAAATGAAGAGGAATTATCTGTTTGGGAGGAAAATGAAAGAGGAAAATAATAATGAATGCTGGTTTAAGGGGCCCCAGTTAATTTTTTGCCTATAGGGCCCCAACATACTCGGGAATCGCCACTGTAAAGACCAAGCAGAACACTGTGAGTCCCAATACTGAGTGACACATAAATGTTCACAACTTAAGATCACTCCTCTAACAGATCTACAAGATCCACGTTAAGGTTCCTCTTTATTCTCATTTCTTGATTGTCATACAGATGTCTACGGGCTGATTTAGAAATCAAAGTGCTCCTAAATACTTTGATTAAATAATCCTAACAATTCCAAAGTTGATTGTTTGTTGACAGTTTTCCTTCAGTTTTTATGAACACAAACAGAATCTGAAATCAAAGTAACCATCTGTAATCTACACTCTTCTTTCTGTATTTTATTATCCACCAAAACCACTTTATTTCCTACCTGAACACTGACACAACAATCATATTTGAGGGGAATATATTCTATGGAGGGGGACTACATTTGTATTTGTAAACCTCAGTAATCTAATGATATAACACCCTGTACATTTAGAGGATGTGTTCTGTGTGATTGACTGCTGTGACTGATGGTCATTGCTCCTCTCCTCCAGGTGGAGGCGCTGCAGGACAAACAAACAGCAGGTTTGGATGGAAACAAGAAGCAGCACTGAAGCTGTTGTAACATGTAGACACAATGTTGTTGATCGTGTGTGTTTGTTTGTCAGTATGCAGAGTGTCAAAAGACTGGGTCTCGCTGTATTGCTCAGGCTGCACTCCAACGTCTATTCACGGGCGCGATCCCACTACTGAGCGGCACGGGGGCTTTGACCTGCTCCGTTTCCGACCTGGGCCGGTTCACCCCTCCTTGGACGACCTGGTGGTCCCGGGCTCCCCAAGGAACACCATATCGATACCGAACTTAGTGCGGACACCCGATCGGCATAGTCCGCTGCAGCTCAGAGCTCCTGAGCTCAAACGATCCTCGAGCCTCAGCCTCCCGGTAACTTGGATTACAGGCGCGCGCCACCGCACCCGGCGAGAGATGTCTTCATTCATGAAGAGTTTGACTTTTAACTCCTACTGTGACGTCATCAGGGAAGTACACTCAGGCTGCTGTTTTGAATGTAGGCCTGTTTATTCAAAAAATTGTATATTAAGATATAGCCTAATTGTGAAATGTTTTAATTGTTTTATTACTGATGACTGTTTAAATATTTTTTCCTTTGCAAAAACGGTTGTTACCATTCAATCCAATAAAGCATCTTCAACTTGAACTTGATCTTAAACACTTTTTTCAAAAGTCTGTCATGAAATAAATCAGTAAGGTCTTTTTACCTGCCTTTTTGTAAAGTGTCTCGAGATAACATTGGTTATGAATTGGCACCATACAAATAAAGATTGACTTTCACTGTAGCTATTTTTTCCCACAGACAGACAGCCGTAAATCTAACCATTTATTCTTTTGATCAAGATAAACCTGGAACTTTGATTTGAGCTGATTGTTTGTCTACAGTTTTCCTTCAGTTTCGATGAACACAAACATAATCTGAATTCAAAGTAACCATCTGTAATCTACACTCTTCTGTATTTTATTATCCACCAAAACCACTTTATTTCCTATCTGAACACTGACACAACAATCATGTTTTTTAAAGATTTATTTTTGGGCTTTTTGTGCCTTTATTGTAGCGCGAGGACAGTGGATAGAGTGATAAATCAGCTAGAGAGAGTAGGGAATGACATGCGGGAAAGGAGCCACAGGCTGGATTTGAATCTGGGCCCCCCACCTGAAGGACTACAGCCTCCACACACGGGGCTCGCGCACCAACCACTGCGCCCCATACAACAATCATATTTGAGGGGAATATTTCCCAAGGGTTGAGTGAGCTGGAGAGAGAGAGAGAGAGAGAGAGTGAAGAAAAGAGTCCAAACTCACAAGCTTCAGGGTTTGACTTTTACCAGGTTTGATATTTAGCTGTATTCAAACTCAAAAGAAGAACTTCATTATGTCTGAAGCTTTATGTCTCATCATTTTTAGAAACAATAGTTCAATGTTGCATATGAAGCAGGAGTTTTTGTATCCAATCACAGTAATGATGTTATCAATCAGGTCTCCCTGAAGTTCGATTTATGTTTTATATTTATTTTTTTCAAATGTTCCCATTATATCATCATCACTGTTGCTTAGTCTGCCACTTTTACCTCATGTCTTACCTCAGGAGAATTAATTAATCGGCCAGCCGATAAAATCGGGCGATAGCATATCCAGTGACTTTTGTATCGCCTAACTTTATCTGTGATTTGCGCTGATATCACAAGTTTTATTCACCAGTCAAACTTCATTTTGTTTGAGTTTCATTGTATTACACTAGCAGTTATCTGTCACCAGCAGAGGGCGCTATATGGATTAAAACAAACATTATCACCCTCCAGAGTGTCGAGCGGTGACGCACGTACATACACAGTTACTCTCCAGTTGAGTGACCATCTTATCTTCATTATAAATATGTTCCACAAGTGTTTGATAACTGCATCTGAGGGATCAACACAATGAATGTGTATTTAAATCTATCTCTACAGATCGGACACAGATCGAAGAACGATATCGGCACCTGAATTTTTCTCTCTCCAATATCGGCCCAGAAGAGCCATATCGGTCGGGCCCTTCAACTGGTCTCAAGAAGAGGAACTTTGTGTGCTAAATTAGATGGAGCGATCTAGATATATACTCTGTGATTACGGAAAAGTATGGCTGAAAACAGAAATGTCTTAAATAACAAATAGCTTTTTTATTAGACAGTTTTGCACAGTGCAAAGACATTCCTTTTTTTTTTCTGTCACCCTGCTTGAGGAAAGCACTAATCATAGTGGTAACACAGAGTCACTGAAAAATCAACTTTATACAATATATGACTCACATGAATGATGTGAAACAGCTGATTCTGTGACAGATCGAGTAAGACAGACAAGAACACAGAGAGCAAACACAGAAAGAATTGACCCATCATACCGTGCATTTATCCACCGCATCATTAAGTGCTTCACAGACTTTTTTCATTGTGCAAAACATTTCAGTACTTTTGTCCTCTTTATGAATATACATGTGTGATCACAAGCACGTCTTTCAAAGCTGACATAAACTGGCAATAATATAAGTTGAAGTGTTGATAGTAAGGAAAGGAACCAGCTCGGTCCACGAGCTGTTTCTGCATCTTTTCTGCGTTAAGGATGCCTTGATTATTTTCAAGCAGTGCAGAGTTACGGAAATACAAATGGCACATTACTTCACAAACAGGCCATGAATATGAAAAGCTCATCATCACAATGCATACCTTACAATGACAGGTATTGATTTGAATATACTGATCAGAAATAATTCTTACATCTGTAAAGAAACATGGTTCGATTTAACTGCATGCCTTAAAAAACAAAAAAAAAAGCAAAAGTAGTTTGGTTTTGAACGGACACATGTTGTCCTTCTATATGTGTCTATATAATCAATTCTACAGTCTCTTCTGTTTTGAGACACAAGTTATTCGTTCTTGGTTCAATTCCAGATGTTCAAGCATTTATTTGTTTCATTCAATATTATTTTTTTTGGCATGGCAGGATGTGCGCAAACAAAAAACATATTCAGTCGTTTGAAAACAGCAAAGAGTGCACTTTCTTTCTGGCAGGTGCTGAAATCTCCTTTGAGGTCGAAGTGTGCACGTGTCAGGAACTGGGTTAGCTTCATGTAACGCCAAACTAGGATTAGGAGGGTGTAGAACATTTGGGTGGATGCAGGTTGTGCCTACTTTGAGCTACGAGTTCTGCTGATCTAAAAACCTATAGCTTTTCAGTTTTAGCTAACTTCAGCTAAACTCTATTATTCAATTAATATATGTAGAGACAAATGACAGGAAAGGTCTTGTCATGACATTTAAAACATATTTGATGAAATACCTGCCGCTCATTCCTGATGGGGTTGTTAACATACCACAAATGTGAACTTTGACGCATGCTAGCGGATCAAACGATACTGATACTCGTTTGATACCACAGCAACAAAACCAGAAGTCCTAAGCATCCAATATTTGGTCATTTCTTGTTTTTGTTCAAGAAAACTTTGAAAGAAAACTCCTGCACACTTTCCAAATCGCACATTGGCAATGTTTGTGTAATTTATAGTCCCAACTCTTCTGTTTGTAAGACACATTCATTTAACCTTTTCATCATTATGAGATAGAAGTATTGACTGATCTCTCATGAATGATGGCCTGTTGTTTTTATTTTTTACTTTTTAAAGCTTTGATACTTTTCAACACCAACGCTATTTTAAATAATTGAGATATCATTGTTTTAAAACACATCGGAATTGAAAAGTATCTAAGTACCTAACTGTAACCTAAATAGAATTGCACTGGTGTAGCCATTCTTGAAACTATTTTCAGTACAAACATAACTTGTCAAATATGGACATTTATGGCCCAAAATTTGATCAATAGGTAAATGTATGACAAAACTGTAAATTTGTGATCAATCTTTCCATTTCTATTCTTTAGACAGAGCTCAGTGTAAGTCTAGATTAAACTTGCACCCAGGACAAAGGGGGTGAACTTCTGGGCCTGTTGAGCTCCAATCTCAGCCACAAACAGGGCGCCTGTCTTCAGGTCTAGGTCCACCAGGTGTGGCTTCACTTCATCAGCCAGCTGGATCACACTCACCACCCTGCACTGACCAATCAGACCCACCGGTGGGGCGTCCAGCAGTGAAATCTGGTTGGTGTTGAGCTGCACAACCACAAAGTACTTCTTGTCCGGGGTCAGGCGGACAGAGTAGGGGGCATCCTCGGTGAAACAGCTTCCCCACGTCCCCAGCCAGTCACCCGTGATGGAGTTAAATACTTGGATCCTCTTGTTCCCCCGGTCGGCCACCCACACCCTCTGAGCACTGTCCACAGTCACGCTGTGGGGGATGTAAAACTGAGCCGGGTTTTGCCCTTTCTCCCCGTGCAGCCACAGCACTTCCTGATCTTTGGACAGCTTGATGAGGCGGTTGTTCAAGCCGCCATCACCATCGACGATATACATCTCTCCAGAATCGTGTACGAAGATCTCAGCCGGCTGATCAAACTGCAGAGGGTTCAGCCCGGTACCTGCCTTCCCTGGTGTACCAAGCACCTGACAAGTACAAGAAAAAAAAAACAACACCCAGGAACTGTTGGCTTTGTTTGACCCATCTGTTGTTTTGTAATAAGGTTGTCAAAAAAGGTTTGACACTCTCCGATATCATGTGTTTCAAAGGATACAATCTGTATAAAAAAAACTACATCTCTGAACCCAAAGCTGCTGCTGCTGCTGCTGCAACAAGAAGAGAGAGCAGCAGTGGTCCAACAAACAGACCAATAGAGGTGACACCGTCTAAATTGCAAAAATATATTGGTAATATTTTGGTTCCAAAAGTGACGAACATATTCTTGCAATTTTTACAACAGTGTGCAGGAGTCTGCCTTCAATTTGTGGTTTTTTTAAAACCAAGAAATTGGCCGGTATTGGGGTGGCAGTAGCCTAGTGGTTAGTGCGCGCATCCCCTTGTACGGACGCTATAGCCCTCCGAGTGGGTAGCCCAGGTTCGAACCGGTTGCCCTTTTCAAGCATGTCATTCCCCACTCTCTCTCTCTCTCTCCCTGATTTCTGACTCTATCCACTGTCCTATCTCTAGATAAAGGCCTAAAAAGATTCTTAATATCTGTTTGTTCTTTAATTTGTTGGGATTTTTATGTTTTTATCAAAAAAATAAATAGCCGCTACAGGCTTTTCTTATTCTACAAGTCAAACTAAATCCATAATAGCACGAACACCAGTTAAAAACAATGATGCTAGTAAAAAGATCTTATCCTGGATAAGGCAGTCACCTGGAGGAGGTTCCCAGATGGCGAGTACTGTTTGATGCAGTGACCGTTGGGGCCGTTTCCCACGTCGGTTATCCACACAGTGGGGTTTGAAGAGGCAGCATCTGCTAGAAATATCCCATGAGGCATCTCCAGTGTGGTTGTGTTCCAGGCCATGAGGAACTCACCTTCTGTGGTGAACACAAGCACCTTTGGCACATTGTCACCTGATGGATAAATGTAAAAGCAGCTATGAGAAACAGTCATTTTGGCTTTTCTGGGGGAAGAAGTTATACATCATTTTCCTTCTACTTTCTGAGGAAGTAAAGACTGAATTGTCAGATTTGTTTTATGTTGGCATGATATTCATTCATTGACTGTAATTGGACAGACCATCCAGACATTTATTGTTTGCTTTTTGAGTAAGGGGCAGGCAAAACAAGAATTCTTCTTCTCCCTGCTCCTTTCCGTACATGGGATAAAGTGTGAATTGTTTTTTTTCTTCTTCCTTTTCTGTTGTGTGTTTTGATATGTACGGAACAAATAAAAAAAATGAAATGAAATATCCAAGCGGCAACCCCTAGAATTAAAAAATAAAGCCAATGAGGTAGTGCAGATAAAATGCAGTTCATGGAGTGTTCACTTCAGGCTTGCTGCAAAGGCAAACATTCCCCATTAGGTCCCATATTAAAAAGGAACAAAATGTAAGATATCTACTGAATGAAATGATACCTTACTATATGATCAGACATTAAGGAAACATGCTATGTTGAAGTGCGGGTTCTAGGACAACAATGCAGCAGCCAGTATGTCCTCCTTCTAACTTTAGATTCTGGTCCTGAAGGGTCTGGATTTGGACAAAGTGAAGTGGGTTTGGTGTTTGACAAGTAAAGATAGCTCCTTAGGCCGACATAACCATCCCACGACTGTCATCCTATCATCAATGGGGTCTCGAGCCTTTAGCCGTGCTGCCCCCCGCCTCGTGAAAGGTGCCCATAAATAAAAAGCATTATTACCATCATTATTATCATTATCATCATTATTAAGACTAGAACTGTGCGTGGCTGTGGAGATTTCTGGGCTCATGGTTGAAGAAATGGATGTGACCATCCAGGGTGACACATGTCAGCAAGGTCATACTTGGAATCAATCAGAAAAGCTACTTCAACCTAACTTTGGATTTAGAAACAGGTAAAGAGGTGGAGCTGAGACAGACCTTAAGCCTCCTGGTAAACAGCGACAACGTGTTTACCTGACAAAATCAGCCCCCAATCGTGCTAATGTATCAATAACTTTAAGGCTTAAAGAAGTAAAAACAGACGAGCTATAAAACAAATTCACCCCCTTACAATGTGTACCAAATATAGAAAATCAGCTTTTCAGAATAATACTGTTTATGAATGAGTTTATTTCAGCTGTAAAAATTGTCATTTTAATTTGAGACTTAATGGGAAGTCCTTGGCTTTTGCAGCCAGCCTCAAGTGGAGACTCAAGCAGCTGCAGCTTTGTGCATTTACATGACAGCTTCTTTTTCAACACTACATGTTGCCACTTGGGATGCAAATAATTGCAGTAATTTGATACACACATTCACGACCCCAATCTTAGAACTGGGATCCTGTCCAAAGACCTGGACCTGATTGTAAAACATTGACCTGTACAGTTCCCCTGGTCGGGTTTGGGTTATTTTCTAACGGGCAGAGATCAATGAAACGTCTCGGCCATGATAATAAAAATAAATGTATGCATTATACACTTCATGATTCACGTTGAATTGCTTGACCAAAAAGGTTTCACTTCTTGCTGTTCCCTAAAATCCAACCTGAATCACCCTTTTTTTGCGAGAATCAGGTTAATCCTGATTATTTGAATCAAAGAAATTCCAATCCGTCTGTTTAGAAAAACCCATACTGAAGGTTTGATCCAGATCAACACAATTTCTAAGATTTAATAACATCAGATCAGTTTGCTTGACAATAACTGACCCTGACATGGTGTTAAAACAGTTAATGAACATTCACCTTTCTTTGTATTCACCTGTAAATTCAATGTATGATATTCTTCCACTGCAGATGCTTTCTCTAATAAAAGGAGATCTTTTTAGGACTCAAACGAAAATCTGCAGTACAGATAAAGTAAAACATGCATGTACCTCTCTGTGCTACATATACCACCCCAGCATATTGGTTGACAGCCACTCCAAACACCTCTCCGGTGAACAGCTCTGGGTTCCTCGGCCAGCTCAGGTCCAGTTTGTAGAGGGGTCTGTCCAGCTGGTAGTCCTGCCTGAAGCTGGAGCTGCCTAGCTGCAGGTGGGTGCCGATGGTGCCGTACAGCACAATCATGAGCACAGCTAATGTGGCCATACCGGACGCTATCAAACACGTATGCCCTCTCTTCTTCGCAAACATCAGTGGCTCCTCTTCTGGCTGATGCTGCGTTCAAGGTTCTGATTCAGCGCCGTGTTGTGTTCGTGACAGCAGCTGTGCGACAGAGAGCTCAAACAAGCAAGCAAGCAAGTCGTCGAGGTGAGCTCTATAAAGGTGCCGTGAAGTAACAAAACAACAACGCTGAAATATCTGCAGAGCAAAGCCTACTGACCACAGCAAACGTAGGATTCACTTCCTGATTTGTGGAGCTTTAAACGTCAACCAAACAGCCCGGTAAGTGAGATAAACTAACATACAGCATTTCTGTTCACAGTACTGCATTAAAACCAGCACTGAATTACCAAGACACATAATACAAGTCCTGGCAACTGCTGTACTGGTCAGGTGATGGTAAATGTAGACGCGTTTGACAGATTCAGCCTGTTTTGGGCTTCTGCTATTTCTTCTTCTTCCTTTGGATTTATTGGTGGTTGGCAACCAGCTTTAATTTGAATTACCGCCACCTACTGGACTGGAGTGTGGAACAAGATAAGACAGCAAAAGTAAGAAAGCACGTTTCATTCTTTTTCTTTTAGAGGTCCTCAAACAAGCCCTCTCAGGTTTACTACTTGCGTGCATAAAAATACATAAGTAATGCAATGGTACACAACATTAGAACTGCTTCACCTTAAAGTGTACAACATTCAGGGATCCACAGTTACAGACAACAGATAGAAGTAATATATTGCACAAATGTTTTTTTTAAAAGTTACTGGCACTAGATAAATGTACAGAAGTAGAAAAACAAATTGCACATCTAGAAAACTAGGAAAATATTTGTAATACAGGTAGTAAATGTACTGGATTGTGCTTAGAAGAGCTGGAAACTATCACCTATTCTTTTCTTTTTCAATCACATAGTGTCAGGATCTTTACAGCTGGTCAAACATTGGAACTGATAATATCCTTTGAACCTTTTTACATTTTGATTTATGTGGATGATCTTCCATGAAATGTGTCTAACATGGTCAACATGATTATCTTTGAGGGTAAACATTACATGAATGCAATCTTATATCATACTGATATCTGAGAATAGAATCAGCTTTGTTGGCCATGTACGCTTACACACACACACACACACACACACACACACAGAATTTGTCTTCAGTAACTGTGCTCTCAATGTACAAAGTTAAAAATTAAACATAATATAAGCAAAAAAAAACAACTAATATATACAAGGCTAAATAAGACAATAGTGCAGTGGTGAGTAGTGCAAAAAATGCTGAGATGAACATGATAATAAATATATAGTTATGTAACAGATGGTTAATATATATGAGGTAGAGTTTTTACAGTGTTTACATGTGTGCATAGATTGCTGAGAGGATAATATTTCAGTATATTCATGATTAAGTTATTGAAAAATACAACTAGTTATAATAGTTACAATAGTCTTAAGAATGAATAATGAGTTCCTTAACAAACTATATGAAGCCATGACTTTGTTCCTAACTTTTTTGTTATGAATACTAAGGCAGTGGTTCTCAACTAGTTTAGCCTCAGGACCCAGCACCCAATTCTTAAAGATAAATCGCGACTCAAATTTCTGTTTCAAACCACGATAGAACAAAAATATTGAATAAAACAAGCATATTTGAAAAACTTTTTGACAGGACTATTTTCCCAGGCACACATTTTCCCGACCCACTAAAAACGGCTCTGCGACCCACTTTGGGGTCCCAACCCACCAGTTGAGTACCACTGGCCTAAAGTGTATTCTGGGTGTAGCGTGAGTCACAAAGGTAACTCTTAGTTTTTAAACTCCCACGTGATTGTCTGTATTTATTTATGTTTTGTGTGTGGATGTTATAATAGCCTAAATTAAAAATATTTGGCAATTCAACTTTATTTCGAAAAACAAGCCTTCTCTCATTTCCGGTTAACCTGACGCAGCAAAACATGTGATCTGAACGTAGCGGCTGTGACGTCACGACGTGTTGTTGACGCCGCTGTGGCCGTGGAGGCGACTGTACTTCCCTGACAGTAATTCTTTTTCGAGATTACTGGGTTTTTTTTTTTTAATTTATCGCGGTGCGGATGACAGTCCGTGAGGGACACAGGCCCCTTTCATGTAGTGTTAGCCACCGAAGAATCGAGTCCATGGAGGTCGCGGACAGTCCGCTCAACCTCGTAAGTTCCGACCAGGATGTTGCAATATCAGGCTAACTGTAGCTAGCTCCCAGCTAACCGCTCTGTTGTTCCTCTGTTAGCTTCAACATGGCACACAAACATGAGACATCAAGTCGTTTCAACTACTGTCATGTTTTATTATGTTGTTAGGACTATTTCGTGATGTGAGGAAGAGCGATGTGTTGCCATTTAATTAGACTGTGAGGGCATTTGATATGAGTTTAGCTCTGCTTGCAGGTCATTTTAAATGTAAAACACAAAGAAACAGTGAAAGAAAACGCGTTTTGATATCCTTAATGTGTCTTAATGGTGTATTAGGACAGTGGCTTGTAATACATGTGTCATTGGTATGAAGGAGTGTCTGTCACCACTTCAATAGAGATGTGTGACAAATGAAAGGAAACAGCAAAAAAAAGGGGTTTTGGAGTGATCAAAGAAGGTAGTACTTCATTTGTGCCTCATGTATTGTTGTATTAAGTTAGAAGTGAAGGATAACTAAGTCATTGCCTATCACATCGACCTGAAGGGATTTGGTGAAAACTCATTTTTTTTAATATACTTTGTTAACCACTGGGGGGGACATTCTGTTTTATTTGAGAGACATGCTTCTCACACACATGCACAAACAGGACCTGAGGACATGCATTAGTGGAGAGATGTCTTCACACAGTGCTATGAAGAGAGCACACCAGAGCGGTTGGGGGGGTTTCGGTGCCTTGCTCAAGGGGCGCCTCGGCAGTGCTCTCCAGCTACCAGACCAACTTCCATGTTATGGTCCGCACTCGGGAGCTGATCCGGCGACCTAATACCTAATATCGCAGGGGATGTTGGCACACTTTTAGCTGTGTTGCTCATTCCACAAATGCACGATCCTGACAAGTTAGACCTCGTTGACTTATCAGGCTCTCCAACGATATATAATACAACACCAATTAGTGTTATTAAAGGGGCCAAATAATTGACCACAATAACATTTCTAAACTTTTTTAGAGGAGTTTATCTAGAAACATTGAAGAAAGATCTAAGAAAGATATCAGCCGATAAATCGATATGTGAATTTTTTTCTCCCTAATATCATTATCGGTCCCAAAAATCCAATATCGGTCGGGCCCTAATGTCTCTGTGATGTCTCTATGACATCTGCCAATATCTCAATGTTTCTTCACATTTACAACTTAACTTCTTACCAAATGAATGTATGCTTTATCCCCTTTTTAGTGGGACTGCTGCAGCTTGTTTCTTCTGTTTTTGACTCCTTATTTCGCACCATGTATCCACAGGCTCATCAGCAGTGCAGGAAGGCAGACCGTCTGTTAGCAGCTGGAAAGTATGAAGAGGCCATCTCATGCCACGGAAAAGCAGCCGGTAGGTTTAGTGACGCTGCAATGCTTCTGGCATTGCTGTTGCACTTGTTTTTTTTTTTTATGTGTTCAGTGTTTTTTTTCTGCAAGGCATTATGTAATGATTGGGATATGAAAAATAAATGTTTAGGGCCTGTGTCCACAGACGGCATCTACAACCTCTGTTTCATTCCGCTTCTCACCAGCGCTAATTGTTGCTAGGTTATGAAAATGAAACTTAATTGATTGAACGCACATTCTTGATTTGGATTAGTTTTTTTCCCCCTGACTTCCCCCATAATTTTTCTCCCTTGTTAAATGGGTTTGTGAAGTAAGCAGGTTAGAGTTAGGAAAATTCTACATGAGGGAGCAATTCCTAGAAATATTCCGGAGTTCATGTGTGAAAAAGGCTTTGATGTAAATGATTCAAGCACTCATTGTGTGAATAATGATTTGTGTGTTGGTTTGTAAAAGAGCGGGTGAAGTTGCTTAACGGTCTTATTCTCTGTTTCTCTTCCAGATCATTTGACGGAAGCAATGAAGAAGACTGAGTGTGAGCAGGTGAGACACTCCAGTGTGTGTGTGTGTGTGTGTGTGTGTGTGTGTGTGTGTGTGTGTGTGTGTGTGTGTGTGTGTGTGTGTGTGTGTGTGTGTGTGTGTGTGTGTGTGTGTGTGTGTGTGTGTGTGTGTGTGTGTGTGTGTGTGTGTGTGTGTGTGTGCGTGTGTGTGTGTTAGAGTGTGTGCATACTCTGTGAGTTAACTCGCACTAAAATAAAGCCTACAGCCAATCATCTTCAGCCTTAAGGGGGCCTGAGAGGGATGTAAACTAAGGGCTCTAACTAATATTAAAGCCAGAATATATTAGTGTTGTATCATCCTTCTTAGACCACCAGGGTATCATCTCTGTTTATGTAGCACTCAGTGAAGGCTCAGTCTCAAACCTTCAAAGCAGTAATGTAAGACGATATAAATTCATTTGTGGACGGGCATGATAAGGAGCACTGGTTGGCAAAGTAGCCTAAAACGTTATTAGGTAGTAGAACTGTTTCTTTATTTTTAACAAAGGAATGAACTCAAGTAAAATTTGAGGCAGTTTTTCTGAACAGAAAACAGAAACAATAATGGATTGTTTGGACATTTTTTATGCTAGGATGTCTCTGACAACCAATTTCCATGCTGATTAATTGCTGGCTACACACTAGATGATTTCAGGCCCGATATGTCCCCTTCAACGTTTCCGGCACAACCAATTATTTTTCCAAATATTCCTCAATTGTGAGGTGTCAATATGATTTTTTTTAAAAGTCGGAGCCTCCCCGATCTGCCATCATATTTCTGTTGGAATACCCGCAGCAGCCAAAGAGCCAACTACATGTTGCGTACTCTTGACAACTCACCCTCAGTTAGTGCTGCAAATTGTATAAAGCCGCACATAATCCTTCTACTAAGCCAGGATTTCATCTGTATTGTGTTTATCCTTTTCTGGGTTTTTTTTGCTGCAAAACAGAACACACAGCAGGACAGCCAGCTGATGATGTCTATCATCCTGCGTATTCGTTTTTCTTCTGAAGTCACATTTAATTAATTTCTGAGAAATCTTACTACAAACTGCAACGGTGTGGTCTTCCGGTGTGGCCGAGTCGTCTAGTGTGTGCAGTAGGAGGATTTTAATATAATGATTTTAATAAAATGGTTTTACTCTGTCCTTAAGTGTGTAAAATCGGTTAAGATTTGAAAATCATCTCGTGTGTAGCTCGCTTAAGTAGGAAATTTAAAATAGACTAGTCGTCTTAAGGTAAGAAAACAGTCAAAATTTACCTTACACACACCTTAATCGCACAGTATGGAAAATCCACCGCCAGGGGGCTCTCGGTCAAAACAATAACAAACGATAACGTTGAGGCAAGCGGGGAATCATGGGAGTTCTCTCTGCTACTCCCTCCCTCCCTCCACAGTGAAAACGACCTCCGTGTTGACCGTAGTCAAGACGACCGGGTGCAACCGACCTGAGGAAGAGAATATGTTTACAGACGAGCTAATGTGTCAGAGTATAATCTACATGACGTTTTTTATCACAGCAGCACAAACAGCAACAGTACGGCAGCTTTCAGTAGCAGCTCACGCTTCATGATGCAGCGGTCTTTGACGTAACATCCGGTGTTTCCTTGGCAACGATAGACATTTCCTGTCTGTCATGGCGGCTGCAGCGACAAGACACGTCCCGTTACAACTATAAAATGACGGATTTCTCTGGATTTTATAACTGTTGGAAATATTTGAGGTAATGTGAGTACTCAACAACAAAAAAAAATATAAGATGGGTTTAGTCCATTTTTAATTAATTTAAATATTTGAATGTAAACATTGTCATCAAATTCGACATACTATACCTTTAACACTGTCACAAACCATGTTGGGAGTAGCTTATTTGAAACAGTTTATTACATTGTTCAGTGACAAACTTGCCTTCTTTTTAAAAAAAAAGTTGCTGAGATGTGCTGCACTCTGCAGCATGCATTACCTGGAGGGTAAACAGTGTCAAATTGTTTTGCCAAGCGTGGCTTTTGATAGCATCACCAGCCTTCGACCCTCCTCGCACTTTTTATTTCAGTTAACATTTGCCGCTCCTATGAGACGCCGTCTGTTCACTGAACCCAGGCAGTATAGAGCAGAGAGCATGCCCCATTAACCGCAGCTATAGCACCAGCTAGTGGTGGATGACTGTGTTACAGCTTAGACACAACATTTAGCAAAGGCGTTATGGTGCAACATTGATATAAGTATCAATAATAAGTTTAACTGACAACATTTTCTGGTGCTGACTATAGCGGGAGATGATGATGAAGTAATCGTTCAGTCGACCTTGGCACATCCCCAAATACAAAACAGATAAAATCAATAAATCCCATCCATCGAAACTATCAACGAAACACTATTAACGCTGTATGATTATGCCTAGCAGGACATGTTCCCACGGACCAGGCTGTGACCCTGGACCCAATTAAACCAATCACAGCTCTGACGTCTCTTTCAAAACTGCTTAATTTTTCCGCATCAAGGCCGAGTGGGCTGATGTGAGAACACAGCAGGATAACCTTCGGAGAATTCACCTCAAGCCAATGGGAGGGGGGAGTGACATTTATATAAATGTAAAAGTTAGAGAAAGATTCTGATTTCATATGAGTGTGTATGTGAGGCCAGCCGAAATGTTATAATAGCAAAAACTGTTTGCAAAAAAAGATAAAAAGCCAACAACGCCTCCTAGGGTTAAAGGAGCCCTAGGACTCCAGATCTTTAAGGTCACACAGGTTCTAATCAGGGGTGAGCAGAGTTAAAAAAGACAATAGAGGGTGCAATAGAAATATTTATTATAAAATAACCAATAAAATCAGTTGTATATCTAATCTAAAAAGTCTTAAAATGTCTCTCTAATAATGGTCAAAGTCGATGACTGTCTTTAGCGTATCCTCCTCAGTGCCAGCTGCTGTGCCGCTCCTTGTCCCAACGCTCTGGCGGTTACCTACTCGGTTGTCGTTGTGCCTCTCGTCACCGCATCGTCCCGCACAACCCTCCGCCTGTCCTGTGGAAGTACACACAACCACCAGTACGCCGCCAATACACCAAGAGTTTTCCCCCACGCTGTGCCTGGCCCTGCAACCAGCCCTCCTGGTATCGGCAGTAAAACAGAAAACAATACTCACGCTTTTACCGACCAAGGCTGGAGTATTCACACTGAACAGATACTGGCTGCTGCGCTTCAGGCTCCGGTGGCTCGATCCCTTCTTGGTCTGGGGTATAGCCGTGTAGCTCGTGCTCTGAGGCTTCACCCTCTCGTTGTATCTCACCACTTGGCCATCAATCTTTTTTTCGCCCGCGTCCCACACCTAAAGCTCATCTGTTAATTGCAGCCTGGGGATTGTCGCTGAGTGCTTCAGGGTCCGTAGGAAACCGCAGTTTACATTAAACACACACAAAAGCAATCTTGGGCACACACACACTGATAAAACATAAAAATAAATATATGATAAAATATAAAAAAAAAAACTCAAATAGTAAAAGTCATAATTAAAACATGCACTCTAAAAACCATCAATAAAATACAGAACATGCGCTAGTACAAAGAAAACATGCAGGACAACCTCTTAAAATGGACCCTGTCACATATGAATGGATTAGTTATATCTGATGGTCTCTTTACACATCAACCTCTGCCATCAGTGTGTGAATGTATAGGGGTGACGTGCGCTGTAAAAGGGCACCCTGTACAGTTCACCAGCCAATCACAGGGCAGACATATAGAGACAGACAACCAGCCACACTCACATTCACACCTACGGACAATTTAGATTCTCCAGTTAACCTAACGAGCATGTCTTTGGACTGTGGGAGGAAGCCGGAGTACCCGGAGAGAACCCACACATGCACGGGGAGAACATGCAAACTCCACACAGAGAGGCTCCTGTCAGACGGGGATTCAAACCAGGATCCGAGCCGACACAAGAATCTGTTCTGCTGTATACTGTACTACCAGCTTGAGGTATCTTTGACATTTAATGTGTGCATTGGGAGGCAGTAAGGGCGTGAAGCCCACCAGCCAGCTCCCTGCCGACAGTTTGCAAGTCAAAAAGCAGAGACCTCTAAGTATATAAATATCACAAATGAGACTATTATATCTAGTCTGAGGGGTAGGGCTAAAGAATCAACATTTAAAACACTTTCTGGTCAATTTTTGATACATATTTTAAATACTGACACCCCTTTCAGTGTTGCCAGATGTACGATAACTATCGTATTTGTACCATAATTTTGCCCTCTGTACGATAATTTGGCAATTTCAATGTCCCCTTAACAAAACATTGTATGTGATTTGAGAGCAACCAATCCCATCAGCATGACTGAGACAGCCACCACATACGCACCATTCAGCACCTAACCGGCACATCTGCCTCTCTGCTGCCAGGCTCTAACTGCTCATCACCTGATGCCCTGCTCACGCCTGTGGTTCGTTTTGCCATACGGACTGGAGAAAAACGCACGTTACAACAACTTAAGATTCTACCTCAGCTACACAGCGGCTGGAGGCGGAGAAGTTTGCAAACAATTAACACTTAAAAGTTTATGCTTTGTTTATTTATTTAAATTAATGTGGTGTGCAGGGCAAAGTTTTGCCATTCAGTGTGGCATTTAGGACCCGTCTCGTCTTTTTAAATACAGTATGTACGATCATTTTAAAGCGGCAGTACGATATTGCTGTATTTTCCATCTGGCAACATTGTCCCTACTATCAAATGTTTTTCTTGTTGAACTCACTTTAGGGTGTCTGCATATGAAAAACACAACTGAATGAACAATCTCTGGGTCCTCTCAATCAAGGAATGAGTTTTGGGTAACATCCTTGCCAGTTTTCTGATGCTTCACAGTATCAGTTTGTATCAGTGTTATTGTTAGTATTGTTTGTTTTGTGACTGGTGCTAATGATGTTTGTCTGCAGGCTCGTCTGTCCTTGGAGCTGCAGAGGGACAGCCACATCAAACAGCAGCGACTCATCCAGGAGCGCTGGAAGAGAGAGGCTCGACGGGAGGCGACAAAAGCTCGACCTGGCCAGGTACAGCCCTCCAGCAGCCCACAACTCCTAACCCAAACCAATACTGCAGGGCAGTCCCAGCCCCAGGGCTCCCCGGGCCTCCCCGCTGCAGAGCGTCCTGGAGACAGGGAGAGAGAGTACGACACCTTGCTCTACCAGCTTCAAACACGGCAGACTGGAGGCTACCAGCCAGTGACTCCACAGTGCCCCGGATCTAAGACCACCAAAGATGACAAAACTCGACTAGAGGAACAACAGACCACCATTGAGGACCTGCGGCGCCTGGTCGACCACCTGATGGATGAAAACCAGCGACTGGCAGCTGATAATGAGCGACTACAATCTGCAAACGCCCGGCTGAGATCTGAGGCAGCTGAGGCAGCAGACTTTGTGGAGCGGTCAGAGCTCTGGGTGCTCCCACAGGCAGGTGGCGCTATTGGAACAGGGGGTGGGCAGGAGAGGAAAAGCACAGGGAAGGGGAAGGAGATTGCAATCCCACAATTACCCCCGCTGGAGATGCCGGCTCAGGAGGATCTGTGTCTGGATGACCTGCCTCCTCTGGAGCTACCAGAGGACATCCAGAATGAATTAAAGGAGCTGCTGGACAGGGATAAACTGTGATAAGAGACATGCCTCTCACACACACACACACACGCATACACACACACACAAAAGTTTGGCATTAAACCCACGTGCTGTCTGATCAGACCTCTTCTCAGGATTAAGGTGGACAGAAAACTCTCTGTAGTCTGTCTCACAGTGAGAATAAGAAAGGTGAATGTAAGTTAGATGCAGAGTAAGGGATGTGTCAGTAGCTGCATTCACACATACATAGAACTCTTGAAAATATCATCATGAATTTTTGAACCAACTGTTCTCAAACGTTTTCCTGCCATCCTAGTAACATTTTCTTGATGGATGAGTTGATATGTGAACACAGCAGGTAAAAGTCGGGAGAATTCACCACGGGCGAGTGGGAGGTGATGATGACATTTACATCATGTGACAAGTAAGCGACCGGTGTGAATGTGGTGCATGTAATGAAGCTGCTTCATACCCTTTTCTGCGCTCCAGTATGTTTTCCCCCACTCTTTCTTAAATACTGTGAAAACATCCAATAACACATAGCATTTATATGAAGGTAAAACTTTCATCATAGCATCAAACTCGGCTTCCCCCCGTCCAACGACGCACGCTGCCCTGAATTTTTCCTGAATTTTTTAGGAGTTCGAAAGAGCTAGTCAGACGGTCTCACGCAGTCTTGAGAAGAGGTCTTATCAGATGGATAAAGCGTTGACATCAAAACCACTAATACAATCTCAAGATAAAGGGGTAGTTCACCCAAAGATACTGTAATCAGTGAGGGTGTTTGTCATTATGTGTCAGCATATTGTTAAAACAAAACAAACTCTTAAGAACATTATGTTTTAAGTAAGTGAATTTTTCGCCTTTAAAAAAATGGAGTTTGACTGAATCATTACAAAACTTGAAGAGCTTTCATCTTCCCCTGTTTCACTCTATCACTGAATTTCTTGAATTTCTGCATTTTAGTTTTTTTTTTAAGTTGACAGTTGAGCTCTTCATGGCAGCAGGGAAAAGGCAGAGAGGTACAGCTGACACAAGCAGCAAACAGCTGTGCTTTTTCTCCATACGTTGATCATGTTGCATTTTCTGGACGTCATTTCAGTTGCTGACACACAACAGACGCAAAATGCTGGAGGAAACATTGTGTTAAAGGAGATCTTTTATGCTGATCTATATTTAAATTCTTACATATAAAGTTAGGATGTTGGATGTCCAGACTAAACCTCGGCCAAGTTTTTTTTTAACACAACTAACATCTGCTCAGCTGTGATGCTCTCCTCTCGACATGTGCTGCAGAAGGTGTTAAAAAGACTTGTGAAGTATGTCATGTGAGATACTCTGCCGGACAAGCGACGCAACCACATCATTTTAAAATCACCCTAATCGTTGTTTTATGCATTTTTCTTTTTTCTCTAAAAAAAAAAAACATGTTTGTTTATGTTAAGGTTGTCAAAAATGTTGATATATTTTAAAAATCACATTTTAAAAAAAATTTAATCAAATACAATCTGTCATTAAGATAACAGAGTGTATTTGATTAAAATGCATGAAGTAGCAAAGTTTTGACAACCATCGTTTGGTCTATTAGAAAAAGTTCCCAGCAACCTCACTGAGCTGGATGAACTGCTCCTTTATGGCATCATTAGAGGTGCAAGGTACTAACTTGAACGCCTTTTATCAATGTCACACACACACACACACACACACACACACACACACACACACACACACACACACACACACACACAGATCAGGATCATGTGCAGTGTGATTTGGTTACAGCTAAGATTGCTGTTGTTGAAGAAAAAACACACTGTTGGGTTTTTTAAATTTTCTTATTTAGCAAACTGAAATTAAAAGCTTCAATGATCGTTGGTGTGCAGTGATTTTTTTTTTGTGATCAGGTTTTTTCAAATGATGTGGCTGCCAATGAGACAATAAATAATCCCTCTGAGATTCTTGCAGAGCAGAGTTTTTGTGCAACAACAGCAACACACACTTACAGCCTGACGTTGGGACCTGAAAGTCGAGGTTCATTTGGATGTGAGCTGAAGCACAGACGGGGGATTGAGCCCTGCAGACATTCACGTTTGCATCGTCATTCTGCAAACCACGAGATGGCAGAAGTCACTGGGAAGTTTGCTGTTTGTATTCTTGACAGATTTATTCATCTGAATTTTATTTTAAATAAATACATTTTATTGTATAGGGATATGTATGAAGCAAGTAAAGCAATGCCACACACTGCAGCTCATTTGGGGGGGCCTGTTAATTACAAAATGCTGGAAAGCATCATGATGGAAAGAAGACTTGAGACTAGAGATAAGACCATACATTTACAAAGTCCACTTTTACTGATTACAGGTCGTATTCTGGTTTCAACTTTTTCCCTTCTTTTTTGCATCCAGTGGAGTCTCCCCCTGCTGGCCTTTTGAAAGAACGCAGGTTTATGGCACTTTTACTTCACTTTTAAAGAGGACATATTATCCCCCTTCTCCACCTTTTCAAACAGTCCCCCTGTGGTCTAAATGAAACATCTGTGCTGTGCTTTGGTCAAAATATAACACGAATCAAGCACCAGAGGAGGTTTGTGACCCTGTATAAACCAGCTCTCTCAGAACGCTCCGTTTTGGTGTGTGTGTCTCTTTAAATGCAATGAGCCCCCCCTGAGTTTTCCAGGTAGACATCACTCCTTCACTAGGGAGAATAAAAGTGACACTCAGGTTACCCAAATATATGCACAAAAACACTGGAAGTGGATTTTTTTTTTTTTGAACATGTCCCCTTCAAAACAAGAGGTTTTGACTCCTCACAGAGACTCCCTTATACTAATCAGAAATGAATGGAGCCATGCGTAAATCTGTGCTCTCTGCTACTAGCAACAATTCCCACACGTGATCGATACAAACTCAGACTAGAAAAGCACAAGCACTTCTAGTCTTCTGACTAATCTAGGAGCTTTTACTCCGCAGGTCACATCTCAACATTAATATATTGATGGCAGAGGTTTCGATGTGGAGTCCATCAAATTTAACTAATCCATTCATACAAACTCATCCGCCAGTCGAAGCACCAGGAGCAACTTGGGGGTTAAGTGTCTTGCTCAAGGACACATCGGACATGCTGCTGCAGGAGCTGGATATCAAATCCCCGAGCTTCCAGTTGAGAGACGACAGACTCTACCACTGATCCATCAGCTGATTGTTCAGTGTATCTTGAGCTGTTAGCTATTATTCAATGTTAATAAATCGGATAATACCACAAATCGGTTTAGTTCCTACAGGCCACCAGTAATTAAGTGAACTGATGTTGTGCCATGAATATAACTGACAAACCCTGAGATAAATGAAAAGGTTGAATCTGCTTCGTGTTCTGCCATCCTCGCTACATTCACACAAAAAAATGGAGACTTATAATGCAACAGTCAAAAACATACTCTTTTTATTGCCCTTACAACACTCAGACAGGATTTACTGTATTTTATTTATAATCCACACACACTCCAGACATTTCCCAACACAAATCCTAAACCCGGGCAGCCGCACAGCCCTCAGTGAGTCCATAAAGCTTTGGTATCATTAGTCAGTTATGAGCATTAAAAGGACTTCATGACATTATAAAGATTTGGCTAGCACAGTAGAAAATCTGCCAATCTGTCACCAGTGACACTGATTTGTCCTCGTGTCGGAAACGTAAAGGTGTAATATGCGACTTTGGATCTGTTGATGATGTACTTAAGCAACAGTCTCTCGGACCAAAGGGCACCACCTCCACTCGGTGGTGAGATGTTCAACATCTAATCACCAGAGCAGCACTGAGGACCAAAAAAACAAGCCAAACTTGAAAACGTCATGAGAGTCTGTTGGTATTAGCTGTGTGCTGCAACCTCCCAAAGCAAAGAACATAAAAAAAAAAAATGAGATGACACGCAACAACAGCATTGATAAAATGGTTTGGGAGGAGGAATATGTGCAAAAACAGGTGGTTACAATATAAAAGACTCCTTTTGACCTAAAGGTAATACACACAAACACCAAAAAGCAAAATATTGTAAATTCTAATTTTCATAGTGAAATTTACAACCAGGCGTATAACCTTATAAAATTACACGAGTATAAAGCAGGAAAATAAGAAATCCTCGTTAATGAACGGGAGCTCTGGGTCTCTGTAAAGGCTGAAGGTCTCAAACTAAAAG
The DNA here is from genome assembly GCF_963584025.1 of Labrus mixtus. Classification (NCBI taxonomy): domain Eukaryota; kingdom Metazoa; phylum Chordata; class Actinopteri; order Labriformes; family Labridae; genus Labrus; species Labrus mixtus. The sequence continues at coordinate 13,082,404 of NC_083632.1, forward strand.
TTGAATCATTTTTTTCTTCCCTTTGAGTCTATACAGTCTCCCTCCTCCTTTATCTGCTGACTGGCTCACCTCCACGTCTGTGACATTAAAACTTCACTGTCTCATAAGGTTGATGGAGGATCTTCCTGCTCTCCTTTCATGCTGTCACTTCTGTAACAGGGAATGTTGCATAGTGTCTTAACCAAGATGTGCCGCTCAGCGTTAGAATCACCTCTATTAGTAGAGTGAAGAGGATCATTTTTTAAAATACCTGAAAGGCAACAGACACAAAACTGGTTCCACGAGTTAATAAGGTGTTCTTTATAGAGCATCACCTTAAAAGGCTTTTGATGTTATTTGAAGATTTACATGTAAAATGATGTTATATACATGCTGAAACAATATCTAATATTACACTTGCAGCTAGTCGCCAACTTCATGCTGTTTGTTTCTGAGCAGGTGGTGTGCAGTGGAGTTTAAAGACACATCAAGAAGGAGGTGAAACATTAAAACAACAATGAGCTGGAAGATAGAAGACAAGTCTGGAACATTAGCTAGGTTCAGTTTCAGGGGCTGCATCCTTCGTAGGGCGCTTTAGAAGATTGATTTCTCATAGAGGGGCATTGAAGACTGTGTTTCTTCCCAGCCAACGAAGGATCCCTATCCAGAGCAACCTTTGGGACCCAACGTATCCCGACTCACTGCGTGCCAATCTAAAGGAGCTGGAAGCGGCAGACGATTACACTCGAAAGTGAGTAATTTGATATTACTCAAACTCTAATATTAAAAAACAAAGGGGGACTTCTAATTATCTTAAAAATAATAAGTTTGTTGTTCACCAGTTCTGGAGCAGCTTTTTAAGATTGTTAAGACTGATCAGCCTAAAACTGTTTTAGTACCAGGCTGTAAACATGTTTATTTCTGCTGTAAAAAAGGGCATTTTAATATGAGTGCCAAGGGGACTTCCTTATTTATTGGAGCCAGCCTCAAGTGGACACTTGAGGAACTGCAGTTTCCCATTGGCTTCCTTTTGTGGATAAGCCTTTGTTTATTTTGTTTTTTTCAAAAACTTTTTAATTACATTTAAAAATTCATTACGGCTACTAGCAGTCCTCCAAAGGATTTGTAAATGATTCAACTATTTCTTATGTATTGAATTTATGAATTTTATAAAGAATACCTTATTAGAAAGTGGTTCCCACACCTTGTAAGAAATAAAGCAAAATAACCTTAGTAGACAGATGGATCTAAAAACTTAAAGACTACACATGTATAACTACAAAAACTACAAATAATCTACAATGAAATACAGATTAAACAGGGTCCATCCAGAAGGTATTCTGTAAAACTAAAAGAAAAACATCTCTGTGTCAAGTGTTCTCTTAGAGCCTATGGGTCCCTCGAGAGTTAATAGGTGTTTTCACACATGCACAAAACTCCTGAAAATTTCCCAAAACTTCCAAGGGCGAGCCGATGTGACAATGCAGCAGGTTAATATTCTGTGAAATTTAAGTCGATTCAGTGGGTTTTGATGACGGCATTTATACAGCATGTGACTGGTGGGCAACCGGCATGATCTGTGGCCCGTAATGAAGCTGCTTCTTATAATAATGTGATTCGCTAATTACACGTTGCATTGACATATAGGGCCAAAACTGTCGTCATACGATGGGCTCTTTGGCTTTTAACAACCCCCACCTCCTGTCCAACAGTGAAGGTCTCCAGCTGTGAGATGCAAAGGCTGGAACATTTTAAAGGCAGCCTGTCCTGAAATCTTCCAGAAACATTTAGCATTTTAACATGTGTGAAAACAGCTGTGAAGAGTCGCTGGTTTCTGAGAGAGAACGGTTCCAACAGAGTCGCTGGTTTCTGAGAGAGAACAGTTCCTACAGAGTCGCTGGTTTCTGAGAGAGAACAGTTCCTACAGAGTCGCTGGTTTCTGAGAGAGAACAGTTCCTACAGAGTCGCTGGTTTCTGAGAGAGAACAGTTCCTACAGAGTCGCTGGTTTCTCTGATGGTCATCGTTTCTGGATGACGTCGGTAATAAATACGTGACAAGAAGAAAACTCGTCACCAAAGGGATAAGAGTTCAGCAGAAATTAAAAGACAGAGAACGGTTTGAACATAAGATGACAATACCATCTACCAATCAGCAGACTGCTCTGCTGTGTGTCTGTTATGTGTAATTGTGTGTCAGCAGAAGTCTCTTCACAGTCCGTAATTCACGGAGCTCAGGGCTGGTCTCTTCTTGCCTTTAATCTTCAGGGATCCATAACGAGCCTGAGGAACATAAAACAGTTAATACTGTGTTCATAAATCATCCCTAAATTCCTTTTTCTCAATCTTTACTTTTGTTTGTAGACATCACTTTTTATAACAGATCACTACAACACAACAGCTTCCTTTCTTCTGGAGTCCTCAGTTTATTTGTTTTTTTTAAGGATAATTAGAACTAAGTACAATCTGGGGGGAGATAAAGAGACTGCTTGTATTTTGACAGACAGATTAGATGCACGCCTTAAAGGCACATCCTCCAAAAGAACACTTACATCTTTGCGGACTCTGGACCGTGTGATCTTTACACTCTGTGATCGTCTCAGTCCTTTCTGAGTGACAGCCTCGTCTTCAGAGAAGATTGCCTCAGCGTCTTCATCCGTCCTCTCCTCTTGGTCGTAAAAGTACTCTGAAACAGAAAACATGCATCATGAAACACTGAGGAGTCACACAGGGATGTGTTTGTTCTGTAAGCTCCCCTGTATTTTCACAACCTCCTGTGAAATGAGGGATGTGTGAGATCAGCCACCTAAAGGATTAAATATCATCATCCACGCTAGTCAGCACCAGAATTACTGAGTGGTTCAAATACTTATGAATGTTTGTATTAATTCAGGCCCACAATGTGGGTCAAATGTAATACAGCCACTCAGCACTATCTGGGGCTCTAGCTCAGGTTAATGAGCCCTCTCTCCCTCCTCTACATCCCGGATATAAAAAACAGCACAGTGGACGGATGACACCTTTTAGTTAAGAGTAGTTTGGACATATTTTATTGAGCAAATGGAGATAAAGTAAGGAGAACCGAAGGCTGGCAGTGGTAATGTAATTGTTGTTTAGATGCTGTAATCCAGTGTTTAGTTTACGTAAATAAATTGTAAATGGTAAATGGACTTGAGCTTGTATTTTTCTTTCCTAGTCTCCTGACTACTCAAAGCGCTTTTACACCACATGTCACACCTACACATTCACACACTGGTGGTAGAGAGACTATTAGAAGAAACTAATCCCATTCATACCCATTCCTACGCCTCTGTACATGTTGCAGCAGGAGCTGGTCATCTCTCAACCCTGACCTTCCGGTTGAGAGATGACTGACTCTACCAGCTGAGCCACAGCTGCTCAGTTTTGGGGCACAGGTTTAGCTCAGTGGGTAGACCAGGTGCACCACATACAGAGGCGACCGTTCTTGTCGTACTGGTTGCAGTTTTGACTCCCGAGCCTGACACGGTTTTGTGCAGGTCATTCCCTTTCTTCTTCTCTCTCTCCCACATTCTTCCTCTCTCTACATCCGTCCTAACAAAGAAAATAATCATGAAGAAAAATAAACTACTTGTCTTTTTACTATTAACTGAGTGTTTTCTTGAGAGTTGTTGACAAGATGTGTTCTTTAGATGAATAAAAAAAATCCAGTGATTCCAGTAAAGTACACACCTGAACCGAGTCTGTCTTATATTTTTTTGTTACTATATCACAGGCAGACCCCTGATAAATATTAACACAAAAGTCTAGTTACCATTTAAATTACAGCCCAAGCCCATGTTCACCGGTGATATGTAAAGTTTTTATTTGTATTCAGTCAAATTTAAACCAAAAAGCTGCACTGAGTACTCAAATGTTTTTATATTAAATTGAATTTTTTGGGAATTAAAAACAAAAAAATCCTCAATATTGGGGGCCTAGGACTTGTATTTTTGTTGCCGTGGAAACTGCAACAACTGTCGATATAGTTTGATTTAAACCAACATGTACGGAAGTCTGTTGCGTTAACAGTGCAGTTCAGGACTTATCCAGCAGAGGTCAGCAGATACTCAGCAAACAGCTACCTCCCTCTTTGTCTCTCCACATAGAAACACACCAGGTAGACAGTTCATACACTAGCTATCTACCTCAGGACACCCACTGCGTCAGAACAAGACGTCTCCCACTGCAGCCAAAGGACTCCATCATTGAAAAGGCAACAAATGCTCAAATGTACAGTACATTTGTTCCTGCAGGGCCAAGCTTAGACCATGTAGAGGACCTTCATCAGTGTCATTTGAAGACAATAGCAATATGTTTTCTATTTGTTCTGATTCTAGCTCCTTCTCCTGCTGCTGCTATTGTTGTCACATCTGGAGTCTATAAGAGAAAACCTCCCACTCTCCAGAGTTGGACTCAACCTTTCTACTCCCAGAGGAAACAGGGTGGGATGAGACAGAGGCCAGCTTCACATCAGTTTTCACATTCCACCACGGGATCAGAAATACCATTTGAATTCTGTGTTCATTTTAAAAAGAGACAAGAACACTCAGAAGAGCTATAGTTTTGATGTCAAAAGTGATAAGAAAATTCAGCTCTGCTACTGAAACGGTCTAATTATCTGTGTCTGGAAACCAGGCGGTTTCAATGTCCCAGCCTGCTGGCTCACAGTCAATGCTGGTCAAAAAGGAAAGGAAAGAACATGCTACCAAAATGATCCAGGGAGGAATTTCATTCTTTTACCGAGCCAAGTTCTCTGTCTGGACTGTGGAGATCTCATTCAAGTCATTCCAGTCATTCCAGCTCTCATCGGTCTATGCTGCGGTATCACTCTCCAATTTCCTGTCATGTAGGGAACTGAGGGCCAAAAGCAGAGACCTGGGGCGGCTTGTCCGACCAGGAGTTTTACAATCCTGGAATGTTTCTCCAAAGCTCAGTTTAGTACCTTCATGTCCTGGTTTGTCTGAACCTACTGGTAAGCTTCACTTTCACTCTCAGTGTCTGTGTGCCTGCTTGAAGCTCTGAAAAACTGCCACATTCATCCAGTTTTTACAACCTGAGTTTATGCAGTACTGCCAGTTTTTGTTCCCCTAAACAAAGATGGACTAAAAGGATTTTAGTTATCGGATGGTTGGATCATAACTTTTAAATTTGCTGTAAACTTGATGTTATAATGGACTACGTCTAGTACTGCTTGCTAGCTTTGTTGCAAGCGGCAACCTCTGTTATTGGAAAAATGCATCCAATGTAGAAATGCAAAAACTGCAGTTCCTCAAGTGTCCACTTGAGGCTGGATGAAAAAGCAGTTGAATCCCCATAGGGTGCCATATTAAGATGCCAACCTTGACAGCAGAAATAAATATGTTTATAGCCTGGTACAAAAATACATTTCTTTACCAGTAAACACTGAACGGGGGCTGAATTAATTATTCATGTTTTATTTTTTTACCCTAATCATTATGCAGAAACTTGCTTAATAAGGGTTGTAGTAGCTAAACTTAAAGCCACTGAGGGGCTCGTACAAAATGCCATCCGTGCTGGGTTAAAACTTGGCAGTAGAGAGAGGGAGCAGGCCCATTAAAGGAAGCTACAGCACCGCCTAGGTGCGGATGGTTGTGTTACAGCTTAGACACAACATTTATGTGTTGATGGATATATTCACTGATGGTTTGAGTCTGAACATGATATTCATTTTCATGTTTAAAAACCTTTGTTGCCTCAGAGTTGAGGACCTCCAGTAAAGCCACATGATGTCACGTGAGCATCACATTAAAGAGAGCTGTTGGAGGGTGAACACATCTCTCTTCTTCCCCTCACCTGTCTGCCTCTCTGCTGGCTAACTGAGCTGAATACAGAATAACGTCTCTCCTCTCTCAGCATGCTAATGTTGTCTCCCAGCCCTCCTTCTCTCTCTCTCTCTCTCTCCATCCATCTCCTCATCCATCCCTTACATCTCCACTCTGCTCCCATGAATTCATCTGTCCTTTTCTCCACTCCACCCCCTACTATCTCACTCTCCATGCTTCAATGAGTGTGTGTGTGTGTGTGTGTGTGTGTGTGTGTGTGTGTGTGTACGCGCGCACATGTGGGTGGGTGAAAGAGGGAGAAAGAAGGACAGTGTGTATGTGTGTGTGTGTGTGTTTGACATTCCACCAGCATCCCACCCAATCTCATCTCATCCTCTTTGTCTGCTAGAAAGTCATGTTGTTCTCACACACAAGCACAATTGCACACACGCGCACACACACACGCGCACACACACACAGTAACAGTTCTTATCAAGCAGAAAGGAAAACAGACAAAACAAAATAGTTAATTGTGTGTTAGTATGACATGTCGCTGGTGTTGCAGTGAAACTAACATCTTGACTGACAATGTGCAAAAAAACATAATTGATGATGTTCCTCTTTCCCATATTTATCTCTTTTTTTCCATTCTTAATAAACACTTCCACCTTTAATCCACATCTGTGTCTTTCCATGGCTGAGTAATATAACGATACAATCAACTGTAGGTACAATACGAATACAGGGTCCATAACGCGATTTTATCACCATTTTCATATGCGCTGGTGGGGCCCTTGTATGGAGGCTGTAGTCCTCCAAGCAGGGGGCCCAGGTTCAAATCCAACCTGTGGCTCCTTACCCGTACGTCCTTCCACACTTTATCCACTGTCCTATCTCTCCATTAAAAGGCACAACAAGCCAAAGCTTGCAATCATGTTTTTTTAAAAGTTGCCTGTCGGTCGTCTCTCAACCAGTATGTCGGGGGTTTAATCACATACCCCTGCAGTCACACATTGGTGTGTCCTTGGGCAAGACACTGAACCTTAAATTGCCCTTGCTGCAGCGTCAGCAGCGTGAAAATGTGTCTTGACTGGATAAGACGAGATGAGATGTTAATACATAGTAAGCTCTGAACATCAGTGTGTGACTGCGGTGTGAATGGGTGAAGAGCGACCTGCAGTGTAAAAAGCACTTTGAGCAGTCAGAAGACAAGTATTAATCATCCCTTAAGTTTAGATGAAGGCTCTGGATTTCCAGTCCTTTGCCACTGGCTGTCTAGCTGCCTCATCAGATTCTCTAATGTGAGTAACACACACATGTTTTATTCCCTTTTAAGTGTAGCACACGATCATGCATAGGAAATGTTTGACTAAAAGAAATCTTATCAGCGTTGTTCAGGAAAGCTTGAATATGAATATCACAGGTAGTGTTCTCTCACCTGTCTTTAAACAAATGTGACAATTTATCAAACACCATCTACTGAGGAAGCTCATGAGATCTGACTGAAAGTTCAAAAACTGTCCAATATATTTTATACATCTTGTTTCATCTTCTTGTGCATTCTGTGTTCTGTATATGGTAAATGGACTTGAGCCTGTAAAGCGCTTTTCTAGTCCTGTGACTACTCAAAGCGCTTCTACACCGCAGGCCACACCTCCATTAGTATTACCTAATCCCATTCATACACATTTAAACGCCGCCGATGAAGCAGCGGGAGCTGGGGCTGGGGATCGAACACCCATACTTCTGGTTGAGAGAGGACCCACTCTACCACTGAGCCACACTCTTGTGTTTGTTCCTAATGACACATTTCAGAGTTGTTAAAACAGATATTTAAATTCAGACTAGTAGAGGAGTCTAAAGGTGAGAAAACACTCAGGAGACAGTTCAAATAGAGCACAATTGATTTAAGCCGAGGGGAGGCGTTTCTTTGTCGTGATGCCTCTGCAGGTAAACCACGTCATATAAGTTTAATGTGAACGCTAGCAGTTTATGTTTTATACCAGTTTAACCTGACACCGCCTACATACAAATATTTCTCCATTCAAATTCTGCCAAACCGATAAGAACAATAAGATGCCTTCCATCTTTTTTGCTAATTCACATCAGAGCAAAGAGAGAAGGCCCATTATAAGACTACAGAACCTCCTAGTGGTGGGGGGCTGGATTACAGCTTGGACACAGCATTTAACTGTATTGTGGACCTATATTAATACAAATATGAATAATTAATTTAACCGACCAGTCATTTCTGGTGCTGACTAATGAAGGTGTTAACGTTAAAAGATCACTCTTCTACTTATCAGACACACCCCTAGTGTTTGTGTGTGCTCACGCGTGTGTGTACCAGCTTCGTCTGCGGCGTCACTGCTCTGAGTTCTCCTCATGGCGGCGGGGTTGGCAGAGTGCGAGCTGTACTCGTAGAGCTGGTTTCCTCCTCTGAGGTCCTGCTGGCCTATCTGGGTGAGGTCGTGCATGCTCAAGCTGCGCAGCTTCTCTGTGATGGCGCCCTGACCCTGTGACACACATAAAAACATCAGTTAATATTACATCACCAGAAAGAAAAAAACACAGGCAAAACCATTCACACCGATAAAGTAGGTGAGTGTCTGTTCAAAAACAACTTTAAACAACTCCCCCTCAGCATGTACAGATCAGGAAACAGCTGGTGTTTCCTGCTGAGTATCTGAGGGCTGTGGACATGTGTTTTGGGGTGCCAGTTTAGCTCAGTTGGTTGAGAGCCAGACGCTATAATGACAAATGATGATATACGTTTAACTGGACGTATTCAAAGTACAAACCAAAGAGTGGAAAAGAACAGAGCAGAAAAAGTATGACGCTACTTTATAAACATCATCATCCCCTCCCACCCATAGTACATTTTCCTGAATATGTCCTGCTGCACTCACACATCGGTTCACCACAACTTCTTGGGGGAATTCTTATTATTTATTTTATATTATTTGTATATTTGGCTGCTTGTGTTTACACGTGCAGCTAACTTGAAAAAAAATTGGGGGGAACTTTCAGGAGTTATGTGTACGTTCCAAAAGGTTTGATGGCTTCTCCGCTCTTTCGTCCATATTGTGATTCTGTCAAATTAAATATAAAGGCAAATATTGTCTCAGGGGAACCCCTGCTGTCCCTACAGTCCGACTGGGATATTCTCCCGCTGTGGAGGTGCATGTGTGAACAACCAGGATTAGAGGATTTTGCGGTCAGTCTTCCTGCAATTCTTTAGAGTGCAAATGTGAAAACAGCTTAAATGTTGAACTTACACTCATAGTGACCATGTTGTTATATCAGCCTATGTTGTCCTGCCATTGTTATGATATTAAAGGCAAGGCAGGGTTGGTCATTTTAGAAAAATAGCATGATTTTGAAAGTATCATTCCCTCAGTGCTCTGTCTACACCCTCCCCTCCGTGCTCCCTCTAAAGCCACGCCCCTCAATTACATGAACGAGCACCATTGGTTCAGAAGAGGAGCTCAGCTCATGCTTTGAGTGTGGGCTAGTGCACGCATGTGGTAGAGAACGAGCAGGGAGGCGTGATTGGTTCATCAGATTGGTACCTCGTGGCAGACATTGGTTGAAGTTTTTACAGGCTTACATCTGCTACAGATGACGGATTTTCTTTATTTTCTTTTTCAGAGCACATGAGTTATTCATTTCTGTCGGGACCTGAAGACAGTTTCAACCAAAATCTGAAAAAGTGGATCTGGAGAAAATTACCAACCCTGCCTTTAAATAGGCAATGCTGTGGTAATTACATAACTGTTTAGTGATTATTATGTAACCACTTGATCTACTTATGTTAGTTTAATAAAGACATTTTAAAAAATGACTCGTCCAGCGGTCTCAAAACACTCAAGTAGCTTGTACAGCTTCCTGCCACACAGATTTTTAACCAGATGAAAAGAGTCTATAGCATGAAACAAAGTGTAAGTGCTGCCTAACCACAGATTGACTGTGGTTTCACAGATGGATTCGTAGTGACAGGGGCAACTGTTTGTCTCCGAGCTGGCGGTTTATCAGATGTGTCAGAGTTTTCTTACACTGTCGAGCTGCTCTGTCATTACTCAGGCACATGTAGAGGAGAAAGATGGCTGTCCCATGCTAAACAACTTAATCAACGTGTAGAGCAATATATTTTGTTAAATTAATCAGACCTAGAAAATGATCAATGATGACAAGAAACAAAAAACTCTACTATGATGAAGACAGCGTCATGGAAAGCATTCACAATGAACAAAAGGATAAAGGGAGAAGAAAAAGAAGAAAGAAAGAAAGGGAATAAAAACAGGAAAACTTGTTACAGTGAAAGGAATTATTGAAACACTCGGGAGTAAACTCATTGATAAAAAGAGGGACATGAATGAAGTTGAAAAGGCTGTAAATGTTGAGTTAAAAATCTTTGTACATACTGTTGATTCTTTATACACTAAGAACATGACAGAAAAAAAAAAGGAGGATTAAAAGATGGAAATAACCAGATGTTGTTTTCAGCCACCAAATTCTGGTAAAAGAACATCCACACTTGAAAATGAAAAGGGTGTGAACATGGTGTGAACGGAGAATAAACCATGTATGAAATGGAAACGATTTGTCCATGCAGCGTTCACTGACTGTTTTTTTTTTTTTACCTCCCAGAGCAGCCCGCTGAAGCACAGAAACCCTGAAGGAAGAAGGATGTGAGTACAGAGAGGGAGAGAGAAAGAGAAACAAAGTCACAAGAGAGTTAGCAGGCGAGCTAGAAAGTCAGATCCTCATATCATCATCTGGACATAATTAACACATCCATCGAAGAGATTGTCACCTCTGGTTTACAGTTTATGAACTTAGCAAAAACTTGTACAGGACAACTTGATAATGGATAAATTATTCAATTATGGTGGTAAGAGAGTCGACCATAGCTCACTCTCCTGTAAAGAGCTAAGCATGCTAATGATTTTGTTAATGATCAGAAGTATTGAGAAGTACTGAAGCTTTATAAAAACTTCACATATTCAGTCATATTTAAAAGCTGCCGTGAGAGGTAGAGAGAGAGCGCTGTTGTAATTGCACAAATACTGTGTGACATAGCGTTGGATTAACAACGTCTTCATTACAAATAACGACCCAAATTTTCGATACCAATAAGACTTGTTTAATGAAAGAATTGGGCACTTTGGACCACGGATGATAGACATCATTTCAAATACTGCTTCATAGTTTTCTTCTATAAATGCGCCTGTCACCTGGTGAAGGTGTTGAACATAGAGGATGTAGCTCTAGTACAGTGGTCTCTAACCATACTTCTTTTTGAGCTTGTATCTAACAAGCTGTAAATACGTACATGTTGAAATCAGTAATGTGGAGACCGAGGGCTGCCTGGATGTTTGGATTAATGTCCAAACTCTGGCATAGGGACTGGTCACGTAATTGAAGAAAGCCGTAAGAACAGAAATGCTTCTTCATACCTGTGGAGGCTTTACAGATGCAATTTAAATCAGCCTCGGGCTACATGCACATCAATATGCATGTATGCTGCATGCATAATATAGGAAGGTGCATATAGTAGCTCCTGAGTGGCTCTCAGGAGTTTGCAACTCGATAAAAAAAAAAAATCACATAAAATCACTGGGAACCCCTAATTTAAATTCTAAGACGCATTTATAAACCAACCCAGTGTCTCTTCTGTGAGCCGTGTATTTCCGTCTTTAAGAAAGGTTCAGAAAGATGGATTTCATGTATGATGAAGCTGCTTTTATATTGTACAATCTGAGTCAAATTCCAACTAAGAACACATGAAGCTTTAACAGGATTTGAGATAGCACAGTGAACAGTGACCTGAAACAGAGACGGGGAAATGCAAAGAGGGGAGAAGAGAAAAACTGTGGAGATGTGGAGAGGACAAGTATGTAAACGGAATAGAGGACACAAGGAGGTGGAGAACAGATCAATTAAAAGAGAAACAGTTTGGTGGACAGAGAGGCTCTGAAGCTGTTAGCCAAACATTCTCTAGTTCACCATTCACCCTTAGCATTGATCCTTGGATCCACAGAAACCTTTTAGAAAATATTCAGAGCTGTAGTCATACATTTTTTCTGTTTCTTTAAGAAGGGACTAAATGTACTTTTTTTTTTAAGAGCACAGAACTGTGGCTGTATTTGAGGTCCAACACAAACTAATTGAACTGAAGAGTAGGAGTTCATTTGAAAGTGTAATTGAGGACGCTAGTAATGAGAGTAAATAGAATTTCCTGTCCTGTGGCATTTCACCAACTCCTGCTCTTTCACAATACGTCCAGTTGGCTCCTGACTGAGTGAGTTTTCATTCACACTCGTTCCTCTGCTGTGCTTTGGTTTTGAAGTATCTCATTCATGGCAATAACAAAACTAATGTACATTTATTTATTTATTCATAATGACTATTTAGACAAAACACCCTGGTTGTGGAGACCTGGATTTAAGGTCCAGGTCATAAAGGAAGACATGGATGTAGCCTCTGTTTTCAAAAGTTAAGCCAATCAGAAGCATCTTGAAGCTGTATCGTTACTAAAGTTCTCCACAGTATATAAGTGTAGAAACTGATAAAAAAAACATTTATATGTATGAATGATTAGTCATTTGTTCATTGATAAACTGCCAATCTAGGAACCCGTCTGTATTGGCTGACGATAACTTAAGCCTCTGGGCGTACCAACTACTCGTTTATTACCATGTAGCCAGCAGTTAGCTCTAACAGACTTCCAGCCAAGAGATTGGTACCAATGGGTTTAAAAAAACTGTTTTAATACTAAAAGCTTGAGCTGCAATGATGGACACAATAAAATATATCCATGCTGCTGGGTATTTGTCTGATTACAGTACCTGTGTTATTGTATCAGTCTTCAAATTTACATAGGAACTGAGACATCAAGTACGGCTGGATAAAGAAGCTGTGAATGCCTGCAGCTGATTCAGACGGCTTTTCTTTTATTTAAGCTTTATTTGTGGGCTTTTGCCTTTGTTTAGATAGGACAGTGTATAGAGCAGGCCATTGAGAGAGAGAGAGAGAGAGTGGGGGATGACATGTGGGCAAGGAGCCACAGGTTAAGATTTGAACCCAGGTGGCCAGTTTGGAGGAATACAGCCTCCACATATGGGGCGGTACTTAATCAATGGGCCATCAGCGCACCTGATCGAGACGTCTATTAAGTCAAGGTATTAGAATTTGATTAAACTCCAAGAGAAAAATGTCATTATGGATCTTTATTCTCCTTTTAAAAAATAGTTTAAAATATTAAAACAATGACTCAAGAATCCAAAGTCAGGATCAAATACATGCTAGACTGCTTCTGCTGTGAATGTGGGTCTAGTAACTTGACTTTCTGTTTAGTGGTAGATTCCCACTGCTTGGGATTACCTCAGTGCAGTGAAGCCTTCGGCAGGAGGTCAGCAGGGATTAACTGATACTCTCAGGTATTCACGCAATGCTGATGAAACCAGTTCACACACTTCATTTATCAGACTCTGCAGTGAGTTAGAGCTTGGAGGCACACTCTCTGTGGATGTGTTTGAGTTTACAGGTTTTTCTGGACTAGCTATAGCATATTGTACATTCTTCTGCATACCACTATTCTGTCTCTGATGTCTGACTGAGCAGGAGAAAAGTCTGAGCCAACACGGGGAGTTAGAACAAAAACTATCTGCTGGATTGCTTTGCTGTGTACAACAGGTAGAGGGCACTGTTGTATTTAAGGGCGCTCAAGCTTTCAGTGTCTTACAAGCTCTGCAAGAAAACAAAAAAATGTCTGAAAATATTTATCCGCTTGAGAAAAGCAAAAAGTAAAAAAAAAAAACCCAAAGCAATAGGGTTCATGGTAGAGAGGTTAGGTTTGGGGTAAAACTGCCTCAGTAATGTAGTTCTACTTAAGAGTTTCACAGTAAAATAACCAAAGATTGAAATAAATACATCAATAAGACTACATCGTTCAGTATCTTTGTAATAAGACTCAGTGACTTGCCTTGACAGCTGCAGTGACAGCAGCAGTGGCTGCGATGCTCAGACCCTGTTTTCCAAAGTTGACCATGGTCTCATAGCTTCTTTCTCTCGCCTGCACGATGTACTCGTCTATTTCCTGCAGAGAGACAATCACATGAGTATAAGCAATTAGTGTAACTATATTTTCATCACACACTACAAAAAAATGTATGGACGGGTGGATGATCTTACCCTCTCTCTGGACGAGAGCAGAGGGTGCAGACACTTTCTGTAAATGAGACTCGCTCCTCGTGTGTAGGGGGACAGCAGCCAGATCACCACGGCTATCTTTAGCTCATAGTACAGAGGAAACCTGGAAATGAAAACACACACACAAGCACACAGATTGTCACAGCACCCTTTTTGTGGTGTCATTTTGATTTGTGAGCTGTGTGTCATTTCAGGGGAGCATCCTTCGAAGGAGCAAGTCTACGAAGGACCCAGCCTTTGTAGACAGGGATCTTGCATAGACAGGGGGGGAAGAAGGACGCATTTGTCAACCATATTTGAAGGTTTCAAAATGAGACATCCTTCAATAGGCCACTGTGATCTGTCTTGAAATGTCCTCCAGAGCAATACAGCAAAGGCTGTATAAGAAAATGGACAACATAAAACTTCCCCCAAAGTGAAACCAAAGATTTAGAGCGCCCCCTGCTGACTTTAACGTTAGAATACATGTCATATTCTGTTGTGCTTTGCTGATTTGTTTTCAAGTAATCTTTTAATCTGAAAAGTTTATTTTGAATTCGCTATTTGATGCTACTATGATTGGCAGCTCTGTTGACAAATGGGGCTCCTGCGGCGCAGTGTGCACCAGGTTATCAGAGTAGATGAGGAACAGTGAGAGGACTGAATGAACATTCACACAAGAGTCAATGAACTTTCCATAACCACGAGTGTCTGCTTCAAACCGACACAAGAATCTGTTCTGCTGTTGACCGTATCTATTGAGGGATCTTTGATGTTTAATGAGTGCTTTGGTTAGTGAAATGGTGTGAGGTCAATACCTAGCTCTTCCAGCCATTCGGCTTCTTTGACTCTGACTCCAAATTAGCAGTATGTCAGCGCCCGTTGCAGAGGGGTATTTTAGCTTCATCTTTGTAAATGGACTTGAGCTTGTATAGCGTTTTCTAGTCTTCTGACTAATCAAACCGCTTTGATACCGCATGTCACACCCACACATTCACACGCTGATGGCAGTTGCTATGTAAAGAGTCCATCAGAAGTCACTAATCCAATTTATACACATGCATACGCCGCAGACAAAGCAGCGGGATCAATTCAGGGTTAAGTGTCTTGCCAAAGGACACATCGGACATTAGCTGCAGGTCAGGAGCTGGTAACCCTCCGATTGAGAGACGACCGACTCTACCAACTGAGCCACAGCCGCCCCGTTTGTAAAACAGAAGAAAGTGGAGACACAACATCAAACTTTCTGTACAGTCAATGTTTGACAACTACTCAACGGCTACTTTGTCGTTAGCGATATCTTAGTTTCCACTCTAAAAATGGCCCCTTTGTCAAAGTTCCTTTTTCCCCATGCTCTGTTTCATATGACATGACAATTCAGGCAGTGAGTAAAAGGCAATGATAAAGTGAGAGATTGGTATGTGCATTTTGTTTGTCGAGGTGTTGACTGAGAACTGTAAGAGGATTGTGTATAACTCACCATGCCAGTGTTAGATCAGTGATGGTCTCCAGTACAGTGTAAAGTGCAAACACAATCCAGTACATCATCCATCGCACCTACACAGGAACACACAAACAGAAAGACCATTGAACGCCAGACAAATGTACTGGAAACTCATGTGTGCAGATATACCACCAAAAGATTTACATCAAGGTTTCACAGGTTTAAACTTCAGAAAAAAAACATAAAAATGTTAGTATTATAATAATATCAACAATGGAAACATGCTGCCAATGAAAAAAAACTAAAACTAAAACATTTGCAGCAAACAAGTCAGTAATATAGGATGAAAAACAGACAACACAAAAGACAAATGCTGCATAACCTGTTATTACAACAAATGCTGTCAGACTATTAGGTACACCACAGGGACTGTGTGGGTATAAAGCTGTTTTAGTCGAAGACTAGAGAAAAGAATAACAAACTGCTTATTTGGATGTCACGTAAGTGTCTTTAGATCATGGTGTCAATTTATGTGCAATGTTAAGCTATGAGTTAATCAAAGCATGCTAACATTAGCATGCTAACACAACAATGCAGGACACAGGCAACTGGGGAGCAAAGGACAATTTTGTCCACCGCTTGAGCTTAACAGTGGTGAATTATGGTGCGTTCTAATTCATAACTCCTTCGTGGGAACACGAGTGGAGGGAGGTTGGAGGTGTGCCGCTTGAGGAGAGCGGAGGGGTCGCCAAACAGCAGTTTGTTTTAGTTTAATGCTGGTGCTCAAGGGCGACATCTACTGGATCAAATAGTTGCATGTTCTTCCTTTAAAGGAAACAACAATGCAAAAATAAAGAGACTGAAACTGATATTTTGAAATCACTGGCTACACAGGACACCAAGCTTCTTATTTTGGTGGTCAAATTACATTTTTTCAGCTGAGCTATGCTCCGTTTTACACCAAAGAAGGGTTGTCACGTTTCCATTTCTTTTAAAACCTTGATGTATTTTAGTTCAAGTCATATTATACCTTGATACCCGTTTTAAAACAACAGAAACAATCATACAAGTCCTGGGCCCACAATAATGGGTAATGTCTTGATTTTAATTACCAAAAATGCAGACAAACAAAAAATACATCAGCAATGTAGCCAAGATGTTTAAAATATGATTGAAGGGAGCGCTGATAGCGTAGCAGTTGGGTCGCATCCATTGTACAGAGGCTATAGTCCTCTGTACCAGGGTCCGTTTTTTTTTGTTTGTTTTTTTCAAATTATCATTCCTTTAAATTACAGAGATTGTATGGTTTTAAAACATAAAATACAAAAACGTATGGGTGACATTTTTTACAACTATTTTCCACAATCACATTAAGAAGATAATCTGGATGGTTTTTATAAGCCAGGTAGTGTAGTTCCTCATCTACAAATGAATGAGATGGGATGTAAACTTTGACCAAAAATCTATGCATGGAATAAAACAAAACATATTTCAATTTTCTGAGTGAGACATCTTGAGGTTTGTGTTCTTCTTCACTTTTATTTTATCCTGCACCGTTTTGGAGGTGAGGAGTATTGAAGGGCAAACAGAGGTGTTTCTCTCTGATTTTTCCTCTCTTTGCTTTTATGCCGTCTGCTGCCCTTCCTGCTCTCTCCGTCCCTTCTTAAGGGCTTTCCAGGTTCTTCTGGCTGGATTTCCATATCAAAGCCAGCGGTAGACAGTGGCAGGCGGGCAGACAGTCACATGGCAGGCTGAGGTATTAGTGAGACCCAGCCGCTGCCGCATGACTGAACACACACTGACACTAGCTAATGAAATGTCAGTGTGTATGTGTTTGGATGGGTGGATGGAGGAGAGAGGGAGAAGTCTGTGTATGAAAGATGGAGGACAAGAGAAAGGGACACAAACACACACCTGTCTCACAAGCACAAACTCTGAATAAAAAAAACACACACACCAGCCGCAAGTACAGTGCTCAAGCAGACTAAACACACATACACACACACACAAAACCATCCACCATTTCTGCAGGGCTGGTTAATTGGTGACCTCATAGTGAACTCCATCCGCACTCTCACACACAGAGAGGCTCATGGGAATGATAAATGTGAGGGAGAGAGAGTGGAACACAAAGGCAGTGAGATGGAGAGACGTCTAGTCTCAGTCCACCTCTGCCTCTCTTTACCGCTCCTTTCATCTCCCACTTCTTTCGCCCCTCTAACAGCTTTTTCCGCTCTTTGCCTGCCTCCATCTCATCAGCAGTGAGGACATTAAGATGTGACCTCAGTAAAATATACAGCAGCCATTTTGCCTTCCTGAGGCAATAGCAGACATTTACTGGACACGTCCGTGAGTAACGGCCTTCCATTAAAGAGAAGACAAAAACACCTGACATCAGCTCTTTACAGCCACTGGGCCCCAGTGGTTCTGCTAAACCTGGTAGACAAGAGCAGGAAGACAGAGCTGGGCAGCAGCAGTGGAGACATGAAACAATAGTTGTCCAAATTTACAATACTGTGATGCCTTTTGATTCACCTTGTTTAAAAAAGATACAGTCTTTGATATTTTAATTAACAATAGTATCGAAAAAAGTAAAAAGAATACCCAAAACTGCTGCAAAAGAATGAACAGGAGAGCAGTGAGGCTCCGATCAATTTCAAAGGTTGGCAAAAACTGAGATTTTTTTAAAGTACTTTCGAAGCCTCTTAAAGATGCAAAAGTTACATTTCTGTCTACACAGAGCAGAGAAGGTGACACTGTCTGAATTTAACAAATACATGGGAGAGATTTAGACAGTGTGCAGGAGTTTGCTCACAATTTTTAGTAACCAAACCCAACAAATCACCCAAAATTGGGTGTTGTCCGTTTTTGTGTTTTTGTGTCATGTTATCGAACCAGGTATCAACATAATTGAATTTTTCCTAGTAACGAATCAAAATGTAGAATTCTGCTATTGTGACAATCCTCCAACGCCGAAAAAGAATCAGTTTAGGCTTTGTTCTGATAGTCTTTCAGAGTTTTTAATTTTCTCAATATCACTTTAAACGGGTTGATTTGGATGTTTTCTTTTTCGATAGCCTACTCACTCTGGGACATATGAAACTTTGCAACCAATAAAAACATTTAAATATGAATGTCCCTTCTCTTTGAGTTAATAGTCTCATGTTACAAACCTGAATCCAGTATGTAAGAGCTAGCTAGACAGTTAGCAACCCATGCTAGCAAACAAATTCAAGATTTTTTTTTTATTTGTCACATGCTCATACAGATGTGCAGTGAAATGTAAGTTTAAGTAAGTAAGTAAGTTAAGTAAAATATCCCTGGCCTTCTCATAATTTTACTTTTTTTTTTACTGACTGTGCAGGCACACTGTGTTGTACCTTTAACTCAACAGGTAGAGGTAGTAACAGAGCAAAATACACGTGTGTGTAAATCATGTCTTCATGACATACACCACTTCACAGACATACAGTATATTTAATCACATTTTTACTCTTGACAAAAAAGGCTGGCAAGTCCTTAAGAAATAAAAAGAGACCTCTAAAGTCATTTTCAAACATGCACTCCTTGAAACGTTTCTCTGTCGGACAGGAAGGGGAGGAGTCTCCGGAGGAAAGACAAGACGTAAAAATATAACCAGCTGCATTTACACAGCTCACACTAACTTTACACGGAAATTTAACTGTCGGGCTGGCAGAAAAAAAGTTGGGCTGAAAAAGCTGCAGGTGAGTTATGTGCATGTGTAAAAAAGACCATCACTTCTGTGTTCGTACGTCTTTACTTGCGGGACGTTGTTTCCCTGTGGGGAATGAGATGTTGTGCAGTTGTTTCTGTAATGTTGAACCTTCATCCTCACAGCAGCCTGGATGAAGTCCAGAACACACAGGGACAGCGGACACATAAGGACGTGTTTATACTCCAGCTGGGTGTGTTTATACAAACATGTTGGACAGATGACTGAATTTAGATCAGGCAGATACTCTGTGGCAGAGTGAAATGCAGACATTATAATTATTAGGAGGGTCATGATTCAAAACTATTTAAGCATTTTCATGCACCGACAGCTCTGACAGTGAATACACGTGAAATTTTCTCTGTAGATTTGTTGCGGGTCACAACAGCAAATTTCAACTCAATGCAACAAATGATGGTTCACGATGGTTGTTTAATCTAATTCAGACATTTAAGATTCTATTTTAGTATTTAGGATTCAGGATCATTTTTGGAAATATATACAGTACATCCTGTATGTGTGTGTATCAGTGTTTTAACTTCACTGTGAACAGTTTGCAAGACTTAAGTTGATCATATTCTCAGTTAATCACATGAGAGTATTGCACCGTTCGCTCACTAGTAACAGGATATAAACATCCTTTTGGAATGATTCTTGCTGATTTCACCCATAAGCTCATCCTAACTTCACTCTGAACTTTGATTCGAGGACTTGAAAGAGTCTGGGTAAAGTTTGGGTTACACATGTAGCTCACATCACAAAAATGTGTGCATGTGTGAAGATACTCATTGTTGCAGTCAAGTTGCAGGTGACTTCCATCAGATATTATTCATGTTGCAGGGAAAGGGAAATGTAACGTGTAAAAACAGGGGAAGAGTTGGCCTCATGACACAGCAAAGATCAAACCACAATCCTTTACTGGAGAGACGAAATACCAAAGAACATCTCCCTCTCCCCCCTGTGTCTATCTGCAGAGCATGTGATTGTCAGTAGTCTCTTCTCATTAGAGCAGAATAGACAGGTGCATGAGTGGTAGAGAGAGGGGGGGGTAGCCCAAATGCCCCCAGATTGACCCTGGATGAAATTCTTCTCATTGATGGATTAAAAAAAAGGTAACACTGACCTTTAACCACCAATTTATGCGTGTGTGGAACAGGACGTCCCTGCTACAGTTAAATACATTTTCTCCAGACATACCTTAAGCTATGCTACAAGAAAAAGATTGCAACAATGGCATGTAGTGTCTATTCCTCGCCCTACAGTCAGTGATAAAAGAAATTGATTTAACTTTACAAAGTCGTACAATTAAAGCAACAAAGAAACTGACCTGAGAATCAGTTTGAGCAGAGATCAAGCAGCAGGAGCAGATAGAAGAAGATAAAGAGAAAAGAAGCTCAAAGCGTGTGTGTGTGTGTGAGAGTGTGTGTGTGTGTGTGCGTGTGCGTGTGCTTGAGAGAGAGAGGGAATGTTTAACTAACTCACTGGACTAGGATTTCAGACTCAGTCACATTAGTTACATCACCCAGCTCCAGAAAGAAAACCCATCCAGGTCCTTACATCTATATGCATGTTAAGACACCCATCCCAATGCAGTGCGTCAGCTCAACTCACATGCTGTGACTTCAATCAATGATCAAGAAAAAAAACAAACATACAAAACAACATGTAACAAACATTAAAAACACAAAAGGAGCAGATATATTAAGAACCTGAATCCACGTTAAATTTTTTACTTGAAGGAAATAGTTTGCAAATTTTCCATTGTAGTAGTTTCAGGGCATGAATACCTTCATTAAAATGCAGCACAAAAAAACACAAATTATATCTCATAGGCCGCAAAAGAGCTCTATTACAGGAGATCGTCATCATCGACACACTGAGACGGCTCAGAAAAATGAGAGGCAGCTTACTTTCACATGCAAGAGCTTGTCCCTGAACTGACAGACACACAGACACACCCACACCCACACCCACACCCACACCCACACACACACCCACTATTTAATTTTACCACGGTTTTCCTTTGCCAACCCACTGAGTGCACATAGAGATTAAATGTAGCTGCCCGGCAGGGCCATAAACATACCGGCCAACCTCTTATGCTGGATCTATCACAACACTTTACGCATATAGACATTAACAACATGCTTCTGTACAAAAAGAAAGGCCTTGTTGAGTCCAATATTAATAATATTTCATACAGTTCAAACAACTTTATTAATCACTCTAGGGACAATTAATCCAGAGAAGTTTATAAACTACAATAAAGACATAAGAACACAAGGATGTACAGACAACAACAAATGATACACAAGATATATATTATAGTGATTAACTAAAGATCCAAGATGGGACCGATCCGATTCAATATCTGTATCAAATCAGATATTATTGATACCGGTATCTGATTTCAGACTTACATTACCAATCTACATCACCAGTCAAGAAAGATCTTTAGGCACTTTAAACATCCTCAGCTCGCTTTGAAGATATTCAGACTGAACCCACAAATCGTCTCCATGACAACGTTCAGACGAGCTGGAACAGCTCCTTCTATCTGATCAAAAGTACAATTCTTGAACTTTAGCTTAAACGATTTAATTTATAAAACCTTACAGTTGCTGCTCCCTGTTTGTACGTGAAGCCAGCACAAAGTTCACATTCATTTATTTTCTATTTGATGTTTTTGCTCTTGGAATAGGAAATGCAATACCTGGTTTGCTATAGTCTCGTGTAACCTAAGACATAATTCCAACAACAACAATTATTTTAATTATGATGAATGGAATGGAATCACAATTGGAACAAAAAGTGAATCGGTGCATCTCTTCTAAGGATGTCAACGTTTTCAATACTTAAATACTTTTTGACACCACTTGTTTTAAAACGATACAAAACTACAGAATGTTTAAAAAAATATTTGCTTTCGGACTGTTTTCTGACCCAGGACCAGCGGAAACTCAGACAGCTATACAGACTCGTACACGTTGTCTCTTCAGTTGATTTAATGTTCTCGTAACTCAAGTTGCTGCTATAAACTTTCCATCCACAAAACACTTTGGTGGATGCAACAGTGGGATTTATAGTTTTTATATACAGATACAGAATTTGATGATCGATAGCATCAGAAAGAAATAACCTAAAAAGTAACTACAGATCATTGGCAATGTTATGGTAACAAAACAATGCTTATATGTTCCTGCAATTTAGAAGGTGTGCAGGAGTTAACTTGCAATTTGGTAGTTAAAAACTAGACATGAAAAAAATTTGGATGCCTAGGACTCGAATTGAGCTCCTGTGGTATTACATCAGGTATTGGTTTAGTTTAGAAGGTTGCCACTTCTTGGTAAATGATATATGTCATCTCTAAATCAATGGGTTAATAGGAGGGAGATGTAAGTTTAATATTTGAAAATTGTGATTTTCTACTCCACGTTGGGAGAAATGCAAAAGGTATCGCAGCAGCCCAGGGTTTATTCTCCAACACTTGTGTGAGTTAATCAAGTCAATGTTAGGGTTGATCTCCATGTGTGTGTTGTTAAGTGTAAATGCAGTGAGTGATGTTCATAAACTTACATATTCCTTGACGTTTTTGGTCTTGACAGCTTTGTAAGAGTTGTATGCAGGATACAGAGTCCCGAACACCAGCCTGCAGGGAGAGCACACAAGGGACATGTTAAATAAACACTTTTAGCTACTCAATTATTATTTTATGCAAACTTGGAAACAAACACACAGCTGAAGTTTTCTCAACACTAACAGTGCTGGTCTGATGTGTACATGTATTACTGTTAAGTCTCTGACACACCAAGTAGACGGCAAAGAACTAGTGGCGCCGAAAACCAACTGTGGCGTCGCCTCACGTCGCCTTTTGTCTTGGACAATAAGTTGCATCCACCCCCTCCCCTCTGTGCACCCTCACTTACATGCACAAGCGCTGTTGTTCCACAAGTGGACTTCAGCTCATGCTTTGAGTGTGGGCTAGAGCACGCATGAGGTAGAGAGCGAGCAGGGAGACAGGGAGGCGCCTGATTGGTTCATCAGATTGGTACCTCGTGGCAGACATTGGTGAAAGTTTTTACAGGCTGACAACTGATACAGATGACGGATTTTCTTTGTTGATTTTTCAGAGAACATGAGTTATTAATGTCTGTCAGGACCTAAAGACAATTTCAACCAGAATCTGAAAAAAATTATCTGGAGGAAATTACCAACCCTGACTTTAGTTGTCAAATTTGGATAACTTTCGATACCACAGGTTTTGAAACAGCCAGACTCTATTATTCTAATGATTAACAGTATTGACTTCAAATCTTCTGTTGTTTTTCACAGACAGCTGCCACGTGTGAAAGACAGAGACAGTACTGAAATGTTGCTACAGTATTCAGTGTTTCCCCCAACCATTATATTAGGGGGGCGGCCCGCTATGTTAATTAATTACCTAATATGAGGTGCCTAGGACATGTATTTTTATTGCCATGGAAACCGGTGTTAATACTGCTTTATTTTTACTAGAATCAAATTAAAGTTAAAAATTCTGGTACGGTGAAAACCCTTATTTGAGCTTATATAGACTTATTTAAAGTAGACATGGACATCATAATAATCATTCACCTTCACCTCATCTCTATACTCACATGCAGGATATTTCACAACTATGAATAAAGCATCGACCACCTACAACACAGTAAGACTAAAAGTAACTGTTCAACATCTACTGACATCAATGGAGCTCTTTTTTTTATCCTGACTCACTCGGGGGATGAACGCACAAACAATAGAATGAATATCCACACCCTCGCTCACAGACACACACAGTAACAAGGGCAGTTTGTCCAACCTCTCTGCTCTCAGCTGCACCCCATATATTCTTCTGACAGAACTGTGTGTGTGTGCGTGTGAGAGAGGGAGAGAGAGAGAGAGAGAGAGAGGAGTGAGCAAGAAAAACGACTAGATGAATTTATAGCCTGACACTCCTTCCCTCCATTCCCGCTCTCTAGCATTCTCCTTCTTCCTCCTCCTCCTCCTCCTCCTCCCCCCGCACGTCGCCAGCACAGTTTGTTCTTTGCAGATCTGCCTAGTATGCATGCTGGATCTGGATCTGTTCAGCTGGACTACAGTCTGACTGCATACCAGGGCTTCACTGCTGCGACGAACTGCTGGATTTCAAGAGCTTTCCCCACATTTAATCACAAATCAGAATCACTAAACAACCCACACACAAAATGTTGGAGTTGTGTGAATTTGTTCTTTTCATTGGGGGGAGAAGTTGTTATTAACATTCTCCTGTCATCATTCAATCCTACTCCACCTGGATGCATTACAAGCAAATAATGTCTAATGTGGACTAGTTTTTAGTTTGCCTCCAATTCAAGGTTGGGTTGTCAAAGAACCAGATTTATAAACTAAGATATGAAAACGTAAACGTTAATAACACCTGTTTCGTTACCAATGGCGATTTAAAACATAAGTCATAAAAGCACCAAATATTCTGCAATTTCTTGTTTTTTTAATACCAAGTGAGTCTGAGTGAGCAACACATTGCACTACAATGTAACAGCTTTTCACCTAATATGTGTAACATTTGTTAGTTAGCCACCACGGACCACAGTAGGCTGAAAGTGATAAAGCTACTAAACAAACATCAACTCCTCCAGATAAATTCAAGTTTACTGAAAGGAAAAATTCAAAATCAAACTGCAAACAAACAAGACATTTACTTTAAAACTTAAGTTCAATATTTAAAGCATCTCAACGCTTTTCTTTTCTCTGTAAAAAGACCAACAAACCTCATCAAGAAATAACGGCAGGTTTTGGGTTTTTTTAGCTCTAAGCGAGGACCTCCATTATGCATACGCAACACTTCCTGTCTGGGAACAGTTGTATTGATTGTAGAGGAAGGTCAATGTTTCAGCAACTGCTGCCAAACAGTCCTCACTCTCTAATAATTTTACATCATCGAAAAACTGACAGCAATTTGAGAAAGGCGTTTGTGTTGTTGGATGTCAACTGGAACAAGACCAATAGGGACAGAATTGTGTGCTCACACATGCACAGAACTCCTGAAAGGTTCCAGTTTGCTGTATGTGTAAACAATTATGGCCAAATTTTTCACTCTGACGATGCAGACTTTTTTGCACCCTGTTAAAATTTCCTTCTGAAGTCAGGGTAAGTCGTTGTGACTTGAGCTTCTGGATTTAAACTGACCCTGTTTTTAAGTTGGCATCAGGAGGAGACTGGGGGGAGACGGAGGAGAGAAGACCCCTGGTTACTTATATAAGAAAACCTGACACACCATGCTAAAAGTGTTCAGCACTGTAAAAGTCTGTGCAGCTTTGCACTGTCACTGTCAGCCCACAAAGGACTTGTCAACTCAAAGCTGGAGAAACTGCAGTATGAAGGTGTCTATATTTAATGTGATCAAACAATAACAGATGTGCAAAGAGGGCCAAACACCAAGTATACACACAAAGCAAAGAATGTGTGAACTAAATGCACCTTCTGCAGGAAGTCTATCCTTATTCAATGTTGTACTTTAGATTTAACCTCTATCCTACTTACCCTTTCATAGTTCTTCTGTTAAACTGCATGGACTTGTTATGTTGTCATGTCAATGCAGGCACCAGAATTTCAAACTTTGATATGATCCTAGTCAAAATCAAACAGCTGGTTTGATACCTTGCTATAAAAGTATAATATACCAAATATTGGGTGGTCTATTGTTTTTAATTACCAAAATTGCAAATACATTGGCAACAATTGTGTGCAAAAAGGTTGCCATTGTATTTGTGCAATTTACAAGAAATCATAGCTGTCAACTCCCCTGCTCTATGTCGGTTTTTAAGAGACATAAACATAACTATTGTATTTCTATGAGAAACAAAGGACTTGATTAACACCAGTATTGGTAGAGCTGTGAACAGGAATGGACTCCCACTACTATCTCTCGTTATCTTGTGGTTTCTGTACTTTTCGATACCCTCTGTTATTAAAAACATCATTATATCTTTTTGAAACCTTTGTTGTTGAAAAGTGTTGTTAACTATTCAGTATCACATAAGAAAACAGAAAAAAGCAGTTTGTATGTACTTTTTTGTTATCTGTCGAGCTGAGACTTATAAATAATCTGTGTGTACGGTATGTGACTCCTGCTGATTGTCTGAAATGCAGTGGACGGCACATGTCATGCCAAGTCCCTGTGTGGGAATCCATCACCACATATTTTGACACAGTGGTCTTCTCAGAAGTTTTGGGGCCAGACATAAAGACCAAAAAGAAGGGAGGACGAACTTTGTTGGAGAATAAAAATAAAAATGTTGAAATTAAACATTAGGATATAGCCAGAAGATTGATCATTTAATCAAATGGTCACGATTAAGTGGAAATGAATGAATAAATGAACATTTAGCATAAGGCCATTATAGTTTTAACTCAAATAGGAGCGCTGACTCACTGAGCTACAGTTGAATGATAAAAGAGTGGAGGATTTTACGATAACCGCAACCTACAAACACACACATTGTATATTCCTTCTGAGCAGACTAGAGTGCCTTCAGCGGCAGGCTGACAGCCAACAAACACAGCAGTTTATTTTCCTGCTGTTGCTATAGAAACAACTAGGCTGCCAAAGCTTCCAAAGCTGTATTCTGTAACTTCCACTAAATTTTTCTGTGTTTTAAGGTATAAAACAATACTACTGAGCTTTCTAAACACACGAAAATGAAAGTTTGTGAATGAATGGCTTTACTTTCACTCTGACATGGCCTGTGGGTGTGTTTGCATGTTTGTAGTGGAGAATCTGGTTGCACAACAACCCAGACAAAGCACACGGTGGGGTTGGAGCATTGTTGTAGAAACATAAATATCAGGTTGGCCTCTCTTAATGTTTATTTTGTATCTCTGTCTGTAGCGTAAGTTAATTATAGAACAAATACACAAATTCCCTTTCTCTCTTCCTCTAACACTATAATTTGAAGGCTGCGTTTGGCTAGCAATCGATCTAATGAAGGGCGATGCTGATGCTGTGATAATAGCGGGTAATTGTCTATCAATTGCTCCTCAGAATGAGCTTTGTCTGCAGCCTGAGTGTACTCACAGACCTCCTGCACACACAAGGCTGGCTTCATGGTGTTAGGGAAATAAAGACAGTAATAAATGAACAACAACAACAACAAGTGCTATCTACATAACAATTATGAAGTCGAGGACTTGAATTCCC
Source organism: Labrus mixtus (assembly GCF_963584025.1). Taxonomy (NCBI): domain Eukaryota; kingdom Metazoa; phylum Chordata; class Actinopteri; order Labriformes; family Labridae; genus Labrus; species Labrus mixtus. The sequence continues at coordinate 13,109,772 of NC_083632.1, forward strand.
TAAAAGGTCCCATATTATGCTGTTTCTGGTTTCATATGCTCTTTAGTGTGTTTTCCAAGTGTCCTGTGCATGTTTAGGCACATCTATGTGCAAAAATTCAAAGTCCGCGGAAACGCGGCTCCTCCTACGTTCTCCTGTTAGCTGTAGCATTAGCTGCATGTAGCGCTTGGTTCTAGCCCCCCTCGGAAATAAATTGCCAGTGTGACGTCATTGTCAGTGTGATATCACTGATCTAAGCCCATTGGCTCGTTGTGGCAAGCCCAGCAGCTCATGTTGCAGACCCGTTAACTTCTGTAGCACGCCCACAATATGCCGTAGCCTGCGGTAGCACAGTAGTGCTAAGGTGCTAATGTTTTTGCTCCCCTCGGAGCAAAAGTGGCTGCATTCCCAATATGGTAAAAGGGGCGTGACATTTCCAAGAACCGTGCTGAGCGACTGACCAATTACGGCAGAGCCGACAGGCCGACCAATCAGATCGGACTTGGCACACGTGTGGACTCTGAACGTGGGCACTTCAGAGCCTTAGAGAGAGAGTCAGAAGCGAGCCGGTGCATGGAGCGGCAGAACATGAAAACAGACATTTTTTTCGAACTTTAGCTATTGTGAACATACTTTAGTAGGTACATAGATTAAATATATGAACCCCAAAAAGGGCATAATATGACCTCTTTAAGGCCCTGACACACCAAGCAGAGAACTAGTGGTGACTGTGGCATCGCCTCACGTCACCCTTTGTCTTAGCCAAAAAGTTGCACTACAACACACCGCAAAGACTGCAGCCAATGGCCAACCACCACAGAGGTTCTGCACATGCGTGAGAGGAAATAACTCTCCATGCCAGAGCAGGCGGCGGTAGTTCGTTGTTATAATACGAGAAGACCATTTTTCGAGAATAATGTCTGATAAAAAGTTGAAAATGGCGCTGCCGTTGCCAGTCCTTGGTCTTTTAGTGGAAAAAGAAAAGAAGAGGCGGAGGAGACAAATAAGGAGAAACTGCACTAATGGGTGAAAGCATGGATACTACAGCGGCATGCTCAAGGGGCTTTACTGAACCTGTGTCGAGAGCTGGAGAGAAATGAAACCTCCTAACAGCCAATCAGAGACATTCCTCTCAACGACTGCCGAATCCGATTCATCATGTTGAATCTGCCAAAAAAAAAAGGCTGACGATGCCCCCGTCTCATGGAGTGTTACAAATACTGTTGTGGAAATAAAGCAGCTTTTTATATTTCAGTGAGTCTGTTGTGCAATATACTGTTTGAGTGTGTAGAAGGCAGTACACTTGTTTGTGGTTTCTGAAGCAGCATAAATCAGTTTTACAATCCAGTCTGAGGTCATTGTATGGAAAACTGTGAGACTAAATCCAGGGTACCAACCAAACTTTGCATTTTGTGTACTGTTGCATTACAGCTGATGAGACAGCCCTACTTCTACTCAGTTATTAAGCTCACCTTACTGCAGCAGTTGTTTTTAAAAGTACAAAAGACAGAAAAAGTCTAACACTACTCGGTAATACTGCCAGGTTCATCAACCATCAGCCACAATGACCTTTCCATTTCATGGACTCAGGACATTTCTTAATGTTTTTAAGGGCTTAAAGGTACATTTACCTCATTCAGAGTAACGTCTTAAACAGAGCTCACACAAGGAGCTGAACGTCCACTGAAATAATCTTGAAACAATTTTGTGAGAAACAGGGCCCCTTTTTTTCTATATCCAAAACTAGAAACTCTCCATTTCCCCTCTCTCCCTCCTGTTCCCGTTCTTCCCGTTTCAACACCTTCCCCCCTCTGCCTGCATGCAGCTGAGAAAATAGCCCTGGTGCTTTTAGACGGGCCGCTGCTCTGGGCTCCAGGTCAATTTCTCTGGTTTCCTGACACCGTACACCACCAACAACCAGATGGAGGGAGGAGAATGACAGGACGACAAGAGAGCAAGAGAGAACAAGAGCAATAAAAAACAAGAGACACACCGAGAAGGAGAGGGGGAGGGATCGACAGAGGGGAGAGAAGAAAAATGATTTCAGCTTCCAACATCTGGTTTGAGCTTCAGGAATAAGAATTTGATTACATGACTTTTCCCCTAAAAACACAGAGGGGGGATTGTTGAGAGAACTGCAGCTACAGCAAATGAGACTGGTTCAGGTCCAGGTCTGTTCATCCCCACAGTATTTCCTCACAGGGAAACAAAGGACATACATCATTTACACCCGGCTCACAGCCCTCCCAATGTTCCCACGTTACTAAAACTTCCTTCACAAACTCAAACTTCAGCTAAAAGCTTTTATTTTATTTCTGGAGACATATATATGACGACAAATATGACACAGATGGACCTGACAAACTTCCCAAGTCAGACAAAAGACAAACAGGCTGAAAAATTGAATTCCAGTTTTGAAACCACACGTTTTAAAACGATAAAATCTGCGTTATTTTAGGAGACCCAATTTGATTTAGTTACCTCACTAAATTGCCTACTGAGGAGATTGTGTTGTGAGTGCATGTTTGTGGAGAAATGAGTGAGTGTGACATCTTTTGTTTCTTTTGTTCAGATGTTTATATTTTGTTTAAAGTGAAATGAAAGGGAGAGCTGAAAGAGAAGCTTTTGTTGAGACATGATGGCTTGATACACTTATCTTTACGATGTCTATATCATCGTATATTTCTACGTGAAATGATTTATGCACATCTTTTGAATTCTGGACCTCGCGGATAAAGAACAAATATATTAAAAAACTTAAGATCTTCAGTCATATTTTTTACCAAAAGCTTCTGTGAGCAAAAAAAGAGAGCACTCTGTCTAAATAAAGACAGCGAGCAGAAGTTGGCTTGCCGTTAAAAACAAGAAATGTCCAAATATTGGGTTCTTAGGGCTTGTATTTTAGATGCTGTACAGTTAACACTATAATCACACTCTGCATGCTTGTAATATATCCAGAGGACTTCATAGAAACACAGAAACATCTGAAACTTCGGGACTTAAGACTTCTTTAAGCTAGGAGAGCTATTTCACTATGGACGCCTTCTTTAAGTCTGTATTAGTCCGGAAAAAGACAAACTGTCATTAAAGCCAAGCAGAAAGACTTTTTTCAGCTCTGGGAACATGAACATTATAGAGGCCACAAATGTAGGAAAAGAGGGGAACATCTGATTTATATTCTAACAATTATATTTATTCCATTACCTGACATCTATGCAAGTTGAATGAGTTTGTGTGTGTCTCATTTTTGTCTCAAACTGTTCAATGCTTACCCTATTTGTTGTGATCTTTTGACGAGAAATATCAATAAATCAACTGGCTGGAATGTGGAATGTTTAACCCACGGAGGCGAAATGGTGGATAAGACTGCTCACACGCCGTTCCTGTCGCACTTCAGCAATGCCATAATGCAATGTGAATTCACACCCAGGCACACCAATACTACGTGGATGGAAACATGTTTAAGTTCAATGAAGTCTTGATGGTGGAACTTCACTACAGCACAACTGCAGAGGCACAATCTGTAATGGGCTCAAGACTCCTCCTCATGACGCTCTTCCTAGTCACCCTGTTATCCAAGCACCAGCATTCATCTGAAAATCTTATTGAGAAAATGTTGTTGGAGATTAAAGCTCTCATGAGCCTCTGGCAGTCAACGTGCACCATGCATCCCGCTCATCTTGAAAGGCTTGTTCTTTAATCTGCTGACACAAGCAGACTGAAGGAGACATACTGTACACAGCATTTTAACTGTGTGCAACACAACCACTGGTTTGAATATTCAACTCACACATGCACAATTTGGTGAAATTAAACCCAACAGTCTGACAGCAAATACATCCTTAAAGTATAACCTCTGGGTTAAACAAAACCATCATAAATTGGTGGGGGAGGGGGGGCCTCATGATTGTATTAACTTCCTGTGCTTCTTTAATGGTGCTGCTACATATTTAAAAGAACAATGTCTGCTGTGTGAGAATCATCCACATTCTCTGGAATAGTTTCTGTGCTATCCATGGCAGTTCAACTCTTAGGCAGAGAACTCACATTTCTTTGTCAACACTAAGAGGGCGGCTCCAACACAGAGAAAGAGCTGGACAAATAACTTGAAGCCATTCCTTGCAGGCTGACGCCTAAAATTAGCTGGTCATGAAGTGCTGAGTTGAAAACCAGAGTCTGGCTATTTGTACTGCTGCACGACACACACTTCAGAGGGATGATGGAAAGGAGATGTGTTGAGGTAAAAAGGGGGACTGAAAGACAACCATTTGTACCGAGGTTCTCCTTGGCTGGTTTTCTTGCTGAATTTTGTTCTTGAGAAAGTAAACACAGAAAGTACAGAATGAATCAAAATAAGTTTCAGTTCTCTCTGCCTTTCCCCCAAGATTTGTTGATGTCAGATTACAGCAAACAAAAAGATAACATTATCTAAACTCCACTGAGGAGGCGTAAGTTACCACGATAGACACCCCTGATGAAAATGTGAATACTTCTGACAGGGCAACAACCAAGTAAAAGAGATAAGGCCATGAGAACATAATCTAAGGGCGCACTCACACCAGGCAATCCTTATCTTGCCCAAGCACGTTTGACCCCCAAAGTCATTAAAGAATATCTTCCAACTATTCTGAAACTTTGCACAAACTTCTGCACTTTCACCTGCTAAGTCAAAAAATTGATTTTAAATGACCAGTCTTGTCAGCATTAATGTGTCATCGCGACAACCTTTCACATCTCAGGGAAACCTGTACATAATGTTGTAAGATATTTATATTAGGGATGTAACAATTCACTCAACTCACGATACGATTCTCTCACCATTCATTTTACAAAATGAGACTGTAGACAAATGATGAGTGACAAAGATTCCTTTAGGGGCTGCAGACCCACCTGTCAGTGTGGTTTGGCCTTTTAATGTTTTTTTTTTTATCAACAAGGGGAGATGATTGGAGCTTCTCGTTGTGGTGTGGATTAAATGCTGCATCATGTTGGTCGTGTTATTTTTGTAGTTCTCTGTCTTCTTGTAATATTTGCACACAGTTTTTGTCTTGTCTGTTATCTTCTCACCTCTTTCATTTTCTGTCTTGGGGAAGCCAAAATGCTTCCACACCTCAGATTTTAATTAAAGACGGTGCTGCCTCCTCAATTTCTAAATCTTGCTTTACAGCTGCTGACGCTCACCATATTATTGAGATTAATTTTTCAGAGTACCGATGTGAACCTTGACACCTCTGAATTGCTTTATCGCAATTTTACGATTTGTACACTGTCCTAGATTAAAATAGACTAATAAACTAAACGTGATTGACTAGTGTGAGTGCTCCATACTGTGCTCAAGCACGGTACACTTTCGTGGCCCTGGCAAGGTTGGAAGAGTTGTACTTCTGCATGGTATGGTTGCTCATGCACGAGCAGAAACATGGGTATACAACGTGATGTACAATCTATCGCCACCTTGCATTATTGAGAAATCCAGGAGTGTTAGAAGGTCGTATCTGCCCAAAACAACTCGAAATAAAACACAACGTCAATGTTCTGCGTGTTGTTCTCCGTTGTGCTGACTCTGAGTCTGCCTTTACGACGTGATGACATAATTACAAGAGGTAACCGTGCTCAGGCCCGGTTGGGTCTAAAGCAATTTGAGTGCAGTCCGGCAAGGGATTGGGGAAGGGGGACAATTGTGCTTAGGCACGGTACAGGCTCTAGTGTGAGTGCGCCCAGCTATAACTGGACTAAAATGTTTTTTAAGGCATAACTTTATAGTAATGTTTACCCCTAGCATCCACACTACTCTCTCTTATTGCCAGTTCACCGCCCCACAATTACGCACCTGTAATGTCTCACCTTCAATATAAATGTCACAAGGGCGTAATAGTGGGACCAAGGCCCCCCACCTCTGTGCTGCTAATAACAGAGGTGTTACCTTTCTCCCCTCTGAGTGTTTTTATCTGAATTTCTATGTGTACAGTTCATGAACTTTTTTTTTTTTTTTTTTTTTTTAAAGAAGCTCGGTGCAATTTAAGATAGTGCTGCACGGATTAGCACCTCCTTTGACTGACCTTGTCAGTATTTTCTTTAATAGTTGAAACATTTCCCTTCATAAAATATCACATTAATTGAACATTATACGCCCTGATAATTAAATTACCAATTAACTTCATTACACAATGCTGTCGGTTAAAAAAAGGGGACTGGTACCGCTTTGCTTATAAAAATTACAAATGTCTGCCAATGCATTTTTTGAGTGTCTTGAAATGAGATTTACTTTCCAAATTAGTGAGAATATAATTTCAAGACACTTCTTCAGAAATGTACCTTGCCTTATTGGCAGAGATGTTCACTTATTGCAAACATTTCAGGCCTTATTTTTTGCTTTTAGTATCTTGGAGTAAGATTTTTATCAGGATTTATCAGTTGAATGTGGATTATACTAAGAGTAATTACATTTTTCTGACTAGAAATTAAACATCTACACTTGCTATGACTAAGATTGGAGTTTTGCAGTGTTAATTTTTCAGGATATATTTTCTGTTAGAATCCAAATTGCTTTGTTAACTATGGCTGTGATACATTATTCCGTTCAATAGCTTTCTGGAAAAATGCAGCACTAAGTAGCAGAAGGTGAGTTTAGAGTACAAAGATAAAAACAGGTTCTGAGAAGAAGGAGACTGAAATAGTCATGTGGTCCTGCACTCTGACTTGAAATGTGTGCTGATGTCTGACAAGAGGTTACAAAAGAATGTGTTTAGTAACCAACATGAGAGAAAGAGGAGAGGCGTGTGATATTTTTCCACCACTCCCTTCTGTACTTTTCACTACATTCCTAAACTCCATTAGCACCTAGTTATGCAACTACTTCTCCTGAACATAGACACAGCCAAAGAAAGCCAGAGAAGTATAAGAGAGGTGGCAAGACAATAAAAAGGGCATGCTGCTGAGTCAAATGGACTTTTATTAAGGGTCTGACCTCTGCACTTGGGATTACATCAGTATGATAATGGAAGACAAGTAGCCAGTAACCAAACAAATCCATGAAAATCCACTTAATTAATACTTTCTTCCTGTGTCCTTGCATTGTTATGGCTGCCAGGTTAAATTGGGCAGAGCTGGCTTGCTAATAATATCTCCAAGATGACAGCTGTATCTGACACTCCCATACAGATGAACATGTCTAGGCTTGAATATTTCCACCTCACCGATACTTTAAACAAAGAG